>NC_071288.1:46219097-46819097 GCF_943734705.1 Anopheles coustani | reverse complement strand
AGAAAAATAATGTCTTGTAAGCTGTGAAAGACCCTGAGATAGTGAAGGTCTAGCCGTTGAATGTCCGGTAGGTGAAATAAAAGCCTATGCATTTTGCGTGTGTTCTAACAAGTTTAGTGAATGTGAGAGTTCTGTATCACCTAGCAAGCGTTACAGCGTGACTTGAGTAACTTAATGGAAACTTTGCATTATTATATTTGTAACCGAGCCAATCGGTAAGATTCCATGAAACTAAGTAGAGTATCTACGGCGTATTAGATTCTAGTCGTAGAGTATGCATATGATCAATTACTACAATAATTCAAACTAAACGAACAAATTATCCCGAATTATCAATTTCTTGTATCTTTTGTCGTTAAACGTTTACATACAAGAAGATGTATGTGCTCGTAACGTATCAAATCTTAAAATGTTTATCTTGTTAAATCTATTCCATTCAAGGTTCAAATGAGAGCGGCGTGTATAAGTTTCATGTTTCATAGAAGATTGTTTATATTTTAAAAATAAAATAAGAGAATGTTTTAAAAGCAAGATGCATACTAACAGACGGTTATAAATACCAATCAAATCATACTTCATAATGTTACGTTTTGATATCCTTCGTATAACATCTATGAACAGTATAACCATTGATTCGAAAATGAGAAAGAGATAATACATTGTTTTATACAATGTGAAATTTCTCTTCCCCGTCAAGCTGAACAGAAAAAGTCCCATGAAATGTCTAGAAACATCTCGATTTATTGTTCGTTTTATTAACATATTCATAAACAATTTACTGCCACTGGAAACATTCTCACTACCCGTTGAGACAAATCTGATGTCTTAAATTCGTGGAATTGTTAATCCAACACAAAGCTCCTTTTGTCTTGTTTTTTTTTAAGCAATGCTTCCTGACATATTGTTTCATTTATTTGCTCATTCTCGGTTCAGTGTTCGCTCGTAGCTGACAACGTGGAAAAGGATCCGGTTTTTATTTCTGAATAGGTTAATCACCGTCCCAAGCGCGGCAAGAGAATATAAAAATAAATAATAAATAAGTAAATAATAAGAATGTCACTGTTACCATTTTGTAAAGTTACTTCTCGGAAGGAAGACTTAAGCTACCTTTCTTCCAAAAGTCGCTAGACTGACAAAGGTTACCTTCAGGGATAGTCATAACATTTTCGATATAAACATGAATGCTGTTGCCACACTCTGGGTGAGATTTCGGTTGCCTCGAGCTTCTGCTTCTGCGAACAAATTCAGTGCCCGTCAGAATAGCAAATGTGGCGCGCATGATGGAAATGTGTTCGGGATTAGGATGGGGCGGTGAATATTTTACAACATATTCCCTCAACCTACGTCGTGCTATACGATAATATTGGAATTGTTAGAAAATTTGGCATCGTCGTCACCGAGTGCCCGTAATGTCCGACGCACGTACTCGAAGGACATTTGGCAGACGTCAGTGTCAAATGTAAATGAGGCACACCAGACGGTAGAAAATCTCCTCACTGCTTGGAGAAGATTTTAATTTCGATTATCAATAAAACCGGTACGACCAAAACCGACGGTTGTGTTTTATGATGTTAGTTGAAACAATGAAAATAAAACTAAATGCGAGTTTTACGAAAATGACCGCCCCAGATTTTCCGCCGAGTTAACAACGTATGCGCAGAAGTTAAAGAAGGCGCGCGTGTTGCCAAATAAAAAGTTCATACGCTAATGTAACAATATTCCAGGCACCACCAACAATATTGCTGGCAGGATCCTGGTAATAACACTTTTCGTAATTGGAATCGATTTGAACAGGAGGATGTGTTTTTGCTATCATTTTTTCCTACCATTAATTGTTTTGTTCGAGTGTTTCTCAAACAACCGAGCCAAAGAAATGGAACATTATTGCCGTATGCCATCTTTTAAAAGAAATCTCATAATACCAATGTGACTAAGTAAGCCCCACCCGATCACTTTTACGTTTGGTATTTTTAATCTTTGACCGTGATCTTCCGATATCGAACGGACGAACGTTGTGAACAGATCTTGGTTGAGCTTGTAATGGCACAAATTTAATGTTCAAACTATATATATATATTCCTTAGCAAAGCTCGAAGTATTGGGATCAATGTGACCCTTCACGCGGAAGACAAGTAAACTTTCTATTAAGGTTAATAATGTGTACCCAACAAATGTCGTTAACTGTACCATTTAATTCCATGTTGGGAGCCTTATGTTCCTTCATCAAAGGCTTATTTGTATTTGTCTTTTGTGCAACAATAGTACCTATAATTAAAGCTACGAAAGTTATGGGTAAGCATGGATTGAGAAGAGTTTATTTTAAATTTCCAATTTGTTTTAAATTTTCAAATCAACTGTTGAAGCATTTTTGTCCAACCTTCATGCTTGACCATCTGTCGTGTAAGAGAGTAACGGAACCTATTACCGGACGAGACGGATGGAGCCCATTATCTGCTATAAAAATTATACAATTAAGTGCTCCTTCCTTCGCGTTCCTTCTGTTCCGTGATAGATCTGCGCTGTGAAGTGGAGAAAGAAATACGTTTAGCTATAAACACGCCCGCAAGGTAGATAAGAGAAAATCACCTGTTGTGATTTACTGCCGGCAGGTGCACAACTTCCGGCATCCAGGGCACGCTTAGAAAATCTGAAATTTAGCTCCTGGGGAGGCGAAAATGTGAAAAGGGTGGGCAGGGGGTGAATATAGGGCGGTATTACAACATCACTGCTCGTTTCCGAGCTTGCATATCAAGTTTTCGGTCGTTCTTTTTTCAGCTTTTTCCTTCCCCCATCGGATGCATTTGCACACGATTGAGCTTCACGTCACGGGTCACGGAAAAGTAGGAAAATTCATTCTGTAGCTTGTCCGCAAACGTGACATGAATAATATGAAAATTCCTCTGCCGGGTGTGAGGCGAGAGCACTTGCAGCGAAACTGACGTCTTGCATATCCTTCGACCGTCGAGCAACTTGGTGTAAGGGGAAACCAGTGGCAATGATGGCATACGGAAGGAGGGAGTTGAGGGCATACGTGGGCGTTTGTAGATGAATTAAGAAATCTGGATCGTGTCGTTCACTACTTTATCCACCGCTTGCGGGTTGTTGAATGACGTTGCGATGAGACGCTAGTGGATTGTGAAATTACTGTGGTCCACCTTTTGCTCGTTCTTTGGTTTCCGTTCCGGTGACTTTTCGTGAGACTCGCAGTTAGCAAAGCGATCAATTCCGATAACACGAAGATCGTACAGGGACGGATTTACATATGGATCTGACGGTAGCGGATCGTACGCTAGGCCTTTTTTATTTTCTGAACTATGGCTTGCTTGATGGCGAGCATCAAGAGGAACTTGCGGGGTATAAAACTAGTAGCGGTTGCAGTGACTTTCGCTTCCGTAAAGCGAACAGTGATAACGTGGGTGTAGAACTGTTTTCTTACATAGTTTCCACCAACCTTACACTCAGAGCCTTTTTTTCGCGTTGGTTGCTTATAACGGTTCGTTGTTTCAAAAACCTCCATTGCAAAGAAAATCCTACGAATAAGTTCGAAATAGTTGGGATTGATAAAAGAAACCAGTTGGGAAGGCGAAAGGGGAAGAAATTTGAAAAAGTTTGACAAAAACATATTTGCCAAGCAAATTGCTTTTCTCGGCATGGAGTTGAATATTCCACGACCGACACGATACGTTTGTAACACCTTGATTATGCAAATTTGATTACGTGGGTTCAACTTTGGGAAGGTTCGGTGAGTTAAAACCCGCACCCGTAAGCTAACTGATTTATTTGTAACTTACCAATTTATGGTTTCTTGCAAAAATCTTTCAACCGTTTCGAACTACCGGTAGAGCTGCAAATCGAATGCAAAAACTTTTACTTGATCAAGAAAAATTCAATGTGTAGTTTGGATTGATTATTCGAAACATGGAAATTTATGATGAAATTCAATCTTATTCAAAATTATAGTATGAATCCACTGGTTCACTTTTTTAATTTAAAGAGGATTGAAATTGAAATTGATATTATAAATAATTGTCTTTTTACTATTCGCTGTACACGTTCTCCATGTTGAGATTCAATAAAAAGATTCAATTGAGTCAAGTTTGGTAAACAAATAATTAAAGCTAAATGGGAGCAGTTTTATCATAAACAATCTTATTGATTGTTGTTTTGACCTAAACAAACCGTAGCTCTGATATGATTCTTTTATTTGTTTAAGTCACTCGGTTGGAATTAGAATTCACGTTATCGAGAGAACGACGCAGCGCTGGTACGTCGATTTTCAACCCGCCGTTCTCTTCCCCTCTCCCCTTCCGGAAATGAGTTTTCTTTATCTGTCACATGTAATTGTTGTTGAAAACCACCCCAGCTAAAATTTTGCCATGTCACTTTATGTGTGGGAAATTTCTCATCCCCGTACAGCTGGTGCCTATTCGGTTGAAGCGTTCCCGATGTTTTTCAAATCAATCTGAAATCAGTCGCCCTGTAAGGGTGTTTTAAATATATTTTTAGGGGGATGCACCTCGGATAACTTTTCCAATCACTCTTGATCCATGGTTTTGGACGTAGTTCATGGAGCAACCGAGTGAGGGCGGAACTCGAAGCTATCATCCGTAGGGTATGATATTGACCAACTTTTGATTGAATATATCCCACATCTAATGCGTTCGTTTCTAGCTAATGCTAAGCGATTTAAATATTACCACTAGAGTATTTCATTCATTTTCAATGTTTTACTCTTGCTAATGAGATTTTTTTAAGTGACTTAAAGATTCATGATGACCGACATCAAAAGTACAAGCAATAATGAGGTGGGATTCAAACAAGCTTTACAAGCTTTTGCGACCGAGTGCACTATTATTTGCAACACGTTGCTGTATTGCACGATTCACGATTAACTGTGCGCCTTGTGCCCTATTAGAGCCCATTCGGCCCAGATGTTTACGATGCTGTCAGTGCAGACGTTTGAATTCGCGCAGCTCCTGCAAAGACAATGATACAATGGGAGCATTCTAATGGTGTGCCATTGTCAATGTGTTTAGTTCGGATACGTTGAATGCTATCGGGAAGCGGTTAGTGAGATCTCCGGCTGGTATGGTAAAACGAACTAATTCGCGTGAAATTAATTCGCTGTCAACAAATTTCACGCGCTTCAAATTCTGCAATTTGCTGTCTTCTGTTGAAATTGCTTTGTACCAGTACAGAAACTGTATAGCTTATGCCGTCGTAAGATTTGGATCCAGAACCATGGAGCACATGGTAGAGATGACTAAAATGTAGCATTTAATCTAGTTTGACTGATTGATTTAAACCAATTTCTCAACATTTTTTTCTGCTAGCCAAAAAATCTTAATTATTAAATTTTATTTAATAAACGACTGTCTTCTGATTAATTAACATTTCTTTTGCAATATAATGACATACGTCTAGTAATCTAGTTTATGGCCTATTATATCACATGAACTAACAGTTGAATTTGTCAGCGTTGCTTTCCTAAACAACTGACTTGAAATGAATACCATACCGTGGTCAAGCGAAAATACTTATCCTTAACAAAAGCGGTGATATCAGACACCATTCTCCACGTTTCTATTTGAGTGAACGGTTTGGTAACCCTTTTTGGATTATGTATCAAGTGCCCTCCTTGACCTTCGTTGTATTGGATGGCTAAGCTGGATCAGCGCGCTTGCTGTTGCGGTTTCCAATCCCCACTGCATTGTATCGTTGCAACCATTGTGCCGAAAGAAAGGAACGAGTACCCTTATTCAATCCAACCTTGCAGCAGAGGAAAATAGTTTTAATCAATTCAACGTTAGCCTCGCTCTACAATTGTGCATTCCAAGCACGAACTAGAACCTCAAATGGAACCGTTGATTGAGCGGCAAATAAAAATGTATCCAAACCGATACCTTACAATAGAACAATTTCGGTTTTCTTGTACAGCGGCGCCGCTGAAATGGAACGGGAACCGACTACAATTGGGTACTCGTTTAAGAACGGAAGCAAAACAAGGAAAAGGAACGATCTGAAACATGCTTACAATCAGCATATAATGCTGTTGCATCGCTTCTTCTATTCTCCGAAACGGTTTTTAACTATTGAGGTATCGCTTCCTGTGAAGCACTTAAAGCAATACTGTTCGAATGCTTCCTAGGATAACTTGATAAAAATTATAGGGATTGACGTGAGTGGGGACTTCAAAATGGTGAGGGAACAAGGTTATAAGCATGTTTCTCCATTTTTTTCGAGCCAGTCATGGGATTTAATCAGAAACAATTGCAACCCATAGGGATAAACGATAGGTAAATGGTGGGTAAATACAGGAAATGTAGTACAGACAACAAAACTAAACGGAAACAATGTATAGAATATTTGATTGGAAAAGTGGACGAAGTACGCATGAGGAAAATTGTATACCCACCAATCAACATATCTACCATTTGTGTTTGTTTATTTCAGCATAACATTTTCTCATGCTTCTTGCATTTCAGAGCAGGTTTGTAGCGTACACCAGAATACTTTTCAGCATTCCCTATATCAGGATTAACAAGAAACATTCTCCAAGATATACCTTTGAAAAAACGTCATCCTTATACTTAATTTAGTTTTGAGCGTAACTTAGCGTTTTTTTCGTTTGACGCGTTTTTTCGACCATGCGTTTTTCGACCGTCGCGCCCGCAACGGCTAAAACCAAACATGCGATGGAAACACTCTTTCTCTGAATCGTTTCCAGCAAAACATCAAGAACAAAATCACTACAGCATAACACAAAACCTCTGTGCCTTGAACGATAACGGTTTCATCTTCACTTAAGCACAAGTTTTAATGTATTTTAGAAAAAACTTTTGTAAACAAAACCTCCACACGCACGAATGAACAAGTTAGAACTGCATTGACAGCTTGCTTTGATTTCCTTTGTAAAGGTAGGGTAATGTTAGCCAGTTTCATGAAAATGATATTTTTTCAAGACACTGACAGGGCCAAGGTATGTACATCGTTGCAAGGTAACCCCGGCGGCGCAAAATCGTTAAAAGTGCACCGCTTAGAACAATTGCAAGGTGTACTGTTAGGGCTTCTGATAAGAAGACCTATACGAAGGTTTCGCGATGAGCTCTACAAAAGGCCTTTCCCTTTTTTTATTTTATTTTCAAGGTTTATACAACTCATAAAGATAAATACAGGAGTTTATTTTTACCACGATGATTTTATTACAAGTTTTTGCCTGTACATACTTTTAGTGTTTTTGGGTCCCATTTTTTATCTGCAACCATATCAAGATGCTTCGTCGAGTTTAACTTCGTAGGGGATCAGTCTTCGAGTATGCGTTGGGAGGAAATATCTCACCCATCCAGCTCTTCCTGCTTAGATCCGGGGCTGGTCCGATGGTTGTTATTTCTAATTAGTACTGCGGAAAAGAATGAATAAACAGTTAGATATATGATTTGAAGAAGGTTAGGTTAGCAAACAAATCGTTTTAAATGATGAATACGTACTTATACTTTCCATAAGCTGAAGGTGATATTTTGTACAGAGACGATGAAACTTCTTCGTCGATGCTGCACTGGACGTATTGCGTTTCAATTGTGCACTTCCCAATAAACCTAAACTTTCCTTAACACGCACCGTACATATTTGGTCTAAGAACTTTGTACTGAACAAGTTTCCAACTATATTTTACTTTGTTTATCACAACACCAACCGCTAGACGAGAATGCAAATTCCATGCAGCTCCTTCGAGCTTCAGCAGACACACACACTCGGTGTGGTGCACATATCCACACACGGGAAACATAGGCTGTTCGTTTTGACAACTGGCTAAACAGTACAATTTGGCCGCCGGGGAATCTAATTTTTAAATCAACATGTTTTGTTATCAAAACAGGTAATGAATGATTTTATTGAAACCTTTTTAGTGTTGAAAAAAACGTTTGCTCTATGTTTGTTCATTGATCATATGGTGATCCTTTTATCATCGAAAAATAATAGATACGTCAGCTGTCCCAACCTTGGTTATTTGATGCAAATAACTATTTCAGGTAAAGCCCAAGGTATATATGTAGTGGTTCAAGGTAAATTTATTATAACATAAATAATTTTCGTGATCAATGTGTTCTGAAAATGCCAGGATTTTTAGTGTTGCAAACTATAAACTGAAGAAGCATGGTTTTCATGGGCACTTTATGATAAAATCAGTGTTTTGGTTATCCATTAGTGGGCCCAGGGTGTGTATAGAGTTGTAAGGTATTTTTGTAAAAGTACATTTTTTGTTTTCAAAAAGATAGGATGCGTTCCGTGGAAAAATGTTTATGCGAACAACAATCAGCAGAAACACGATCGCAATCGGTTTTTCTTTCTACTTCATGTAAATATAATGGGCATCTGAAACTGATCTTGTGAAAACCCAAGGTGTACACAGCATATCAAATAGAGCTAATGGAATATCATCATGGGTTTTCAATAAATGGAATGCATGAGCTGTAAAGATTGTTAGATACGAAGAGAAACAGCATTGCAAGGTGACTTAATTTTTCGTCATAATTTTGACATCTTGATGCAACAGTTTTGACACCGTTGAGGGGGGCTGGAGACAAGGTGTATATATTAGAAAATGTAGTCGTCCAGAGTAAAATCAAGGTGTATAAATATAGAAGGTGACTTTATGTCGCTTTGGAAGGGGTGCCATATTTGAGAAGAGTTGTGTCAAAAGCCCAATCCTTTTCCGATGCCCCCCCTCAAAACCCTCGTGAATACCTCAGAAGTGTAATGTCAAGTCATGAAATGTCATTTTACACTGGACGACTTCACCTTCTATTTTATACACCTTGGAGTAAAATGACATTTCATGACTTGACGTAACACTGCTGTTGGTATTGTTGTGAGTTTTGAAGGAGTATTGGAGAAGGTTTGAGCTTATGACATATCATTACTCAAATATGGCACACCTGCTAAAGCGAATTAAAGTCACCTTCAATATTTATGCACCTTGGGCTTGAGAGCCAAAAAAATGTGAAATAGAGACATTACAGAGTAAGAAGGAGCAAGTGGGAGAGGAAGTCAGAGAGACTGGGCGAGCGGGAATGAGAAAGAAAGAGAGTGAGAGAGAGAGAGAGGGGGAGAGAGAGAGAGAGGGAGAGACAGAGAGAGAGAGGGAGAGACAGAGAGAGAGAGAGAAAGAGAGAGAGAGAGAGAGAGGGAGAGAGAGAGAGAGAGAGAGAGAGAAAGATAGAAAGAAAGAGAGTGAAAGAAAGAGAAAGAGAGAGAAAAGGGCTGGGAAGCGTGTGAGATAGTGAGAGAGAGTGAGAGGGGGGAGGCGTGCGAGAGAAAGTAAGAGATGTTAGAGGAGGCAGCCTAAGAGGGGGAGAGGGAACCGTGCGCATTAGAAATTTGGTAGCAACGTGGTCAGTTAATTGGAACGCGCATCTACATGCATCCGCAAAACGAACAACGGAGATACATCCTTCCGAGAAACAAAGATAGCAAGCGTCGCAGTGTTCCGGCCTTCGAGCTGATACTGCGCCATTGACGAATTTTCACATATCCAGAAGGATCCTGCAAGATAGTATGGAGAGATACGGATGTACACCGGAAGTATCATCAATGTGTGCTCTTTACTTCTCTTAATTTTTGTCTCCCTTTTCGGAGAGGGTTTAATCAATGACCGATACAATGTGGCAATCGCATCGCAATCATGTGGATTATCATGCGTAGCAGGAGTTAAAAACCCGGCACTTTCAAAAGTAGAGTTGCAATGTGTTGTAACTTGGCTTGGCAATGAAGAAACCTCCTGCTGAATTAACCGAAAGGTATGGTAAACGTGATTTCATGAGCCATCGGTGATATTTGTATTTAAATTATAACCCCCATTTGACACAAAAGACCTTCTACAGAAAGAACTAGAAAATGTAACGGGGACGACATGAAACCTTCCATGGGATGGTAGGGGATCCAGGAGTTACCGACGGGCCAGGTACCTGGCCTCCAAAAAACTAGTCAAACATACTAATGATGTGTAACATTAAACTTATCAAAATGAATCGGGAAACAAAATAAATAATGAAACGACCGTTGAATGAATGAATGATAAACCAACACACGGTTGAAAACATTAAAATGAAGGTCTTCTGATTGCAGATCTGAGGCGTTCAACGAGCTTAAAATACATCCATTTTGGTCGTTGGTAGCATACATGGTAGATTTTTCATTGATTTTATTTGATTATCTGAGCCCAACGCTAGCAACCAGGCTTTTGAAATATGGTATTCTATTAAAATTAAAAAATATATATATTTCTATTTGATGTTGCCAGTTTGGTTGAGGTTTTTTAAAATGAACATACTAGAAATGAATATTGAAAACTTGCTCTTTTACTTCCTCTCATTACGGTTTATTTAGCGAATAATTATTCAATAATACAAAAAATAATAAAACCTAACCTAATTAGACTATACCTTTGGAAGTTTTTAAGAACCCAAAATGATTGTATATTTCGTAACCCCATTCGGATGATTTACATAAATTTGGTATCGATGAAGATAACGATAACGCACGGAGCTCCAGCGAAAGGTGAAGAAGGTATCAGTAGGCTCATATGCTGTCCAGAATTAGCACAAACCGCATGGCAAACCCGCTGGTTTACCTAAACTCAGCAGTGAAAGGCACCCCACATATGCTCCCACGGTTGCGCCGGTATCGCAACTGATTTGTAGAATTTGCATGCAAACCAAAAGGCAATATCGAGCCGATTGTCGGTTTTCCCACCAACCGCGGGCGGCTCATTTGCATTTCAAATGAACCAAATCAAAAAGGGTTTACTGCCAGAATTCTTTTCGCTGGAATAAATTAAATCGTGCACACGTTTATCTCCGCCGAGCCAGATCACGCTAAACACATCCCAGGTGCAATCACTTCCAGTGCTTAGGTGTATTTGATAATCATTATGGGTGAAATTTGCAGTTTCCTTCGATGGGCGTGTGCGTTGTCCAAATTTATTTCGAAGGAGAATTGAGACAACGTAGTGCCCACCGAATTCATCCTTTTGGGCGTCGCGTTACTCACTAATGAATTCGCGTTGTGTATCCGAAGATTTATCGTATCCAAAGTTTGAATGCATTATGCTGGCAGATTAAAAATGCAACTCACAAAGCAAACAAGGAAATGAAACGATGCTCATTTTGGCAGGATTAAAATTGCCAATGCAAAACTTACTGTCAATGAAGACAATTATGCATGCTTCCGATAAGTTTGTTGATCAACAGTAAAAAAAATTAGAAACGCCACAAATCTGAAGTTCCTCCGCATTACCACATTTCGTCGGTATGCGGGAGGGTCGGTAAACCAGAAGTTGGAACAGCTTAATGCCTTGCACCATAACATTTATTCTAGGTGTTATTTACATGACTGCCACCGCAGTCATAAGTTTCGGTAGATCTCATCGCTTTGTTTCCCACCATTTTCCCCGGGGTGTAGAGTTGTCAAAACATGGCAAGCAAACGGTAAGCATACTCTTACTGGTTGTTGAAGAAATGTTCATTATCGCGGACCGCATTTACCGTTCTGATACTCAGGATATGTTAATGCAAGCATGGGCCGGGGAAGAGTAAATGCAAGCTGCCGACACACTGGAGTGGAGTATGTTTCATCCAAATGAGTGTGCTATGGTACTTACAAGCATCTGGTAGTCGACATTACTTGTATTCTGGATAATTTACCAAAAGGAAGCAAGCATCGACCAAAGTGGTAATAATGCGGTAGTAGCTGAAGGGCGGGAGCGAAGGGACGAATATTCAATTCATTTTCTTGTAACGCTGTTCAATTGCAATAAGATTGAATTCGGTTTTGCAATCGATAACTCCTTGACTGACAAATGATTCAGTAAAATGTGCTCAATGTATAATTGATCCATCCAAAAATATCATTCATCCGAAACAACATTTGATAATGTGTTTTAGAATATAGTCCACCACATCGCATACACTTGCACCTTTCGTTGCGAGCATACTTTTAGATTAAATTTGTTTTCTTCAAAGCTTCAAAGGTTTTTGTCTATTCTTTTATCGATGCACAGAAGTCTTTTAATCTATAAAATGTCTTTTTATTTTCTTTAAACATACATTGTTTTCTACCTATGTGAAAACTGTGTACAGAAACATACATACATTACAATACATTGTAAAATCTTAAAGTTAAGTAGCTACAAAGTTAACACAGTAAGATTTTCCACAATACCAATTAACAGAGTGTACTTCATTTGCAACATAATTGTAGGTTATTCTTGAAAAACGGTAATGTTTAATTGTGCTCATTTGCGATTGCCATGTTCAAGTAGTCCATTTTAGTCATTCGTGATATGATCAAATAATTAAAATCAGTTCATTACAAAGGCAATTTCCCATGGAAAACCTCAGCCTCTTTTATGAGAACAGCCTGTCATTTTCAACGAGGATGGTCCCATGACGCTCCTTTCGGTGAATCCTTCCTACACTTCTAAAGGTACTCCAGCACGGCGTGCGTGTACCCCTTAGGTGAGTTTGATTTTATTTTGAACATCACTGTTTTGCGAGCGTTTTTCTCTTATTCGTATTTTTGTTTCTCTCTGTCACTTTTATACTCTGTGTTATGGTTGGCTCTTGTGTCTCTTTCCCGGTTGAACCTTTCAGCCACCTATCAGCAGCAACACGTACCCAACGACTGCTCTTTGACACGTTTTATCTAACGAAACCTGATGAAGGATGGAAATGTTGCGCTCCGTGAACCGTCGTAGGTCATTTATTTCGACATTTTCCACCACCTCGGCTTTCGTCCTTTGACATCAGCGCTTAGGGGTATAGGAAGCCCAGGGGATTTGGCGGAGTTTTCACTACAGCCGGCCAGCGCGTTCACGTCGCAATCGCAAATGAGGTACTCTGGCCATAGCTAAAAGTAGCATGTAAACGGAAAAGCGGAAACACAACCGGCCAACGCAACCGTAAGGTCAGATTTTATGTATTCACGACGCTTCCTAGCGAGAAGACATCAAAAAGAGAACATTAGTGCGACTTTTATTAGTGTCGTAAAAACACTTTCGGAGTAATTATTTCACCCTTGAGATTATGAGGGTGCACAAGATTCGGGGTTTGCGTTTACCGTGGAAAGCTGTCCCCCGGGAGATGGCCGGGGACATGAGTTGTTGAATTATAATGGGAAAAGTCTGGAGGGCGTGAGTGTGGAATAGGCCCTACACAAGGTTATGAGATGTGATATTGTGTTGTTTTATTTTTTGAGCCTATATTTTTAGTAAACAAGGACACCCCAGCGTTCCTGCAAGTTGTTGTACAGCTTATGATGGGCATCGCTGTCCAGACCCCGGACCTAATCTGTCCAGAAGATCTGGCAGGCTCCCTACGGGTAGCCTTTCTATTTCAACCTCCCCAGCGTAAGAACATGGCTGGTGAACGAATAAATAATCACTTGCCGCTACGGCTCGTAGATCGGTACTGGTGAGGCTCGAGAAGCAGTCATTTGCGGCTGGCAGGATTGTGGTCAACATAGGCCCGTTTATTTTGTTTTGACTAGGGACTTGATGTCACTTTCATTAAAGTTTGTCGAGAGTACTTAAGGGCATGGGACAACGCTATGAAACGTCCGGTTTTGTTGCGGCGGAAAAGAGCTGCAGCTTAAAAAGTAATTGTCCATTGTCTTTTGGAAGAATTTTAGGGTATGACAGTAAACTGCACGTTGATTACGTATGAAGCATGAAATTTTGCCTGGATATTGCTCAAACATTTGTGAAGCTTCCATTTGTTTATCACTTTAATTCAACAATAGTATAAATTAAAAAAGTTTTTAATACGATTTAATACACGAAACAATTTTCATATGATAAAAAATATTATTACTAGGGTAACTGTACCAATAGTGGTGCACTTAGTAATGTAAATACCAATTAGGTGTAATTTATGAGTGTTAAGAATGTTGAATAAATTTTGACTATAACTTATTTTTGAAGCATATTTCAAACAAAACGGTAAAATACTCCTTGACCAATGCGTTGTCATTGAAAACACTGTATTGTTTTACCGAAATATGTCCAATTTTAATTCATAAAAAATGCTCTGAATATTACAGCTAAAGCTATAGTATATGCTTTATAGCGTATCCTTCGCCCGCTTTCTTTTTACTTTTCTCTGCTTCTTCTGCTGAGCCTTTTCTTCAGTTCCGCTTTGTTTATTTTGTAGAAACAGAATAAAATCTCTAAATTTACCTGATTGTATTGGCCAAAACTGGAATAAAACTAAAATATACTTGTGAAAAAATCTATGGCTACTATAGGAACAACTTGGGTTTTTGTGCCTATAGTGGCACTATAGTAAAAACTATAAATATATAATAAAGTTATGCTAAAATGCACTTATTTCGTATAAATCAATTATATTGGGGTATATCAGTAGCGAAATCATATAGTTTTAATGATTTTGCAGTGATTTATAGCCTTAAAGAAATCATGATATTCGTTATAGATTCTTAAGGAATGCAGCATGTTGGGACAACCTGTTTAGAAAATATGAATTTTGGAACTTCTATATTACGGAATGAGATGGTTCATCTTTTTAACACTCCGCAGATGATCAAAGAACATTTCATAGAAGAACAAATAACTCCATTGTATATATATCGGCGTAGAGCTAGGATTTTATTCCACTACAACCACTATTGGTACTAGCTCCACTATGGGTGCACTTACCCTATCCAAAGATATAATGTTGTTGATAATCATTTCATAGTTTATAAAAATACTTGTCAGTTTCCATTATCCAAAGAATGAAAAAAATGTTTTAAAATATAACATGAGTAACATAACATAACTAGTACGAGTACCAGGAAGAGTGTGTGTTGCCTTTTGTAATTCTCCTTCTTAGTTTCTTCTTAGTTCCGCTCATGAATAGTGCCAATTAAAAATTAAAAGTTTTTTGTTAGAAGTACCTGACATGGTCCACATTATTCTCAACGGTCGGCCGGTATATCTATTCTTGCTTCATTCACTCTCCAGCATGAGAGCGAGCATTGAAATTATGGGAACCCATCATCAAAAAATTTCACCAAGCTGCGGCATAACACTAAACATCAACCTATTCCCGGAAGTGCACCATTGCAAACGTTGCAAAACTTCACGTAGTTCAGCGTCTAATTTCAATTGAAAACAAAGACAAACAACGGCAACTATTTGTGTTGCGCTGTGCATCAACCACTCGCTGCATCGGCACGAACTTTGGCTTTTGGAATAAAAAGTAAAACATACCAACTGACCACGCTATCACCGAGCAGGTATGCTTTTCACAAAGTCATAAATTGTATCTCTAGTGTTCTGTTTACGCCTTGCTTTGGCTGCTGCCAGAAAACAATAGAAGAATGAAGCTGCATTTCTCGAAAGCATTTCTGCTCGAAATATGTGCAACATCCCAGCCCAATAGCATACAGCTCTTTCTTACCAGAGTGCTTTACCATGGCTGGTTCAATTTGGCGAAAAACGTATTTTCCGTATATAACTGGCGCTGTACGGTGGTTTTCCTTCAGTCATTCTCAAACCAGAAGTTTGCGTGAAGTTTTGGAGCTAATTTTTTAAAACCCATATTTGTGCTGGAATGTTGTTTTATTGCGTTGTTGACATTATGTCTTCCATAAGCGTCTTCTATTTTTGAAACGAGACTCCTGTAATGTTATGCCAATTTTTTAACGGTATTCACGACTGGACACGAAGATAAGCATGTGTAGCTTAACAGTATAACATACTCAACTGTGGTAAATTGATGAAAATGTCAACATTATGAAGTTGAACTGAAAATATGAGAAAATTCATATATATTTATAGTTCACTAAAGTTTCTAGAAGTGAGAGATGTATATTTATGGAAGAACTTATTCAATCAATAAAAGTAATGGAACTTTAGCTGCACATTGGTATGAGCAAATGCCATCCCAAATCTGTTGTTGACTGATGCAGGTGAACGTGCATCGTCCTTCGTTCAGTCTATATTTGATCGGTATGTTAAGTTTTTTTTCGTTGACCTAATACTGCCCAAATCTGGAAAGGTCACCAAGTAAAAAGAGAACATTCTTTTACCAGACGGCCTTGGAGTGAGCAACCATGCGGCGTGTCTAACTGGTGCGATATAAAACTGAACTAATGCAGCTACACTAAATGTCTTCGGTGGCTACGGTTAGCCCTACATTTCCGGTTTCAGTCCTACCTCAGAGCATGTTCCAGTAATAAGCAGGTCTATGAGATGAAAATGAACGAGCGCTGAAGTATGGGACTCGGTTGGACGGACGGTTTCGCATCCACTTCCGGATCGGCGGAGAGCATGATACCCAACGGTCTTCGGACGGTAAGATGCAGTTGTAGCTGGTTAAACAAGCCCACCTCACTTACCCATTTGTGTCCATCCTTGGAAAGTCACGTTGTGGAGATTTTTCATTAAGCGTGTTTGCCTTTACCGATGAGTGGAGGCACGGGCTCAGGTCGTTGTTTCTTACTCTGAATTTTTCACACTAGTTGAGAGTGTATCTGTGTGTTTGCGCTGTGTGTTGCTGAAAGGCTTTTCCCACTTTCGTTTACTCTCTGGTGTTCTTCTGTACCTCACGGCTTCGTTCGCTTGATCAACAAATCTTTGTACGTTGTTTTCCGCTGCACGTCCATCTCCTTCCCAGCCGGTTCGTTTGCCGTGAGGAAAAGCAAAGAGTGAAAAAAGAACAACACCGCTACCGTAACGTACACCTCCGGGCAACACACGCGGTAATCGGGTAGGTCGCTCGGCACCTCGGCACCAATGGCCCCGCTAACCCTTTGACCCTCAATTTAAGACGGTTGTAGCGATACCAGTTTCACCAGTGCACCCTTATCAAACGGAAACGCTTGCTTCCCTTTCCGGTGGAGGTGGAAAGGGTGACGAGATTTTGTTGGATAAAAAGAAGTGCAAAGTAAACCCTCTGCTCTTTGCCCCTGCTATGAATGATTGTTGGCGTTAGTCATTTGGGTACTGCGGCATCGTTTATCCTTAGCGCCAGGAAGCAAGTGTTTCGAGAAAGGGAGAAAAGGAAACACCATTTTTCACCATTTGCAGATGATCCACAATTATCAAACAAAAAAGGTAACGTCCCACTTGGCCGCAGGGTGTGGATGAGTGTTTTGGTTGAATTAGGATTGTCTTTTGTGCTGTGTAATCGTTTTAATTCGGCGCTGTAACCGACGTGTAATAGGGCTGCAATTAAAGAACTTTTAGAAGAGTGCAGAACATGCATATCCCAAGCATATCTGAATCATCAGTACCGTTTCGTATGCTATTCTAACGCCGCCAACATTAACAAATCTTTGTGGATTGGAATTGTAAATAACCATTATATTATGGTGATACCATGCAATAATTTGGAGGTGAGAAAAACGGACAAAATTAATTTAAATCTTATTTTATGCGGTATATGATATTTGTTTTGACACTTCGTTAGTCTAAAAAATCAATTCTAAAGTGTAAATTAAAATAGAGCATCCCGGAATCGATTGATTCTTAATAAAGGTAGATAATAGCAGGATTACAATACGAGTTTTTTTTTCCTTGGATACATCGTTTATTCCAGCTTGCATTACGTTAAATATAGAAAAGGTAGATTTTACCCTTTTCCCCGTTTTGCAGACCATCAGAGAGAAAATCGACCGTACCGAACAATGTGGGATTTACATTTGTGTGCGATTTTACACGGAACGGTGAGAAAAGCTTCATAGAAGCAGTATCGAACCACGCAGTGAATGGTCTAATTTTGGTACTCTGGTCACGAACCTTTTAGTAAGCTTAATAATAAATGGCAAGCGCTTTGGATCGGGGTGTTTTTTGAGTCGTAGCGATAGATGGTGTGCAGTGACAGAACATTTGGGGAACCGAACAAAGTCCCACCGAAGACGCGTTACACAGTGTGTTGAGAGTGGCAATGGCTTGAAATGTTCTATCTAGAGGGATGTAGGGTAAAAAGCTCCAATTGGTAGTGTGAAGATAGATAAGATTGACTGAATCTTGTTCTGCATCGATAGCTCAAATTCCCATAAAATTTAAAACAATTGTTTCAATGAGCTGTATTCTGTTTATTTGTCTTAGTTTAAGCAATTTGCTCCTTACATATTGTTAATAATTTGTTGAAATGAACTCAGTCTTGTTGCACAAAAGAAAAGGTATAACTTTCATCCGCTAACAAATAAACCCTTAGCCGAAGCGTTAATAAATCATTCTCTTCGGCTTAGCTGAATGCTAGGCTTTATCTAGATGACCGTCTCGTCTTTTCGTTGGGGGCTTCGAAAAGTAGAATGAATGTTTGAAAAATTGCGTTGGTTGGTATGCGTGACCTAACAAGCACCATTTGTCTCATAAGAATGAACATTCAGATGGGTTAAATGGAGGCTTAGGAGAACAACAACAGATAAGAAAATCGAGGCTGGAAAGAAAGCAGACTAGAGAAAATTTGAATCAGTACACATGTATTTTAACAAATTTCTTTTGCCGAAGATATGGCTATCGCATGAGTTGGTTTGACTTGTATGAAAAGTATTTACTATTGTTTCATATGCATGAATAAAATGGATAAACTGATAGCGGAGGACAATCTCTTGTAAAGATGTTTCTCACACTTGGCTAACTTGGTCTGGATATTCTTAGCTCAACAATTCACGAGTTTTTACTCAAAAAAAATGGTTATCTTGCCTTCCTCAATCATACAACTATGCCAAAAACATGTATGTGTGGTTACATGGCAACAGATATGTAATGCCAACGCTGAGGTGATACCCGTTTTCAACTACCGGAAATAGTCTTCTGAAGCATTCGAGCGTACGTTTCTAGAGCTCAAATGAAATGTAAATACGAAATGAAAAAAGATAATTTCATCATCATCATGTTGGTGAAAGTGAAAAACAAAGAAAGTTTTATCATCGCAGTACTCATTACGGATTCGAAGTTCCAGCACATGGAAAGAGTGATCATTTGAGAAAGCAGCAGTATTTCAAACAAATTTCGTTTTTATATTCCTTACAAAACCGCTGCTCCGAGAATTGCGCGGATGCAACGTATTGTTGGTATGTCCAGTTGAGATTCATAATTATGGTTACAGGAATAACATCCAGCAGTGCGAAGCCGAACACATTGCACACAACAGGAAGGTACTTACCAACATTTCAACTATTTTACCTGGCACGTAATCTCTTTTGATCTCCCAAGGCACCCAAGGATTTTCTGTGAGTACAATTCGGCATAAGAGGCTTGCACACGTTCAGATAAGTCAACGTGGATGCAATAATTATATATGGAGAATGGAAAATTGACAATGAAGGTAGGATACTAACAACACGATGTAATTTATAATTGTAATGAACACAATATTTAACATGTTCGTACAAATTATGATCGAAACGCCGTTAATCTTTAAAAAATATCAATTTTACCATACTAGAAAGAAATCGTTAAATGCAGAAAAAAACTGAAACTGAAATTTAGTTTTGAAAAAAAGCAATTGAAATGACTGTGATGCTTTTCCGTTCTAGTTAAAAAATATGGAGAAATTTATAGGCTTAAACAAATTATAGCATTCCTTATAAATCCTTAAGCAATCCGGTTTTTGGTAAAACTTCGTAGAAGATCAAAGAATATTTCATACTTGTACAAGTACCTTTAGTTTATTTATTTATTCATAGAGCAAAAATTTTATTCCACTAAAACTACTATTGGCACTAGCACCTCCAAAAGATCACTTATCCAAGTTCTCTTATTGGATCGAAAAAAAAACAATAAAGAATTATTCATCGACCCATTATACATGTACAGGGTGTAGCAAAAAGTCCAGACGACTTGAACGGGCGCTATAGGCTTATTTAAATGAATGGTTTCCAAAATGTTGTTATAACATAAACCACATATGTTCGAACCAACCATCCTTTTAATCAAAAAAATTAATTAATTATGCATTCAAAAAAATGCTAAGGGTAGGTTTATTGGACATTTTTTATTTCGTCACCGATTCATTCATTTCATTCCAGCCTCAGTTGAAATCGACAGCTCTGGGTTGGAGCAATAAATCTCCCAGAACAGCACTTTATCCCCAGTTTATCTTTCATTTTCTACCGTTTTACTCCAAGCACGACAGCAGAGCTATGGTGTGATATAAATTTACTCAAGTAATTTCCTAGGTAAAACTTAGAGGCCCCGGAACGAGGAACATGTCTGTTCAAATAGTACGGATTATAAGCCAGGCTACGAAAGGAACTTTCAGAGTAAGATAAGACGGATTGAAAAAAGAACAGAAAAAGAACAGGACAAAGCGAAGGAAATTGTTCCCATGCTTCAAAGTGATTGAAAATTTATGGTCCTATAAATTCCAGCATGTCCTTGCCGGGTGGGAGACAAATTTTGTACATCCAGTTTGGGTTCGATTTTCTGCAACATGGTGCAAGCCTAACGTAGCATCGTATGCATGCACTGGATCATGGTCACTGGCCAAGGGCACTAGGGAGGATGCATTTGGTTGAATTCGATTGCCGAGACGTAGCGTTGCATTCGTCTTAGAGTCTCCATCTTCGACACCATGAAATATATTGATATTTGCAGAATATATGCAGCAAACAATGGTTGAAGGTAGTAACCAACGGTATGAAGAGACTTAGGTTTTCTTGTTAAAAAACGTGCTTGGGTTTTGTCAAGTGTTGAAACAGCTATCTTAAATCTAATTTCAATTCCAAATCCATCATGAAAGTGTTAAAAGTACTAGATTACATTGAAATGGCTAACTCTTCGGATTCAAAAGAAGGGCAGTTATCATTTCATTGTTATGCAGGATTTTTTAAATTCCGTCTATTGACTGCTTCGTTACACTCTTTTTGATCCCTTTGTGAGAAATTGGACCTTGAGAGAGGCTTACCTGTATAGAAAATGCAGTAAAGCAGTAAATTTATCCTACGTTAGATTCCAATATTTATCAAACAAATGTAAGAACTATCAATGCTGCACAAAGGCTTAACACAAGTTTCAATGCTCCACCAAATATGTTCATATCAAATAGAAAATTAACAGCATAATCATTAAAACATTGGGTTCGGAACAACAGTTTCGCTGTCTTGCCAGTGGCATCAAAAGATACCGCTGTCCAATCAGGCGTGAAATGCGGTAGGAAGCACCATTTCCATATGATTGCAGCATTATTAGGTGAATTTCGGTACAAGTAAGTATAGGTCTCTCAAATAGGGCACCCAATTACAGCAAATTGGTACCAGCCAGCAATGCATGGTTCAGATTATGCAAATAAAAATACTTAAAAAATTTATTAGACGGCGAAGTGAAATTCTCTCACTTTGCTTATAACTGTGAGATTTAAGTACTTCAGTACTTTATATAACAGTGTAGTTTTATTCGTTTACCATCCTTTGTTTGATCCAAACCAATAGATTGCTTCACATTGACGCATCCTCTTAACCACCATTTTGTGTCAGCTGAATTCTTAACGGCAACACTAATGACACCTTCTAGCACATCAAAGAGCAATATTTTGATTTATAATATAAATCAGCCTCAACAATAGTTACGTGTTCCTTCTGAGATTTGTTTCGGTAGGGTTAATTGTCGTCCTTCGTTGCATGAAGCGTTACAATTTCCACTACGATTAGACATTCCCTTGTGGGTGATGACGTGGAGCGCTTTATGCGGAACTGGTCATTTCCACTCGTGGATGCAAACGACGACAGTGAACGAGAGTTGCAAAAGTTTTGTCGATAGTATTGATGTGGGAAATAGGTTCGTGCAAACGAGCGTACCCAATCAAACACCACTGCGTGGAGGGCCCGACTTTACCGTGTGGGTGGTTCAGCACTGAAACTTACCACCGGAAAATGTGAAATTTTGATTTTTCCTAACCGACTTAACCAACGCCAAATGTCGAGCGTCTTCATCTCAAGGGGAGAAAACTTTGTTTACTTGGATGACGTGACTAAAGAATGGGTACCAACACAATCAAAAGTAATAAATGTAAGAATTATGCCATATCCGCAATCGACTTATGGATCGCACAATATAACTTACCCATGACAGAAACGATATAACAGGATGGCGAAGACGATCGATTTTCTCCCGAAGCTTTTCTTTTATTTTCGGAATACCATTTGATTAATTGTTCGTGCTCACGTGCAAATCTCTCTGTTGCTATTGTTCAAGGGTGTTTCTGAAGGTCCTGTGTTGTGGACGAAATCAAAGGTGATGTCGTCATGTCCGTGACCCGCTGTTGCCTGTAGGACAAATAAGACAAGTAAAAAGTTACAAAAAGGGAGGAAAGCCGAAGAAAACTTGTGCAGCCAAAATGTAATAACATTATCGCTTCCCTTTCAGCCTGTCTTGTTACTTTCTTTGGTTTTCCATTTCAATAGATTATCCATATTTAATGAGTTGGTTATGTTGCTTTGAAAAGTAAACTACTTAATCAGATGCTTTCAAGTTGATTAAAATATCTGCTTGTCTCTTAATTTCCCAAATTTCCAGTGCTAAACCAATTTGATTGTGAAAATTTAGCATTATTGTTAGAATTTGTTGTGTACAACAGAACCGTGTTTTGCGTTTGGGTTTAACAGAAAATTCTTCTTCACAAGTTACCAGCTGTTATCGCTTACAATTTGAAAATTGTCATGATAATAAATATCAAATATAAATCGTAAGAGAATTTTCCATGATTGCATGTAAGATTTAAAATGGACGGTATGACTGTACCTAATTTTAAAAAATTGGAAATTTAAATAGCGTTTACTTATTGTGTGATCCTTTACTGCAAAGTTTTCCAGACATACCATTCCAAATTTATAAAGAAGAAGATGTTTGAAAGGTGCATCGTTAAGTGAAAGTCGTTGTATCATGATCGTTAAGTAAAAGAACAAACAGTATCGTATTGAATATTTCACAAGCACTTGAAGGCTTTCAAGCCTTGCAACGATAGCATACCATGTCCCGTGTGGATTGGAAGGATTTCAATGGTAATAGAAACAGATAGAGATCTTCCACAAACGGCTTCGGTAGCGTTGCTTTTTACAACGCGATTTCGTGCAAACTGCTGCTACTCACATGTTGGCAACCTGGCAGCACGAGTCATTTCCGCATTTTCATCACTGCAAACACGTGTCGTAAAAAGAAATTCGCGTAATTATTATAACGCGTTCTGGTACGGTGCAGCGTCTGCCGAGAAGCGTAAGAACTGGTGCAGACGTTTGCTCTTCAAACATTGTTGGAGCGGAGAGCAACGAAAATATCATAAGAGCTGGCTCAAGCACAAAACCCAGCATTACAGCGTCAGAAGAAAATATAGAGAAGTGGAACGACAACGGCGTTACCATTCATAACAACAATTATCACAATGATTTGGCTGATGACGATGAGGCGCTAGATGAAGTTTGATGCTGACGACCGTTGAAAGAGAAACATTTCAACTATTTTAGAACCTTGAAAGTGGGTTTGCATTTTCAGTTTTTATGGCGACCACCAGAGAAGGATGTAACGTTGCACCGTTCAGTTTTTGCGTAGGAACTGTAGATATCGCAGTGCATTGGAAATGGATGACATCAAAGAACTTTCCACCAACGTTGCCGTTATACTAGCAGAAGGATATTTGATCGTGTGACCATTCACATATTATGTACGCAGATAGAGTATGGGAAAAATTGAGTAACACGACTGGTTGGATATTGTTTGCAGCATAGCGCATATATTTTTGATCGCTACTTTTTCGTCCTATAAATGACAAATGAAAGCTTTTTATAGAATTCATACAATTCCAATATAAAGATTGGTTTATGTTTACAACGTTGCATTCTACAAGCATGAACTTATTTTAAAAAAACACTTCAACTTAGTTTTTCGTTTGTTTGTAATCAAATTTGGTAGCACAACTTTGTTTGACAACACCGACCCTTTTTTAATTAACACGTTCACGGGAGGTATTGGGATGTTTTGCGACGTTCTGCTATTGAAAAAGCGTCCCCATCAAGCCCTTTTGTCCATCTTTTGAAAGCTCCCCACATTTATTCATTTGGGTAAGTTTTCGGAACTACAACGCGCGTAATGAAAAGCAAACATGCAATTAATTCAGGTGGTTTGTGGCGATGGGGACACAAACACAAAAGTTTGCTCCCCATCGCACCGAATTAGGTAGGATGACAGCGGCCCGAGGAAGACAAAAGTATATGTGTTTTACGAAAATGGCCCCGGGTTACGAGTAATAATGTTATGTGGTACTCGGGCCCAGCCTTTCAAGAGGGTTTAAATAAAGGCTTACGGTTTTATTATACAAATTTGTCATCAGTTGAACTTCTCTTCATTTGTCATAACTCACAAGGTGTGTCTGTTAATTTTCATTTGATATTTCTAAACATTGCTAAATATCGACGGGATAGGATCGTATTAGCTTGGGTACTTCATGTGATCCTGACATTCACCGAAGTCATATTCCATGGGCTTAAACACACGCCCACCACGCGGAATACGAAAATAATTTCATGAATAGTTGGACAACTGTTCCCACACGCACCAACAATAGTTGGATAACTGTTCCCACACGCACCAACTATCGTACTGTGCAGCAGATGAAAGGACGTTGAATTGTAAGCTCCACCGACCCAGCCGGGCATTGCGCGCGTTTTCCCACGACCCTCGTGACAAGCATTTTCAAACTTGCATAACACATGACCCCTGCTTCGGTCACGTTGGGACTGAAGAATTTACAACCCCACAGAGCCGAGGATAACAATCTTGATAGGCGGAAGTTATGCTCGAATTTCGACTGCAGTTTTTAACTTGCGTAGCCAGTTTTTCTAGTTGGACTCTATGTTTTCTGTACTCTGTATTTCCCCTCCAAGTGCTTATTTAGGTTATACACGTAACCGTTTATGCAGCTGCATAAAATGGTACATTTTGTGTGAACTGTTTCTTGCCCCGGGTGACCATTCTTGAATAATGACTGCATACCACATAGGCACACTCTGTCGTACAAATGCTGATGGTGTTGCAGCGACCTCTTGTTTATGATTTATTCGGACGTCTGGGACTTTAATCCTACGTACAGCTTTTGTTGAAGTAAGCGAGCTTCATTATGCTTGACTAGATCAACGATAAGAAAACGAGGTCGGCTACCGAATGACAGGAAATGAGCACAAATTCAGCTAAAAGTTACGTTGATTACAAAAAGTAGTCCAGAAAATTTTCAAATTAGTGTTTTCTTCCATAGAATATATCTGATTCTGTGGTATCACTGGCCCATTTTTTAGGCATCGCAAAAGATGTCCTGTTTAAACATTGTAAAAAGTAAATTTCAAAATTGAAAAAGCTTATATTGCAAGCGTATTTAAAAAGTATTTTACTTTTTTTTATCCCTAGAGGGCAATAAACATAAACTTTACATTGAAAAAAAAAACTCCTGATTGATCCGTCCTCCATCAGCAACTGAAAAGCTTATTTTGCCTGCTTATACTCTTCGTTGGCCACCTACTGCACACTCCACACGCCGTTTGTTGCGGTGCAAAGTTTGCCGCAAGCGACATAAATTTGAATTTCAATAAATGCAATGTCTCGTGACCAGCGTAAGAACTTCGACGAGCCATCGCTGATCGTAAGGCCAGGGTAAAATATTATGCCTCATGGACCAATCTGCTAATGTCATAAAAGTTATCCACACTTTCCATCAGCTGATAGCATTTGACCTACACGCCTGCGTTCGTTTGCGTGGGTAGTAGTAAACTTTATCTGTTTACTTGAATCATTTTGGCATTTATATTTCATAAAATTATGATATTACTTTACCAGCGCTCATCGTTTGCACCAAGAAAACCATTTGTTTACTTTAGAAGTAGCGAAGTAGAGCCTTTGAAGAATTTTATTAGGTTGAACGAGCGGCAAAAAGTGTCAATGTAAGTTGTGTTTAAAAACACTCAAACATTAAGATTAGTATTGGATGCTTCGATGACGCTACCGAATTTGGTTCTTTGTAAATTTTAAAATAGAGATTATTTGAATACAAAAGTTCTATTTTCTTCATATAAAAGAATCTATTTTGAGCTTTATTTTATATAGATACAACTATATTCTTTCCGATATAGATACAACTATATTCCTAGGGGGTGCCCATGGCGCAGCGGTAGCGCGAGGAAACACCACACCACAGGTGTGGGATCGAATCTCGAGTCTGGCACCCTCCGGTATTACGAACGGCTGACCACCGATCTATAATATACCGTCTTCCGGTCACACAAACTCTCTTCGGAGAGAGGCCTTGTCCCACTAGGGGATGTCGTGCCACAAAAAAAAAAAAAAAAAAAATATTCTTTCCGATAATGTTTTTTGTTCTATATGGTAGCATAAAAAGCACAGCATGATAATTTTATATATCTTAGCATAAATGGTGTTTTGAGCTGGACCAACAATATAAAATAAAAGCGAAAGGACGAGAATTTCACAAAGAAATCCACAAAATGGTATTTTACAGGGTTTAGTATTTAGGTCACTTACGAGTTCCAAATTTTTGCAAAGTTTTGTACCTTTCAATTCAGCGATAAACGCAGGGTTAATGCACCGCAAAATAACATAACACTTTTTCATGGACGGTGTACATAGGTAATCAATGCGTACGTCATATAGTTCTTCTTCTTCTTCTTGGCGTAACGACTTTGTTGGTCATGCCTACCCGTTAAGGGCTTACGAGACTTGTTGCCCTGTTGAACGTGGATAGTCAGTCCTCTCGTACAGGGGAGGGTCCGGTCTCGGTTGGGATTCGAACCCACGCCGTCGAGGTGGTGAGCCCCGGCGCTCATGGGCCGATTTTCGAACCGTTGCTACCGCTCGGCTGTCGCGGACCCCCAATATAGTTAATGGAAGTAATACGTCATATAGTTAAAGAAAGTAATATTGAGTAAAATAAGAAACTGAAATCTCCCATCTCCCATCGTGAGTTCTCTAAAAATCTCTTTTGTCAACAAATATCTTACTGTGCTGACGGTAGAGTTCTCATTTTAATAAACCATTTTACTAATGACAGGCAAAGCAGTTTTGCCTGACGCATTCGCAAAATGGAGCACGAGTATCTAAGATGAGTGTTGCATTTTTTTTACCGGAAACTTCATTAAAAATTCAATCCTCTTCATCCTGCATCGCTTTGAAAGTTTTGTCGCAAGCGCACTCGATGGGGTTTCTTGTCTTGTTGTTAAAAAAATACGGAGAATAAAAATTAAGGACGAAAGCTGCAAAATGCAAAAGAGAATGCTGCAGGCTAAACGAGAACATCTCGCATAGCCGCGCTATATGAAACTATTTTTATAACTAAGACTATGTGTCTAGTGTATAACGTCGACTAAGTACATTCAATTTGACACCACATCTATGGTAATTTAATAGTACACTTTATTTATTTGGAAAACCATTTTTGTGTTGGTTTTGTGAACGTTGTCTTCCATCGAGTGCACATAAGAATGATTTATTTTTGAATGTAAAATCAGAATGAATATGTTTTTTTGCTGAATTTTCTCTCACAGTTTCTTTGCTGAACTCACAGTTTTAGCAGGGGATGCGTGTTTAGCAAAACAGAATATTAGTGAATAAGTAAACATATTTTAAAATGTGGCTAAATATTTTTCTAGCTGTTGGAGAAGAGTGCAGAGTTGATGAATTTAACTTTTTAAGTTTTCTAATTAATTGATTTTAACTCACTTAAAATATTAAAAAATGATTAAAAATGTTAAAAAATCATCAAAATGATGCTAGACATCAAGTTAAAATAAATATCAAAGTTACTTCTGAAATCCATCAATTGCTATTCCATTTGTCAATCCTTTTGAACAGCACAAGCAATAATAGCTTGTTGGGACTGAAACAAACAAGACCAAAGTTCGTGCTCAAATTATTGACCCTGCTACCGCTGGCAACCCACTTTTCCATTCTTTCGGCGAGCTTTAGGTTAACAGTACGGATAGAATAAAATTACAATTATTCAACTTCTGAAAAGAGGCTCGAAATTTACCACTTCCGGTGCATACTATTAAATGAAGCCTAAGTGGAGACGAAGGAAAAGGTAAACCGTACTTCCTGTCATCCGCCCGTCTGCTAAGCAACATTTCGGCAAATCTACGTTGAGCTTTCTCCTGTTGGCTCCAACATGAGCGTTCCGACGAGTTCAAGTACCGCCCCTCGTTCCTATTTACGTACCGGTAAGTTTAATTTCGTATTCAAATTGGCCACTTTGTTATTTACCGGATGGGGCCTTCTCGGTTTTGGATGCCCCGCAACAACCAGCCCCTCACACTGCTGGCACTGGATTCTGTATATGTACACCAAGGGAAAGTCCGATGAGAATTTTCCGTCGCCCTACGCGACCACGGGTTCATTGTTCGAAGAAAATTTCGTAATTATTTCAATGTCGTTTAAACTTTTTCCCTCATTCTTTCGTTATTGTATTCTACCCGACCCGATTGGGCGCCTTAATTCTGGGCCTACGAAGAGATGGGTCACTCTTCATGTGTGTTTCGAGAACACATCGACCTACATGAACCTCGAGCTACAGCTTCCGCACTATTGTTTTCAATTGTGGTTGGGTGTTGGAGACTGAAAATCCGTGGATGATTTTTTCTTTTACCGTTAAGGGTCAGGTATTCATTTTCTAGGTCTAAAGTTGATGAAACATCAGTTTACCTTGATCAAACCTTGAAGACCTCGAGTATAGATTGAATATTTCTTTATAGCAAATCAAAATTTCTTGTTGATCTTCTGTGAAATGAATGTACAACATAAGTCAATCTTTACCGGCATCGCAATTCACTATTCTTTGTTGGATTTTCAGTACAAAATCTACTAAGTTCATTTCATTGCAATTTTGATCATTTAAATTGCAATTTTGTTTTCACATTTTATCATTATGACCAACATTTCGTATGTGCTCAAACGCTGCTGGGATTGTAAATGAGACTAAAGAAACCGATAAAAGATGTCAATATTATACACTTCGGTTGCAACCAATGGGAAAAGGCAACTGAAAAACTAGAGATTGCCACTAATAATGTCGTTAAAAGTCCTCTTTTTGCCTTCGGCCGAAGTTCTTCCGTGTACGTATTGCGTAGGTTTCGATGATGCTTTCACAATGGTCGACACAGGGTTCGGATCAAAAGTGAGTCGAAAAACTGAAACAAAGTGCACATTTTGCTGTCCAGTTTAGTGGGCAATAAAAAGCACAGAAAAAAACAAATCATCAGTAATATCATCGTGATCCGCTTCACGACTCCATTTTTGAGGCTTGACCGGTAGGACATGCAGCAGTATCCCGGCTTCCGGCGCTTGGATAATGCTGAGGGAAGATAAAAAGTGGCTTCCGTTGGCAACTTTTCTCGTTCATTGCTGGTTAAGCCGGACTAATACCAGCCCAGCGGGGGAAAAAAGGTTAATACACCCTGCTGGACGGAGGAACTATCGTTGGCGTTGAAAAAAATAAAATGGTCCACAAACCAACCATCGTTAAGCTCACGAGAAGATCCGGCATGATCTGTAGCGTCGTATTTTGTTCTGTTGCATTTTTTTTCCGGCTCACTGGAAGTTTTCCGGCTACCGGATTTAGATCCGAATTCGAATGACTGTAGCTGTTTGGAATTTAACGAAAGTATCTTTTACTATCGATCTACCATCAGAACATTGTGCCAAAGCACCGGTATTGACTGTTGATGACCGTTTGAAGTTTGATTGAGTGTCGATTTTGCTCACAAAGTGGGAACGGGAGTTTGCGCAATCCGTAGAAAGTGTTTGTTTCGATGAGTGCAATTGGTTGACAACGGTATGCAGAGAGCAGTGAACGATGTGGAGGCCGGAACCTAAATGGAAGCCGTTAGAACTACAATTTCTTGCACAGGAGATATGTCGATTCCTCAATGTTCCTGTTCTTTCAAATATATGCTACATGTATCATGTGCAACATTCGGTTTGACAATTTTCTACTGACGTTATATTCTAATTGTTGATTAAAAATCTAGGAAGGCAATTTGAGACTCTCTGGGGTTCATTAATCCTAGATGTTAGACTACCTTTTCAAGTAGTAAATTTGTTGGTACCATGAATAATTTGTCAATCACTTATACTTCCTTTTTTGGCTACAGATGATTTACCAATCAAAATAATCTAAACAAAAACAGATGGAAGCATCACGAGATACTTTACCCGGTGTAAACCATAAACAAAATCAATCAGTCTCAGTGAGACGCTGTTCCTACCAGACCCGAGCAAGGCCACAGATTGGTGGCAGCATGATTTGAACTTAATTGAATTTGATACGGTATTTTAACAGCACTGGTCCGTGTGGTATAACCAGGACGCTACGCGCCATTCTCCGGAGCTTCTCTCTCAATAAGGGAGATTCTACGAAGTCGGCAATTCAGTAGGTCCGAGCCAAGTTGATTCCGTTTTCAGATGCAGTGCACGTTCACGGGACAAGGGAAGCTGTTGCAGAAACCATAAAATTGTAATCTAAAATCTAATATATTCTGTAATGAGTATTTGCCGGGGATAACCTAAGTGGTCCTGGTCCATGCTCCCTCTTCCCACCGAAGGCCAACGAAATTACAGCAGGTGACGCTGTCGCAGTGCCGCAGTGTATCAAATTACCGGATGAGTAGAAATGGCTTCAAATGGCTAATGGCTTAAAAGGCTTGGCTCGAATATAGGAGTGCTAAATTGGATCGTTTTCTCTTTCCTCTTGAATATTTTGAAGCTAGGCTGGTGAACGCTACCTGTGGCCAGAAGGAATTTATGAGATGTCTTTTAAAAGAGAATGTCTGTCAGCGTGTGAGGTAACGCGAAAGATTGGCGAAACGTTGCAGCTGGCATCGAAACGCGCTTGTTTGTACTTGAAACGGTTTTCTATGTGAGATTGGATGGGATGTAATGATGCGACAATTTTAAACCAAACAGAATTCTCAGTGACAAAGCCTTAAATTTACATTGTTAAAAGCAAGAAACCTTTTTCATGGTGAAGCTCAAAATTACTTAAAAGCACAATGGGAATGTGTTTGATTTGATTGAATGAAAAGAATTAAGGGAAGGTTCAGTTCAGCGATGGTTTTGTAGTTAGCAACGTGTTTCCAACAAGCAGAAAGACAAAAAATAAATTCTAGCTTCCTTTTTGCTTTTTATCCTCCCAAATCACTCAACCACGACAAGATTTATGACCCGAGTTACCAGTTCGCAAGCATCTATAAATTCAATGGTTCTTGTTCAAAGATTATTGTCTTCATTCAAACACGATTAACATTCATAACTATATTACATTGAACATGCCATGGTATTGACCACCTGGTTTTTTAAATAAAGAAAACAAACATTTAGTAATTTTCGTTTACAAAACCCTGGTTTCTTCTACTGTTGACCATCGGCAAACCTCGTTTGGGCGCATTTGTAAGCTGTCCTTATCCGCACGGGTGACAAATAATAGCGCTTATTCTCAGATAATAAATTGTTCCGGTCACCCCTTTATTTTACCTTCGTAATTTGCAACGGAAAAGCACTTTCCAGTACATCCGCGCCATAGCTGTCCCTTCCCGAATCGATGCACGTCCGCTCGGCTCGAGTGAGTGTTTGAAAAATTTCTTCGTTAAGTTCCGCTCTAACAAGCTTCATTTATCACTTACCAGTTTGACCCCATGCGAACTAGCGGAGGGTTGCTGGGTTTTGTATAGGTTTTTTCGCCTTGCCGGGTCTTAGTTTCGTAGATGGTGTGCTAGGGTTCATATACTCAAAGCTGACGTGCGTGACGCTCCAGCTGTTAAGCATTCGATCACTTTGACAGGATGATTGTCGTTTGTGGTCACTATATTGGACTATTCGGGTTAGCCGTGCCAAAGAACTTCGAATTCAGATGCAAAGCAGCACGTATCTTTGTTGAAACAATATCCGAAATATAGTTTAACAGAGCTTCTGCAGGTAAGACGGAACGCATAAAAAGTTGGCCGATGAAAGCAGTGGATGGTCAAAGTTTGTTGAATGGTTGATCAATAATGGCGTGAGACAACATGTTTGACGGTTCAACATGATTATAAATTGATTTAAAGTTCGTTTGTTTAAAGTTTAAAATTCTACCGATTCATTACAAGCGGAAGGAAAACGAGTTTTGTTTGAATGAATATCGTTTGCACCCCATAAGTTGACGGTTTCGTGTCATACTCAAACCAAACCATGCATCTCTAACGTGGTGTGATCACATTTTAATCGCAAACAATGTCCGGACTGTTGAACATTGTCAATTTGGTCGCATTGTCTTACGGAGTTTTCCATACGGCTTTCATTCTCTGGTCGCAAATATTTCCGTTGTTGCATGTGATTGTCGCGTTGAAATGCATGTTTTCCCACCCCCACCGGCGGATCGATACTTTTCTCATTTATTTTCCTTTATCAGGAGATAATCCAACCGGAGCCGGGGTGCTTTTTGCTTTTTACTTGCACTCCACTGTGGAGCCACCGAGGGAAACTACATAAACTGCCGTTGTTTCATCCTGCATGGGCGTTTTTGCTTGGCACTTTTCACCAAAAGCGTCTTTTATTTCCATCCACGGAATGCTCCGACGACGATGAAATTCATCTCATGAATATTAAAATGGGTAAAAGTAGGACTATCCACCATTGGAGGAGAAACATGAAATGTTAAAAAAAAAATTTAAAGGCACCACCGCGTGTTCGTGCATACCAACAAATTCTCACACACAGCGCCATACAGCCCGATGATGTACATGCTACGGTGCCAATGACAAGAAGCTATCCATGGTAGCAGATCCGGAAAATAAGGAAGAGGTTGCAAAGTGACATTTGCTTCTGGTTTCTTTTTTCCTACGTTTACAAACAACACCCCTGGCAGTACTCCTGACAGCTCGGCAGTAGTGTGTTGAAATCTGCGAACAATGGAAAACTACTTTCTACTAAACTAGAGCGGGTGGATGTGCGTTGATGGTTTTCTTGAGCTTTTCCACCGGAATTTGTTGGAAGCAGATGCAAAAACAACTGCTCGTTGAACTCGAGCTTATATATTTGACTGCAATATTACCAGACTTTGTCGAGGCGCCTCACTATATTCAAATTTTCCGATGTGCCCTAGGCGAGAACACCAGCCGAATGCTAAGGATATTTCATTCAATGATAATTCGTGACGCCTACCTTAAGCCGGTGACAGTTGATCCCTAACTGTTAAAATCTAATATTAATAAAAAAAAATGTATGTGTGTTTCAAATAAGTATAAATTATACTTGAATGAGAATATAACCATATGGATTCCAAAAAAAGAATTTAAAAAATATAACATCATTATTTTAGTCTAATTGGCCATCGGATTTTCTTTGAACCAAGCTAGCGTATACCTGCCGAAAAACGAAAAGTTCAGTGACGGAAACGCACTACTGCTTTCCACATACCTGGAACAATGTTTTTCTTACCTTTCTGTTCCGTGTCAGCAGGCAAAAAAGCAACAGTCAGCAAGCATCGATAACATTGCATCGGCGTTGCAACATGTAGGCAGGGCAACCCAATGTGCAACGGTGAAACATTGTTTTACGAATGCATGCTGCATTCGGCGGTGGTGCAGCCAAAGAACATCGAAACATGAAAACAACGATCTATCGTTTCGAATATTCTCGTTCGATTGCCTATTACAGCTTGTGGAAAATCCGTTTTTAAAATGGGAGTCCTACGCATCGTAGCTATTCGGTGAAAGTAATCCAAGTCACCAGATAGAACGGCTGCATTGTGGTTGAAATTCGCTTTAGTTATCCACTATGTGAACAGTATGATGCAAGTAGAATGGATCGAACGTTTTCTCTTGTAGCAAAATTGTGAACTTTGTAGTTACTTGAATTTCTAAAAGGGAGTATCACACTGTCGGGATTTTTTCATGTGTAAGACACGTTGTTTGTTTTTAATTATGAAAGTTTTGTAGTCCACTATGCTGAGGCCCACTATTTTAAATGATTGATGGAATTGATTCGTCAAACAGATTATTCTCGTGAAAACTCAATTGATAATATTACCAATGCACTTGATCTTTAGGTGAATTTACTATTGCGGTATATACTTTTCTATATTTCAAGTAAAACATCTTATACAACGGGGCATTCGTAAGCGAGCGAGTTTGAATATTTATATGATTTATCCTCTAATTCTAGATTTATTATCTTGTTTTAGATGGATACATAATCAAATCAAATGTCAAGTCAATCAAAAACAACATGTAATTTTTAAAATTAAAACAAAACGAAAATGCAGTGACTCGAAAACCCTCTAACTTTTTAAAGTGATGCTTGATATAAACGACATAGATGCGTGTACCGTCGTCGTTGTCTTTGTGTTTTGCGATTAACATAAAGACTCGAATTTTTAGTTGAATTTGTGTTTAAATATTTACTGATGGTTAAAGTTTTTTAAAAATCATGTTGTAGAAAATTCAAAAAAATCAATATAGTTGTCATATTGAATGGACAGCGGTAGATGTTTTAAGTTACAATGCAAAACATAGATTCTTTTATTTTGACACAAATCTCTAACTCTAATTACCATGAGCACCTAGTCAAACAAGCCAATGTCGACGAACCTTTGGAATGACGAAGGTGCGGAAATGCCTTCCGGTATGGCACAAGTGTCTGTCACCATAAACAAGGAGCTCCGCGGAAAATGCGTGCAAGTGCCTTGTTGGACCGGAAACGACGGAGGCAGCAGGATTTCTGAACATCGAGAACCAAATTTATACTGGCGGAGGCCCTCACGTAAAATCGTTTGGCCGCGAGCAATAAAACGGATGCGCCTACATAAATAGATGGAATGGTGAGGAAAACGATAAGGATATAAACCAGCGATGCAGTGCTTTGCACAATTGTAAACATTGTGGTGCTGAATATCGGATATCTCTTTGACCAAATAAAAATCGACATAAACATAAAACACCATCATCGTAAAAGTGGTGAAACTCAACGCAGCAATGTTTCATGAATAATATGTATAGCATTCTATTTTCTTTTGCAGCAATTTAAGATAGCATTCTATTTTCAACTTTCTTGTGCAGCATTTTAAGCACCGTAAGACTCATCTTTAATGTTTGGAGGACCAAAATTCGTCTATTTTGTTCCACTTTTTCAAAAAGCTGGACCCGTAAGACTTCGGAGTCATTTTGTTCTCTATGGCGGGCTGGTCCTTTAGCCGTTTGGTCAATATTTTATGTCATTAGTTACAAGCGAAGCAAGCTTCTACCGTGTGTTTTGATCTTCTCGACTGTTTGCACCGTAAACGGTGGAGAAAAGCACTGAATCCACTGGGGAAATTATGTACCGACTAGGCGAAAGAGCAAGCGATCTAGAAATGGCGCTCTGAAAATGCTTAATTTGAAATCTGTTTACAAGCGGTTCGACTAGGGAAACAATCTGCTAAATTATGTATGCACTTCTTATTTGTATCCTTGCAGCGTGTGAGACGGCATGGTCAGTTGTCGGAGAACCAGGCCGTAGCCATCCCGTGACCCATACATAAATCTTTTGAACAGGCGCTTGCCTAGTAGGATGGATCGCTAATGTCCCCAAATTTATTTCACCTCGTAGAAAGATCCATAAATTTACACGAATAATGGCGGACGCGGTCGGTGTTGCTCAATCGTGCTTGTTTATGTTCTTGTAGACTGCTTTGAGGATAGCATTCATCCAAGGTGTTGTTACAGCATCTTGGAATCATCAAGAATTTGAAAGTTGCTTAGCAGATCTGAAGAGTGTCCATTGTATCTACCTTCTTATCGATGTCGAATGAATATAACAGAAAAAAACATTGAACAAAAGATTATTCAATGTTTGAAAACTAACAATGAGACAGAAAACAACCTTGCTGCAATTTTGCACGAAGATGTGATGTAAAGAACCATCTAAAGTCAGACAAGTCATATTTAACAAACCTCCATTACTTCCGCAGCTTTTGCAACAACTCCTATTATTTTCAGGTGCATTAATAAAGCAGGTTTAGCTTAAGAGGATCGATAGCTTGAAGTTTTCATCGTTCGAATTATGAAATCCCCCAATATTTTATATATTTTTCAAATGATGACATCACTTCTATTGTACGATGCTCATTCAATCCACCGAATACGATTCATTCCGTATCGAATAATCCACCGAATACGAAGCCGTGGATCGAATAATTCTGTTTTCCTCACACATAACCTCTCTCTCTCTATTTCGTTTGAAAACACCTCTCTTGGATCAAGGTTTGTCCTTAGATCCCAACCAGCTGTAAAAACCGTTGATGACTCAATTTTTAACTATACTATTTTGGGGGAATGGAAAGATGGTTCATTAACTACAACATCCAACGACAGGGCTATTGTGGTGAAACGTGCCAAGGTTTCACTCGTTAAGGTTGAGAGCTTACCGGTAGGCTCTAGTGTGCGATATGGCCGGCCCCCTTTTTCCCTACAGCACTCAAGCCGAACGCTGTCCCTGGAAACGATCAATAGTTTCACTTCACGGAGGAAGCTCTTAGCTCCTCGGCCTTACGAAAACCCTTAGCAGTGGCATCTGGATTACTCCTTCTCACCTACCGTAAACGTGAAAAAAGCTTGTCGCCGTCATAATGTGCCGCACAGGTAGAGATGCGACAACAATCCACCGTAAAAGGCCTGAACGAAAATTACCAACCTCACTCACGGTCTCAGCTTCCGGCCCTTTTCAATGGTTTTCCCAATGATTCGGCCCAAGATCCAGCCCAAACCGATTTGAATAGGCAACAAAAGGATAACGAAAATGGTTACATCCGGTCGTGAGTACATAAAAAGCCCCTCCACTTTGCGTGGAAAGGAGTGTGTATGTTAAAGTGGGACGGTCCAAATTTCCCCATGCTACTTTGCCTCCGGCTCATGCCCAACAGCGAACGTGCGTTCTGAAGTGGCGATGGTCTTTGAGAGGCTGCCATCAAATATTAGAGTGAAGCTGGTGCGCCACTTAGCATTTTCCGCCCCTACCGGACGGGAACCTTACACGTAATAATCTTAATATGACAAATGATAATTTCGCCCGTTTTGCCTTCACTCGTCGGTTCGGTAGCCCTTCCAACACCGTAAGCTTTCAGAGAAACGCGTTATATCTTCACAGTCCAGGTACTTTGCGTGCTTCCGATGTGTCTCCTTTTTTTCTTCAACGAACCAGCAAGCCACAGTGAATTATTTAAAAGAGGAGATTTCGTATTTTTCTGCTTCACATTTTCCGCTAATTCGTAATTTTAATTTGTCATCGTTTGCGCGCCAGCCGGAAGCGAACCGAACCAGTCTTCAACGCGAACGAACACTAGGTACATGGATGTCCTGGTGCGGATGGACGCTAATTCCACCAGAAAGGTTATTGGGCGCCATAAATCAAGGGAATCATGCTAGCGCCACACCGGACATTTCGCAATGCCGTGGTGGAACACCGTTAATATACGTCGCGTTCTGCCAGCAAAAGAACGGTAATTTAGTTGGCCTACGAGAAGGTATTTGATCCTTTTGTATTCTGGAAGCAGAAAAGAACAAATAAACAACTGATTTATTAAAGTGTTAATGGTGAAGGTTTAGCACATTAAAGTGTCCGTGGTCAGAGTGATTAGTTTTTGGGAAGACCTGAATATATCAAATTTGCATTTTTCATTTATGCTTATGTTAAACCTGTAGAATTTTGGTTATGGAAAATGATGAGGCTAAAGGTTAAAGACTGGATATATGAAACCAATTTGATTTAGAAATTCGTCCTGAGCTTTTAAAGCTGTTGTATGTGTCGTTCATAGCTGTAACATCATAAGATCAATGTTGGGACGACAACAACAGTTAATAAAAGTTTGCAGAAACAAAGCAAGCGGGAGAAATAATTAATTCGAAGATCACAAAAAAAAAAACCTTTAATCTTTTGTAGGTCTGTAATTTCACAGGTATTAAACAATTTTCCACACAAGTTATAGTCATTAAACTTAAGACAGTAAATTCAATTCAATACTCTTAACAAAAACATAGATGAAATCATTTTAATAACTTCATCTGATTTAAATAATTATAAGTCTGATTATTTTTCTCAATTAGTTTCATTACAAGTGCAAACATTTCTCGTGTTCCTCCTTGGTGAAATGGTGAGTTTACCATATTGTCGTTACATGTCGCAATTTACCATCACTCTATTCGTGTTGGGCTTGCTTCCGTCGATCTTCCTTCCGACGCCTGATTACAAATCGTCGCCTCACTGCAACAGCAAAGAAGCAGTGCAGTGCTCGCCGGTGTAATTATTTGCCCGTCGTGAGCCTGTTTTCTGCATTTACTTGAAGCCCATACGTCTTCCAATGGTGCCGATAGGATCTGTACCACCCTACTGTCGCATCATTTTAGCTCGGTGGAAATGCCCAATGCGAAGGGTGGAGGATGGTTGGTGGGTGCTTGGTAGCAATTCCTGCTTTGGTACATCAAGCTAAGGAGCACCATATGCAAACTGGCCCGACAAAGGTAAACAGTTCTAATGAAAAATACTATTTCCTGTGCACGGTGCATAAAGTGCACCTGCGGGCATATGTATGTGTGCATGGGTGATAAAATTGTTCGTTGGAGGTCGGGGTTAGTGTTGGTAATTTTATCCGACGTTTGTCTGCACCAAAGTTCAAGGATGGGACTGCTCAAGGTTCGAGAAGTAACCGACGTGCCTGGAGCCAACGGTTGCTCACTCTCCGGGACTCCGAGCGATGGTCTTACTTTTCTTCTATTATCCTCCTCGTCTTATATAGTGAGTTTGCGAACTAACCATGCATCTCGCATATTTTGCGAGATATTTTTTTTATTTTGGTACAAAAATGAGCAAATTCATATGCTTTTGCTCCTAGGTTTTCCTTTTACCACTTGGACCGTCAATAAACACAACGCGAAAATCGCCCTACGCGAACGAATAGCCCAGTTTCAGCAAGAAAATTCAGCGAAAATGAACTAGTTTTCCTCATCTGTCATAGTGGTATATGAGCAGTTTGTTCACGTTATTGTTACCGGCTATCCCGGGCTATGTACGAAAAAAATATAAAGTGAAGAAATATTATTTTCTTCTGGGGCAAAACAAATTAATGAAATATCCCAAAATATATAGTTGGTGATATAAAAACTTTCGTTAAAACTGACCAATTTCGTCCGACGGCACACAATTGTAGTTTCGCTGTTTATAAAAACAGCGCGAACAAAATTGAAATTTGTTTTTCACACGGTTTTCCACGTCGGGCTACGCAAGTCGCGCTGCCAGGAGCAATTTTCACGCTGTGTTTAGTGACCGCCTTGTCTACCTGTTTCCCGAAATACTGGGGAGACCAACTCATGAAAAGAAACCATGCAGTGTCAACAGAAGCAGACCACGTGAATATGGTGACGCTCGAATAACACCTACTGTACAGAAATTTGGCATCCTGCTAGCAAATTGCGGAACGCTTATCGTTTAAGCGGAGTAGAATAGCCTTCCAAGCAAAATCAGATTGCTTAGACATTTATGCAAATCATAAGAGGTAAAAATAACTCATAATTTCTGGCGGACTTAGTGAGTAAAACTAAATTTTACATAGCCTACCAAAAGTTTTTGATAGGGATAGATCATGGATTTGAATACAACAAATTTAATGAAATGAAAATAAAATAAGTTTTATGTTACTATGCAACAGTTAATCAAATGAATTAAAGGTCAGCGGTGCGCTTATAGCGGGTAAACACTTTTACAGCAATTTTATATGTGCTCTTAGCTTTGAATTAAAACCTTAAATTCATTTGCTGGAAACCGGATACCAATTTAGGACTACAATTGTCAAATGACTGCACGAGTGCCAATTTAATCCGAACTCTTTGTTACGATTAGACACACCTGATATCTTAAATTTAATCCATTTATTCGCATCAAACTCGTGCAATCAGCCATTTGTATTATTTATAGAGGATTTAATTTGCATTTAGTATCGTGACCAAACTTGTTCAAACCCTCTTTCCGGTAACGAATGTGTCAGATGAACGATTGCCGATAGATGGTACGAAATTAATCATCCCCGTCTAACATTGGCTAGAGGGAGAGTAAGGGTGGGCAAGAATCCCAAAGTCGAGCTGTACAAAATGCAGTTCCAGGAAAGTGTTTGAATTTTTTCCTTCCTCTTAACCAAAGTTGTAATTTGTTTGAGTGTCGTATTAATTAAAAAATACGTATAATAGCCGAAATGAACTGTGAGGCACACTGTTAGGATGGGATGTTAGTCTTGAAAGGGTTGAGTAGCTGGTATGGATGTTCACATGAGATAGTTATCCAATGTAATTAAAACCACCCTTTATCCCTGGTTGCGATTTAGGAATGCAGGTATTCACGTAGCTCTGCATTCTGACACGACGTGTGGTGCTATAATAATTATGCACCATTTAATTGGCTAGCATCATCTGGACTGTTGAATTTTACAAATGACGTCAAGCACGCAACCGTATTGCGAGGTTGCGGTTCAAATGAGCATTGTAGAATTTTGCACTTTGAAGTACAACAGATAATTAAGGAAAAATGTAACGTGCATATATATAGAATTGTTATTACTCTTTTACGATAAAATTTTAGCATACCCTAGAAAAGATGTCATAGTTTACGTACTATGTATTGGTCATTATTTGGAAAACAATATAACTGTAACAAACTCTCTCTGGTGTATTAAGTTAAAAGAATTGTAAGGAATGACGGGCTGAGTTAAAAAATATGTTTTTCTTTCTTTTTTTGTAAATTCAAAAATATATTATATTTCTTGATGCTTGTAACCGAGTATATAGCTTTTGCTTGTAATATTTAAAAAAACCCCCCCAATATGGGGTTTTACCCCGTTCTACCTATTTTTTGTTTCTAACTTTAATCTCGTTCTTTTAACCTTTAACAGGTGCTGTTAGAGCGAGTGTAAACTCTCGGTTACGGACTGTGTCCAACAGTAACAATGGTTCGTTAAAGCAACGCGCTGCCGTGACTATGAAAAATTCGACTATTCGAAAACTTTTTATTCTTTACAGTACCATTCATTAAGGATATTTATTTTACATTGGTATAACTCCAACAAAAGCGTTTTCGAAAACAAATAAATCCTAATCAGCCACATGTTCGTGCTCTTCAAGGAATACACAGTTATGTCAATTTATCATTGTTTAATTTATTCAAATTTCATATCAACTGGCGTGTTGCGTTTCTCAAAATTGCGGTAGAAATTTAGTTATTCATTTTCTTCGACTATTTACATCGATTGCGTGCAAGACTGGAAACACTTCAACATATTTTCCAACACGACAATCAATCATAATGAAGACCGACATATCGCGTTTCCGTTCGATGCCATGTTCTAAGGTATTTTTCAAATAATTGCCAAGGTACGTTACCAGTAAGACGTAACGGAATTCAAAGGAGTTTCATTCACATGCAAGATGATACTCTTTTCATGTAAGAAAATAAGCCTCTTTTGGCATTGTTTGTTTCTTTTTGAAAATTTTCCTGGTTCCTTGCTCCCCATCGTTTTAATGGGGCCACATGTATGTTTTTAGTTTTATTTCTCTTCGAAATGTTCACGGTCTACACACGTGCCTTCCATTGGTTTTGTTGTCGGTTACCAAAAACTTACTAACGGCACAAGTTTCCAAGAGAAGAAAACGCAGATCAAAGTAAGTTCTTGAGAACTATGAAAACGGCAGCATTTTTAATAGACTAGAACTAGAAATAAATAAAATTTAATGGAAATAATTTTGTGATCTATTTAGAGCAATATAACATTTTTATTACTCTACCAACATGCCTTTGTTATTCAAATCTAATGCTAGCTTAATTTAAAGTTAAACGCATGTTTGTTGGGATTCCGTTAGTCATTTAATTTAACCTTGTTCTTATTCCTATTGTATCACTCTTGTGAAAGAACATTAGGAAAGGATTAGTAGCTTTAAAACTGAACACTGAACACGCTTCCAAAACTAGTTTCCATCATTGGTCTCCTGTGCAAGAGTATAAAGCTAGTGAAAGTTACTTATTTGGCATTTTTCGCGAGGCCAGATCCCTTGGGAGCTATTACATTTTTGACTGTGATCAAAACTGATTCTACACTTAACGAGCCAGGACTGGGCGAGCATGGTTGGGCTTTTGATATTGTAAAGCCCAGCAGCGCGTTATGTAAAGAATGGATCGAGAAAAAAAAGGCTTCCACTGAATTTACGGCCTCATCTTTCGTAAATTGAATATAACAATCGATCTTATCTCTTTCGAATAACCGGCCACTTGGATGGTCTTTCTTGCTGAGTTGTAATAGAATCCAATGTTTACGAGTGTTCGAGTGCAAAGAACTTTGCGCAGAGAAAGTGTATTGACTTATTTTCAAAAGATGTATGCAGCCAAACTTAGTACATCGTCACGAGCCGGTTTGCACGGCCGTTTGTTAGTTTTGTCCATTTTATTTTAAAAGGAAGTTGACTGAGTTTTTTTTAACGGATCATCTCAATCAAAGAATATCATCACTTAAGTGGATGAATTTATTTCATTTTAAGAAATTATCAGTTATATCCACGCGTGATGGTAGGACTCGGGTAGGCTTTATACAGGTTTTATACATCGTCCCTACCACCTCCCTTGAATAAGGTCTCCAATCGTCAAGGAAACTTTCACAGAATCATGTCCTTGCTCTGACCCTCACGTGACAGATGAAAAAGAAAACGCGCAGGTTGTTGATGACAACCCAGCCCGTCACAAGTACCAACAGAGGTATCACCTTCCCCGGGGTCATAATTAATGATACGTTTATTACCTATCAGGACAGATGTCTCCTAAAGCTCTCCATCCTCCGTGGAAAATATTTTGACACCAACCAGATAGGGTGAATGATTGATGCCATCGGGTCAACCTTTTCGTTGCTTCGGTATACAAGCAACAGGCAATGACAGGCTGTATCCGTGTTCGTCTGCTATTGTCCATTTAACGATACTATTAGCTGCAATCCAGCTAAATAGAAATATCTCCCTCTGTAAGGATCGCCGTTCGACAGCATACCGAGTACTGCTAGAAAGACAACATGGCAACAAAAGACCTTTCATTCTTCGGCCGTGCTCATGCCACTTTTGCTTTCATTTAGCAGCACCTCCAGATAATTAAGCATTGCTTTGTCATCCGCTTACAAGGGTTAAAGGAGGGCAAGCTTTTTCAATCAGTTTTTCAATCAGTTTTTCATCTAGACCACCAACAATTCATTTTCCTCTCAAACCCCCGGAGGGTTGAACTTCAAAGGAGAACATATTTTCCTGGTGTTTTGCTTCGAGAGAGTGCTGATGAAATTTCTAAGAAGATTTTTGCAAGCGGCTTTTCTGTTGGAAAAAGGTTTTTGTATTCTTCTTTGCTTACGTAATTTAGCTCTAGTAGGCCCGAATTGCTTCAACCAACCGAATCTAACCAAAGATGAATGTGCGTGTGATGATAATCGATAGCATGGAAGCAGCTAGCCTGATTTGGTTTTGCACAACATGTATAAAAGCGCGTTTTCAAGCGTGCTCATCGTTCGCCACTGTCTGGGCACAGAACTCGAGCTGCCGGCACGAACTTGAGCATGTTAATTTAATCTAGCTTAACCACAATCCAGTGCAGTCGAGGCAATAATTTGCTAGCAAAGTGCTATGCATAAGTGGTTGAGCACATCATCTTAATTCTCTAATGGATGATGAAAATTCGTTATCGAAGAGGGATTAATTAAACATCGTTCCTCCGTTCGTTGATTCAACGGCTCCGTCACTATGGAAAAGTAAGTTCAGGTGGCATGTCCGCATGCTGTCGATGTTGCTTCCAACGACATCCCATGAAAAACGAAGACAAATTAATTGCATTACATGGTCTAGCGGTTGCCGGGGTAATGTTTCTTCGGCGGAGCAATTGCACAGCGAAATGGCAAGACAAGTTTTCGCTTCCACAGCTGGAGTGGAGGTAAATTGATAACAAAAATGATATTATGCAAATAACTAGCCAAAACAATACTGTTGCAGTCAAAAAAGAATTGTTTGACTAGCTAATTTGTTTGTGTGAGAATGTTAATAACAAAAAAAGAGATTAGTTTTTTTTAAATGATCTTTTCAGTGTATTGTACACCATACGTACACCAAAGAATAAAGGCTTACAAACGAAATGACATTGAACTAATTTTATTTGCGTTAATTCAAGCATGTAGCGTCCAACATGAAACACACATGCAGATTCGATTGGGTTTTGTTAACTTCTTTAGCCGTCAACAAACGTCATACTGGCTTGTAACATTAGCTCGACCTCTCAAGAATTCCCGTTAAACTTATTGATATGTTTTTATTTGATGAAGCCCCGACATAATGATGTTATGCACAGAGGCCATTGCTTATCAAAAGAACAAATTGATCGGTTGCAGATATGACTACAAACTACGAGTACCTTCGTTCCTAGATTCTGAAATAGAGAAGGGAAGTAGAATCGTAAAATATCAAAACTACCTCAACAATGTTCTTTTCAGAAAAGTCTCCTGATCGCATACTTTCTGCAATAAATTATATTTCAAACAATTTCTATTTTTCTGATGTTAATTTCTTGCATATATTGGATATGTGTTGAATCCCAATTGGAAAACAAATTGAATCATCGGCAAACCATCGGATAAAATCAATACATACGGTCCAAGTATCGTATGCAATATTATTCCACACAAACGAGCAATTTCAACTTGGTTTCCACAGCTCCTTCATATGGGTATCCATCCGGTGGATGCATCGATCTACCCAGTCGTGTTATGTCACTGCGATGCGCCTGTTTTCCTTTGCGTCAAGAAAATGGCCATAGTTCGAGACACTTTCTTTCGGCACCCGGGGTCGGATTCCGTTCGTCCGGGGATGCCTCTTGACAAACGTATTTACCCTTACGCCTTGACAGCAGTCGCAACATAATGCTCGGCGTAACGAGTCTCGAGACAGACAGTCAGACGGAGCTATTTTCAGCAAATTCCAACCAACCTCCTGTCTGGGAGACTAAACGACAGAGCCATCTTTCTTTGAGTGTCTATTGTTTCACTTCTCCATTGCTACGTTGGCACATTGCACTGTGCATTGATATGGAAAATACAGCCAGGTGGTGGTGCCATTTGTATTTTGGTTTTCAACGTTTCATTGATTTTCACTATCAATGTGCATATGTAAATTCGCGTGGTTTCCCGATCATATTACAAAGGATAGGGTTTTTCCAATGTCAAATCACACGTGAAAATATTGAAACTATTGCCTCGTTTATCACCAGCATGCAAATTCATCTATTGGTAGAGCATTGTTTGTTTTATTATGAATAGAGCTGATTGACTGAATTGATAAAGTTTTGAGATGAATTAAGGCTGATCAGTGAGATGTATCCAAGTTTCAGCTGTACATAAAATGTGTACGTTACAATTCTATTGCGCATATGTTGGTGAGCTGCATCTGCTCACTAATATTGTGGCTTCGTTCTAAAGACGAAAACATCGAATGAATTTGCTTATTCAACATCACCACCAAAATGCGTAGTTGCTCAAGTTTTGTTTTTTCAAATGTCAGTTGTGTCTAGTTCTCAAGTAAAATGATTTGAATTCAAAAAACACTTTTTTCATATAAATATTTGGTTATAGTGTTTTTTGCTTCAAACTGGATTGTAAAAAGTTTTTCATATGTCTTCAAAATGCACAATGTTTTGTTTCATCTTAAATGTTCGCTTCTACTTATATGAACTGTAATTTATTTGGTTTTTTATGCAAACACTTGTTGTTTCAAGTTCAAGTCATTTCCACATTCAAAACATGCCAACAAAATAAATAAAGAGCCTCTTTCCTCAAAACCGTCAAATCGTTACTAGCTGAAAGATTATTCCGATCCACCGAATCACATAATTCAACTACGATCGCGCAAATGTTCGCAACGAGACGGTATGATGAATAACATAATCGATTAAGACACGTTGACATATGCAGCAGTATTACATAGCCTTTTTTCCTTCTCCCAATGTTACCAAACCAAATGACACAGTGTGGGAAGGTACTCTTGCAACGAAAACCCTCAATCCAACGAAAAGACTCCTTGGTGTAAAAGTTTCACTGCTTAGTTAGAAAGTCGGTAAAGAACACAACACAATCATAAATCATGCTCATTTTCGACAAAAGGTGGCAGAAGATTTGTAGAACAACCGAAATCAAATCCAAAATTTAGTGTCTCATAAAAACGGTAAGTCACACTGTACACCGTTGCAAACAGTCGCCACATTTGAATTTCTGATGCTTAAGAGTTTATCTACTATGTCTTTCGGTAAGTTTAGAAGAGAACACGCAACAATAAGCCCGTGGAAAACTCCTTAATGGTGGTAAAAACCCAGATACTTTCATCAGCCTCTGGGTAATTTGTATGCGAGTACTTTTACAGCACTCCCACAGTGTGCATCACCCTCTGGATTGTCATTCGCTTATGACCAAGTTTTATTTTAGCTCTAACAGTTTGATTGAGTTTTCACTGCACCGGGTGATGGCGGAAAACGTCTTGAAAAATTTAACTGACCCTACCCAACCGCCTACGAGGCCGTGTTTGAACAGCTTGAGACCTCTGACGACTTTTCCATGGGAAAAAGACATCAGGTCATGAACAATTTATGGCGAGAATCGGAGTAAATAATAAAATAATCTCCCGCACTGGCGCTGTTTGGTTCAGGAAAAGTTAAGTAAAACTTAAACCGTTTCCACTGACCCTAGTAACGGCCGGTAATGATATAATTTCACTGTACTGTAATTTCACTGTGTTTGCTTATGCCTCGTATGAAAGTCTTTCACCTGAATAAATTCAAATAAGAAAAGTTAATTCGCCATCGTGAAGTAATAAATGCAACCAGTTCATAAAAAACTAAATTTTAGAGGTGATATTCTTGTCCCATCAAACAGAAAAAATAATTTACAATTTTTCTTTCATAACTATTCAAACATTTAAATTCAATAACCAAGATTCACCATTTAAATATTAACGTTTGTTGCACTTTTTATTCCGAACAACCTGTGATGTGCAATTGTTCACATGCTTCTCTGCGGCTTCGTTTGTATCGTCCATTTATTCCATTTATATTTGAATAACTCCTTGCCACCGCTATGAGCATACAATTCGCAACGTTTTATCGATGTTAGTGTATTTGTTTTTATTGGGTGCTTTTTCAGTTTTTAACGTGAATTTTTGCTTTTCGACATTGTTGCTCCAACCAACCACGCTTCGTTTACTCCATGTATCGTTACAATAGTTTAGCTCATTAGGGATTCCGAATTATGTACAGGATTAAAACAAATACTTCTGCTACCCATTGATCTGCTGGTCGTTTCTCCTATGTTCTACCTACTTGCCAAGATGATTTGCTTTCATGTACCACGTGTTGCGCACCTGGCTTGCGACAAGATTTGGGAGAAGAAGGTTGTTCGCATCGCACGGAAGATGAATTGTTGGTAGCTTACACTAACCTCAACCCTGGGCTTCCACTATTTCTATTTTGTTACATTCGAATTTTCTTGCTTGCATGGAATCTGTTTGATCGACGACACACAGTGGCAATTATTTCCTGTTTCTATCAATGATCTGTTTTAAAACATCCTTAGCTCAAAAACGCAGCTTTTGAGTTATGGAAAACCTAGCGTACAAACCTGGCAACGAAAAAGGACAACGCAAGAAATCACTCGAATGTTCAATAGAGGAAACACCTAACACGAACATGTTTTAACTGACCTTGGCAAGAGCTAACCTCACCAATCAATTTCTCCATATACCGCGTGGTAGCTTCGCTAGGTTAGGTTAAGTTTCCATTTATATTGTACACTACACAACGATTGTTCTTTCACTAGATTCCTCCCCGAGGCAGAAGAAGTGCCTTTAGAAATGTCAGTCTTTAGAAAATTCTATTAAAATCAAATCGATCATATTCAACAAAGATAAAATCTGTCCCCGACAACACACGAAACATTGCTTTGGTTTGCTTTACTCTGTCGTCGGTTTAGTTTTTAACGATACTTTTACTCGGTTGTCGTTCGACTTGCGTGTTCACAATTCTCTTACGGTGTTACTTTCTTCCTTGTTTCACGACTTACAAACATGCATGAAAGAAAGCATGATAAGAACATTACTAGCCTGTGGAACGCAGGGGGCGAGTGAAATTTCTCAACTGTGCTTTCCGTCCACAATTTTGTTTCCAGACAATTTCCAGCACACTTTCTTCCAATTCATCATTAAACCTTATGGTAATTTTGAAATTAAATTTGAACGCCTTTTTTATTTGACCACACGCAGGTGATTGTGTTTCTCCACATTTTATAGTTTTTTTTCTCATTTGTTAAAATGTTTTGGAAGGTTGATTTCCCTAAAAAACGAAACCAAAAACTCAACCAAAAATATTCCATCAACACTGAGCGAAATAAAAGCGTTAAAAAAACGGATGAAATAACTCGACCAGCATAATGTACTTACAGTACGACTTTCTTTAATAAACCTGTTATGCTGGTGGAATTATTTATCGCGGTTGGTTTCCATTCATTCCGTATTATTATTGCGTACTGGTTGTTCTTTATCCTGCCCGGGTCCGGAGGGTGGAGGGTTAAGAAACGTGTCGGAAACACATAGAAAATTCCATCGCAACTCACGAATCACAGAAATATGCTTTTGCCACATCCACCAAGCGTCAGTCAGGAATAATGAGATCGGAAAGAGAGGTCACAAAAGGAGAAAAAAACGCGAATGAAAAGGAAACCTTTAAATCGCATTCCAACCCCTTATCTGGCTCGTTATGCCGGCTTATCGAATACTTAATCAAAGATACAACAGGCCGGGAAATGTGCTTTCCCGTACCGGTTTCTTGCCTCTCGCCATTCCCAGCGTGCAAAATCGTCATGCTATCTCGTTTTGTTGTTAACAATTGTCAATTAGACAGAACGAGAAAGCACGATGATTTTGCGCACTGGGTTGGCTTCCATCCTTTTTCGCCCCGACGGTGCGAAGGGCAGAAAAAGGGCTGGTGGGGGCGTTTTGTGTGTGCTGCGGTGTTCGATGATGGTGATGTTCGGTGCCGTTTTGCTCCAGTTTGCTGCCGCCCGGTTTTCGGGAAGGAGTTTATTATGTACAAAGAGATTTTTATTGTTATTGTTATTATTTCCTAGAATTTATGACGCCGTCGCTTGGTCCTATATTCAAACAATAGAGCATTAGTTCTGTCCACAAGAACGAGCTGGTGATGGCGAGGTTGGTGAGCGTGCGAGGATTAAGCGATGGGTCTCTCGGTCGGAGATGCAAGGTAATGAACTGAGACCGGAAAAGCAAACCCCCGCTCCTTCCCGGTAATACTATCAATCATTTGCGGGAGGACAATGGGGGTGGAACAAATAAATTGCCTGGTCAAACAGTGAAAACACGAGAAAACTCCTGAAACAGCAAACGATCATAACCAAGGTGAATAGCATGAAACAGAATAAAAAGAAATCACCCTGGGATACAACCGCTCGAAGATAGAGGGAACAGACAAGCGACACAAATAATCTGCAACAAAAGGATTTCCGTTTTTCGCCGTTTGGTTTCTTCGCTGACAAACATCCTACCGGAGAAGGTAAAGTATTTTAACGACGTTTGAACCGACGGAGTTGCTTCCTGCTTTTGGCCGCCGTTTGGCAAACCGGTCGCTGCCATGGCTGCTAATAGAAACTGTCAACGGCAAAGCAAACTGAAAGGCGGAGAGAAATTTAAAATATTTTCCAATTAACCAAACCCTCCTGTTGGGCGAAATGCTTGAATCATTAATTGAAATCTTGGAAACCCAACCCGGGCGCGTGATTCGAGGAATGGGTGGATGGATTGATGGATGGATGAAGTACCATCTCTTTCCAATAAATACAGGTTTGAGCTTGGCAAGCGGAAGGTGACCTTTGACTTGTACCAGCTCCTTCCAATTAACAATTCTTCGAGCTTTGGTAGGACGAATAATTTAACTCCGGAAGTGTCACTGATAAATCATAACCGAAAAATCGTTTGATGCTTGATGAAGGCGTTGTCAGAAATGTAAAGTTAATGTGTTAATGTTTCCATCCAATCCTCTTCCGATGCCAGGATACCAGAAAAAATGGTAGATCGCCCACCAACGCCCACCAATCTCATCGCCGTTCTTGATTAATTACACCTGCTGCTGCTGGCAGCCGAAAATTAAAGCACGATTCCCACCGACGGCCCAAGTTAGCCCGAGGACCCACTTGAGCCGATTTTTCCGCTTTTCCAAGCCATCGCCATTCTGCCCGTCTGGGGCATAATTTTTGCTAATTATTCATAACCTATTGAAATTCATCATTAGCGTCCGCTCTCTCGGGTCGGACCGGTTGCAGCCGCTGAGTCTGTGCCCCTAAGTGGGGTACAAAAAGTGTCACCGCCGTGGGATTTGCGGGATTTGACAAGATCCGATTTAGTCCGAATGCTAGCGACGCGGCACGTCTACAGTGCGGTCGTAGCGCCCTCTAGCGACAGCGCAACCAAACCCTGCTCCCGGCCAGCGGCCATCCCCAGCGGGGCGCCCACAACGCACGGTCCCGTTCGGTCCTCGAGAGCGAACGACACTTAACGTCACACGCGCAGCTCATCCATGGTGACGTTTTGCGACGGATGCTGGCCGCCGACGCCCATCCCGGTCGAGTTGAGGTTCGACTTGACGCAGCTCTTCTTCGTCAGCGTCCCGCAGTTGCTGCCGATCAGCTGGAGTGCGGGTGCCGGCAGCATTCCGCCCCCACCCTCACCGCCCGTCGGGACGGACTTCAGGTGCTTCGGTGGTGGGGGAGCGCGCTGCGGCAGATCGGCAAACTCCGGCGGAGGCATCTGATGGTGCTGCAGGGCCGGATGATGGTGGCCCAAGATGGTGGCCGGATCGCCACTCTTCGCGTGGATGGTCAGACTCTCCAGCTCGCCGCAGATGTTGTTCGGCATCTGGCCGTTCTCGTTGCGCTTCTTGAGCGTCCCATGGCCCACACTGCCGACGCCCCCGTGGCCACCGCTTCGCGGTTCGTTCAAGCGCGTCTTGTCCCGCTGGTAGTACACGCCGGCGAAGATGAGTACGTTCAAGATCAACAGACTGCACCCGATCGCTATCGTGACGCTGAGGGCCGTGCTGTACGCGGCAAAGCCGTCCTCGCTGGAAGAAGAGATGCCACCGGTGCCACCCGCTCCGCCCTGGCCCGTGCCATCATCGTCACCACCCTCGGAAGACTCGGCCGTCACCGGGAGTACGGGCCGCGCTGGATGATGGCGGGTACCGTTCGGGAAGACACTGCCGTAGGAAGAGAAGTTGAGCAGCGAGAAGACCTGCGTGGTGAACAGCGAGAAGTTGCCATTCGCTGTGGAAGGGTCCCGCTGGGGTGGATTGAGCGGTTTCACCGTAGGCATGATGGGCGCCGGTTCCTCGTCGTCCGCCTCCAGCTCGTGATGCGCACTCGGGACGTCGTCGTTGCCCGGTTTGTGCAGATCCGGCACCAGGTTCAACCAGAACGACAACCGATGCGCCCGGTAGTGGTTTTTCAGCTTTGGCTTCGTGTCTAGCGGAGAATCAACGGTAAAACACCATCATTGACTTTGTGAGATGCTTCACAACAAATAAGGAGAGACAATCAGGAGCCTCCAAGGACAAAGCTAGCACGGTAAAGAGATAACTTTGCATCGGAACTGGATTGTTTTCTAATCTACCCACAACATTTCCCATAGCCACCTGCAATCGCAGCGGCACTCGACACTGATTGACCCATGCCTCCAAAAAGATGATAAAACTAAATCCAACAGAAACGAAAAAACTCATATGGAAAAGCTCTCCGTAAAGGATGAGTCTATTTGGTAACGTATTCGGTAAGTGTACGGTACGAGGCTGCCGTTTTCCTTAGGGACATCCCCAAATGTCTTCCTTTGTACGATATCCAGTTCCGATGTGACCACCGTGCGTGCTCTGGATCAAACGCAAAACTCGCCAATGACATCGTGTTTGAACGAACATCAGCAAGTTGAACTTTCGTCCGCGTTCTCATATCCCCTTTGTCACTTGGGTTGGTTCCTTTTTTGCTAATGTTCCAAAATCTTTCCGAATTTCCTTGACACATCTTGAGGTTCTACTTACCGAGATTGAGAAATTTTTTGTGGACGCTTTCGTACGGCGTCCATTCGATATTCTTGAACCGCGTCCGGTCCCGCACGTGGTCGTTTTCCAGTTGCTCATTTGGATTGCTAGCGTTCGGCCAGGGAAAAAAAACGAAATCAATATTTCCAAAAGTCAGACACAAAACACGTTCTGCAAGGCTGTGTTACTGGGAAATGGACACGTGCTAAAATGATCCTAAAACAACTACCCGAAACGAAGTTCCAGCTAATTCCACGTGAATTCGTTCGCAACGCGTGGGAGTTAGGATTTGTGCGTACATTTGTTTCTTCCGTCTCCTTCTGCACGTGATTTAAGCTGAAAGGAGAGATCGAAAACGCGCACAATGGTACCTACCCGGTGCGGATAAAGTTCGACCAGTAGATCATAACGGCCTCCGAGAGGGCGATTTCAGACTTGGTGTAGTTTCGCGTGAAATGATTGAACCCTCCGACCAGCGGTGCTCCGAACAGATACGGGAGATCCTCGCCATGGATACAGCCTTGTCGCTGGCGGCCGAGATATTTGCGAACGGGCGAGGCGACATAGATGAAGCAGGACGAAAAGAAGGAGAAGTAAAAGAAAAAAAATATTAGTGTTTCAGGGCAATGTGATAACAACATGGGTTCGACTTATGTTTCGAACAGCGTTTGCAGTTGATGTGCTTTTTTTCGGTCACTTTCCCGCACAAACGCCCACCGTTCACCAGGTTCGTTTTATCAGTGAGTTTGACTTCGAAAAAGGCGAGTCGAATTCTGAGAGAGCACCTCAGCCTGCCAACAACCAAAAACACGTTCAGACAGTTGTATGTGGTATGTTGATGGTTTTCCTGACCGGATTGTGCCGTGGCAACCACTCCAGAGGGACTTGCCCGCAGCTTAACCACAACGGTCCGAGGGATGGAATGTGATACGGCAAATCATCACATGAAATAAAGGAAACAAAACGCGTTCGCAAACGAGCGAGTTTGTGCTTATTCCCCCCGCGAATGGAATGATGTTGCCAAGCGCTGGGAAAACCTGAAAAAACTGGGGAACCAAAACCGAGCACGCGAATTCTACGAGAGTTAATGGGTAGATGTGTGAGTACAAAAAATAAACCGAAGTTGAGAATAGAATGAAAAAATCGAGGTCAAGAACGTCTGTCGTTGGAGGTGAAACGGCTTTCGGTGTGAGGCTGAATGAAAAAATGGCAGAAGTCGAAAGGCGCGGTTTCCATGCAAGGATTGTCTCCATTGGAAACGGATTATGAGGTTTAGGCCAACAGACCCAACGTTTGGCACGTGCCATTTGTGGTAATCACCACTTCCTTCGGTTTTGTTGATCTCGAAGGATTTTGTTTTTTCACAGTTCCTCATGTTTTGTTCTTCGAAGGAGCTAGAAAAGCATGGATTGACTGTAATAAACAAAATTTTTGTTTCATTTTTGTAGAATAATTCGATCGTAGGGAATATGAATATCAAGAGATTATAATCAAGTAGGAATAATGGGCAAGTGGGAATATAAACACTTTTTTGAAAGTGTTCGCCGATGGAAAATATTAAAATCAAACAGTGAAAAATAAAACAAACGCACCGAAAAAATGGCTAAACACACTATAAAGACTACATTTCAAGGAAACACATAATTTAAAGCTCTCAATGGAAAATCTGTTGATAATATAGAACGATAAATATAATTTCGACTCAAAAGGCAATAATAATTCAGTTCATGATGGAGAATAAGGCTCGGAACAATGGAAGCAGGTCATTTGACAAAAAAAGAGAAGCACAATGGCTAACCGGTAACTCGGTATCCGATTGCGGCCGATGGCGCCTCCGGCGAGACGTTGACAAGGTCTTAAAGTGTTCGCCACAACAGGATATTTAATCTTTTGGCCCTTTGACCATCGTACGGGTCGACCGAGAACGGGCGTTTGGTTTAGAGTTCGTTCCAGCGCAGATCAGACGTTGGACAGATTCGGTGTAATAATTTATTGAAACAGTTGCCTACCGTTTGCCTTCGGGAGGGGGTAATATAATCCGCTGGGAGAACTGTTACGTTACTCGGTGGCTAGTGAAGGAATTTCAATTTCAGGCAACCCACGACGGACGAAGAATTTGTGGCCAACGTTCTATTGTTTTACCCCGGGGGTTATATACAGGTTCGTGCATTTCTTGTTTTATTAATAACGAGTATTACATTTAGTTTTTTTTTGCAATTTTCAACAACGATGGAAGGTTTAAAATCTCTTACAATTAATATTCGTAACCAATAATTTAAATATTGAATGGTATTGAAGAACACCAGCCTAAACCACTAAGCTGCAAATAATTATCAATTGCAATTGATGGTTGAAAATATTTTACTTATACTATGTTGCTGATTTAAACTCTATTGCATCCAATGCAGAAAATATTTAAAATTGCTAGTAGAAGATTTGAGTTTATGTATGAGAAAAATTTATAGCAACCGTGAATAATATCGTTCTTATTAGTTATAGACAGCAACAATTCACTCGATAATAAGAAGATATAAGGAAAAGTGGTAAACCGTAATCGTATGCCAAGTCATGCAAGTAAATCATCTCTCTGCTAATACCAATGAAATGTGTCCACAGAAAAAACACCAGAAAACACATATATTTCAAAGTAATCTCACCAGAGTGATTTGATAAATAAATTTGAGTACAAGAAAAATAACGCATTGCATGTTGTGAAAATGTCCATCTTTTGATGGAATAAACACCATCTGCCCAGCGTTTCATGTTTGATAAAGTATTCCAGCGCAGCCATTTCACGACCTTCAGTTGACATCCAGGAGAGATTTTTCTTTTTTACACGGTCAGCTCAAAATCGTTTGTAATGGTTGTCGTCTAGTATCTGCTATAAACTTTTCAAAATGCGGGCTTCGATTGCATAAACTGCTGAGGTCAACAACATCAATCAGAATGCCCCCATTGGAACCATGGAAACTTCCAATTACTGTTCAAAACCAACCGTGTGAATGCGAAAAAGTGTTCCCCACTAGCAACGCAAAAAAAAAAGCAAATTTATCACCCATCATGCACGTATGTCGCCCTCCGCTTACCTGAGGAAAATCGCCGAACTTGGTCTGGTAGTCGAACACGTACAGGAACGAGTTGCGATGGTCAGCGGAATGTAGGTCAGCCGTTTGGACGGCCGGTGCGACGATCCGGGCATCACTGAGGGCCTCCAGCGTTTCATCTCTGCACAGAAGAGTAGAAGGCGAAAGTCGCACACGAAACAAATGGCACAAATTAGGGAGAAAAATGTGAGCAAATTTAGGCTGAACAAATGGAATCGAAGAACGGCCATTTTAGTATCGGACCTACCGTATATTGATAGGATGCTGCACCGGGCGCTCCCAGTCCGTGTACTCGTTCACGATCGTGGCGAGGATCTCGTTGAGGTGGAAGCTGTACGTGCTCCGCACGTAGTTCTTGAGGATCTTCGCCCTCCGGTCCGCCTCTATGCCGTACTGAACGTCCTCCGAGTTGAAGGCAAAGTACGCTTCCGCCCTCGTGACGCCCACGAGAAGGTCGTACCTGAACGCGAGCGAGAGAAGGCGATACTTGACACGGGCTAACGAGAAGTCTATAACGTCTTACCTGGACAATTTGTTAATAGCTAGTTTGCGCAACAGTATCGCGTTGATAGTGTTGAGCGTGTTGTGGATATGAGCGGATGGTTTCGTTGCCGACGGAATGCCATTGTAGTCGCTGTAGTGCGTCCCGTCCATCTGCTGGATCTCGCCGGTGTCTGAAGGACGAAGGTGAAGCGACACGTGTCGACAAATCATTCGAAGGTTCTCCCGACGGAGGTGAATAACTTACCTATAACAACACCGTCAACACTGGGCCCGAACGCGTTGCCAAAGTCTGGGGCACGCACGCTGGTGGACAGGATGTCCTCGAGCGGTTTGTCCCGCAAGCACTTCAGCAGCAGCTGATGAGGTAGGTCGGGCGAGCAGTTTACGTGGTGCGAGACGTACGCCGCAAACTTGGCCGGCTCCCCGACCAGCGACCACGGTGCCAGTCCCGATCCGGACATCATGATGGCCCGATGGAACAGTAATCCTAGTGAGAGCAGGAACGACAATCGGTTGGTACTAAATATTCCAATAATATAAACTATACCAATTACAATTCCTTTGGACGAAAGTGCAGAAACGCGTCCTTGAATGTGGCGCATTAACGCACTTCGATGTCCATTCACGCGTTTGCAATCCAACTCGATGCAACGCTTTCATTAAATACTGGCCATTGAAAACAGACTCCAAAGGGTCCCAGGAGTGCGTTGGATAAAAGGCCAAATTGGACCCCCGATGGCAACAGTTGAGGCCCTCGTGTAACGAACATGAAATGAAAATTGAAACGTCACTCAAGTGTGCGTCCGGAGAGCTTCCATTAATGGCGCCACTCTGCGCGCGAGTCCCACGTGTGGCTGCGGTTGAGTAGGGCTGCGATACTACTTCAAAACCGGACCCGGACGTAGCCAAACGTCCGTTTTACAATAATTACGCTCCATTTCGCAGAAGAGTTTTTTGCCAGGCCCTCGCTTCCGTTTTTTATCGATGTGCGCTCGTTAAAAGCACCTTTGATGCGTACGAAATGCGCTCGTGCGTCGGAAAAACGGCAATTGCAAATGCTTCCAGTAAGCACTTTTTTGTTGGGTTTTTCATATAAATTGTTTAAAAAAACTTGCAATAAACCAGAACTGCGCTCACGTGGGTGCGCAACATTTGCATAACGAGGCTAACGGCTGCCTCCGGCGTAAGTTAAAATCAACAATTCACGCATCAAGAAATGTTGTTAATTATGAGCTAATGGTGGATTTTCCTTTTGTTTCCGTGTACTTTTATTTCATTTTTTAAATTAGCTTTTTATGTTGCTTTAGCCACATTTGAAGTGGTATGGAAACATAAGCCAGGAGCATAAAATGGCATAATTGTCCAGATGGTTGATTGTTGTTTTACGTTGTGCAAATGACGGATCGGAGTGAAAAGCGGTACTTGAAAAAGAATCGGAAACATTTTCTAAACAAACAAACATGCCCCTTGAACTGTTTTTATAATTTTTCAATAGCTTTAATTTAGGTTTTTCTAATGATACATCAACACCGTGTGTTATTTAAAACAGGAACAGGTTTTTTAATTTACTGATGGAACTGAAAACTTCACAGCGACGGAGTGATGGATTAATTTATTTGATTTCCGATCATTGGTAGCATTGGATGGGAAATGTTTGCACAGCAATTGATTATTTTCAAACAAACTGATTATCCCCATCATAATAATAAGCGCGAATAAGCGACAGGAATTGAGATAAAGGAGCAGAATATTTTTATTACCATCTTTTTGCACATGTTCAACGTGCGCACGTGCAATTTATTGTACGTAAAACTTCATTAATAAATTTTAACTTCTTTCTACATCTTCCATTTTGAAATTGAACGAAGCAATTTGAAAAAAGTTTTTGACAAAGTGAAACTACATTGGGGTTAATACTTTTTATGCCTCGCTTACCTTCCGGAACGGCTGCGGAAGCAATCAGAAAATGCACACACGCCGCTCCAGTACCATGCCCCGCAAGGGTAACGCTTTTCGGATCCCCACCAAAGGCATCGATGTTCTCCTGTATCCAGTGCAGGGCAGCGATGATATCCATCAGGCCGTAGTTGGCCGGCGCTTTCGAGAACCGGTCAACGTTGGCATTTAAAAATCCTGCAGCAAAAGAATGAGAATAATTAATTAATTAGTAATTGTAAACAGTAATCGAAGCTTTAGCTATAATATTTTATGACTCTTCGGATTTTTTCTTCATCATACGAGACGGACGGTTAAACATCCAATATGTCCATTTGTTAAATGATTAATTTCATAAAAAGTTACAATCATGCTAGCTCAACAAATGAAATGTCCTCTAATTAGTTAGGGCCATGCACTTTCTTAATTTGAAAGAAATTTGTTCCATTTGGTGAATAAGAACTTTTGAGCAATCGTCTGCTCTGTTCGCAACGATATTGAAAATTTAATACGAAACAACCATAATGTATTCTATCTAATACGCTCTGGCAATTTAAATCAACTCAACTTACCAGTTCTATTGAAATGTACCTACCTAAAATTCCTAAACGATAATTGATTGTAACTACTAAAATTTGTCCATAGCTGGCTAAAACGGATCCATCGTATGGATTGCCGCTGTTCCACTCGTATGACTCGCCGTGGACGAACACCATCACAGCAAACTTTTGCGAGTTTGAACTCTCACGAGATCCGGCTGCAACGGGAAAAAGAAGCGTTTATTCTTCGAATTACCTCTATCGGCTGCGGCCCACACGTTTGCAAAGGTAGCGGAAGTGGTTGCCTCTTTTGATGTTATAAAGAACTGCCATTATTAGCTGTCATTTTGAAAGTGTCTTAATGGAAATTCGATGAAGTTACGAAATCATGCGAATCATCTTGAGTATGTTGAACGAATTTCTACGAAAAAAACCAAACAAACCACCGAAGCAAGTTGCTTTACGATTGGATCCCGTGTTGTGTCAACGTGCTGTTTGTTTGTTACGTGCCCAATGGTATATGTATATCCTGCGTGCAAATCCGAACCGAAGAGTTTGCTCCAAACCGGTAAAAGGATACTCATATTTGTGCAATCTCTGTTGCTTGTTTTGACAGGTGAATGAGCATAAATCACACTTGTGACGGATGAAGGGGGACATAAACAACAAGAGGACATCATGGAAGACACATCCGATTCGCGTATGTATGCCAGGATACGAATCGTTTCGTTCGTCGGCCCATGGCAGGAAGCATAGAAGCACTACGCATTTTTCCTTCGTCCCATCCCCTATTTACTCTCTCTCTCCGCATCCAAACTTTTACAAATTGAATTTTGTGTAATACTTATCGAGTACCTGCGTGCCACTTTTCCTGTGTGAGTGTTTTCGAGTACGCCGAGTCCACGCTTTGGGACAATTTTGGTTTCGCAATAAGAAAGAGACAATGTTTTCCTTAATCTATGGGATACCTCCCTGCGTTCGATGGGAAAGTAGACGAGCTAGTATATTTTACCTTGAGTTCGCTTAGGGAAGTTCGCAGAAACACTCTTTTTTGTACCGAATTTTCCCGGAACAGCATATAATTCGCTTATTTGTTCAGATACATTATGGTTTGAGCATATTTTTTCTTGCAAAAAACGCCATGCGACACGAAAACCTCATTTTCCGAAACATAAAATAACCAATCGTAGCGATTTTTATATTTTTTAAGGATAAATTATGCTTTGAAAAAACTGATGTTGCAATGTGCTTATTGTTTTTGAAACACATTGTATAAAATAGCCAAAAGCATGGTTTGTGGTCTTTGGATCGACGAGACCAGTTAATTTTCATACATTTTAAACAGCTTACCATTTGGACTCCATATCCCTTAACACAGTCAAACTTTAGACAATGTCTCGTTCAGATTGTTTTCTTAAAAATCAGACCCGAGGGCCGAAGCTCCGGCATTGAAATGTTTGTTGTTATGGAATTGCTATAGTCTACGGTCCTAGTCCACGTGTGTCGAAACAGTCGCACGCAGTTATGCTCTAAATGAGCTATTTTTTCCGTCAACAGATATTGTAGAGAACGGGTATGTCTATGTTTCTGAAGACCAGTTATTTGAAAGCCAAAAATAGTAAAATAAATGGCACTATCTGTAATAGAAGACCTGCAGATATGAAAGTCCTTAGTAAACCTCTAATTTTATGCTTATGTCATATTCTAATTTTCGCTCGCCGTCTTGCTTCATCGACAGAGGATTTGCTACACGTTTAATCCATTAGAAGCCTCCTTTGTGGTCATGAAATGTGGCTCGGTGGACGATCGCTTTTTGTTGCTTGTATCCGGATTTCTCGACACCAGCTTTTCCGGTATTTCCCCTGTCGAAATTTGATACCCCTACGCGCTGTCAGGGAGAGGGATTTCTGTCGTCGACAGAAAAGATGTTGAGCCGACGAAAAGACAGGGAGAGTTGTTCAATGTAACAATGCTTATCACTTGAATGGAATGCCAAGCTTTCGTATGGCTTTGCTTCGATCGTTTATGGGTTTGAATTATGATTCAGTTTCCTACCAAACTCGAACGAACGACCGGAAAAGTCATTTGGTGTTCGAGTGTCTCCTCGGTTGGTCTATTAAGGCATCGATTAGGCAAAAGAGGAAGTAGTCTTTCACTTTGGCAACAGCTTTTTAAGTGGCGATTGCGAACAGCACTTGTTCATATGTCACCCGTTGAGTGCAAGATAATCGTTCCGGATGGGTTGCGATATGTTGTAATGCCGACGGAAAACAGAGCTGTATCAATTACTCTTGTTCTCTCTCTTTCGATGCCGAAGGATCTTAACCAATCAGCCGGTGTTGAGATTTATTTAATTGATTTGCCCGTGGTAATCCAATAATGAAATCGAGCGTAGTGAAAGATGCTAAAGATTATCACAATGTATAAACAATTGCTGTTATACGCACAAAGAATCTATCTAGACTCAACACTGAACAAATCAAACCAGATTGATAGTGCTTTTTATTTGTGTGTATTTGTACGAGTCACAAATGTTAAAAAAATCTGCGCCTCTTCATGATGGGGCAGAACTTGGCATTAAGCCTACCAACACTTCACACATTTTTTTTCTTTCTTCACGCATTTATGAACTAATCCACAATTCCATCGCATAAATCTCTTCCACGAGGATTTGTACTGTATTTGTTCAATAAATTTCAATATGTCGCCCATATTTTTCCCACTTCACCCGCAGCGAAACAGCCCCATCAAAAGTCCCCAAAAAGTAGCCCTCAGGATTTGTTTCGCGTCAAAATAAGCTAGCCAACAAAAATCGTAAGACTTTCAGAAAGTATTCCAAAAACGGAACTTTGGAATCGACGCCACTGTCGAGTTTCTTCGCGAGGTTTCCTCCCCCATAGAAAAAAAAAATGGCAGGAAACGGGAAAAATTTATGATTGGCATGGCCGGACCTACTGAAAGAGCCACCGTACTTCACCGTACGGTGAATCAGAATTCGGTGGAAAATAGTAGCGCTTTTTCTTTTCCTCCCCTCGGTTGTTCAAATTCAATTTATCTCAATCCAAGTGCGTCTTTTTGTGGACCATATTGAGGCCAAGCGCTCCCACTTGAACCATCCACACACACACAAATACAAACTTTGGGGTGCCTCGTCGGGCTTTTAATTCGTTTTTCTACAAGTCTACTGGAAAGGACAGTTCGAATATGACCATTCGATAGCATTTTTGGCATGGTTTTATTTTTCAAAGTATTGGCAAACCTTGTCGTAATCAGAATTCATCTTTATTAAATTGCGCTATTAATAAGATATTCCACTAGGCCGAATTCAATATTGGTTGCTGTCAACTTTTTTTCAAAGGCATAGGAAAATGCTTGCTGAGGGATCAAAACGCTGCGGCTTATCTGAAATAATCGAACCAAAAGGCGAACCTCGGTGGACGTTCGGTCCTTTCGGCAGATCCTATGAACCACGATTTTGTTCCGTGTACCGTGAAGTCGTGAAGGGTCATCGGTTTGAGAGCAATCGAAAAACTTAATGGAAAAGAGTTCACCAGTTCACCCGTGACGTTCTGCACGACTAAATGTTTCTTGAGCAAATGTGTCCCTAGAAATTCGGTCCCCAAATTGAATACCTTCAGTGGGCACTATTTAGTTGGCAAGTTTTATCGGTTGTTGCAATGTTCAGCCAAGTAGATCGGTATGAATTAGACGACATTCATAAGCACGCAAGGATTTGTAGGCACCACCTTATCAGTTTCAGTTCCTACCGGTGCTTACACCATCGTTTAAATGTGGAATGATGATTTCAGAAGTCGATAACATACATACAGATGTCGACACCAGGATTTTAAGTAAATAAGGTTTTGCTCGGATAAAAAAACAGAAGGAATTGCATTCAAATGATATATTTGATATGATGCCTCGAAATGTACTCAGAACTGGTTGCAAAAACGACTAACAGTTTTGGCCAACAACAAGACAACAACAATTATAAACTTCATCCAACTACAGCAAGCCTCGAATAACCTTTAACCCGCACTTGGAGGGAAATTGATTGAAGCTTGGCAACAAATGACCTTTGGATAAATTTTTAGTATCGTTAAAGACTGTGAAAAACATAAAAAAGAAATATCAAAAACAAAACCATAGAAATTTGTTTAAATCGTTACATCACTGAATGGCGCAAACATTATCACGCGTATGGCATTTGGGAAATATTCTAGGCAACGACAAGAAGCGTCCTCTTTGGTCCACATTAATGAACAGTTGTACATGGAAAAATAGACATTTACTATTTAGGAAAATATGCCCTCTTCCCCGATTTCGTACTGGCATGTCAATAGCTAGGTATATCCCATACTAGAAGGTTTGATTATTAGTAACAATTCTTCTTATTTTTACCGCATTTACCAAAAGAACTTAAAGCGGATGTCAGTGCCAAGGGACAAATATGCAGAAAATAAGTGGGCAGATTAGAAAGCGGCCATTTATTTTGTTTTGTATGGATGATTTCCGTGCGCTGTGATTGCAATGCTTTCCCGTCGTTTTTGTAAAGAGCAGCTTTTATTAAATACCGTCAACAAGTGCAATCGTTTAGAAGTTTCTAACCATCACCACATCAAAAGTCCACAGAATGATTTAGAACAATACTAAAAAATATGGATAATGCTTTTCTTTTCTATGTTACAGTTGTTATTTTTGTATACTAGTTTATTTATGCGATGCTACTTTGTTTCTGTTTTCAGTACAGAATTCCAGATATTCCGTCATTTAAATTAAATTTTAAAACGATCCGCGGCAAAATAAAATAAAAACCCTCCACAAGTTTCCCAGTTCAAATGGAAATGGCCATTTGCCTACCTGTGGCAAATTGGGGACAACACGCACACCCTGTTTTGAAGCCCTTAAAGTCCTGGAAATACCATGACGTGATAACCCGCCATGAGCGATTGAGCAAACCGATCCGGGTAGAAGTGTATAGCCAATATCCTACACCTAAACCGAAACCGAACGAATCAATCAAAGTCAGCCTTTTGCGGCTTCGACTCTCCGACCAGTCGTCCCTCATGGCGCAACACAGATCGGTCGCTTCGAACGAAATTTATCGCTCCGGGTAACCCTATCTAGGGCGCACAGAATGCACAGACCGCCAGCCGTTTCGGTTGCGGTTGGAAAATATGTAAACTATGCCCATTTTTCGAGAATGCCATCGACGCACCCCGTCAGCGACGCTCATCCATCATGCATTTTCCGAATGTTGGCTCTGAAGTGCGTGCGTACGTCGTCAACGCGTGGAAGTGTGGGCGGAAGTTGTGAAACATTCAGCCCACAGTCAATACAGGGCTTCAACCCATCACCAGCTTTCTACGTTGTGGTGGGGTTGGAAAAGTTGGAAAATTTCCGGAAGTGTCAAGTCACGGGTGCAAAACAAGCCGGCGCCTTCCTGTCCCGTGTTGAACTGAACTCCCACTATTTCGCTGAATTGTCTATTGTTTTCTTGCACAGCTTTTATTTGTCTATGTGCTCCAGGACGTGCAATGCTGGACACGATATGTTGTGTGTATTTTCTATGCAAAGAACCGTCGCAAATTAGTATGTATTACCGTTACGCTGGATCTAAACTGGGCCGCACGCGTGGAAATGATAAGGTACACGAGTCAACATCTGAATCCTACGACCAATCCCAATCCCCTCGCCCGTCGTCGGTCGTCCACCAATCGAGTACCCGACCGGGCCAAAGTATGGAGAAGATTTATTGATCAATCAAACAAATGATTAATTGTTGGTGGAAACTGTCAGTTACGGGTAAATGCGTTTTCGCTTGTCCTCGTCATCGAACGGCACACTACGACGAGAAAAGTTGTAGCCACCCAGCGAATGCTTCGGTCTGGCGTCGTGGAAATTTAATTTATGTTAGCTAATAAGATGAGACGTCACATTCTAACCCTACTCGGGTATCCTTTCAAAATACAGGCGGTGCGTTGAAAAAGAGGCTTCAAACATAGCAGAATCTCGTATCCTCGGCGGATGGCATGTGTGTATTTATGTACGCCGGATTACTCGCCCAGTATCCGAAAGATTTGGGACTCATAAAACCCCAAGTTAACTACCACAGCATGATGTGTATAATTAATGACAGGTTTTATGGGTGTTACAATACTGACGCTCGTCTCGTGGCGCGACCGTCCTGGAGCGTAATTGGAGAAGGAAGACTGGAAAAGAAAGGACAACCATTGCGTACGTTATGGTGAGCATGATCATATTGTTTATTCCTGCTCAACGGATTGCCTCTTGAGCATGAAGGAAGCGTGTGTTATTGAAGACGATTGGAAGAAGCAGGATGACCTTGCTTTTGTTCAATGGTGCTTGAAAGTAAAATTTATTCCATTTCTAGTATACTATTAAAGTTAGAATGTTATTATGTATTTTCATGACGAAAAGGTATCATAGTAGTTAAGTGAGCAAAATACAATATTTGGCATATGTAATTCTGTGTTCTATTCGATTAAACTGCGCCATACTACATTGGAAACATTTTTTTCAGCATTAAAGCAACAAAATGTACAAACTGTAAATACTGGTCTTGATATTTTGAATGACTTGTTGAACTCAATGAAAAACACACGTGCTTACACTTGGACGTTTTAGGCAAGAAGAGAGATTTATTTGACACTTCATCAGTGTTGCCAGTAATTCATAATGTGAGCTCTCAAGTTTGACAGCTCCTGTTCTATTCGACTGTTGCGTGTTGTAGACTGGTCTAACACTCCTCCTCAACGCGGAATGGTCGGATGCCGATCGTTTCCCTCAGTTGTTGCAGTCTTACGGCTTGCAGTGGTTTTGTAAGCAAATCCGCTTCCATATTTTCGGTTGGGCAATATTTGACCTCTATTATGCCTTCCCGAACCATATCTTTAACAAAATTGTACTTCGTTTCGATATGCTTCGATTTCCGTTCCGATCGGTCACCTCTTGTCAAAGCTATGCAGCTTTGGTTGTCCTCGTTTACCAGGATGGGGAGAGCCAGTTGCACATTGACATCTTTCATCAACTTTTGTAACCATTTTAGTTCTTGAAGACACTCTGCAAGAGCTACATATTCTGCTTCGGTGCTCGATAATGCCACACAGTTTTGTTTGTGGCACCCCCATTCAATGAGACCACCGCCAAACTTAAAGAGGAAACCTGAATTTGATTTGCGATCGCTAGCGTCGCCCGCCCAATCTGCGTCCACAAAACACTCAAGCGTCTTTCCTAAGCTTCCTAGGTACAATACTGAGTCCTTTGTATACTTTAGGTACCGTAGGATACGTTTGGCCTCTGTCCAATCGGACAAGGATGGCTCCTTCATCCGTCTGCCCAGAATCGATGTAGCAATGGCAATGTCAGGTCTGGTGGTAACTGCGACGTACAACAAAGCCCCGATTAGACTTTGGTAAGCTTCCGGTGAATCCAAACGTCTATCATTCTCCTCCTTTTGTTGTAGGAATCCAGGATCCATTGGGTACTTAGACGGTTTTGCATCGTGCATATGAAACCTTTCCAATAGTCGTTCCATATAAGCTTGCTGGTCAATGCAGTACTGCCCGTTGACTAACCTAACACGCATACCAAGGAAAAACCGCAGATTTCCCATGACGCTAATCGTAAAGTGTTGCTGCAGTCCACCGACTACCTCAGCAAATTCTTCTTCCATGTCACAAATTACAATCACGTCGTCAACGTAAATAAGTACGAACATGCACTTATCTGATCTCTCCCGAATGTATAGGCATGGGTCCGCCAGTGACTGTGCGAACTCCATCTGCTTTAGAACTTCGTTAATTTTAATGTTCCAGACGCGTGCTGCCTGTTTCAATCCGTATATACTTCGTTGCAACAAACAAACTTCACCGTCGACGCCACTTTCATATCCCGGAGGTTGGCGCATAAAAATCTCCTCCTGTAACTGTCCGTGAAGATACGCAGTTTTTATATCGACGTGCTTAGTCATCATATTCCGCTGGCTTGCAACGGTCAACATTGTCCGGAATGTGACCTGCTTTACTACAGGAGCAAATACAAGGTCGTAGTCCGTACCGAACTTTTGGCAGAATCCCTGCGCCACTAACCGTGCTTTGAACCGCACGAGGTTGCCTTCCTCATCAGACTTGCACTTATAAATCCATTTTGAACCAATGGCTTTTCTTCCTGGAGGCAATTTCGTTAGTTTCCATGTGCCATTATCGTGATGTGATTGCATTTCGTCATCCATCGCTTCTTTCCATTTGGCACACTCCAGACTGGACACTGCTTCATTGTACGATCTTGGCTCAGTCACAATCTGTTTCGCCAAATTCACTCCTCCGGAGTACCTGGCTGGTGGAACACCTGCCGTTTTCCGGTGTGATCTGCGAATTTCTGTCGCGTTGTTAGAAGTAGGATCACCTTCATTGTCATTAAGTGACAATCCTTTCAGCCAGTCATCTTCGTTACAGTCATAGAAGTCATTCTCGGAATTTACATCACACTCCTCATTTTGAATCTTCCATTCATTAAGTGTCCACTCAATTTCACTGTTTGCGCTACCAAGATTCCGCTCGCTTTCGATTCCAACACGTTTCTCCTTAGATCCATCTCCAAGTTCTATGAAGCGAACATCTCTACTGATACTAATCTGTCCCGTACGCATATCGAGCATCCTGTACGCTTTGTGTTCCGCTGAATAACCCACAAATGTCATTTTTACTGCTTTGACATCTAGCTTGCTCCTTTTTGCCGATGGAATCAGTACATAGCCCGAGCACCCGAAAAGTCGTAGATGATTCAGTTCTGGTTTCCTGCCATACCACATCTCGAATGGTGTACGCCCTAGTGCTGCAGATGGTAAACGGTTCTGCAGATAGCAAGCGGTATTAGTTGCTTCCGCCCAATATCTCTTATGCATTCCTGCATCAACGAGCATGCAGCGGCTCATTTCGCATATGGATCTATTCTTTCGCTCCGCGACACCGTTTTGTTGAGGCGAGTAGGCTGTGGTATACTCTGCCTTTATGCCCTCGTCCGCATAAAATTTCCTCAACGATTTGCTGGAGTACTCTCCTCCTTGATCGGAACGAATTGCCTGTGGCTTGCGACCGAACTGGGTTTCAACCATTCTGACGTATTCCCGAATGCGATCTTCAACGTCAGATTTCTTCTTCAAGAAGTATACTTGGGTGTACCGGCTATGATCATCAATTAGAGTCATAAAATAACGGCACCCACCCGGGGTTGTCTCCTCCATTGGGCCGCACACGTCACTATGGATGATGTCGAGTACCTTGGTCGATGTTTTCTCGGCCACTTTCGGGAAAGAGGGTCGAGCCATTTTACATTCGATACAGCACTCACATGTCCAGCGAATTCCACAGTCTACAATTTCTAAACCGGTTGCCAAATCTTTTTTCTTAATCTCATTGAGAACTTCTGGATCCCGATGTCCGAAACGCCTGTGCCAAGTGTGCTGACATTTAGTGTTGTGCTGCTGGGTGGTCGTTTTCATCACTTTTTCTCCGGCAAGTCGAAGCCAATACATGTCACTTCTCTTGTCCGCTATGGCTAGCGTTGTTTTTTCAAATACCAATTTGCAGCCTTTCTCATCGAAAACTGTATTAACACCCTTTTCAGCAAGCTTTCCAACAGAAATCATATTGCCTTGCAAAGTAGGAACATACAGAACCTCTGTTAATGTAAGGTTAATTGTTTTCCCGTTCTCACTTGCACACTTTATCAAACAATTACCGACGCCTTCAACTCGATTTTCATTGCCATCAGCTACGGCGACACTCAAACAGCCTCCTAGCTTTAGGCCCGTGAACGCGTTCCTGTCACTACACATGTGTGACGTGGCACCCGAGTCAATCAGCCATGTATTGGTGCTATTTGCTGTTCCACACGTACGCACCATAAACGTGAACGATCTTGCATCATTTTCACGAACTAGTTTTACTCGATGATTACCGTTTGGTTTCCGCTGATTTTTCGGCATTCCTCCTCCATTCTTGCGAGCCAAGAATTCCTTACACTGTTGCTTCTTATGCCCGGGCTGATGGCAAAAGAAACATACCATGTGTCTGGCCTCGCTTTTTAGGACCCGCTCTTCCTGAGCATTGTTGCCGTACAGCTTTTCACTCTCATCGATCAATTTTGCTCGAACTAAAGTGATCGTCAGCTCCGTGTCAGATCTGCTTTCCAGAGCAGTTGTTAGAGAGTCAAACGCTTTCGGTAGGCTCCTCAGGATCATCGCCACTTGCATGTATTCCGACAGCCTCTCACCGGCATCTTCTAGCCGAGAATACAGCTCCTCCATGGCGTAAAGAAACTCCTCCATGCTTTCACCTTCCCGGTAGTTTGTGCTGCAAATTTCCTTAAGCAGCGAAACTTTACCGGTCAGGGTTTGCTTTGAGTGATGCGCTTTCAGCGTATCCCAAGTTTCTTTTGCTGTGGCCTTGTTGATGATGAGGTTGTGTTGGCTGTCCTCCACCAACAGCGCAATCGTGGCACGTGCTTTTGAGTCCCCTTCCGTCCAAGCCGGAGTCACCGGGTTAGGAGCACTACCCTCCACAAAACACCACGTACCTTCTCTCATCAGCAGCATCTGCACCTTAAACGCCCACGCACGGTAGTTTTTACCGTTTAGCCGCATCACGCTGATCTTGGCCAAATCCATTTTTGTTTTTAGATATCCACGAATTTCCTTCGCAAAGGCGCTGGGCACATAACCTGTTGAACTCAATGAAAAACACACGTGCTTACACTTGGACGTTTTAGGCAAGAAGAGAGATTTATTTGACACTTCATCAGTGTTGCCAGTAATTCATAATGTGAGCTCTCAAGTTTGACAGCTCCTGTTCTATTCGACTGTTGCGTGTTGTAGACTGGTCTAACATGACTTAGCTAAAATTATGTTTTACGCGTATTTTAGTATTTCAGATTTTGCTGTTTATTAGCTAAACTACGCCGCGTTATAATTAAACCACAGGTATTTATCTGATATTCCATTACCATTTCAATACGTGACAAGTTCAATTAGCCATCACATGTATTACGTGCTTGTTTTACAGGGTTTATTTACAACCGTGATAGTATCTAAACGTATTAAAACAGGTCATTATATAGTCGTTGTTACTAAACTTTATCTCGAAAGTAAGTTATCAGCTTCTGTCTCTCACGCATCTGAGTTTGGGTCTAGTTCATCGGCATTTGTTTTTTGACGAAACCATTTTAAGTATATTTTTGTTTTTTTTTCGAGTACAAAAGATGAATTTTGGGGATGTAAACTTATTTTTACAGCTGCTAAACTTTATTAGTTTTGTTTGTTTGGTCAGAAAAACTCCATTATTTGTTAATTATTATGTCTTATTTCCTTTTTGTATAAAATCCGGCGTTTTGCAATTCCTTACGTCCAATTCACTTCTGACCAGAGAAATCGAACGTATATAGCAAAAGATCAGTAAAATTTTATAGGTAGCGGTAGACATAACCGAATATGTTTATTGACATTAGAGAAGCAATCGATGCGCATGGTTAGTTCTAATACTCTCTAAAGCACTGCACCTTTCAAAACACTAAAACGACTTAGATTTTACATTTATCGAAATTAGATTTTCACGGGAACAACGTAGTACCAAAATCAAAGCAACCCGAACGAAACCTGCTTGAATTTTCTCACCGTTTATCGGTGGATAGGTCGAGATCAAAGAATTTCCGGGGTTTCCTCTCTATATCACATCACCTACGACTGGTTTATCCGTAAGAAATTTTTCCTATCGACCCCTCCATTCCGGTGTACCTTCGATCGGACCTTCGCTCCGGTAGAATTTCCAATGTCCCGTGCCTTATCCGTGCTGTGGGTTGGAATTCGTGAGTTGATTAAGAATCAGCCAGTATTTTAATGGAGACTGGAGAATGTGGCCACCAGAGGCAGACTACCTTTGCCAGCCAGTCGAGGAAGCCATCGGTCAGGAGTTCGTCAATGACATAAAATACCGTGGTCTACTGTTCGCACCCATTTGCCTCCTCTCTCTCTTTGTTCGGAACTAGATTATGATTTCATCGAATGCTTCGAAGGATGAGAAGCCATAAAAAAGCTACACAACACGAACATAAGCCGATGGTCGTCTGGTTCTTGGTGTCTGTGAGGCGTTTTTTCGTTTAACTTTTTTCCTATCTTTATTACGTCCTTCTGTGTCCTGCGCGTAGAGCATAAAAGCGGTCAACTCATCGACTAGGCAGCCGACCCTTCCTCTGTTGTCCAATTGTCCCAACAGAGGGAAAGACGCGCCTTGCTAAACCTTCGCTTACAAAACCCGTGCACCGACCGTAGGAGTTGACGAGTGAAGGATTTCCCAACGAAGAAAAAACACCCTCGGACCAAAAATCCCTCTCGATCCTCTGCCCTGGCTGGATATGTTCACCTTTTTCGGCTCTTTTTCAACATCGTTTTTTTTATCTTCTTTTCCGAGCCTCCTCGACGATGTGGGGAAAAGCCTTAACTCCAACGATACTCTGTCCACGGGTTTGGCACGTCGTCGTCTTCACCAACGATCGAGGGGAAGAAAAGTGTCCCGGTTTTTTTTATTTCATTTTGATGTCACAAAATCGATACTTAGCGGTGCTGCTGTATGTGTTGAGGAGATATTAAAATATAATCTCACATTCTTCGCTCACCATTCTGACGCCTGGGAGAAAAAGGCTCGAGAGAGAAAGCATGGCTGAGTGAAAGGATTTTTTAAGGGTAGGAATATATAAAATTCCCACCACCTCGTCCTTAGGGCCGGAGGAAATGTCTACGCCCACCCCTATCCCACCCCGGAGCAAAATCGACGGATTTATGTTTGGCGACCTCAGCTTACGGGTGGAAAGGATATTCTAAATCTCATAAAATCTCTCGCTTTCCACTCTTTGGTTCGTTTGAAGGTTTTTTTTTGCCAACCAATCTTTTCGTGCCCCTTTTCTCCCCGTGGGTTTTTCTTTGTTCCCTCCGGTAGGATATTGTTTGCTTGCATATTTTTCCTTCCTATGAAAATCCAAAATGACACTTACAGTGGCAGCCAGTGGGGTGTTTGTTTTTATTTTGTTTGTCTCCCTTTTAAGCTAGCAGGGAAGAGCGGTGTCCTTTGCCTTTGGCGCCTCGGATAAAAACGGCTTATTTTTATGAGGGCGTTTGATTGTTTTTCCGCTACCCGTTCAAGCGTTTTACGGCGCGGCGATAGTCTGTGGTCTGTTTGGAAGGGGCTATGGTTTTCGCTTTGTTTTCTGTTATGCAAACCTTGAGTCGGCACGTAGATGTTGAGATAGAGACAGTCCTCCGATTGGTTGCGCAGGTACGGTAGAAGCCGCCGCAAATACTCCAGCCGGCCGCGGGGCATCCGTTCCAGGGCGGCCGTTTCGTTGTAGATGTCGGGCAGCCGCTGCGGGCAGACGGGACTGAATCTATGGAGGAAATGGGGATTATGATGGGAAAACAAAAACACGAAAAAAGGCGTCACTCTAGCCCTCAGAAAAATCAGTTCGAGGACGGTTCAGTGAAGGTTCTGCACGAGAAAGCCCCGGAATTAAAGGAATCTCCCGGAAAACCCTTGCCGAAAACACGCCAACTAAACATCTTCGTCTTGCGATTGCGAACCCTTTTGCTTCATAAGCCCCCCAGAGAGACTCCAATGCTAACCTGTCTGCCTTTTTCACACCCGACCAGAGGGCCCCGGTCACCGGGGGCATGAAGCGCAGGTTGCCCACGGGCGGTGACGCGTACGGTATACCACGAAACGCCTCCACCGGATCCAGGTGGCGCCCGTCCAGGTGCTCGATCGTGCCGGAAACGGAACCGTACTTCGTGTGCACGATCCGCGAGCTGGTGGCTTTCTTGAGCGTTTCGTTCTCATCCATGCTGTTGCTATTACTATTGCTGCTGCTGCTGCTGCTGCTACTGCTGCTGCTTCCGGATCCGGCGGCACTAGTCGGAGGAATCACCAGCAAGACGGCGAAAACAACCACAACAATAATCACCGTTGCTGGCAGCATGGTTACTTTATTCGAGTCGATTCGGCTGCTGCGGCTGCCACATCGCTAGCGCAAATTTATACATAACACATATTGCACTACACGGTTTTGCCACCGCGATCACGTTGTAATCGGCTGTTCCACGCCGAAAGCACGAACCAGGTTACACCGCATGGATTCCAATGAACACAGGCATTTGCGTATGAGAGCCTTCAATAATCACCATTTTTCTGAGCACAGCATGAAACGGAGCTCTATATTTGATTTCACCGTATTATTTATCTTTCCTTTTGCTTATTTTTATGAACAACTTCGGTTTTCTATTACCACACTTTACATAACCACTGCTCCTACAACACACACTGCCGAACGGTATTCAACACTCACTTCTTAACCTCGTTTCAAACTGCTCAAAACCACTATTCTTATCCCCATCGACTAAATGCACACATTTACACTCCGTTGCACAAATTCTGTAAGCGAAATCCAATCCCTTTCGCTTCGACGAGACCGACACATGTTTAATCCTTTTGTGCTTCTTCTAGCCACACAGTTGGATGCTACCAAGATAGTGCTTCACTTTTCAAGCCGTTTTCCTCCCCAAAGAATCGTTGATGCATCGACCACGGGCTCTCTTCAGCACGAACTGAGAGTGCATCCTCAGAACGGAATTCTGCGATGCTGCGTTTTCGTGACACCTTGGCCACAAGCTTTTCTTTTCTTCTTTGCTTCACTATCGCACGCTCTCGCCCACTGTTTCACATGCACAACCAAACACGAACACAGAAATCCTTTCCATCTGAACACATTTAACCGTTGGTGGATGGAGCAGCGTGTGTTTTGCTGCCTTGTAATATTTTTATTTAATTTTCGTTTACTTGCATCATCCTAACATTATTCGTCACTTAACCACATTCGCACGGTTCTGTATTCATGCAAGGGATAGGCAACATTTTTCCCTCGAGTGCTAGAGAAAAAGCAAACCACAATCAACATCACCATACACTCAGCCAGAAGATTCTCGACAGTAATGACATGGCGTACACTTAATCCAACGTTTGATGTTCAGTAACGACGGCGACCGAACACTATCCATAGCCTTGGGCCTGTATCCAGCGGATGCCTCCCGGTGCTATATCCATTGCACCTTGCGACGGCAGCGACAAACGGGGAACGTTCTGCAAACGAAATAATCACACCCGTATGCCTCACGCGTAACACCCAGCGGAACTGCCCCCCTTTAGCAACGTAAAAGGCGTTTACGGACGATACCGTAATTACGAACGGGTCCTCAATAGCGCCATGCACCAGCGCAAGCCTATCTCGCACTTTGGCAACGCTTGACTAGCATGCGAGAAATTCACCAACCACACTGTGCACATTGAAATGGAAACGGGTACACAAAAAACGATACCAGCGCCCGATGGAGGCGCCTGGCCTTGCACGACCGAGCGGATTTAATTTGCCTGGCTGCAACGCGTCACGAGCACGAGCCTTTCGCCTGCTACGGACGGGCGGACGCACTTAGCACTCGCGACGTACGCGACATCACACGGCCGATTAACTCCATTGAAACCCTGCCCTCAAGCACGACGGACGGACACCCGTGTTTGCTGATGATTAGCGCGTCCTGTCGTCGAGCGGGCTGCAGATGATGCCGCTCGCGTACGATGGCCACCGATGGCGACGGATAACGGACGGACACACGCGGAACAGTGGCCCGAAGAACGAAGGGAACCAAAAGGGCTTATGTCGAACGGCGAACGGAACGGCATGGAACCGTGTTTCACTCAGCGTTGTCTCGTGTCCCAACTCCAACTGACCGTGGTGTGTGTGTTCCAGGTTTGCCGTCGTGCTGCGAAGGGTTTGGCCTGTCTGACGGATGGTTAGTGCGCTCTGGTGGCCGATAACTGAAGTAGGGTGGTTGAAGTGCGCATGACAACCAGCACCGCACAAGGCTGAGACGGTGGAAAAGTCCCCGCGGTGGATTGAGGATGGGAAACTGAGTGGTTTTCAGCTGTTTGATGAGTGCAACTGTGATAAAATATACGTTTGCCATAATCGTCAGGGTTGTATCAAACGCCAGAGTTTGGTTTTGTAACGGAAATCACTTTTTGAGGATATATAAATTATGACATTGATGTATCACTCAAGGAAATAATGAATAGATCATGGTGAAAAATTTTTGTATTTTAGTTTTGTTACTGTGTTATAAAGAAAATTAACTATGAAAAGTTTATTTCTTTTGAAACAATATATAAATTATTTATGAACGTTCAACGTGCCTATTTCGAAGTATGTTGAAGTATAAAAATCCAAAATAAAAAATCATGACATGTTAGACTACATTCTATACACTATATCAATCTTCCCTTCCTAATGTTTACAAATAAGTTGATGAACAAAGTTAATAGATTTTAATTTAATAAACGTTGAAGTTTATTTCAAAAAGTTTTTGTTTGGAGATCAAAGCACATCGCTTTCTTATTGAGATGTTTTGTGTTACACCTTCAGGATTCTTTTCTGTTTTGACAGTATAAATCTAATTAATCATTAAATACGATTGAGATTCTGTAAAACTGTCGTAAAAGAAACGTGTGAGTAAGTCAGTCCTTTAAGAAGATTCTGTTATGAAAAATTTTAAAGAGAAAATAAGCTCATTTTTAAAATTAGTCTGGGGCAAAAGGTTACATAGCACGAACTTATTAAAATTGTGTAAAATTTAGCTTAGTTGTGTACATTTTCATAAACCTCCCCAACTACCGGGGTTTTAGGGCTAGCCGCGCTTGTTGCTCGTAAACTGTTTTTTGTTAGCTCTTGGACTGCTTTATTACACAGTTGAACAAAATAAAGTTGTATTTAATAAAAGAATATTTAAGACAGCATATTTACAAAAACAGACAAAAAAACACTATAGACAACATATTTACAAGAACATTTTAAAATAAAACTCTAAGATACACGTAGTGATCACTCTAAACGTCCCACATGGGGCACCCTGTGCGTACGGGAATGTTTAAATTTGTCACCGATCGTGCCTGTCACCAGATGAATGCGATCGCGTCTCATCGGACTGTCGCGAGTGCGCGCATCCCTCGCGCAAAGTCAGTCTCCGATCGGTCGTCGCGTCGTCAACACGCGGCTCAAGATCAGCAGCTGGGTGCTGTGGCTTCCTGTTCCTACGATTGGCCAAAGCGCGCGCTACGTCCGTCATCGGCGGGAGAGGAAAACAAAAAAAAACATTCAACACACACAAAAACGCACCGACAATTCGAAAGTGAAAAATAAAACCGCTCAAAAGTATTCTTACTGTGGCAGCATAAATCTGTCCATATTAAGTCCTTACTCGCGAGACGACATTCGAAAACAAAAAGCGAACGAAAATCAAATCTCGTGTCTCGGATTCGATGGCGTCGCGTGCAAGATTCCTTGACGACCGAATTCCAAAGATTGAAGTGATGAAAAAAAGGCGAAACGATCGAGGCCACTGAGGATTCCCGAATGTGTTAAGTGTTTTGTGGTGAAGAATGCATAAATCATAAGAATGGTGGTGGTGTAAGTGTGTACATGTAAGAAAACAACTTATCTTCATTTGTGACCTTTGGTACATCTTTGCATTTCTAAACAGTCGATTGTGCGTGTCCTACATATTCAACTATGCAAAACATTGTGACGGACTCTACAAGTCGTCCCCAATTGATCCGCCTGAAGGTGGATAAAGAAAAGCACGACAAAACGGAGCGTATGGTGGGGAGGACCTAGATTTGACCAGTTGGAGGTGAGATTGATTAAGTTCAGTCACCTGGTGGAAAGGAATGTTATTGTGCGTGAGTTTTTTTTCTATTTGTTTTTGTGCCTATGTACACAATTTCGTAAAGAAAACTGCACCAGAGACCGCATGTCTTGGGTGCACCATACCCAGCATAAGCAAGCGATTTCGGTAACGAGAGCGTGCACGGCAAAACAAGATCACGTAGCTTCTTCCTTTCGAGCGTTTTATAAATAACGCCGCTCGATGCCCGATATGTGTGCTCGTGTGTGTGTGTGTGTGTGTGTGTGTGTGCGTGTATGTGTGAATGTTTTGAAGCCCTTCTATCCTTCCCTTCACTATCTGCCGAAGGAAAAGTGCTTCGTTTAGTGACGCGCGTGCATTAAGCCAACATTAGCTTGCGCAGCTGGCCAAAAGGCGCTGCCGAAACGTCGCCTTTTCCGCCTTTCCTCGCCGGATTTGAAAGACGCGCGTTCTGGTTATGGAGGGTTGGTGACGAGGAGGCGGCTGCAGAGCGCTAATGTGAGCGTGTGTCCGAATTGCTTCCCCCAAAAGAGGCTCGAACGTTCGCCTCGGCGCGGCTTAGGTGCGCTAAATTTATAAAGTGTCACGACGCGAGAAGATCGCGCTCTCGTGTGAGGAAAAGGGAAAATGTGCGTGCGTGTGTGTGGCGGAAGAGAAACAACAACATTGTGCCACAGCAGAACATTCTAACAGCTTCCGTGCGCGGGAAGGAGCGCGATGCCGGGGATGGACGCGAAAAAGTGGATCCCGAAGTGGATACGGTACGTCCAACCGGCGCAATGACACTAGATGGTGACACTAGGAAGTGGATTTAGGGGCACAATCTTCGTGCGGGCATGACATTCCTGCAAGCGACCCATACCAAACGTGGTAAGAAGCATCGGACACGCCGTACGCGCTGTAGAGCGTTGCGTATCCTCGGTTGGAACGAAATCAACAGTATAAAATATTCTGCGAGGGTGTTCGGAGTGCGGAACCATGTCCCAAAAAAAAAAACGGCACACCACGAAGAGCCTTTATCAAAGGTCAATTTTATGCGCGCCATGATTGTTACCATTTGTGCGAAATCCGTCACGCGTCAGACTGTAATCACGAGGACGAACGCGCCAACAATGTACCGCGCTGAGTTATGTGCTTGTTGTTTTCCACCCTGACCTTTCTCTGAACGCAACCCGTTTTCGCCCCCGCGCGCTAGAGAGGGAAACTCACTTTCTAGCGGTGTATTTCGAGAACTTGCTTGCCCTTCCCAGCCACCATCCAACCTCTCTTCCACTCCTCAGCGTTTCGTGATAATTATTTTTAGTTATCAACTACAAACTCTCCGCGTTGCAACGTTGATGTTTAAACGCCATTAGTAGATCCACCCCGTTCGCGTCCGTCCGCCGCCGGTTGACGGAAGGTTTTAGCGCTTCCCTTTTGTTTTCAACTATAAAAATACGTTCAACGAAACTCCCAGATGGTCCCGATCCGGTTTCCATCCTCGGCCCGCTGTGTACCATTTGCAGCGTGCAGCTCATCATCGGTTCGTTTGGTTGGCTTGAGGGCCGGATCCGGATGAAACGGGTGTGCGTGAGGGTTACGTGGATTACGCTATGCTACATTTACTGCCCCCGCGTTACCCTTTTCGCATTGGTTTATTTTTTGCCGCCTGCTTAAGTTGATAGTAAAATGCTCTGAAAGGGATAAAAACACATAACGAGCACAACATGTGCTGCAAGGCGTCCGAGGGGTTCTAGTTCTTGTTTTGGGTTTTTTTGGTTGGTGCTGAATCGTTCGGCTGGTGAGTCAGCAGGCAAAGCCTGGTTGGGCTGAGCGAGAATTAACTATCATCACATTGCAGAAGTCAGCATAGCCAGCTGCTAGTTGAATGCCGGGTGCAACCCAACGTCAAATTAAGCGTCACGCGCTCGAAAGAGGGAAAAATCTCCATATCACAATTTGCCATGTTCATCGCATCCGGAATTGTTGTACGAATTTGGCGGAGTTGGAGCATGAGTAAAGCAGCTGGGTATAATGTTGCCGAGGGCACTGGGAAAGAACGATAAGGATTAATATTGGAATGAGAAAAAGTTACTGTTTTTCCATTTCGCGAAATAATACATATTTGGAATGGGACAAATGGAACAAATCATTTTTTTAAATAGTGTATTCCATAAATACGAAGTTGATATAACTGAAATCAATTAATTTGAAGACGTTCATAAAGATATGAAAAGGGTTTGTAAAATAAAAAGATAGGAGGCTTATGTTAGTTGATGAGACTTTAATATCAATTAGAATAATCAGTTTAAAGTAGCAGTATGTGCAATTCCGATTCAGATTCATTAATTTGAGTGACTGTATCATTTCCAAGATTCATGAATCTTTTAACGAGAGTTTCTTGAATTCCTAGGATCCATTAATGTAAAAAAGACATAAAAGTGAAGCCTTGAACAATGATAAGAAACCTTTGTTTTTTTTGTCGCTTAATCCACGCCAACAAAAGAAACTTGAAAATTCGTAAAAGATTCATAAAAGATTTATGAAGATTCATTTCGATTTCGACAGATTCAACAATGTTTTGAGATTTGAATCCCAAACGATGAATAATTAATATGAATGAATCTTAGGTGAGGGCTTCATAGGAATGAATCTCGCCTAAAGATCCATAAGACAAAACGCTAGTTCAAAGTTGGTTAAATTTCTTGGTTATTAATTAACTACTAGTCTAACCATATCGTACGAATATGGCATATAACCTACTAGAGAAATACATTGTTTTAAAGTTGACTCAACTAAAACAGGAAATTTATCACTTTCAGGATTAAATCCAGGCGTGCCAACAGTTTACGTGATCCATTTAATTATAGCCTTGGATCAATCACAAAATTTAGGTTCGTTTGTTCAAACATGCCTTCGATTCGAACGGTCTTCTAAAGGATACTTAGCATCCCCGTGGTGTCTTTCCAGGATGCTTCGGACGATACGTTAGCTCCTTCCGGCCGTACGCATGTTTTCCCTCCTTTTTTCGTAGCGTTAATTTTAGGTCATCAAATATCCCCCCAGGGAACAGTCGGAACTACACGGAATCCCATAAATGTGGACGAACCGAAACCGAAACCTCTACTCTCCGCTCCCGTTCTGGGCCGGTGCCGGCCACACTTTACCTATCGTTTGTGGCTGAATGCGAACACATTTTCCCCGGTGGTGATACGAGTGCACCAAACGGGATGGCAAATGGATTTTACCGGAAAAGAGAACGACAAACATTGGGTGAAACAGAGAACGCGAGCGAACGAGTGAACGAAACCGACGACGACGACGACGACGACGACGAAAGACTGGCCATTATTTTTACATTTCTCGTACTTCCGACAAATAGACGGCACCGACCAGATGTTGGCATTCTCAGCATCATCAGCCCGTCCCCCTCCTGCTCCCCATGGAACGCAGAACGGGGAAGGAAAAGTTAAACCCAATCATGGGAGTTTCGGATTTCCGCCCGGGCGGCAAAAGGCAAAGGCAGCCGCACGCCCCGAGGAATGCACCCGAACTTCCTGTGCCGATCGAGGAACGGTGGGTCGAGGTTGCTGAGGTTTGCCTCAATTTCGATTAGTTCAACGAGGCATTAAGGGGGGGGCTCGAGGGCCGCAAACTACCTTTGCGCCGAAAAGGTTACCGAAAATTAATGATCACCTAATGGCTGGCGTAGTGTAGCGAGCCTTCAGCCAGGACTCGTTGGAACACGAGGAACTCGTTGCTTCCGTCTTCGGCGTCGATTCCGTTAAAAGATTTAGGTTCCCTTAACGCAGCAAGATACCGACCGGCATGATGCTGATGATGATAGGGCACGAATTAATTAGTAGTCTAGCCGAAGATGGTGTACCACCTTGTTTTGGAAGACCAGGAAGTCTAAAACCCGCAGAGCAGCTTGTGGTTGGAAAAGTGACAATCTTCAAAATATTAGCTTAGTGATTGCATTCCTCGGACAGGTGCATGAATGCATTTTATCTCGTGTCTGCCCGTGTTCGTTGTGTGCACTACGGTGTGAGGGTTGGTAAGGGTTGGCAGGCCGGTGTCTCTGGCACCATCTGGGCCTTTCCGGGACCTCGGGAAGGCTGGTTGAGAACAGTTTTTCAACAGTGCTTCTTATTGCCCACTCTCCCCTTTTTCCAGTGCTTGCTCATAGAAGAGAAGTAAATCAATCTTCCTCCACCAGCATCACCCCCTCTAGCCCCATCTTGTGCACTTTCCTTATGCTTCCCCGACGCTGTTTTCGTTTTGCTCTTCCGGGACATTTGCGTTGGGTTTTCCCTTTTTCGCCTCCGGCTACCGCAATTGACACACCCGGGTGCCGGTGATGATGAATGCTGCACGTGCCCACAGCTGCGTTAGCGTGTCGGTGTGCCTGTATGTGTGCTTTGCCTTCGAATCGGTACACATATGGTACGGAGTGCATTCCCTTTTCGCGAGGGTTCCGTTCGGTCACGGATTTGGTTGCCATTTTGCCCCGGACGAAGACGTACGAAACATGAGCGGTTATTGCTGCACTCGAAAGATGATGCATGCTAACGCAGAAACGCGAACGGGAGAAACCTACAACCTTTTCCTGTTTTTTTTATCCCCCCCCCCCCCCCCCCCCCGGCCCCCTCCACACGACGCATCCGACTGCGGATGGAGCGCCCTTTTTCGTAATTAAAGGAACAACGCAGCGCAGGACGTAGTACCACGGGGGGCGGAGGTAGGACTTTCCACCTGCGGTACCCTGTTCATGGCTGCGAAGGCAATAACGGTCGGTGCTATCATTCCATCCCAAGAACTGGCTGGTAGTTTGCAGCTCGAAACCCGTTTATTACCGTCAGGAGAAAACCTGGCAACCCGGTTTGAGCTCCAGTGGTTTGACTGAAGGAGGGACCATGCAGGGGTAGCGGCTCTAGCACGAGCCAAACCAAGGCTGGCGGGAACAGATGTTCCAAGGATGGCAGACGACGCCCAAGCACGGCTGGGCACCCGTACGAAGCGCATCGCAGCGGATTTGGAAATGATGGACTTTGACATCGAAAAAAAAGGAAAGCAAGAAAGAAGGAAAACGCATATTTCCTCGTGCCGTACCCCATCGTCCTCCTCATGGTTCACATGTCTTTGACTCGTCGATGCACTCGGGAAGAAAATTCCGTCCTTCCCGAGGGAACTATAAACGGGAAACGCATCCAACGCAACGGGAAAGCCTGGTTTAATTTTAGTTCAGTCACATCGACGAGACTACGAGCATCGGCTCCACGCCAAGGCACGAACCAAACGGATCCCTTAGTACCAACCTCGGTGGAACCTGGTGTGCTGGTGCGGATACTGACCGGATCAATGGGTCGGTCGTAGTTTTCGGGACGGAGAGCGTTACCGAAGTGGACGAACTTTAATTAATTGCTTTCGACGGCCATTGCCGTCACGAGATTCACGAGCGGCCAAGGAACGACCTCATGTGCACAGGGTCCCTATTCAAAAGAGTTGTTAAACGAATGCTATTTTGATCACCGGTGAAATATATTACCGTTTCGACAACGTTTCCTTCGCTTGGCCCAGCGCTCGTGATGAAGAGATGACATTTTTGCTGGTCCACTGCTCGTGCACGCATTCGCCGAAACCATTCGCTGGACACCCTCTGGGTCTGGTCATCTCAGGGCACGAAGATCCCGGCCCCCTAGCCCCGGAAGTCTGTGGCAAATTCGTTGACGTTTCATCTACGTTTTTTTTTTGCTCTGGTCCTTTCACATCGTATCGGTCGAGTTTCCTTAATTAATAAAGTTTCCTCCCAGCGCCCGATGGTAGAAAGTGGTCAAAGGCATCCGGTGGTTAGCGTTTTCCTCTTCTCGCTTTTTTTTTGTTTTTGGTATATGATCTCTGTTTCCATGACGGCAAAAGTGATGCCTGCAGCACACGTACATCAGCTCGATCAGTGGTGGTCAAGAGGCAACCGAGGAAATCGCTTATTTTTCGGCTCCGTCATAAGAGCAGAAAAAAGTAGAGGAGCACCTTTTTTTCCTTCTCCAACGGCTGCGGACCATTTCCTCTAGCAGAGATGGCCGCGGACTCAGCTGGAAAAGCACCGGTGGATTATTTTTTTCCCCCGACCCGACCAATAAAACTTGCCAACATTCATCAAGAAGTTATGTGCCCCTTTGAGTAATTTCCTCCGTGCGTTTCATCCCGTGGCCAGTTCCGCGTGTGTGTTGCCGGTTTACGGGGCACAAACACGTACCAACACAGGCGAAGGTGCACGCACCCGCGCTCGTAACAACACCGTTGGTGCGTTTGGTGCCATTGGGCGGAAGAGAAGGTGTTTCTATTTATATGGGGCGTCCGTTGATTGCCACCAACGGCACCAAAAGTAATGGCTCGCTGAAGATCATGCGAATTGTTAGTGGGAAATCGTCCAACGACGTGCTAGAAGTGTGTTAATTATTGTTTCAGACAACTGAATATGGTTATGAGTAAAAGATATGGCGTTGTAACGTACGCATGCGGCTTATCTACGCTAAATTTGCTGCAATATGAATATTGTGAGATTTTATTGCAATATCACTGGAAGAATTGGTTTTATTAATTATATAAGAATTATTTCATGTATGCATTTATAATATATTCTTGTTTGTGTTTGAGAGGTGGGTAAGAAAACCGTATGAAATGTTGATTTCTAACATTAGATACGTAGTTTTTTTATTTGAAATAATGAATGGTAAATTTTGAGATTATACTGATTCAACTCTAATGAAATTCTAAAAAGTGTCGGTGACAAAACCCCTGGCTATTATTAATGATGTTATTAATGAAATGTGAATTTGATAACAAGACTAGTATGTACGGAGATGGCTTTATTTAAATTAAACCAGTAGAAATGTATATTGAACTGAGCTGACATTGTGAGTATCGTTAAGTTTATTGTCAACCAATAAAATGTTTGCTTTGTTTGCTAAACATAAGAGTCAGCTACTTAAATGATTAGTAAATATCATAAACAGTGACCAAATGATTGAAAAGCCAGTTGAATGATGGATAATTTGACAAAGAAACTAGGACATAAACTGACGAAGTGTTTGACAATTATTGGTCCCTTCTGTTTATGTGGTAATGCCATAGCTTTACGATGAACTATTTAAATGCTATGAAATTGTTATTAGATTGCCATATGAACATTTTCCAGTTAATTATTGTCTAGCCCACAGGACGTAAAATGTACTGATTTTACGCCCATTTTCGGAACCCATCCCTTGTCCAAACCGATGATAACAAATTTGTATTGTGATATGATTGTTCGGGTGTGCCAAACACTTGTGCGTCCCACACTTCACCGAGCGGTCTGTGGGAAGCGTGGCAAACATGTAATTAAATTTCACCTCGACGTGTTGATTTTCTCGCCGTAAAACAAATGGCTCAATCAACGGCAGATGGTTCGCTAGAGCCCTCGGGTGATGGGTTGGAAATTATGACTAAATCATGGTTCCGTCGAAAAACACGCTTGCTCAAATGTTCCCAAATTACGCCGGGAGGTTGCTGGTTGCCTCAGCGCGAAGGAATGTTAACATGTGTCGACACAAGCAGAGATGCGAGTACAGTTACCGAGGAGACATTTTTGGTGCGGACACAACAAGCTCGGCTGAACTCATTACGGGGGCATGCGAAAGCGGATGCGTTTCTCGTGAATTGTTTATTGATTTATTCCATCAACAGCATGTGTGTGCGTATGCTGTGGCTTGTGTGTGTGTGTTTGCTACAATATAACTACGTTGTTGCTGCTGGTTTGTCAGAAATGATATTTCTCAATGAGCACGCGGTCCATTCAAGTCGGTAAAAACAACCTCCGACATCAAAACTGCTGCCCCTGGACGACGGACATGGTTTTCAAGTTTATTGATAAATCATAAACCATCATGGTGGCGATCGAATTCGACACACCCGAGTGATCCTTATGGAGTGTCGGTGTGTTTTGATGTAAACGAGCTGTTCCTACGAGCGGGCGATTCGGTTCACTACGCCATTAACTGATGAGACCGGCTTTTCTACTCTTCAAAGGAAGACGTAGGATCATTAAAAGAAGGTCGATTCGTTGAAATCGAATGATTTTACCTTACGTTTCGTCAGAATTTCTCCTATGCTTGACTGTTCTGAATAGTATTTTCCTTTTCATAGGAATTATTTTCCCTCATGAATTCAAGAGCACGATAACACCCATTTTTCACACAATCACGCACTCAATCTATCTCGTAGCATGTTGAAAGCGAGCGAAGACCTCTCGTCTTTTAGGATGCTCAAGACGCACTCCACGGAATCGTGGGGACAGGGGGACATCGGTGTGCTTAAAAATAGACCCGCACTAGATGGGCGGTGGGTTTATTTTTCTCTTATGTTTTTCCTCTTGATGTTCATTTTTAGTTCCACCTCTTGTCCGCACTTCTCTCCTGCGTAATCCTTTCCCCTGTACGACGATCGCATCCACCGGTTTGTGTGTGTGTGTGTTTTTTTTGTTTGCCTTTTTCATTTTCTCTTCTTCTTTCCACTGTCCAAATGCCAAACATCAGCACGCCATCAACCGACGGACCTCACTTAAAACCGGTTCGCGTTTCATCCCGTAGCGTAAACATCTGATTAGTTTGTTGCTCGTTGAGGGCCGGAGGGTCAGTTGCGGGGAAGAAGATATGTTTTTTTCTTCATCAGTCAACCCCTCCGAAGATCCTTCCCCCCAACCGTAAAACGCTGGGTGTACGTGAGGCAAGCGAGAAACAAGAAAAAAAAAACCATGCGGTGGATTATCACGTTGTGTCATCTGTGCCACCTTCGAACCCCCGAGGGATCCTCCGAGGACTCCGCACGTGCGGAATTTCCTTCGTCATTCTTGAACCATTTCGTTGCCGTTTCGCGCCGTTTCGGTTTACTATACAACGCGTCGGTCATGCGCCGCACCCTTCACCGTGCCACATTTCCCTGCCACCAAAAAACCGCCCGATCGATTGTTATTGCCGCGGCGTGCCTTATGTATATATGTAGTTGCCCTTTCAGTTTTGTAGGTCGCCCCAGCTACCGGGCATTGGGATCGTCATTGTTATGGCTCTATCTCTTTCGCAGGATCGTTCCGTGACGCAGAAGCACGGGCACTCCGCTCGCAAAGATCAACGCCGCTGAACCGAGCGAGTCTGAAGGATCGGTGAGTTTCCGAGTGATTAGTGAAACCGTGCGTGACGCTTGATGAAACGAGTAATGGTAGCGGAACCAACTGTCGAAGCGAATGTACGCCCGAGTGTTGGCAAGCGACGAAGAAATAGCTCGATCTTGGAAGATCATCTGTGCCCGGGCGTGTGATGGTGGCGTACGTAACGGTGTTTTACGTTTGAGTGCAAGCAGAAAGAACAAAAACAGCTGCTCGGAAAGTGTTGTGAAAATTCCATGTTCAAGTGCTCGCCAAAACAACGCGGTCCTTTTTGTGGAACTAACCGCAGTCGTGGATTATGATGAGTCTGTATGAGGTGATGTTGAAGAAGGTGCTTAGTGTTAGAAAAACACCCGTTCTATGTTGACAAGTAGTATATTTTCGTGCTGTAAAAAAGTTCACCCCACACAAAAGTCGCGAAGTGAGTGTGTACGCATACAAACAGTAAATTTATGCGTTCCGCTAGTCCAACGATAGCACGGCAAGCGAAATGGCGAAGCATATGCTAATGCTCCTGTTGAACCTGGTGTTTTCGCTGCGTGTGGTCCTCGCGCAAGTGGAAACCATCCTCGACAGCAGTGAGTACGACGATCTGGGACTGCCGGCGACAACGGTACGCAAGCCACAGATCGCCGGATTTCTCGCGAGTGACGGAACCGACCTCTACCCATCGATGTCGATGTCCAACGATGGTCCTTCCTCCTCCTCCTATCAACGTCCAGCGATGGCGAATTACGAAAGCAATCCGTTCATCGCACGGGCTGAGCTCTACCGAAAGGCTGCCGGTGCTCCACGACCACAAAGCCCTGTCCAGGGACAGCAGCAGCAACAACAGCAGCAGCAACAGGGCTATGATCCGCGCGACGGAACGCCCTACACGCGGGACATCGCCGTCAAGCAGGGCATCCTGCGGGGCTCTGTGCGCGTTATGCACCCACAGTCCGGCCTGAAGAACGTCGACCGGTATTTGGGCATACCGTATGCGGAGGCACCGGTCGGGTCCCGACGGTTCATGCCTCCCAGTGCTCCCATTCCCTGGAGTGGGTTGAAGATGGCGACAAAGCTGTCACCGGTCTGCCCGCAGAACCTGCCGAGTCTGACCAACGCGAACAACAACTACTCCAAGGGCCGGTACGACCAGATCAAGCGACTACTGCCCTTCCTGAAGTCGGAAAACGAGGACTGTCTCTACCTGAACCTGTACGTCCCGAGCTATGGTGAGTTTTGCTTGCGAAGAATTTTTGTCCGTTTCCTCTGATCCGGTTGCGTTCGACGTTGGTGGCCAATTGACGTCAAGTTGAACGAAATGTTGGAAACTTATGTTGACATGAAATGGCGAAAAAAACCCACACACAAATGACTTGAACCAAGAAAAAACAAACCACAACCCCCTACGAAGAATACCGCGCCCACCGCGCTGGGTGGGAAACACTCAATCATAAACCCAACGATCTCCCGCTTCCTACCCGGCGTCACCAGCGGACACCATTGGGCAAACGAACGATCGATTTAGAGCGTGTGCGAGCGCGCGCGAACGAAGAGCAAAGTCCTTGAAATGGGAGCACACCGAACAGCGCGCATAGAAAAGTGGCGCCAAGCACTTCTCCCCGCACGAGCTAGAGGAAGGCGAAGAGAGTCCCATCGCTTGGTGACATCCTTTCGAGCTGGCGGGGCTGAAGGGAAAGCCGAAAGGGAAAAAAAGATATGTGGGTCGCAAGAAGGCCAAATCGCTTCTGGTCCACTGTTTTCCTGCGATCGGCCGCGTTTGTTGGATCGGGGCCATATTCTTTGCTCCGCAATTCGGGATTTTAATTGGCCTCGGGCAGCGCCAATCGCAATCGCTTTTTATTTATTTTCCAACGTGCTAGGAGTGGAATTGAAGGAGGAATTTCTTGCTCGGGCTTAAGACGCATTTTTCCGAGCGCACCTTTCTCATCACCTCTGTTGCCTAGCTGAAGCATATTATGATGCTTGAGAAAACATTTCGGCGGGTAAATTTTCATAGTTTCGTAGACTACGTTGGTATGTACAAACAACACAACAAAAATAGTAAACTTTATGGTAATAAACCAGAAAACGAAAACATGAATGTATAGTCAAGTCATATAATCACATCTATAATTTGTGTAGTACTTTTATGCGAGCCGATTCCACTAAACCTATAACAAGTATTTTTGAAACTTGAACATATCTTTGAAAAAATCATGAAGAAAATCGATGACATCAATAGAAGAAATCAAAGTCAGACAAGTCTAAATGTCTCTATTTGATTTTTTGCTACATGCAATTATTTCCAATTTACTTGATTGTATATTGATCGATCGAATTAAAATAACATGCATATTATATTCTTTAAAGTAGCATTGATCAGAAGAATCTTAGTTGGTCTTAATGAAAAAGTACCAAGAACAATTTTCTATATTCTGCAATAGGAATCATTGAACGTGACACTTAAAGTTTTAAAGCACATTTTCGTTGAACCAATCGTTTGTCAGATTCAACTTTAAAACTACGCTGATGTGAAACATCTTTCGCTCAGTAAAAACTTTTCTCTGTTAAAGAAAATAAGAAAACTATCGCAACGTTAAAAAAACTGCGGCAAATGTGAGGCTTTAAAGGTCGACAATTTTCCCATTCACCTGCTCCCGTGATCCGGAAAAGCTTCCCAACGTTGGTCGTCAACACCGTTAGCGTGAAGTTCCTGGTCCAGCTTGTCACTGGCATAACAACAACCCCTCCTCTCCCGTTCCGGAGAATTCCTGAGTATCGGATGAAAGTGACGTACGAGGAAATGGTAAATGAGAAAACGTTAGTGACGGTTGAAAAGTTCGAGTTTTATTTTTGCTTCTCCCGTGCAGATGGAACCAACCGTCCTCGCACAACAACAAAAACAACATCGGTTTGTCGGTGTTTAAAGTACTTGAAGCTTGATGGAATGGGTTTAAAAACATGCACTTACAGATGCCAACCACGAGGGAGTTCTTGAGTGGATCGATATTGAGCTGAAGCGACTTGATGCAGTTGTGCTAAAAGATGCACGTGCTTCACCTGACCGACTGGCGCGGCAATGCAGTCGATGGTGTTCCGTGCTTGCAATGTTTTGCTTCTATTTTGATCGCTTGGGATGAAAATTTATGTTCGAATTATTCCGCGAGCGGTTGAGAATGAAATTAATTTACCTCCGTTTTACCCACATTCCGAAATTCTCGTTTTTTCGCCTGGCGTCTTGCCGCCCTTCCCGAATGATTTAACCGTTGCCGAGTTAAACTGAAAGGTTTCCGAGAACGAGATATGTTTTTTTTCTACCGATCTACCAGGGGAAAAAATGAAATCCACTCAGGTGTAATGAAGGGCGGAATAAAATTGTGAATATCAAAATAAATGAAAAACAACACTATGCGCTGTGGAAATACGAAGGGCCACGGGAGGCAGAAAGAGAGAGAACAAACAGGTGTAGTGGCATGCCGTACGAAATTGGAGGGAAAATATTATTATGCTCAGCAAAATTCAATCACTGACCCATTTCGCTAACGTGAAAATGATCACCCGACCTCGAGACGGAACCGTTCCACCCGCACGTCAGGCCCTTAACTCTGCTCAATGGAGAGCGGAAAGATCGGATGAGCTTTGACAGGAGTCGTTTTTGTGGTGTTTCTCTAGGGTTGCCCGCTTTTCATTTCTTCCACTAACGCGGCGGTGCGGGATTGGAATAACGCCAGTTCGGAATTTTATGATTTATACTGGCATCCGAAAACGGTCTGTTCAATAATTTGAATATTTCCTGGCAGTTTAATTACAGTGTTTTATTCTGTTTTCGAGCACCGGATGGTAACCAATTTGGTGTTGAAATAATAAATAAATAGGAAAAGAAGCAAACGTTAGATGCTTAAAAAACAACATATAAGTTAATTGAAAAGTGTTCTTATGGCTGCAGTATAAGTTACATATCTTGTTCATAGAACAAACCTATGAAACAGATAGTTGTTAAAAATGTGTATGCCAAAGATTTTAGAGTCTTCGAGAAGGTTAATATCGACCAGAAAGGTGTCAACTGTTCATAATCCAGACATCACCAAGTTTGCAAATAGGAATAGTTTAATATTTCTTGTTTTTCATTCAGCTGTGTCACACACTGGATTTTTTGAGTCAGTATTTAAACCCCAGGAAAACAAAAAGAATTTGTAGCGTTATATAGGCATGTATGGGTGGCATTGATGAGACAGTTTTAGATCTGCAAGAAGCGTTTTTACTACATAAATCATTAACATCTATCAACAGTATTTTATTTGACAGAAGTTTTTGCTGAGAAAACCCGTCCGTTGTATTTTGTGGTATTTGTGGTGTTCTAACTGCCTCGTTGTGTTCTTATTGGTTAACTTAAGACTTGTTTCACACACGTAATAGCTGACTATAAGGGCGATTTACAAAAAAATTAACCGAACCGATTTCAATAACATTAACATACAATTTCTGAAAGATGGAGGACGACGGACTGGTATTTCCTAAGATAACCATCCCGTAATAAATTACCAGAATAAAGATACATTTATTGGAGTAAAATAATTTTCTGCTAGTCAATATAAATCCGAGGAATTATTTTTATTCATTGCTAGTTACGTTCAACATTTGCAAAAAGCTTAGCAACTGAAAGGGTAGTAAATTCATGGTACAATTAGCATTTGTCATTACAAGGAATATGATTTTCTAAATGATACAACTTTAAACACTTTGATATCTACGAAAGCTAAAAGAAATTCTTTGTAAAACCTACCATGGATACGAGTGCAAAAAGAGCTGAATTCAAATAACTCCTAATTGAAATCGTTAAAATAATTCTTTACAACTGAAGCAATCGCTTGATTATACTGATTCAAACCCTATAATTCAATCCGCACCTATCTCGCGTTGGAACACCAAACACCCGAATGGATGTAACCTGCCGTTGAGTAAAAGGAAAAGTTTCCGAGGGGTGGGATCTGGAGCTGTAATTAGATATTGAATTTGCAACAACCAATGACGCACGACCAGGCAAACCTCCTACTTACTCGAATAATAATGTATTCACAGAAGGCATTGGACCGCAGAGCAAATATCCAGTGATCGTGTACATCCACGGCGAGTCGTACGAATGGAACAGCGGCAACCCATACGATGGATCCATCCTGGCGAGCTACGGTCAGGTGATAGTGGTGACACTCAACTTCCGCCTCGGCATCCTCGGTGAGTAACGCCCGGCCTGGGCTTCGACCGAAAAGCTATTCGTGGGTCTAACCGTATCAGCGCGTTGCAGGATTCATGAAGCCCGGCATCAGCGACCACACGACGAGCAACTTTGGCCTGTTGGACCAAATCGCCGCCCTGCAGTGGATCAAGGAGAATATCGGTGCGTTCGGGGGCGACCCCAAGCTGGTGACGGTGATGGGCCACAGTACGGGGGCAGCCTGCGTCAACTTCCTGATGGTGTCGCCGGTGGCCAAAGGCCTCTTCCACCGGGCGGTCCTGATGTCCGGTTCGGCCCTGTCGGACTGGGCGCTCACGCAACATCCGCTCCAAGCAACCATGCAGGTCCTGCAGGGACTGAACTGTCCGCTGAACGGCGAGAACGACGAGGTCACCGCGTGCTTGCGCCGGAAGCGCTACAGCGAAATTCTGGGCGTAAAAACGGCCTCCCCGCAGTTCTCCACACGCTTCGGGCCCATCGTGGACGGGCTGGTTATCCCGAACCTGCCGCACAAAGTCATGGGCCAGTACAGTGACATTTTTAGTGGGTAACCGTCGTGTGATTTATCCATTCCGTGCAGCAGCGGCCGAAGCAGCTCCACGCTTCCGGGCGGGCAAAAACACTAATTTTGATTTATCTTTTCCTTTTCCCGCGCCGTCCCCGCACCCGCCGGGTCGGTTATAGATACGACCTGCTGTACGGCATGACCGAGCTGGAGTCCTATCACATCCTGAATGCGGTTGCGCTCACGTACGGCCTGCTGGAGAACGAAAGAGACCATTTATTGCGCTTTTACATGCAGAATCGGTTCGAGATTCGGCCCGACCTCGCCCTGGCCGCCACACTCCGGGAGTACGTAGCTGGGGATGGTGTTGAACATTTTTACTATTTTCTACTTCCTGCACGCCTTGCTCTTTATCGCTCTCCGGTTCATGCAATGATTTAAATGACATCACCGCAAAACGCGAATGAAGCGGAAACCGAAAAGAGTGCACCAAGCGCGGGAGGAAAATTGATTCCGTTTGCAAAATGCATCGAAAATGGAAATCATTACCGACGCCGTTTCTCTCATCCCCCTCGCAGGTACACCGACATCTACATGGATCCGAACAAGGCCCTGGCCGACGAGCATCGGGACAATCTGCTCGAGATACTGTCCGATGCGCGCGTCGCCGCCCCGATGGTCCAGACCGGGCTCTATCTGTCGAAGGTCAACCCCAAGTGCTACATGTACGTGTTCGGCCACAATAGTGAGGCTGGGGAGTACGGACGGGTAAGTGGACCGACACGGAACGTGGTTCGGGAATGTTCCACAGACCGCGATTGGAATGATGTCTAATTACTACCCGACTGTTTTGTCCCTCGTTCCTCTCCATCACGTTCCGGTTACAGCTTTCCCAGAGCGTCGTCGGGGAGGATCTGGCGTACGTTTTTGGAGCACCACTTGGTCAGGTTGGTCCATTCCAGCACCACTACAACGCCCGCGAGCGACTGTTTTCCGAAGCAGTGATGAAGTATTTTTCCAACTTTGCCAAAACGGGGTAAGAGACAAGCGGTTGCTGGAATATGCGCATTTCAAATTGTTTGTGTCTATTTCGCTATTAATCTATTAATTAACCGATTCAAACCTTGTGCTACGTGAACGTTGCAATAATTTATTGTAGGAACCGATTTAACTGCTACTGGTTGCTAACTTTATTGTCCACTAATATTTATTGCTAAGTAGACAAGATTAATACTTTTTGATTTGTAAAACAATTCCGCTTAGTTGGAAAACATGTTACGAATAAAATCCTAAAAAAAAAAAAAAATAACGAATGAAAACGCAGCAAAGTAATTTTTTTTTTGACAAACTGAAAATCGCCAGAGGATCTTCATCTAAATGAGTGAACAAAGTCTTGAGGAAAGCCAGTCAAATGTAATTTGTAAATCAGTACTTACATTTGATTTTTAAAGATATTTGCTTTGTTTGGAGTGTAATATAGAAAATACTTTAAAAGATAAAATGATAAAACTGATACAGATTTTTTATTGTTTTGTTTGATGATGAGGCTTATCGATTTTGATTACCAGTTTATAATTGAATTGAATGAAACTTTTTTGTAAAGGTTGAGCGAGCATTTAAATCCCGCAAAATGCCTTGTTTATGTTGAGGGATGCTGTAATAAAACGGTTGATTAAAAAACTTTGTAATCAATGTTCTCATGTATGCAAATAATAGATAGCGTTAATTTACAATAGGTGCAAATCAAATATTTTAATTGCATGCGTTGCAACATGTTGCAAACTAACGCCATAACGTGTGTTTTTGATTTCCAATACGGTATGGAACAAACACCTGAACACTGACCCACCAAACACATATCATCGAAAAGGAAATTGGAAAGTAACTTGTGGAGAACTTCAATTGTAGTTGCACGTTCGTTTATATGCAAGCTTTCATATTCAGTTACTGCGGGAAGGAATGATAAACTTTTTCGAAGCAGGTTGAGTTTCTAACAAAGTCTCTTACTAAGTTACTTGATTGGCAAACTTTCGGCATGATTGGATTTTCTGTCCACCAAATTCTAAAACCATTCTTCTTCGAGTGCGAACCTAACGAGTTAAAGTAACTGAAGCACAACGCTGCAACATTCGATCAATGAACGAAGGAGATGGACTTGGGAAAAGTTTCCTTTTGTAAATTGTTCACCTACAGCGTAATCTCACTTAGTGATGCAATACCACTCAGCTGCATGGATCCGGATGTCCCTTACGCCAATCGATTTTCATCAAAGGTAGCTGGCTAATGGTCCATTTTCCTTTTCCCCTTTTGCAGAAATCCAAAAGCACCGTGGAAAGACCTGTTTCTGAATCTCAATCCGGAAGATTGGTCGTACTACGACGTCGACTGGCCGGAGTACAACAGCGTAAACCAGAGCTACCTTCACATGGGCATCACGCCCGTCGTGGGCCATCGTTACCGGCAGAAGTACATGAAGTACTGGAACGAGCAGCTCCCGGAGGAGCTGAAGAAGATCACGAGCTCTAAGACTCACGCGCCGTACTCGGATTTCTTCAATCCCACCACGAAGGGTATCGCTGGGCAGGGGAGTCGCGTGCGGGGAGGTACCACACCGAACCCGGACGCGTATCCCACCGGGCACATTAACGTCTATCCGATACGGGTGGACATCGAGCGTCCGACGGAAGACCCGTTTAGGGAGCTGCTCTATCGAATGAAGGACCCGCTGGCTGGCCCGGGGATGTACAATGCTCCGGCGACCTCGTCCGTCGCCGCCATTCCGTCCGGCCACGACAAGGGTCCCGCCCAGCTGGCCACGAGCGTTGAGCTGCAAAAGCACCAGAAACATCTGCAGCAACAGCAACAGGGACGCGATGGGTTCGGCCCGGACTCGGCGGATCTGGATGGCAACGCGGCGGATCTAATGAAGAGTGAGTCAACGCTCACGTTCCTGATCGCGATCGCCATCGTGTTTCTGCTGTTCAATATCTTCGTCGTCGTGGCGTACCTCGTGCGGCGTCATCTGGCGGCCAACCAGAGTGGCCCAGCCGGGCGGAAGGTGGTCAAGCGGAAGTACGACGACGCGATGCTGGAGAGTGCGGCCGCTGCCGTCGTGTCCGGCGTTGCGTTGGGCGAAAAGGAAGACCCCTGTGGGCCACATCACCCGCTGCACCATCATCACCATCATCATCATCTGCCCCATCTGCAGCAAGGTGGTGGCGGGTACATACTGGAGCACAGTCCCTCGACCGCGGCCATGATGCTGCGGAAGTCCAACTCCTACGAACCGGTGGCGAAGCAGCACTTCGTTGACCCACCGCCAGAGGGCGCACCGATCGGTTGCTCATCGGAAGCGGGTTCGCTTGGGCTCGATGCGGTTGACTCGCACACGAAGGTTTGCGACTGGATGGTGGCCTCGGCAGGCTGTCCGCGCGTTGTTCCTCCCGTCGTTCCTCCACACAAAATCAGTGTGGCCATCGACGCGACACCACAAGCGCGAAGTAACAGCGTCCTCCGGCAGGAACCGATCGAGATCACCAAGGCGAAGTCGTTCGAATACGGCTCGATGGACGAGGCGGACGGTTGCGACCTTCCCGACGGCCAACCATGCTCTCACAGTGGAAGCCAGAGTACTGGCACTGGCAGCACAGCCTCGTCATCCTACTCCAGCTCAGCCACAACGGAAGAAGCCAAACCAACGATATACTACAACTATCCCGACCGACAGCCGCCACCTTTCGCAGCCGAGCACGCACTGGAGGAAGTCACCAGTTTCATAGAGCCGGAACACGACCCTTCGAACGATATCAACGTGACGTGCCGGGATGCGAGCATTGAGAAGGATCCGCTCTCACCGGAGGAAGCGCTGCGGGTGATACAGAGGCGGAACTTCCCAAAGGTCCTACCGGATCATCCGCGCTCCGGTGGGGCAACCATCGGCGCGTCCATGAAGCGTCGCTCCCTGCCTCCACAGTCCCTGTACGGACCGCTTCCCCACGGCACGCACAGTTTACGTCGGGACGCGACGAACGGTGGCCGACTAGTTCCAGCCCCTCCGCCCCGCATCTGCTCCACCCTCGGACGGCAGGCACGCACGAGCAAAAACTTTATCAGCTCACCCCCTATCGTGGCCGAAGAGCCTCCGGTTGCGGAAGAGCCCCCGATCGCACTGAACACCCTCCACGTTGGGCCCCTGCTGCCGACGCACCAGGAGAGCACCTACATGACCATGTCCAGGCAGAATTCGGTCAGCTCGGAGTGTGACCCTACCGTGCCGAGCCAGGAAGGAGACGAGCAAGAGGAAGCCACCCCACCGGTGGACATTATTTGCATCGAACACAAGCCGGAAAGCCACTACAGTTACGTACGGCCCGTTGCGTTGATGCGAACTCCGTCGTCTTTCAAGTGTCCCGAGTTGGTGCGACCGCTTGATGACGGGGCACAAAGGGCGGTGGATGGTGGTAGTCTCGATGCTGATGACGCTTCCCGGGTTCCCGAGCGGGATAAACTAAGTTCCGATTCGTCCGCCACCGATACTACTTCCGGAAGCACCGGAACGATCAAGAAACTGTAGATAGAGGAAACAATGCGGCATGTTCAAACTGAGAGAGATAGGAACAGTGCATGGGGAATTGATTCACACTTGGATCGATTCACGCGCCCGGTTCGAACCGAATTGAGGGCAAGGACGTTCGTTGTTGGACGAACGGATGCTTTGCCGTGCACTTCAGAGCGGTCGAGTATTTATTCTAAGGATCACGTCCACTTTCAACAAAGCCTTCCGTAGGGTGTGCTACACAATGTCCCCGCATGCCCGCGGCTCCCTTCGTAACATTTGCCACCCAGCACCATCATCCCCGCAAGGCGCATCGACTGGCTCTTCGCCGGAGGCGGAGATATGCATTAGGACCGTATGAAGAGATTCCATTTATTGATTACATTAATCCACAAATCCAACACCGGAAGCTGAAAGCCACGCCGAACTGATCGATGTGCTTCCGCGTCCGCTGTGCCGGTGACCGGTATCGACTATTTATTAATGCTTTATTTGTACAGGGAACGAACGCAATGCAACACGAGTGCTCAAACACGGCGTAGAGTGTAAGCAACAATAATAGAAAACAAGAAAACAGGAACAAACGTGGAACGTATGGTGCGATGTGTAAGACAATAAAAACCACTAACTATAAAAGTTAAACTTCATGCTGATTTGTTTTTAGTTGCCAGTAGTGGGAGAAGGCTGAACATCGCCGTATGGCGAAACATAATGCTTAACACAATGGAAATCACTAATTGAGAATATTGTGTCTATTTTATGAATTTGTTCGGTAGTTTATTCAAATAATTATATTTTCCCAGCAAATAAAATAAAAATTATCTTAGTCGATTGATCCTGTACGATGTATAAGAAGGCATAAGTTTAGCGAAGTCTTTGTCAAAACTACATAATAGATTCTTTCTTCTTCGTAAGTTTCCATATTTTTCTAATGTCGGAAAAACTTAAAGTTCCGCCCAGGTTGAGCTTTTGGCGATGGACGAAACAAACAAGTTTGCATGCAAGAAAAACTTGCGTGATTTTCTAGCATGTCTTTTTATGGCACTTATGACCTACCATAAAACTGGTTCTTTGAAACATGTTTATAGTAACGTAAACATTAGCAAGTAATGTTATAGTAAAAATGAATTTAAATTTATATTCTTATTGGTTTTACACAAAACAAAGGTAAATATTTGTAGAGACGAACAACAACATGTTTCTTCTCTTTCTTTCTACCTGATCAAAGGTGCCGTTCGGTCCTCTCTTCCTCCAGGAAGGACTCGGAACGGCACAATCAAATTCAGCTCAACCTGTTGGTGGCAAACCGCTTGCGCGAGGCAATAAAGTAAAAGTTTTCGCGCGTACAAAAGTTTTTCCTTCATTAGTGCCGCGGGCAGTGCGCTCTCTACTGTCCAGTGTAACCCTAGCCTTCCGAATAAAAAAAAATGAAAACTAGTTACGTCCGAAATGGTTCCAGCACCAGGTGGACCAGAGATACGGCGAGCAAACTAGCGGGCAAAAGAAAATAACAAATATTAAAACCTCACGGTTAACCGGCAGCAGATTGCTGACTTCGGTGTGAGCAAGAAATGTGGATTGCACCGTGAAAGAAGGCAGCCATTTTTCAACGAGTAAATGAACAACTAGGCCAAACAAGGTGCTCACTGTTGCTGCTCGCTGTACATTTCTTATATATATAAAAATAAAGAAAGCGCTTCTCGCAGAATTTTTTTTCATTCCTGTCAGCGTGGCATAATAGCATTATAATGATCATTATATCGCTCATCTAGTATTCCACAGGGTATATGAACTAGTTAATAATGGATCGTCGATTTCCACCCCTTTAGCACGTTTTCGTCTCGTAATGGCGCATAGAGCTCCTCGTGTTACCCACTTAGTGCTAGAAATCACTCAAAACCATTTCAAACGGATTGTGTTTTGCGGATTGGGGGTTGTTTTTTTCCCTCAACCTCAAACAGTCGAACCGTTTCTTGGAAGCAATCAAAAAGACAATTCAAACCGCAAACACCACACCTTGTAATGGTTGAATTGGTAGGCGAATTGTTCGAAATGAAATCAGTAGCTAGCAGGAAGTAGTAGCTTTTCTTCGCAAACAGTTTCAATTGAAATTTCGAGTGTGAAGGTGCCAGAATGGACAGGACGGCCGAAAGTCGGTCAAACGCGGGGAAAACAATATCCCAACAACGAAAGCCGAGTTGAAACTATTCGCCCGGTATCGAGTGCATCCGAAAGAAAACTTGATTACCGACGGGTATTTTCGGAGCGGCTGGGGAATAGTTGCCCATTTGTTCGCCTGTGTTGCAGCTATCGATCCGCTGGCCTACCAGGACTACTACTCTCCGGTTCTGTTTCCTTTTTCTTTCCGCCAGGGCTTTTCCCTTGCTTTGTGCCCTGAAACCCCTGCAATACCGACAGTGTGTATCCCTTTGTCCGCTTTCCTTTCTGTCCGGGCAGTGAATTAATTTTTAATTGAGTTTTTCTCGCAATTCCCTTAAGCTTTCCTCTTCGATGGTGCTGCGCACTGTAGGATCTCCCGGTACTGAGCTTCAAAACGGGGTGGCCGACACTTCCGCCGTTCATTATACGAGTTACTTGCCGCGGCAGGTTCAGACCAGGCCCCACCCCCTTTACCTACAGAATCGTTCATTTACTCTTCCTGCTTTTCTTTTGTACACCAACGGAGTAGTTGGCTCTTGTTCACACGCGGTACACCGGTGGAAAATAATGAATCCGTAAGACGGAAGCTAACAAGCGGTACCGGACTCGATCGAAGCCGGATGCTGGCCGGGGCTTTCACTGTCAGGAAAGTTCAGGCTGCGCTTCATAAGACGGGTGATTTTATTTCCCGAGCACACTCCGTAAGCTGCCGAGATCGATGCTTTGGGGTTTTTCTTTTTGTTGTGTTTCAAAAAGCTGCTTGCCACTTGGGAATTGAGAATAAAACCAATGAGAACAAGCTGAAGCGCAACCAGATCGAACGGGATTACGAAAACTATCCTTTTTCGCCGTGAGCCCGAGCTGAGTAGAACAATGAGACTTTCTTTCAAACACTAACAAGAGTCTTGGAATAGTGGGATAATATGACGATGTTAGCTACAAAAATCGGATTACAGATTCAACAAATAACTCATGGTTAAATGGTAATTTGTTCATTTATTTTCATGAAAAAAAAAACATCCACAGAAGAGCTAAATAAAATATTTAGCTATATTCTTTTCACCATAAAGTAATTCTTTCGATTCTAGACCGAACAATACTTTTGTACCCTCGTTTTGTGTTTGTACATATTATTAGTTTCATCTGTCACTTTATTGACACATATAAATTCAAACTGAAACGGGAATTCCATTTTTGAATTTCAGCAAAATCATTTATAAATTTAAGAAACCAAACAAATACTGTAATCACATTAGGCTATAATCTAAGGATTTGAAACGATCCGCTTAAAGCTTGGTTTATTTTAATATTTCATTTTACATACAAATTGAGTTTCTTTTTACGCTTACAATTGTTTATTCGTTTATTTATTTATTTCATTAATCAACTGTATTTGATTAGTGATTAAGAAATTGTCTGCTTCTATTGTATGCTACCGTTGGATCCTTAGCTAACAATAAAGTAAGTATTTAGTCAAACAGAAATTCATACACTTTGATGGTCCAAATAACTTGGTAAATAGGTTAAAAGATTGAATATATAAATGAATTTATCAATCAAACTGTGTTCCAAACAAATAAAACAACAATTATTTCAACAAGAAAAACTCACCTCACTCATCCTTGCGCGCCTCATAGATTCACTGTGTCAAGACGGAACATTTGCCGAGAATGTCTCTGCGCTTCTTCGGCGTCCGTGTGAAGGTGTACCCCTAAGTACAATGGAACGCTGGTAAATTAAATTGTTTGCCAATGTTCGCGTTAATGGTGAATGGTAAAAGCTTGTTAGAAGCGGAAATGAATGGAAGTAAGCGTCTGTCGGCAAACCTGCACGAATTCCAATGAAACTTGCCTGAAAGTGGTTTGCCGAGTCTGTTTAAATTGTCTTCTCCTCAGTGCGTACCGTTGGCTATGGGAACGAAATAAACGCTCCGGAAAGGTGCGATGAAGACACGGCCACAGAGAACATTACAAGAAAAAAAGCTTTTCAACCGGAAAGGTGTAATTAGCTTCGGAGACACCTTGCAAGACAAATATGTGTAGTTCGTGCCTAACGGGGGTAATGCCATGTTTTTGGCGTACTTAAAGTACCTTGAAAACCGGTGTGGATTGGTTCTTTGTTAAGTCGGCTCAAACTTAACCGCCCATACACTTCTATAGCGTGCATATCTTTAATCCATCGTGGCGGTTGGTATAAGACTGAAAAAGGAAACCAATTAATATTTGTTTGTACCACATCACAAGAATGCAACACAATGAGGAATAAAAAGGGTGATATGGTTTCGGCCGGTGAGATGATTAACGCCAAAATTGATTTATGTTCCCCGGATGGCGCCTGGAACTGGATCCTTGATTTATCCTCAACCGGTTTATATATGCATATATAATTAAAAAATCAACCTGACACGCTGTTAATAGGGCCCGGCAGTTCGGTGAAGCATCAACACCGCCCAGTGTTACCATCTCGTTGGGGGTCCGGTGGAAGGGTTTTTTAAATTAACACTTTTTCCAACATTCTTTACCGATACCGTGCCTTCGGTGGGGTGTTTTCATTTATCTATTCTTTTCCCTTTCTCCTAGAGCCAGGATTATCAAAGGAACTTTTTTTCAAAAAGAGAATAAAAAACGCCAGGAGGCTCTTTGTAGGGATTTTGCTGTTATAAAAAGCCGTACCGAGGGATGCTCGAGTTGGCTTTTGCAGGAGCTTTTCGCCTTTTAGCATAATTAAATACTTCATTGACGATGTCTTCCGATGGGCTCGGGTGATGTGCACACATTTTCTGATGTTGTTCTGCACCAGAAGAGATTAAAGGTTGTTTACTGTAGTTTTATTCTGTTTCTTCTACTGTTTGCCTTTCTTTTAGAGAAATTGATTTATGTTAATAGATTCTTTCTCTATCGAACCATGTTTTCTACATTGTGAAAGACTTACAAAAGTTGTGTCACTTTCAATTCTCTTACCTAACCAAAGAGGTTGCTTCAATGTTTTCGCTTGTTTGGCAAGATCATTTTCACTTACGTTCGTAAATATGTACGTACGGTTAGCACACTCGCCTTCAACGATTATTCATCGCAAACATGATTCAGGACAAGCATTCGCAGTGATCCTGAGAAACACTCGGTTCCATAGGCTTGGAGGGGAAGCAACTAAGGAGTGAATGTGAAAGAATCGAACACGCAAAAGAATTGTTTCCAGTGCACCACAACCTCGAACCCTCACCGAGTGGGATGGTAGACGGTAAAGTATTCTTTACCATCGTGTATGTCATCGTTGTCATCGTACGATAAGTCACTCGATTCCTTTCCCACTCCAATCGGCTGGTGTTCGTTCTTCATGTTTGTCCCAGGAGGAAAACGAAATCCCAGTGCCGAGGGAGCTGGATAGATTGCTCACCCGAAACTCCCGATTCCACCCCGGAAGCGACAGTTAAAGGCACGGTAAAGTTCCGGGTAAGCCTTTGCCATGACCGTGTGCATTCGGCACCCAAACGACAGCGGACTTTTATGCTGCGTACGTGCCTCGGAAGAGGCTGCATGCCTGGTGGACGCTGTTTGAGTTGTTCACATCGTGCGCACACAAAGTGCCGGCACACAAACAACCACCTCCGGGATGGCATTCCGATACGTCGCCGTGGGAAATGCATCGAATTGAGTTAACAAACTCACATGCACATCGAAAGTCTTCGATTTCCCGAAGGCAACATAGTGCTAGCAGAAGTAAATTTAAGATGTTGAGTGTGCAAAACAAGGACTTTCCTGGACCAGGAAGTCCGCCTGGAGTTCCGGGCTCACGTAGCATTCAATTCGGCCCACCCTAGTGGTAACGTTATTAGCGGTCAAGTTATTTAAGTTGCGGGAACTTGCTTGGAGTGAAATTAAGCCATCACCGGGCACATACGATGCAGTTGCCCGGTGGCAAAAGGGTTGCGTACTGTCCCAGGAAGCTTCTAGAACTCTTGTTCTTTCCACTGTAAAGTTCACAACCTGCGACAACATCCTGCATACATGTTGAACAGAAACACTGTTTTTCCTCTTCCTAATAGGACCTTTCCACTAACCATGTTTCGTATTATCGTTCACTGGAATTCGCCTGATTTGCCAATAGGGCTTTGAACAGTTGAAGGAAAACCCATTACTTGCTAGCGTTTTCCATTACGATATTTTCCATCCCCTTTCATTCACTAACTTTCTCTCTCTTTCTTTATCTCCTTACGGTCTCTTTCACTCCACAAACCAAAGCCACCGGCTGCAACGTCGACTGGGCTGGGATTCCAATTTTGCGCCAGTCAACCCCGGTTTCCGAATGGCTTCTTTCCGGTGTTCGGGCGGCGGCAAGATAAGCGGAAGGTCAAATGACAGTCAAAACCGTTCAATATCGGTTGAGAGGAAATATGATTAAGCGTGCCCGCGGGAAGCTTTTTGCGGGGCGGATGTGGCCAATCTGGCGGAACCGGAAAGCGACTCACGGCCAACTCGATCTGTGGTCGTGAGAGTGAGAAGATGTGGAAATAAAAAAAAAACTTTAGCGATGCTGCCGAGTACCGTTCCGGAAAGCCCCGGAGGAAAAACAACAAGAATGCAAACGAGAGAGTGTAGCGAAAAGGGAGGAAGGAAATAGCTCGTGGTGAGTAAAAGAGTGGCCTTAGGAAAGGTTAGGAGTAAGATGGGCTCTCCACCATGACGGGCCTAATAACATCATCATAACGTATCGGTTGTGATGTGGAGCAGACGTGAAGATGATTGCGTTAGCATAAAAACACGGACCATAATGAAATGGATAGCCGTAGAAAGTGGCCCGACTCGTTGAGGTTGGGTGTTTTTTCTCGATTTCACCTTCTTGCCAGGGTCGTGCTGGATACGTTCTCACGCCATCTTTAACGTCTTTGATCGTTGTCAAAGTGACTCAATTCAATGTTTTTGTTTTTTAAACACCTCATAGAATTTGTGGTTTTAATTTACTTTTCTCTTTCTGGATGTTTCAAGTAGGCAGAGTATTTCAGATGGCATTCATTTTATACTGCTTTTAAATTACTCAAACAAGGGAGTTTTGAATTTTATCAATTTAATTCGTGTAACGCCACATCAAGGGAAATGTTCGACAATCATATTGGTTTATTGTTCCTAGAAAAAATCAGGTTCATATCCTTCAACCATATGAGAAGAAGCTCCTTCCCGGATTGCAGTTTTAATTATACGAGGGTCGGGTCCATATCTGCTAACGTTTGACCTTCCCAGAAAGCAACCGTCCTTCAAGGTAGGTAGCGCCGTGTCGAGCACGTCGTCCGACCATCAGGGCCTCGTGCATGGCGCAATCGACCTAAATGGCCCCCTTCAGCAACGTGCTTTCCTATCCGGTGTGCGTCCCGGGGTCGTAATCCGGTCACAAGCAATTTCGTCTTCGTAATGGAACGGTTTACTCGTCGTGTTTCTGGCGCAAAATCATTTCACCCGATTCGTTCGCTATGGAGTATTTTTTCTTTCTTTTTCCTTCCCCCATTTTTCTCGTAAGCTTCACCGTAATGACATAAACTCGAAACCGATCGGTCGGAGCGCACGAGAGAGGTAAAGGGAAAACAAATTCCACTGTCAGAACCGTTCCATTCGCCTCGTTGAAACGCGAACTCCACAGGATATTCCGGGCACCAACCGGGGCCAGGTCGCGTGCTCCCCCCCCCCCCCACCCCGTTTGCACCCGTAGCCCGTGCCAACACGGACCATAAGTTCGCCATCCGGCGGAAGCAATCGGTGGGCGATATTGTTTGCACATTAAACGATTCCGATTTTCGATCGTACCGGTCGAGTCGCTTTTCCGGTCTTTTTTGCAATTGTTTAATCCACGGGGGAGCATTTTCGTTTTGCGGAAGCGATTTTGAAATGTTAAGAAATTTGTCGCCCGACGTAGCGAGCACAATAAGTGATTTGTTGGGCGAACATTTGCTCCACTGATTGCCACAGTGATTGAGTGGAAACCCTCCTATGTTCCTTGGAATTGAATACTTTGCTTCACCAGAAAACCAGGAAAGACAGTGGATTAGTTTCCTGATCATAAAACGGGGACCTGAGATGATGTAAGATGTTTTGGTATACACTACTAGTATGTTTTTTTCATACTTTTTCGCCAACTCTGTAACAAATGTGACCGTTTCTTTGCTACGAGCAACAATAACAAACAAGAGTCATTACATGTTTCAAATTGCGTTCAATATGTTCATGCTATGTAAAATTACATGACAAATAATTCGGGCAGTAATTTAAAACAGGGGTTATCAAGTTTTAGTTACTAGGAAAAGGGGTTTTGTGTTGGAATGTTTCTTTAGAATTATGCTGTGTTTTTGGCCTTGTAACCGATCCATAAAGAAATAAAAATACAATATCATACAACACAACACCATAATATATACAAAACGACCGAACAATCAAAAAAAGGCTAAAATGTTGTTACTTAACAGCCTTACATATTTCTATAATATGTTGCATTGTTTTTATGACTACATGCATTCTGTTACATTTAGAAAGCACCTCATCATACACATTTTAATTTTTATAAAACACAGTCATTGAAAATACAATATATCAGATTTACAGTGCACTCATGCACTCATTGAACAATAATTTCACGTCAAATACTATCAACCTTTGATTAACGCACTTTGCCCGATTAGCTCGAGGCAATACAAAGTAAACGGCCGACCCAACGATTGTTTGCAAAATGGCCACATTATCGGGGGCACGGGGCACATGATTGGCTCGCACTCGGCACGCTGTTATCACACTGTGATTATCAGAATCGAAAACATTAGCGCTCCAAAACGGTGACCGTTAGTCCGCTGCCCATCAACAGCTCGGAACAGGCGAGTCCGATGCCGGGTTGGGCAGAGCGCTTGGCAAATATTTGGTCTTCAATTATCATTGATTAAGTTTGCTTCGTACAGCGTTGGGGCATGGCTTGGCCAGAGTTGCGCCACTAGATGCTGCTGACCGTACGTTTATTATTGTTAATTTTTCATGCTCCTTTTCCACCCTGCACACAATACCTGATGATGGGAAAAGATCACAATCATTTGTGATGATGTGTTTGTGTTCGTGTGTGTGAGTGATTGTGTAGATAGTGTTTATGTTGCCATTGCCCGCTGGAAGTCCAAGCTTCCCTCCCTCGCATCACGTCGCCCGCTGAAGCCGAAGCAGAAGCCAAAAGTCTCCGGAGCGTTCATGCATGAAAACATAACACACATTTAGCCCGGCCTCGCACGCAGCAGCCACCCGCGGGCCTCCCCTTGAACGGTTTAGCCAGGTAGTTCTGCTAAATTTCCGGCACACTGCTCGGATGTGACAAAAATTATAAGCCATCCTCCCGAGTGGGCCCGGGGTTTTATGTTTTTGTTTCAGGGATTTCTTTTCTCGGTTCGCCTTCGCTCTTCGCCATTGTTGACCTAGGCATGGCCCGGTTTCCCACGGCACTTCCGGACGGAAAGTGCCTTCGGGGGACGGGAAAACTAATCTGGTTCCCGTCACCGAAAGGATGGCCCGCCGGGTTTTCACGGACGAACCGGGATGCATGACAGCCGACGGGACGAAGCGGGCGAAGACAAGTATCGTTTTGATTTCTGGTCCTATCGCACGATGGCGTAGCGGTACGGTACGTTGGACTGTGGGACTTTGGAAGTTGGTTGGAGTTCCCGGATAAGAGGCACTCCGCAGGTACACGATGATATGCCGGTGATGATAGTCGAAAATTGTGCTCCAGCACTTTGTCGTACGGTATGACAGCGTGAACAAGCGAGAAAGCGAACGAGCCCAAGGACCAGCAGGATGTACGAACAAATAACATGGCATGCTCTCGAGAAGCCGGTCCCGGGCCAAAAGTTCACCCGCTTGGAACATGGAGAAGGCATTCCCTGGCATCGAGGAACCCCTCCCGAAAGCAACTTAAAGAACTCTCCATCGGACGATCGTATCGTAGATCGCACGAAGCATGCCATACTTTCGCGGAAACCTTCAATATCTGGTGCCTTCATCTTGTACCATGTGCGACGAACCACGGCGCCTACTTTCTATTTTCGCCCCGGCGTACAATGTCAGCCAACGCTTTGTTTTCGCCCCTTGCAGCCGGTTGTGTCCGGGGGTTTTCGAACCCTTTCCAACGCCTACTTTTCGTTGACATGGACTTGGAAAAAAGACAGATTCGCTGGTATTTTCATTTTCCCACCGCTTTTCATGTTCCTGCTTGAGTCTTCCTAGGAACGCTTTCGTTGGGTGTGCGAGCCAACACAGCTGTGCGATTAAAAACGATGATAAAAGTGCCGCAATTATTGGATGAAATTATTGGAGGATGGGGTGGTTTGAAAATTAGGACCATCGTGAAACAACAAACGCAAAAACCGCACGGAAAAGCAAAACAGCAAAGCCCAGTGCGGAAGATGCGGCTCGCGATTTGAATGGAAACGAATCTCCTTTCCAGTCTCAAGCGAGGACGCCAGCATTATCGAAAGAAAAACAAGATTTAAGGCACAACGCAAAGTTAATGGGGTTTGGTTTTTATTCGTTGATTTGTTGATTTTTGCCTTCTTAAGAGAGGGTTGCATTTGTCCTTTTGTTTCTTTGCTACCCCTTGTTGTTACGTTACACTCACGGGAGGCACAACGACGTACTTGTACCGCGGTTTCGCGGTCGGTATGATTGGTTTCATCACCTTCGGGCAGCACTTTTCGAACGTTTTCGAATCGATTGAGCTCGGTTGGGCGAACAGCTGATTGTTGGGGGCTGTGGCCTGTCGTTGAAGCGGGATAAGAAAGAAACCTTATTTACCCATTCGGTTCATCAGTGCACATCAAAGTGAAGTAGAAACTACGTACATCTTGTTCTGCCTCCGTGTACGAGATAAGACACGCCAGCACCGCCAGGAAGATGATGAACTCTTTGCCACTCATGTTGGATCGCGCGGATGCGAAAAACTACTTACTCCGGCACGAACCAACAGGGGGCTTTTATAGAATTCCTCCACTGACGCCTTCTCTGACAATGTTTCGCAGCGAATTGCGAACGTTGGTGCACGTGCGTTGGTAAACATATGCTGCGCGATGCATTACTCGAACCTCGATTGTGACTCGATTGCATAGGGCTGATTGCGTCGGCATGGGGCGAACCTTTTCGCCAGTATCCCGTCGAGCGCCGTGGTGCATCTTATCAGTCAATTCCCCACATTTCACCGAGAGGACGATCGTCCCTACCCTGCTCCCCTACCATAAGCGATCTGTTTTGATGTGCTTATCTTGGACGCTCCCATTCTTACCTCTCCAGTAGCTCATCGTTCTTGGAAGAAATTCTATTACCTCCCTCGCTTCCACGCGTCAGAACTGCTCCACCGTTGCACGAAAAGAAATTGCATTCGAAATGGCACACGGATCGTACTGTTTTTATTTACTGAAGTATGAATAATGTTCCAATGTTTGTTTACTTTGACGGCAGCATTTACGCTGGATAATGCAGAGCCCGTTTCGAATCTCAGTTCGTTCCCCGATGGCGTCCGTTAGCATCGAGTTGCTCTCGAACGATGGAGATATAATAAAAGAACCCCTTCAAAGTGGAGAAGAAAGTAAACGCACCGAGGACCGGCCAACGTTGGTGCTGGAAGCGAACGGTTACGGGAATTGAAGTCCGTGGTGTGCTTTCGGTGTTATTTATTTTCGTTTCCCGCGCTTGCCGACAAAGAGGGATTCTTTTTCCGTTGCTTCATGCTGGAAAGTTTGGCACTTTGCTTTCACCTCGCTTTGCTGATTCCAGTGCTGCTTCAGAACCGTTTTGGTTTTGCCAGCACGATTCGTTAAAGGACACACCACCACCGACGAGCAACTTTTGTCTTCCTTCGAGGGGCATGAATAATTTAAACGCGCTTTCGAGTGACGTTTCGTACAGGTTCCATTTTGCTTTCTTTCCCCGTGCAATGCGAAGGGAATCGTAATGCAGCGCGGTTTCGCTGCGCTTAGCTGCGTAACACAATTGACGGTCAGGCCGTCGACGTCAAGACGGTGAGGCGCCACCGAAAATTGGTTGAAAAAAAAACTCCGACCTGCTAAGAAATAAACTTCAAAATATTTGATAAGAATTTTGCACCTTGATGCTGAGTGAGTGACAACTGGAAGAAAAGCAAGGAAAGAAACGGAAGCAAGAGAATATGCGCGGGAGTCAACTGCTAATCAACTTCGAAATCTGTTTGGGCTTTGCTGGGTGCTATTTACATTCCATCCTAGACCAAACCAGGCACATCAGTGCTGCCGGGGAAACGTGACAGCGGTGGGGGAGAGGGAGCAAAATATCAAAAATCGCTGTCAAAGGAACGTGAGGAAGTGCACGCTACGGACATGCTGGATGGGGTTCGGGGAACCATCGCTCAGTTCCGTGTCCGCGATAGGAATGTTTTTCCGAGCGAATGTAAACCTGGAATGACAGAAAGCCATGATAAGAGTAGCGGATGGAGTGCAAACTCAGACAATGATCGAAGTCACAGACAATAGCGGTAATGAACGTTGCTGCTGGAGCATAAATCGATCATCTCTGTACCGAAGAAGTTCTGACTTACCGTCATTTTCGATTAACAGAAATCCATCTGAATATTGACGTTTACTAAAATATGCAACGTTTCAATCAACCAAGAATAATGTAAAAACTAGTCTCGATTTTTAAATTTTTTGTGTAACCTTGGAGCTTGGGTTCCTGACTTTTGTAAATCAATGTTAAGCTTGCTTTTGTTCATCAACGATGAATTAAATATATTTGGTGCAGGGCCATGTTCAACATTATAATAGAACCATTTGCGCTATTTTGCAAAAAAATAATTGTTTGTTTCTTTAACAGTTTCGTAAACTGTTATAGATACTCTTCCTCTTGGGGGTCCGCGACAGCCGAGCGGTAGCGCCGGTTAGAAAATCGGCCCATGAGCGCCGAGGCTCACCACCTCGACGGCGTGGGTTCGAATCCCAACCGAGACCGGACCCTCCCCTGTACGAGAGGACTGACTATCCACGTACAACAGGGAAACAAGTCTCGTAAGCCCTTAACGGGCAGGCATGACCAAGAGGTCGTTACGCCAAGAAGAAGAAGATACTCTTCCCATAACGTTGAATGAATTTTAAAATGGGTTGTTTGATTCGAGATTATTGCACGGTCCTTCCTTAAGATGAATAGTTTAGATGGTTCACTTTGTTCGCTCCGCTCACGGTCAAGCTTCTTCAAGGGAATCATCGACGTAGAATGATTGATGTGTTCTTCACGCTTTACCGCCACCGATCGTTCGAACAGACGATAGGGCCAGATCGCTTAAGGTTCGCCCTTGAAGATTGGTGGAAAGAAAGAGCAAAGAGCCACAAGGCGATAAAGAACTGCTCCCGTGTCCGTACATCAGTTGTTCAGCAACTACCAGTTGCAGTCGGATTGGGGATGCGAGATGCAACCTCACGAGTTGCCCTTTGCTCTGGCATTGATGCACCGGGTGGGTTATCAGTTCGCGTGACGAATGTACAATAAACGTGATACATATGGACGCATTTAAACTCGACCGGCTGGATCGTTCCGGCTGGACCCGGAAGTTAGTCGTGTCAGCGGCGTGATGTTGAGCGCAGGTTACCCGCTGACAACCAACAAAGGTGAGGTTTCGGTGCGTTCTCCATCATCTCCGTGGCTCCCCACGCCAGGGAAATCGATCACCAATTATCGAATTCACCACTCGATCGTCGAACGGAGAGTGAATCAAACGCGCCCGTTTCCATGGCACTTGGTGGCAATGCACGAAATTGAATACGAACCCATCATCAGGAGCGCCTTTTTTCGCGTCTCGATGATAATCAATCCGATCCGAAATTTTCGCCCAGATGCTTGTTAGTATTATTTCCTGCTTGCGGGCCTACCGTTCGACAGAGCAATTGAACAACCCATCGAGAAGGTGTTGCTATCGGAGTGCAAATGCCAGACCGTGCGATACGATGTGACGTGAAGGGTTCGCACTGGGGTGGAATCCGACCCCGTATAAAAAGCTCATCCTCGGCCGAGAAATCGATGATTCGATGAGTCGAGCCCGGATGCTAAAGTGCTGTTAAGGCAAAAAGTATCGGTGAAGTGAGATTTGGTGGTGCTGATTTTAAAGGTGATGGTGCTTACAAAAAAGCTCTGGCAGTCCGTTTGGTTCTAAAGCGTGAATATCGAAATATGTGCATTGTTCGCGTGTATTTTTCAAATTTGTTGCTCGTATCAAAGATCGAAAAAAAGAGACGGAACAAATTGATAAATATCGTTTCCAATTTTTTTCCACCAGTGAATCATTCGCCAATCAAAACTAGTGTTTATTTTTTTATGACTGAGATCTAACTTTTTCGCTACAGTGCTCGCACTTTCAATGGACTTGGAAAAATCAAACTCCAATAATAACCCAGCATGCCAAATCGCGGCAATCATAATGGCCATAAAAGCACTCGAGTGCATGAAATCGGCTACAGAATATTTTTCCTACACGCTCCAGCATGTTGGTATACGTTTTTGTGCTACCTCGTTAGATTTTGCACGCATCAGCTTCATCACGGATACGGACCCTACCTGGGTGTACGGGTTTCAGTTGATAGACTATTAATGATTTCACGGCTCCATCCCAGCAACGTTCCTCGGACGTGCCGTGGGGCTCTTGATGAATAGTTTATATAATCCTTCCACTTTTGGGCGAAGCGAAACTGCAGCGTAGCGTGTCCTTCGCAAACCCGCTCTGATCGACCGGTTCCGGCTTGATATTATTGAAGGTATTCAAACACTGATTAGCATGTGCAAACTATCCGCCCACATTCGCTTGGCGCGGCCCAAAGTTTCTCATCGTCAGCGCCAGGTTTCGGAAGGTATTGATTTTCATCTCGCATAATTTAGCACCGAAACTATTTCGTGCCGATGGAAGCTAGTTTCGATTACGAACTCCATTAAGCCTAATATTTAAATGTTTGCATTACTAAACCGAAGCCAAACGGGAGCGTTTGCACATTCAGGGCTCGTTTATGTGCACTCACCTTGGGGTACAAGTTTTAGACAAAAACAAATAGGGCTTTTAAGTAGACTTAGCTTTGAGTAGTTTTGTGAGCTTCTTGTTTTGCACAAAAAAATGTTTTTTGAGCCACCAAAAAAGTGTTTGAAGCCAATTGAGAGTCTGTCCATAATAAACCACCGCACTTCAACACAATTGAGGAACACAATACGGGGAAAACCTGGAAAACTATAATGGAATTAAAAACTTCAAAACATTGATCTTTTTTAAGCTTCATAGCACTTCAAACATAATTCATAAAAGTTGCAAAAAGTTCTTCTTAAGCAAATACTCTGTTTGTAGCAGTCCTTGCTGTATAACATACCTAGTTATCCAATTGGAGCAAGTACTTGGTATGAGCGTTACAAAAGTGTTGTGTTGCTGGGTGCATTTGTTGCAGCTCAAAGAAGGAAGTGGGCGTAAAGCTCTTTTCCGGCATTGGTTTCGACGCCCCACGTTTGAAACGATGCTGTGTTTGTTATTTATGAACGTTGAGAAAACTACCACAAAGTGAATAAGAAATAGCGTTAAGCGCGATGGTAACTTTTACGTAAGCTAGTGCTTTTACGTCCTTGCCTTGCGAATTTCTTTAAAGCTCTTATAAAAGTACGGGTGGTTGATGAGGTTTAACTGGCGATTAAAATTGCAACAACATTTTCAGAACAATCGAAGCACAGCAAGCTTTAACTTTTCAGGGTGGGTACTTACGAAATGAGCGTAGGACAACGCTTTCCCTTTTTATACTCGTCCGCACTGCAACCGTCATCACTGTCAACGAGCAATTGAAGGGTGGGGAGGATAGGGGTTGTTTTGGGGTGGGGCGGGAGAAAAATAGTGACCTGGTTTTTAATTGCTCACTCGATTTAAATGTCGCCCCAGATTAAGCGTGCACGATGCAGGTGTCATCCGTAACGTCACAAATGGCTTCCGTGAAGCTGACAACTCGGCCACCGGTCGGTCAGGCAAAAAGTGAACCATCGCCAGCCACCAACGGCATCAGCAGCAGCAACACCAATGACACGCCGACCGCCACCGCTACGACCACCGGAACCGCCGGTGCGACCGAACCGGAAATCGTCGATCCGTTCTGCAATGCGGACAATCCGCAGATAATCACCTTCCAGGACGTAACGTCGGCCGCGTTCAAAATCCGTAAAGGTGTCGAGCTGACGCCGTGCGTGGTACGTACGCTGAGCCGCCGCTCGCTAGCGGAAGCTTTCTAGTAAACCATGTCCCTTTTCTATATTTTTTGACACCCGTTGTTTGTCATGTTTTTCGCTGCCCGTCGTTTTCCGGTCCGCTGGCGCGCACGCAGAAATCCCATTTCAGCGACCTGATCGACATGGACATCTACTTGAAGAAGGAGTTCCTGCAGTTCACGGGCAGCTTCAAGGAGCGTGGGGCCCGCTACGCGCTGTTGATGCTGTCGGACGAGCAGAAAAGAACGGGCGTAATCTCGGCCTCCCTGGGGAACCACGCTCAGGTGAGTGTTTTTTGACACATTTTTTTAAAAATGTTTTCCTGTTTCCATTCTTGCGGTCCCGCAGTGAGGGTGGAAAGGGAAAAGGGCGAAAGCAAAAACGAAAAATAGCACGTAAAGAAGAACAAACCGATACGGGTGGTATCGTGCTGCTGCGGGGCTCTGTAAACGAAAGCCTAACAAACGCGTGTTTGGACGGCGTTTGGAGGACGAGTGGGTTGCAACGGAAATCCCCTAAACGAACCCCCCTCCCGGGAGGGGGAGGGGAACTTGATACACCCGGGACCCGCTGAGGGTGGCTTAAATTTATTCACTCGATGTTTTTCTTTCCCACACTCGTTCGTCGCCCTCGGATTCGCCCCAACCTTGGCTGATGAACGTGTACTTCCGGAACGTGCGGATGATTTTTTCCTCGACTCTCTCACACACACACACACATACACTCTTCAGGGACTGTCCTATCATGGCTGGAAGCTGGGCATCCCGGTGACGGTGGTGATGCCGATGAAAGCTTCGCTGATGAAAATCCAGAAATGCCGCAACTATCACGCCACCGTCGTCGTGCAGGTACGCCGATGTTTCCGAGGAACATGGAAATTTGTCCGAAATGTTTTGATTGCCGAATTTTTCGCTCACGATATGGACGCTGCCCCCCGAGGGGGCGTTTCCTCCATTTTTCCTTTCTCCAGGGCGCGGACATGGGTGAAGCGAAGCGTATCGCGCTGAAAATGGCCCACGACCGGGGCCTAACGTACATCAACGGGTACGACCATCCGCACATCATGTCCGGCCAGGGTACGATCGGGCTGGAGATCATCGAGCAGGTCGCGGACATTGACGCGGTGGTGGTGCCGGTGGGTGGCGGCGGGCTGATTGCCGGGGTCGCCACCGCCATCAAGAATCTCAGCCCGAATACCAAAATCATCGTAAGTTTATCCCTCCCAGGGATGCAGGGTGGGCGTCGCACCGGGCAGGGTTGGTTTTTCTCGAGCACGGTGGAATGTTTTCCGCCCGATTGCACACGCATCGTGGACCTTTTTTCTCCCGGGCGTAGGGTCCAGCATGCGCGCGGGCTCTAACACGAACATTCCCGACCGTCGGGGGTATTTTCCTATTATTTTTTTTTTTCATCGTCCTTTTTCCCGCGGTCGCTAGGGCGTCGAGTCGGAAAAGTGTCCCAGCTTCACGCGAGCGCTCGAGAACGGCGGGCCGATCTTCGTGGCGAACCAGGAGACGCTGGCCGACGGGTTGGCGGTGCCGCAGGTGGGCTACAACGCTTACGCCACCACCGTGCCGCTGATGGACAAAATGGTCGTCGTGAAGGAGGAGTGGATCGCGCTGGCCATCCTGCGGCTGGTGGAGCTGGAAAAGTGCGTGGTGGAGGGAGCGGGCGCCGCCGGACTGGCCGCCATTATGGCCGGCCATCTGAACGAGTTCATCGGGAAGCGGTGAGTTCCGAGTTCCGGGATTTTTTTCCCCCATTCCGGGTTCCAAAGTTCCGGGGGTTCGTGCTTTGCAAATGACATCTCAACAAAGGCTCCAAGCATTTGCCCTCATCTATTGTCCTGCTCATTCTAAACCGTCTATCTTCTTCTTTCCCTCGCTCTAGTGTGGTGCTGCTAATTTGCGGAGGCAATATTGATACGACCATGTTCGGCAAGTGTCTCGAACGTGGCATGGCCGCCGAGGGTCGCTTGCAGAGGTAGGAAGCCATGGGACCGCTGTTAGGGCCACCTAGCTGGAACGGTTTTATGGCCCGAACAGGGCCTGACGGTAATTACCTTAACCGTTGTTTTTTTGTACTGCTTTCTTCCCATGCTCTGTTCTGTCCACCCGTGTGGTCCATTCCGGAATCCGGTTCCCGTTTGGCGGTGTGTGGGATTTTACGAACATGCCTGCCCTTCAAAACCGTGGGCTGGATAAAACCTGATCCGCAGATTCACCGTGACCGTCAGTGATGGCCCGGGCGGAGTCGCCAAACTGTGCAATCTGCTGGCCAAGCTGGGCGTTTCCATCAAGGACATAATGCACGAACGTGCCTTCATTCGCGACATTCACCACGTCGAGGTAAGTTTCGAGCGCGATCATGCGTATAAGTGTGTGTGTGTGTGTGTGCTTGTGTGTATCAGAGGGCAAACAAAAGGCATTACGGAAGATGGACGCATTGTATCACGCAATGCCATTTGCCGGCCAAGCATGTACTTGTCGGCAAACATTTCGCACATTACGCTTTCGGTCACCGGTCGACGTGAGATTTTCCAAAAACCAACCCCCCTAAGCCGCGCACCGAGTGACAAATAAAATCGGATAGGATTTTATGTGCGACCGAAATCCACATCCATCCCGGTCTCGCCCGAGCGGACGTACAGGATGATGATGAGGATGGTGCTGCTGACGATGACGATGATGTCGGTGATAATCGGCACTGCCACGGGACGATGGGCAGGTCATTATGGTTTCATTTATGGACACCGGCCGTCAAGCACCGGCCGGCAAGGACACGCTTCTGTTAGCTTTGTAACGGCCGCTGCGGTTGACCCGAACGACACACTTCGTCGGTGGCACGTCAGTGTTTACCTGGTCACCGTGAGCACATGCTTCATTAGGCGCGGATAAAATGATCGGACCGGTGGTTTGGTTGATTGGATTTCAGCGACTTTCTGTGGAGCGTGTGGTTTTACAACCTCTTCTCACCACCCCTCCATCTTCCCCCCCGTACTAACCGTGGCTTTACTCAACTTCCAATTTCGTGATTTCCAATTCCATTTGGCTAGTGTGGGCTAATGTTACGGGCTGCTCTATTTGTTCTAGCGCATTTTTCCACGCAGAGCTCGTTGGTGGGCTAAGTGTTTGGTTCGGTTGCACACCGCTTTTGGTTCCATTTGAGACTGAATGCCAACGATTTAATTAGGTGAGAGTGAGTCGAATATTTGCACAAGTCCAAATAATGCAACGTGCAAATAATCCAATTCCGCACGACTGAATTATTGCATGCGCTTCATTGGTTTGCCATGCAAGTCCGGTTGTCATGCGTTATACTGTTCAAACCATGGTTATAAATAACTAATCGTAGTGTTCAACCAGAATTTCTCTCGTGTGTTTGTTATGACGTGCAATTCAAGAGAAATGTTCCACTCAATGGAAAACTTCGTCAAAAAAAATTGTTTTGATAATTTTATAAATCTTTCAATATTGTAAACCACTGGAATAAGAATCTAAGTAAAATGAAAAAAAAAGGCAAAATAATGTTATACCAACTACATGAGACACTGGGCGTCTCCATGAAAAAACTCAGGGTACCTCCATCATAAGAATCTGGGCGCCTCCATTCAATAGAATTCGAAAATTGTTTCTCATTGGTGATGAAAATAATATTTTGAATATAAAATTATAATAATTGAGCCCCATAAAACTATTAACAACCGGACTTGTATTATAAGTAAGCATGTAAAAGGCCGAGGTCCGTAATAGACGAGCGGTAGCGCTGCTGGTAGAAAATCAGCCCATGAGCGCCGGGGTTCACCATCTCAATGGCGTGGGTTCGATTCCCATCCAAAACTGAACCGCCCTCTGTACGAGAGGCCTTACTATCCACGTTCCTTAATGGGAGCAAGCATGACTAAGACGGTCGTTATGCCAAGAAGACATGTAAAAGATATTGTGTAAGTTTACTTGTCATTTAACGATAATCTAATAGGATGCACTAAAAACAATAAGAAATGATTCAATTGTGAATTGCAATATTTGAAAGGATGTTGACATATGTTTTTAAACATTGCTCATTTGACATTTACCGACACAGAAAAAATCAGCTCCCATAAGCAAATCATATCATATCAGAACAAGATCAACTGATATGAAAATTCTGACCTAACACTCTTTCATTTCGTTCAACCACCCTATTGCAGGTAAAAGTCATCTGCGAAACGCGAGATTGGGAGCACTCGAAGGAAATGCGCAAAGTTCTCCAGGAGACCTACAGCAAAGTACACTTCTACGACATGCCAATGGCGATCACGGAATAGCATTGGGCGACCCTATTTTGTTTCCGTTCCTTGGTAGTGTGCATGTGTGTGTGTGTGTGTGTGATTTAGTGTGCGTGTATACCAGTGGTGCCAATTTTCCCGATCAACTGTTGCAATTTTCCACCCACCTGAAGCTCAGTGCCGCGCATCATTGCATCGTTGTGTTCGATAGCTTCAATAAATTGACCCAGCACCCGGGTGAAATTGGCCGGGATCACCATTGGCTACCTCCGGTATGCATCCGGCGATGTTGCTCCGTTCGTTTTTCGTTCCATCCCGCTGGTTTCATGTTTCCACCCATCTCGTTTCACTCCCGGCTAGCGGCAACTAGTTAAGCTCGCCTGGAATCGATCTCCACCGAACGGTCGCCAACCGGCTTTATTTATGGTAATGAAAACGCGCTACGTGCAATCCGCGGACAGTTCGACAAAAGACCTGCCCATGATTGTGGCACTGGAGAGCGGGTATCCGCCCGAGCAGCCCACGTGGGCTGTAACTTCGATTCACACGGCAAAAATAAACGAAGGATAAAAAATGGTTCTTGTTGCCGGTTGGCCCCGAACATGAAAACTGCGTCCACGTATGTAAGAGAAACCTGCACCCGTGGCGAACCATTTGATAGCAAGTCAACGAGCTCATACGCACACGAGGCAGCCATAAATTTCTTAGCGCAGCCCCCACCACTGTTCCGGGAGCTCAACGGGCAGCCGGGCTTAGCACCGTGCCACAATTTGAAATAGTTGTTTTCCCATTCACAGCCGAGCGGTTGCTATCGACCACCGGGGTCCGGGGTTGGTGCGTTTATTTTTGTGTGATACGAATTCGCGAGCAACAATTTTGCATCCCTACCATGGTCACAAGTTACACGCGGTGCGGTTCGGTGGGGATAATTTATAGCGCATGGAACGTTTCAAACTGCTCCACCTTTAGCCTGTTTGCTTTGTGTGCTGGGCTGGAATTTTCAATCCAAACGTAAAAGCCCTTGTTTTGCACAGTTTCATCATTCTGACTTCCATTTTTTCCATTTTATTTCACATTTCTTATTAAAATCGGTGAAAATAAAAGATGCATGCTATTATCCTAGGCAAACCCTAACGCAAATAAAATCACAAGACTATCAATTTGGAGTGATAGATGTTTTATTGTGTTTCAATACCTGCTTACTTCATAGCTGAGTTGGCAAGTAAGTATTTTCCTTAACGGAAATCAAGAAAAACAATAACCACCAGGCGCCTCCATCGGACGATTAGGGCACGAGCACGAAGAGATTACATTCTCCTCGGATTAAAAATAATCTAAATAGAAGAAAAATACAAAACACTTCACGTCATTTTCACAGGAAAATGATTGCAAAACTTTTGTTTCCGAATTGCAAAACAAACCTGCCAACACCTACTACAAGCATCGTCTTCGATAATAATTTTCACGAAACACTATGCTCGTTCAACTTCATTACGCTAACAAGATCACAATTCCATCAACGTCACTTGAGGGTGAACTTAAAGGAAGCTTCGGCTGTCGGATGCCCACGCAAAGCTGATTAGCACAAGGAGCCACTTAATTAGAAACTTCAAACGGCTTCCCTAAATCGCACTAATCAATATATCGCGTGTTTCCGGCCAGTGATTGTTTCGGGCGAAGACAGGGAAAATGAAAACTGCCACCCTATGCCGGCAAACTGGAGCCAGCTCAGGCGCTAGCACTCACTGGTAAAAAGGCTCCCGCTCTGCGCCGGATGGCCTTTCCGGTGCCACCTAGCGCGGTACATTGATTGTTGTTAATTAACTGCTGGTGATCCGGTGTCATTTGTGAACAACATGCTGTGAAATTGTTTAGAAAGCCAATTAGAGGCAATTGGTTTCGCGTGAATATCGTGCTTCGTGAAATATCACCATTTTACATTTGAACAAAAAGCTATTTTATTTTGAATATTAATGGTTTTGTCTATCATTATTCATTGTGTAGATAAATGTCAGAATGATTATTTCAAAAAAAAAGCCATAATATTTTTCTTCAAGCCCAATCTTGCAATCACAAATACACAGAAGGATTTCCGCTTCATGCTATTCCCAGTACTACTAGACACAAGAGATGACAAATTGGGAAACATTTGTCGTCGGGCGTAATTGTAATCCTTTCCATCGGATGGCGCCTATGCGAGGACCAACTTCATCCCGCGATTATCTCTTACTTCAGGTGAAAACTGACGATCCCGGGCACGGTTGGTCGCATGGTTGCGCGTCGCCTAAAGTTAAAGATTATGACGTGTGGAGCAAACAAATGTGTCACCTGGCCGGCGACATCGGCTTAAACTCTTCGCAAACTAAAACGATAACTACCTACGAAAAGACGCCACAAACACCTCCCGGGCCACCCAATTCAGGCCACCGCCGGCGTCGCAGGTGTGCACCGTTGTTTTGCGGTTGCTTGCCAAACCCGTTATCATTGGCAAACACATACACACACACAAGTACACAAGTACAGGTTTTCATAAACTTTTCCGCGTGTTCAATGCTCGCACCTTCGAAGAAAAAAGAAAACGCTAACTTCCGTGGAATGAATAGCTCCCGCTTTCAGTTTGTAGGAGGATGCTTTTTCTGGAAAAAACAAGCAATTTTGTGCATTCAGGGTGTGAGTTTGAGTGTGTGTGTGTGTACGTTAAAAGTTTTATTTTTCGTACACACTTCCGTATTTTAGCGTCAGGTTTGCCGGAGTTTACCCTGCTTTTTGTGCCTTTTCCTCAACGACAGTGACTGTCGGGGTTTTCCAAGCAAAGCTGCTGAATAATGTGATCCATTCGAAGCCTCCCGGCACAAGAATGCCAAACGAACCAAAGTTTGCTGCTCACGGAATCTGGGGCTTGGACGGAAAGTTTTGCGACGAATTTCTTGTCCTTGTTGGTCTGAGTTTGTGCTCTCTTATATTTTCTTTCAATTTTTTTTTGTCACACGATATTTTGCTCGGGTTCCTTGTTTTTGCCAAAACATTCTCGGATTCGTAGAGTCGGGTGGCAGAGCGCACACTTTCATCTCACATGAGCACCTTTTCTGGCCACGGTGTGGGTGTGAAAATCATGCCAACGAATATGACGGCGCGTAATCGGTCGAGTATGAGGCGCCGAATGATGATTTCAGCACGCTATAAAATTGAGCGTTCAATCGATGGCAATATTTTCTTGGGAAAGTTTACCAGTTTGCTGTCGTGTTGGGATTATTTTCAACTTTTTCATCGTTCCGATATGCTTCGTGTGTATCGGATTGAGGAATAAAAACAATCAAAAATCTATCGATTGCCGAACGTTCGTTACAAGTCGGTTTGGAGATAGTTCTCTGTTTGCACAGTTTGATTGCAGATTGGCAAAGCGGTTACAACCATAGTACACTTTGAAAGGTGTTGTTCAAATGATGACCATGCAAACCAATGGAAGCGAATGTTTCCCTTTTACGTAAAAGTTTTCTTTCAATTCAGTTTGATTCATTTGTTCACTGGAATGAGGTTCTGTGGCAAACTTCAGAACGATTCATTCAACCATTGAAATGAAAATTGCAATCCAATCCCAACGCTCAACACACAAACAAATCCACTTCTGCCTGGACCGATCGAGCTGGCGAGAAACTTTTAATTGGGAATCTGTAGAATGAAGTGGTTTCGCTTTGGGATGGCTCTCTTGAAACTGGAGAATATCTTTTCACTGGCATCAATCGTTTCACGTCAGATTTTTCTAGAAACCCCAACGCCTAACGAACGGGCAATGCAAGAAAATGACACTTCCGTCGTCTTGGTTTTGCTCATCGTTTGCAGAAGAAACCAACCATCCGGTGCACGCCGGTAGCGCGTCTGCCGGATTAACAATATATTATTCAACGCAGCTACGTTTTTGTTGTTTGGTAAAGATGGCAGCTAGTGTTGGCTGTGGTGGGAAACCCGAATTCAAGAGAAACACAGCCAAATAGATGAACGTCAATCATTCGGTCGAAACGGCTGTGGCTTTCATCATGTTTCTTCTTTATTTTGTCGCCCCCATCTTGATGGTCACGTTGTTAACGGCCATTATTATCGTCAGTTCTGTTTGTTAGCGCGTTCATAACAGTATCCTTTAATGATGAGCCCGGCTTTTAGTCAATTTCAGCAATGCGATAGACATGTCAACAGAGTGTTTGTCTCATCTAAATATAGTTGAACGTTTGACTATTCAGTAGGAGTTTTTGTTCATGCTATGAAAGAAAATGTTTGGTGTGATAATAAAGCATCGATTGTGAAAAAAATCTTTTTGTTAATAAAAAAAACCAAACTAAGGAAACTTATAAACGTACGTTTCAATAATTCAAAAATAATGCATTAATCAAAACCTGGTTTGACAAGTAGAGACACACATTAACTTTGTCACGGTTGCAAATTGCACTGATTTGTGGTTTACGCCTCAGTGAAGATCGTTTCACCTTGCTTGCACCGGCGTCGAAAAAGATGAAAGGAAACAGATGTGCTTGCAGTTAAACCGCCAGATAATGAACTAACCATTGTTTCTGGAAACCGATTGAAGGTGTTTCGTTTGATTCTTAGTTAACACTTGTTTTGCCAACTTCTGATTTTCGTGGTTTTGTAGGACATTTAGGTCAGTTTGTTGATTTGTTGTCTTCTGCGTTCTATGGTTAAGATTTTTCTCATTTCATGTGGTTCAATCTGTGTCTGTCTGTTTGTCAAATTAACCAACTTCATTTCAACTATGCAGCAATTGAAGCAAATTAATTAAACATGGCGTAGGATTTAAGCTTTGTTCTCCACCATCCCAAAGCACCATACGTTTTATGTAATAATAAGTTATTGTTTATGGATGCAACAAAGCCCTTTATCACGTAAATACATGAGGCATAAAAAAACCGATATCAAACCACGGGGTAACCCTGGGCTACCAAGTTGTGTGCTTAAACCATCGGCTGCCAATTGGCCATTGTCTGCCGAAGCACAATAATAGGAGATAATCGTAATGAAATAGTTTCCGGATCTATCGGCAAACGGCTATCGGAGCATTAACTATCACCCAACCCGTTGGGGAAAACGGGACGTTTTGCGCTTTGCTTCACCGGGCTGCCAATAGACAAGCGGAACGTAGCCACTGACTGGTACCGGTATGGAAGCTGCTCAGTTTCATCGCAACAATAATCATCCGCTTATTGCTTGCGACCCAGACTGCTAATTTCTCGAGCGCACATGAAACGTCTTTCAGATGGGAGTGAATGTTGAACCCTACAGGCGATTCCAAATGGGGCGATTTAGCGTTCGCACGCTGATGGTGAAACTCACAAGACGGACGGTAAGATCCTCCTGAACCACCATATACGCTGATGGTGGATGTTTTATGTACCAATTGAGGGAAAATCAGAAACTGAGAGTTGTTGCTTCGTAGTGGCGCTGCGTCCGTTTCCTGGAAAGGTAGCCCAGGTCTTATGCCGGACCGTCCCTGGACGTGCCCAGAGATTCCCGTCCGATGGGTTTCATTTTATTGATTAACTTGTGCTCGCATGTGTATCGCATGCCAACCAGCATCCGTCCAGCACAGGCCGGCTGTGGTAGGCTTCTGGGCTGCGGTGGAGTTCATTTGGTCGATGGTTGAACCCCAAAGCCGGTTGTGGGGTTTGGGTGTACGGCTAATCCCGTGTTCTACCATGACCCATATTACACGTGCTGCCGGCTTCGTAAAGTTGCGCCTTTCAACGCCAACGGTGTTGAAGAATAAACTATGCTCCGTCACCCGTCGGTCGGCTTCCATCGCAGCTTCCATCTCCGCCTTGCTCATGCAAGGCGTGTAGGATGTGTGCTCATTTTCGAAACAGGATATTCGACATACAGAAATATACACACACACAACGATGAAAAACACATAACTTCATAAACCCTGTTTGGGTTGTTTCAGCTGGGAACTCGTAAATAAAAACACGATTGCCCGCTCCGCCCTACCGCTGGTCGCCCTCGTGAGAGCAATTCCTAATGAACGAAATGTGCAGAATCAATTGGCTCCCTCCTGTACGGTTTCCGTTTGTTTCGTTTTTTTTCCTAGCGACCCATCAGAAAAGCGGTGGTAGATACCATCGCAAGGGCAGAAGAAAGGTCGGAACAATTTAGAAGGCAAGCAGCTTGCGCAAACAGTGTGCCAAAAGAATGCTGCAAATGTGGCACCCACGCCGACCAACGTAAATGCTATTTGCCCTTCGATAAGCCCTTCGCTTTTTTTTTTTTTGTTTGGAGCAGGGTGTCCTACGGTCCATCCGGTTTGAGTTTGTTTGCTCCCGAGCTCGGACAGTCCCGTGCCGGGCCGTGTCGGGAGCGTATCTAAACAAGAAAATACACAACAAATCCGAGCGGGTGAAACTTTTGGCCGACTGCTCCATTTGACGGTTTGATTGATTGGTTTATTTGATCGAAACGTCCGGCCAGCTGCGACGGGCCGGGTAATGGAGCGATAGAACCGGCCACTAATTGGTTGATGAGTAATTCGATACAGGTGTACGATGCCATTTGGTGGCAACGGTCCAAGCGGTTCTTAGTGGTTGTTACGACACGAGTGGATTTTCGGGTCACCGAGTGGAGTTGGGTTTGGTTGATTCCACTCGAGATCGTCTTCCGGTGTGTCCTTCAAACAAAATTAAGTGTTCGAGATAGTTTTTTGAAGGAGTGTATTATTACCCCTTCACAGTCCAGCCAAGTCGAGAAATTGACTAAAACAATGTCGCTTTGTTGTTTTTACATTTTTGTATAGTTTTTGCTCTAAAATCTCTAATTTTTTAGGATTTTATTGATTAAATGATGGTCACTTTGCTTATTTGTAATTGGTGTTTGAGAGCAACTATAATTTGGCAATAATGAGATAACAATTGGGTTCAACTGCATCGATCAATATAAAAAAAATGAATAAACATTTTAAAACATATTAGAACGTGTTGTCGAAGCAGCTGCACTCGAAATATGCGTCGATGCCGATTCAGCATCTAAGAATTTTCTCCGTATCCCAAGAATTACATTTAATTTTCGTATCTGTAAAATCACAATTCAATGTCAACATGATTACTTCTCAATACGAAATAATAAAGAATCAAATAATATCTCTTCGACTTTGATGAGGTCTTCCTTAGCCATCGCTTCTCTCAGCGTAATTTATTTTTTTTACGGAATTTCGATGAAATGTTTTACATTTCATCAAACAAATTTCGCCATTTTATATCTCCTTCCGCTAATATGCCCTGACATTTACCGGCTTTCGAATGAAAAAATCATTGGCATTAACATAATTATGGCTGTAATTTCCAATCATATGGTAATCAGTAGAGTAAATAAGAAAAAAACTGACCTGACCCGAATACCACACGCAGGGAATATCTTGACGTGCCGAGAATCCCGCAATCTTTGCTACGAGGGTTTGTACGCAGCACGCACAGGGTCCCAGTGAATGTATCAGTCCACCAATCTGCTACACACGCACACGCTGCACATGTTTGCGGCAAAACAAGCAAACTCAATTACATTTCATGGGACAAGTTTTTATCTTTTCCGTTTTGGGCCTCTTTTGCGAAAAGCCGGTGTTGTCGGACGCGGATACATCCGATACCGAGGTGGTTGGTTTGCTTCGCTCGGATGGAGAGTGTGAGGATGGGAGGTGGGAAAAGATTGCGATATGGTTGAATTACAAACAACCCATAAGTAAATTATGACGTCGACGCGTCACCTTCCCCAACCCGGGGAACACATGTTGTGCGCTAGCATTACTCATGTTTTCCAGCTGCAAATCCAAACCCAATTTTGGACTTCGTTGGTTGGTTGGAAAATTACACCACACAGGGGGGCTGGAAAAGGGGCCGGGGGGAGGGACAGTTTTCCAGTGGCTGTGAAACCGCCCACCAGATGAATTGCGAACACGGTGACAGTTGTTTATGCTGACACTTTTCAGTGTTTGTTTCGAAAAGCGCACCAGTAGCTCTCTACGGGTGCTCAAAGCTTTCGGTGATCATAAATTCATCGTCGCGTAGCAGAGCGTCTTGCCGTTTTGATTTCCACCACCCACACGGTTCGTTGTTGCGCTACGGGTAACGACTTGTAGCACCATTAGCAACAACATTCACCACACCCATCCTCGGCCCCAGCGAAACGTGATCGTCCTTCGCAGCAAGAAGGAGCATCGTTATTACCATTCAGGTCAAGTTATGCATACAACTAGAGGGGCGTATTATCGATATTAGCATTCGCCCCCCCGTCAAACCCGCTGGAGGGTGGTCGGAGAAACAGGCGACAGTACAGTTCCTACAGCAACTGTGTTTGCGATTGTATATACACGACAGCACTGCCAGCGAAGTGCGTTTCAGTCCAAGAAATTAGCAGCAAGAAGGACATGGGAGCGGAAGCGGGAATTCGTTGAATCATGCCATGAATTTATAAAATAATTGATTCAATCTTTAAACACAACGTTGCGTTCAGGTCGAAGTAGAGGCGTGCGGTCAGCAAGGGAAGTTTGAAACGTTGAGAAATACTTTGGCATCGTACATCAAGCAGTCGTTTGTAATCATAAAACGAACTTATTGCGTACGGTTTTAGTTTTCACGGGTGGAAAACGGATTGCAGCCATGATCAAGCCAAATTCATTCACCGATGACCACATCAACCAGTGGATTTTGGAAAAAGTTTCGTCAGAAGTCGTCTCCCTGCGCGGAAAAGGTTAACAAGGAATGTTTTCTGATGGTGGGTAGAAGGAAGTGAGAATACAAACCTCATCCACATGTATGAAGCGGATGTTGGAGATTCCTCTCGATTAGCCAACGCAGTGAGGAAAGTATAAAACCCATAACAATGCAGAACAGATCAAAATATTTTTGCTAACCATCGCGTTGATGGAATTTATGTTTCCTATTTTCTTTTATCCTGTGTGAACAATGTGCATTAGTTTTCAAGCGATGTTTCTCGCCCAGCAACGGAGAAAGTTTTGCACAGCGTGATTTGCTACCATATGTGACTGTGAGAAGAACAAAGTTTGGTCAGTGTGGTCGTTTGCATTCCACGCCATGCAACGTTTACGCCTTTCGCAGCATTTACCTCGGGATAGAGCATATACTGAGAATGTCCCACCGAACGGCAACTATTCAGAAGCTTACAGGTTTTCGGTTTGTGCCATGTTTGCCATCCCGTTCACAGTTTAACTACCAACCAGCAAGTTTGCTGTTTTTGTTTTCGCTACTAATAGCCTTACTGGCGTGGATCGTGAGTGAAGTGCCAAGGCTGTCTGTGCTCCAAGAGCGCCAAGTGTACGGTGGGTAGAAATATGAATTTTAAATTACGTTTCTGCTGCGAGCAACGGCTTACCGCCAGACGGTGTTGGCGCGTCGGGAAAACAACGCCTCGTGGCAAAGGCGGGGATCGACACCGCGGCCGGAGTTTCCTGCGGGAAATCCGTTTCCCGCCGATAGAATTACCGAAGGAGAAGCTCAACGATGACGGTAGAGTGTGGAGTGTCGCATAGTAGCAGTAGCAGTATATGCTCAAGCAGAGGAATACTAGAAAACTTTCCCCCAACGGTAGGATCAGAAAATTTTAACCGCCGAACTAATGTGAAGATTTCTTTGGCATTGATGAAATTTAAACCGCAAGAAAATTGGCACAATTGGTAGGTGTTCATCCATTACAACGAATTTAAAACATTGAGAAGTAAATATATGACTGGATAAATGTATTGAACGCTTGAAACCATCAATTTAAAGTTTCGTTACCTATATAGTGCGTACGTATTTGAGTTCGAGTTTTTCGAACATAACCATAAAAAAAAAAATTCTACAAACATTTGAAGATTCATGAATGCCTTATTCACAAATTTAGATTATGTCAGTATGTAATTTTTCACCTTCATGCACATGAGCGACCAGTTTGCACAGGAACAATCTGTATTCAACCGGAGCAATTCGGAATCAATAGCGACAGCGGTGGTTCAAATCCTCCGTACTAGAAGACTGACCATTCATTTCCATAAAAGGAAAAAGGCATGTAAGCTCATTAAAGGTAGGCGTGAGCAAAGACAACCGATGAACCAGGCCGAAGAATAAGGAGATAGAGAAAAAATGACTTTTTTTTCTTGCCCAAACCTCATATCCTATGTGAACGTATCTATTACAGTAGATCCCGATTAAATTCCGAACGGAGTTCGATCGATCCAAATCCAACTACAGACCCGCCATACCCATCACTAATAGAAAAGATACCTTTTTTCATGCAAAATCAGTTAAAGAAATCCTTATTTAATGAAAATCTTTTTTATCGTGAATCTTATTCGTTTAAAGATTGAGTGAAAACAATAAATACACATTTTTTACAATAATACCAACAACGAATTAAAAGAAGAAAGCGGAAAAACAACTATGCGATGCTAGATACAGCCTTTTTTTCAAATCAAAAATACAGATCATCTGTAGCAAACTTGGGATGAAATCAATTGTGAACCCGCCAGCGAAACAAAATGAGGTAAAATGAGAGTTTTCCATATTGACCATTTTCAAATGAAATCTACTTTCAGTTTTCTTCATGGCACTGTTTTATCAAACATCAAATGAACCATCGCCTCTACCATCTGCACTTTATATTGGATGACATTTATTGGTGCCTTTGTGGAAATTTTGATATTGGAAAGCTGTGCTGTGGAAGATTATATAGATACAATAATTTTATAAATAACATCAATAACAATAAGACTTTTATTTTAGAAGATCTAAAGAAAATGATTTATTGAAATTGTTCTAATATTTACTCTACGCACTATAATGTAAAGGATAGGAATGGATAAAACTTCTCTCAGCGACATGGCTTTCTCCGTTGTTCGCTCGCCTGCGAATTGAAATTTGAGAAACACGTTAAAACGAACTTTTTTATAGCTTAACTCGATGTGCATGAGGGATATTTTCCTTCGCCATGCTGCCCTCGAAGCAGATAAATCAAGAAATATTCATCCCATTTGTCCGACGCCTTATTGGTAAAGTTTTACCATTGTGAGCATCCATTCCGGCAGCCGGGACTCCATGAAGCCAATCGCTATTTATTGCAACCGTCCTGCCACCGGACGGTGACATCGCCCTGCGAACGAAAAGCGAACCTCAGGTGCATCCCCATTTCCCAGCTGGCGGGCGGAGACTCCCATCCAGCGTACGGATAACACTTAGCCCTGGGTGTCGCAACAGGATACATTGAAATTTACGATATAATAGTCATCGTGGCAAATAATCGTCCATCACGTTCCCGACCATCCAGCACGTTGAACCGGTACGTGGATCGGATTGAGGCTACTTTCCATCGCTGCGATGAACGTCGCAAACAGATGATTTTCACTCGCCATTGACGTTCATCAAACGTGTACGAAAAAGCGTCGGCTGTAGGACCGGCGCGAGGAATTAATCAAATTTATATTGAAAAGTAAAAGACGACGTTTTAATCGTGTTTCCGGGTTGGGCTTTTTTCTGCTTTTCTCGATTTGACCTATCGCTCGAAACTGTATTCCATAATCTTCGTCCAATCGAGCGAAAATATCGAAACATATTTCACAACAACCGGTCCGGGATGTCGGTTGCCTGCTGTGCATTTTTGTTTCCAGCCTGTGGTTTTACGAACAAAACAAAAAAACCGAACCGAATGCTTTTCAATACGCTCCCTCCATTTCCACTGTTCCCTGCCGCATTCCCAGGGCCCATCGATGACCGACGAAATGCTGCTCATCGTCGTCAACGCTGAAAACGCGGTGGATCCATTCGACGCCCCGAGGGTTTCATGCATTCATGAAACCGACGGCCACCACCCTCGTCTCTATTACATCCTTTTTCAATTTCGCGATTTCAATCGATTTTAATCCCCCCGATAAGCTCATCGTTGAGATTGATTTTTAGTGTTTTCCTTCCGACGCCTCCGGTTGCTTGGGATTAAGATTTTTAATGCTGTTTCGCCGACCCACTGGGGGGGTTTTATCCGATGGAGCTGCCATTGACGAGATATTTTTGGATGGACGAAAGTGCCCTCCAAATAATGATTAGATCCAAATTGAATCAGCTTAGCTTCAAAGTCGTCTTTCGTTCGGCTTTGAAGGGATAGAAATGTGTCTCCTGGCTGGCATACTCTTTGCCACTTTGTGTTTGTATGTCATTTGGCCGAGGTGGGAAAGGATGGGAGGTACGAAATATGACATCATTGTGATGTGCAGCAGCCACGTGTTCCATATCGTAGTGATGGACATCCCTAGTGCCCAAATGAGCTCGCTTCCTGGAGAGGCGGCGAAGATCGTGTAGCTTCCGTACTGGTCCACATTTTGCTTCCAGTCCCACACCTCCCACCCACCCACCCACCCACTCGCTCCAAACACACACATACAAACACACTTTGAAACTGAAATTTGGCTGAAGCGCTTGTTGCCTCTGCCATATCGACATACGACCTACATTCATCATAAAGCCAAATTGAACCATTCGCCAGCGGATGAAGGATGCGGCCCCGGTTGAGGTGGAAGGGTTGGAGGGTTGGGCCGGCTGGCGTCGAACCGGCATCAGGATGAGCTACAGACACGCCGGCTCCGGCAGGCGGGATAATGATGCCCATTTTTCAAGCACTTTCTCACCAACCACAGCACGTAGCGGAAAAACGGAACCCGGGCCTTTGGGCACTGTAGCACGTCCAGAACATCCAGCACGAAAGCTGCCGTTGGTGGGAAGAGCGAATGGCAGGAAATTTGGAGCCTCCGGGTCGGTCTTTGGCCTTTAGCAGGACGATTATGGTACACCTGGGCCCACTGGACCACCGGGCTCGCTGGCAAAGCAGCGTCGTTACCGTTGATGGAGGTAATGGTTTTGAATATATTTAGATTATAACAACAGAAGTGCACATACACTCGGCTGAACATGACGGTTGGATTTGTGTTGGAACCCGATTGGTAGTGAAGGATGCGCCGGAACGCACAACCATGGCAGAGTGGATCTGTGCGTCAGCTACGATCATTTGTTTAATTCTTGTGAGCCCGGTGTCGATAAGGTGTGTTTTCGTTCATTCGGGAGAAGTTGAACCCGGAGGATCTTCTCCTACCAGTTGGTGTACGGTGGAGTATCGTTATCCCGCTCACACGCCAATTTTATACGTTCCCAACAATCAGTGCACGTTTCTTGGTAAGATACACCCATTATGGTAAAGAATACGTTTATTATGCAAGAGAATCGCATCATACACTTCTTCACCTCAGCACATTTTCGTTGTGGGATCGTTTTTGCTCTGCAGCGATTGCATAGTGATGCTGTACTTCGCTAATATCTTATTACCATATGCATGATAATGTTTGTACCGTTCGGTGATGTAAAGATTTAAACCATCTTCTGCGTTTTTGTTTTTGATACTTATTTTTTTTCGATGGGAGTTATTTTTCACATTCTTTAAGGGAGCTAAACATTTTTTCGAGGTACGATAAGGACCTTCACACCCTTTTAAAACGCACAATAGGTCGTTCTAATCAAGCTTCAATCAATTTCCCTCCAAGTGCGAGCCAATGATTGTGGGAGACTTGTAGTTGGATGAAATTTATAATAGAAATTCTAATGAATTTAATTAAAAAGCTTGAACCGTAACAATGAGCAACTACAAATAAAGTATGACCATAACTAAATTGAACCAAAGAAAGCGCGCTACTGTGGCGCCTCTAGTGGCGTCAGCCGGAAACTAATATTTTTAGTAGTATTAGTAAACAATAACAATGAAGTTGTGAAAGTTTCAGACCTGTACTATTTTTTTTTCGCTAAATGCCGTATAATGGAAATTGATCGACCAAAAATAGCTCCGCACAAATAACTGGAAAACCAAGGCAATTGAGCAAATTGAATAAGCCGGGAACCCATAAAAAAAAAACAATAAAAATGACAAGTATTTTTCTTTTGTACAATTATGCATAACGATTGTTATAAAAATAGGTTTTTAGTATTCTAATGTTCACTGTTCTTATAAATTCACGTATTTTGTGTTTCGGTTCCTGCATTAGCGCTCGTATCGTGAAAAGGGACACCGTTTTCGCAACGTCCGTTCACTTCTTCTTGCCAAGAACATCTCTAACTGTTCCAACACTTCGTCTAAAATGAAGTTTTGTGATTGCCCAGAGTTTTTTGATGGGGTGAAACTCTGGGAAATTTGGTTTTGGTACCAAGTGGATCTTATTGGTCCAGTACCACTCCAAGACCACCTTGGAATAATGGCAGGTCGAAAAATCAGCAAAATACTTCATGTGAATTTATAGGAACAGGGAACATGTAAATAGTAAAAACCTATTTTTAAAACTAACCTTATGTATAACTGTGCAAAAGAAAAATACTTTTAATTTTTCTTTGCTTTTATTATGGATTCCAGGCCTTGTCAATCTGTCCACCGGCGCTCCAGTGATTTGTGCGGAGCTATTTTCGGTCGATCAATTTCCTTTATTCGGCATTTCGCGAAAAAAAATAGTACAGGTCTGAAACTTTCACAACTTCATTGTTACTATTTACTAATACTACTAAAAATATTAGTTTCTGGCTGACGCCGCTAGAGGCGCTACAGTAGCGCGCTTTCCTTGGTTCAATTTAGTTATGGTCATACTTTATTCTTAATAACATTTTAACAAATTTCACATTCAATAGGCACATTTTGTTCCCGTTTTTCGGGAATTCGTTTTTTGTCAAAAAAAATCTCATACAACATCAAAGGAAAAAATAGATTCCAACCATTCTGCTCACAGGAACAATCGCAGCATTATCGAAAACGGTACTGTCCATATTTTTCGGGTCAATTTTGCATTCCACAGCAAAATATTCGAATGCCATCGTTCAAAGCAACCCTCGTAACTCAATTTACCTGCGCGCAGAACATTCTTTCCCCCGCAAACGATTGATCTTTGCAATCGATCCCGTGATTCTCCGAAGGAGTTTGGCGACAAACCATCCAACCGTTTTTTGTCAAAACAACATTTTTGGAGCCCCCTTGTTGACCATTTGAACCATTTTCCCCGGTCGGAAAAGGGTGCTGTGCGTTGCTCATAAATGCTTGATTGGGATGAATGCAAAGGAAAAATCTTCATGTAAAATTTATTGGACCGTATGTGACCGCACCAAGCTATTTGCAAAATACAGATTTTCGAGAAACTGATTTCAAAAGTGGATAAGCGTAACGTAACGTAGGTAAAAAGGATGAGCGTAACTTTTTTTCCAAATATGTTTTATCGCAAATTTTGCTCGTCCTACCTTCATAAAACCATTTTTGAATCACTTGTGATGGGAATGCGATTATCGTTTCACTTGCTTTTAACATTTTCACGAACATTTGCGCATGATGTCGGGGAGAAACATGGGTGAAAACATGTTAACAATGAATTAGTTTCAATCGTTGTTGAATAACACTGAAACGCCAATTATTTTCCCTACCTAAACGTAATAATTGAAACGATTAATTGTGAGCTTCTGATCCAATTAGGGGCAACTGTAACGAAATTGCTAACAGTTTCATTCCAAGTTACGCAGAATCCTTTGACAACCCCCACTCGTAAGCAAGAGCTGCATGAATGGGAGGATGAATCGGCGCCACGCGCCACTCCGGGTGTTCCCCAATCGATCCAATATAAATGTAAATGAGCACTGATAGAGGAATCTTTTCCACATTGGTTGTACTAAGAATACGAGTTGAAAACCGAGTAAGTATCCACAGGAAGCCTTCCTGTTGACAACGAACATGCTCGTACATTGAAGACCTCATCGTCATACGGAAGTGCTTGTATTGATGTATAAAATAAGAGCTTGTACCGGTTGATAGGGACGGTTTGGATGAATGTTACGTACTTCAGGCGTCCTGCTCGAATTTCGAGTAGAGATAAACGACAATATTTATCCTATGGCTAACCTTTCTGTTTCAAGTTAACTCGGTTGGAAACATGAATGTCAATTGGGTACTGGTTCATAATATTACAATTAGAAGTGCTATCTGGCAGAAAACGGAGCAACCTTTGGTGTAACCATGCCACTGGACGAAACTGCTAACAGAGTGCTTTAAAGATCTCTGCCGATCGACAATTTACGCCATTTCCTTCTCCAACGGACGATCCAACGTTTCCTCATGACGTCCTTTCATTGAAAGTTTCTTTTACGTTTCTAAATCGTTCCATTCTCGCATGGAAATGAATCATTCATCAATCATCGCCCCAAACGAGCCCGGCTTCTTTACCCTGGGGATTGAATGTTGCTCCAGCTATTTAACGATATTTGCCACTTGTATATGCCATTACCCATAATCCCCCTTCCCCGTGCTTCTTTCATCCCGTCAAACTTCAAATGGAATATTTTGCAATCGCTAAAATATAGCTCACTTTGCGCCACAAATGACCATTAATCATTCGCCACACTTGCACGGAACCGGGGCTTCTGATATCGAAACGGTGCGAGACACGATAATTATTGGCATTTTGTCAACGCTAACGAGTGAACAGTACTCCAACGCCAATTTGATGGGCCAATCACTAGCCCCACCGGATGTGGGTAGCCCCGTGCGACCGGGCGTTTCGGCGAACGGAACTTTCACCGGAACTTGGAAAATTGCCGGGCGGTTGAAAATTGCGACCCGTTTCCCCGTTTGGTGATGGTTAATCGGTCCGTTATCGATTGCGCTTGTTTGTGTGCTTGTGGGCCAATTCGATCGATGTGGGAAGCATGAAAAATAGAACCGTCGAACACGATGTTACACATTATACAATCTGTAATGTCACGCAAAAACAATCAGACAAATGCGAAAACGAACCAGTAAGGCTGCAATCGATCGCAACAGAAACTTTAGCCACTACAAAAGGGTGGGAAACTCCCAATGATACCAATGACTTTTGTTTCACTCGGATATCGAACGAATCGACTCGTAAACTTTGATTCCCGTTTGGGAAAGTTCTACTTGTTTGAAGTGGTTCGAAGCTTGCATACATGTGAAAACAGTGCAAACCGAAGGTGCATGGGATCAATTGCCATAAACATGCAGTTTACAAAAAGTAAATCAATATTTCCATGAAATATGCACCTAACTATCGCCTGGTATGCACATAACATGGTGAAAGTTGTTACTTTTATTTATGAAACAAAGAAGAGAACCTTAAATAAGGCATTTGGAGATGCACGCCCCAAAGGAAACAAATACTCAAATTAATTAAATTTTATTTATATTCTGTTTGTATGATAAAGCTGTTTGCCCTTGAGAATCTTTAGCTATTCGACAGCAGCTACAAATGTATTTACCCTACACCTTGTACGGTAGCAATACTTTTCTTGCTGCCGATCGCTAGAGTAATTATGTATTTCGTTCGTCCAGCAAAAGTCCTTCAAAACTCTTTCCCAACCTCGTAGCAAACCTTCTGTTGCCGTCCGAACAATCGCTTTCCCGTACCTTTCACGCTTGCACATAGAATACCTACAAATTTCTTATATTTCCCGAAACGCCAGCAGCTGAAAGGATTGCCACAATGTTCGTGGAAGCATCCGAAACACCTGCGCCGACAACGAAACGAATTCGTTCCAGCGTGGCCACGTTTTCATGACGGCTGCCATCGTGGCTGGAAAAACTAGCCGAACTTTTTGGCCATTTTGTGGCCTCCGCTACCGGTTCTAATGGGTGCTACCTTGGGCAGAGGCGAAACAAAAAAGCCAATTTTGAAAACTAAACCAAAAGTCTGACCCCCGTCTAATGTCTTGCAGAGCATTGGGGTGCTTGCGAGAATACAGAACAATTTGGGAACCTTTTTTTCGACGTGAAAATGATGAAAAAGAAGAGCGTCGGTGGGCAATGAAACGAAACCATAGTTCCGTTGTGAGCCGTGCATAAGTACGGGATAGGGTTAGTTGGGCCATTTGAATTTTTTCCATACTTTTGCCATATTACTCCCTCCAATTCAGTCAGTACCCACACACGGCTTAGCCATTCCAATGGATGGATCAGAGACATATGAATCCATGGGGTTAAAAACTGGCTTCGTTAGAACCAGGTCAGCTAAGAAAAGGCTTTGACTGCACTCGACCATGTTAATTGACACGGTAACCAAAGAGCTATGTATGAACTCTTGACCGAAGTAAAACCCATGTGCTGCGAGCGAAAAGGTAGGGAACGAAATGCTCGTATAATTTATAAGTTGTTCAGCATGGCTTAGAACTGGGTCGTGCAGGGTACTCACAAACTTGATCCTGCATCAAGAGTTTCCAATTAACCTCGGGCAATTTGGAGTTCGGTTTTCAAGCTGGGCATTTGCATGAAAATGTTTGCTGCATAAACGTTTTCAATAATTTGCAAGTAGCAAACGACTCACTGTGTTTACGTCGATGCATAGTGATACCTCACTGGTTCTACAAAAACTGGTTCAAAGCAGATGACTCTTTGGATTAAACAATCATTTATTCAATATATCGCGCATCGACTTTTTTTTTAATTTACTCAGTAAGCGTACTGTTTATTTTGAGAAAACATTTGCGATTATATCGCATGAATAATGTACAATGTAAAAATGTGTTTCCTCTTCATCAAACGATTCATTTCCGTGCATGCTATTGTTTATCCAGCGTTCCGTTTCAGTTCCATGTAAAGCTTATTTTTATTTCCAGCAGTAGCTCCCTTCGGCTGTATCCACGATCCGTCCCGGCCCGTAACCAACACCCCTCTTTGGAATGGTCCCATTAACTGCAGTGCACGTTAAAATCCGAACTTTGATGCTCTCGTGGTGCTTTTATTTCAGAATTCTCTTACTCGCAAACATGGCAACCGTTTTTCGACTTTGCCAGCTATCAGTCTGCAGTTTCGACTGCGACTCAGCTTCAAACGCGAGAACGAACGCAAATCGCTGCCAAACGGAACCGAGCCGGGTTTAAATGGAAGTCCATAAATAATCACCAGACTAGCCGGTAAGCGGTCATCGCCAGACACAGCAAATGGGGCCATTCTCGGGCGTTACGGGCACAGATATTTATGCTTTTTTTTATACAGGATCAGGGCTAGACAACTTTTTGGAAAGGTCGATCGATTTCAAACTTTCCTTCAGTCACAACGATGAAGCGGGAGCCTTATTGGGTTTCGAAAAAAATTTAAATAAAGTGACATAACATACACTTGTAGTTGTAGAAAACATGGTTTGAGAAGCACTGGATGAATGCAGTGCTGCCACAAATAGAGCCCGCTGTTCTTTATATCGCGCGTGGATGGCGGAAACGGGAAGAGTTGTCGCTAAGAACAAAGCAAAACAGATGCATAATAATGTGAATGCACAAAATGGTAACAATAGAGCCGCATCTATGCGATTGTTTACAGCGGAAAGTGTGTTTTAAATTTGCTTGTTCACAGCACTGCCACCATCCGGCGTTTCAAATCGGCTTCTATTTGCATCAATAAAATACGGCAAGGTCCGGGAAATAGCGCTGAGAGTTCTTGAAACTTTCACTTGGTTGCTTTCGCTTCTGAAGTCCCCATTTTTGTTATTAAGCTCAAAGTTTTGATGCTAAATAATATTGAAGTTTCGTAGTGGGCTGTTGAAATACCACATCAAACATACTGCTTTCTTTTGTAAATACTCTCTCGAAAAATGGGATGAAAAATCGAAGCGTCTTGCAAAGAACAAATGCTTTCCAATCGACGTCGATTTTTGAAAATTAATATTGTCATTATTTTTCCTCTTCAACATGGGCTATATTGAGCTAAAAGTACTTTGTGTGTGTGTGTGCCTGTGGCTTCCTCACTTAAATAAACACCAGCATATGTTACCCAAGTTGAAGAAAGTATTTTGTCTTAAGAAATGGCATTTCATTTTTTTTTATATCGCTAGTGACTTTGCTTGCTTGAAGTGGATTTTTATTTGGAAGTCGACACATTTCGTAGCGAAATACCGAATGAGCTGTTCAAACTGATAAAAATAATATCAATCATTCGCACGCTGCTGTATCAATTCAACAACAAATCTCAATCTGCAGAAAAGACCACACGTCAGGTAAGTCCTCGATCGATCTGACAGCAAAAAAAAGGATTTCCCATCTGTTAAAAGCACAATGGTTGTCGGTTAGCGGGATCGAAATTATTTAATATCTTACACCTTTCCAGCTCGGCGAACGAAACGTGCCATTGTTGGAAGGAAAAACCCATCCCAGTTGCTTCCATACAAACCCAAAGGCAATACTTTTTTCAGTTGGTTTTTCTCTAGCGCAAAAGAAGCTGACTCCGTTCGATGCGTAAGCAGGATGGATAGATGGTTGGGAACTGATTTTTTTTATCTCCATAGTTTGTGCACTGAATTGAACATGATTCGATTTGGTCCATGTGTGCTTGTGTGTGCCCACAATCTTGCTCGTCCCATCGCATTCCAGACCCGGTCCAACGACAGGTGATTCCTAAGCGCTAGCGGGCTATATGAGTCAGATCGGGTTTGATGATATATCTAGCATCAACAAATTCAAGAAGGTGACGCTTCTGAACGGCACAACAAATACTCGTTAATAGGAAAGGAGTCTTTCGCATCAATGGTGGCGTTAGCTTCATCGTTTTCGAAAATATTTCAAAAGAAAATCGGAATTGATGGTTTTTCGCTGACTGCAATGTTATGTATGCCTTTGCGATTTTGACTACAATAAACCAGTGATGTAATGGTGAAGAGCCAACAGAAAGTCTGTCGATGATTATCCTTGATATTCAAACACATTTTGTAAAAGTTTTAGAACTTTGCACCTAATCTTATAAAAAACAATCATTTAAATACCGTTATGCAAATAACTGTACATAAGGTTGTTTATTTATCAATAAGCCACATTAGCCTCTTGCAGTTTCTACGAATACAAATCCGTTGTGTTAATCTTGCCTACGTTGAACCAATTTTGATTAGCGCTTTTGCAGCTTCCGTGTGATATGTGCAATATACATTTCTGAAACGCAGCTAAAGCCATCACGGAGCCGCTGCCAGAAGAGTTAATCCTATTAGGCCGAAACAAATTCCGATCGAGCCAAAATAAACCGACTAAAGCCCCTTGACGGTTCAACGCTTGCCGGAGCTGGTCTGTGGCTGGACATTATCCGACGCTTTCTGGCCACACGGCCGCTCATTGGTGCGTGCGTGCAGCCTGAGACTATGTGGTCCAAAGTCGAGGTAAAATGCTCATGAGCTTCGCAAACGGTTGTTGCACTTTGTTTGATTACTTTTACTCCAACGGTCCCGAAAGGACCTTGCTAGGTACTAGTGGAATGCACAAACACCGGCCCATCCGGTACGTACTGGGCATTGCGATCCAACTAATGGTGGCTCCGTTTCCCCAGCTGACAGATTTGCCACGAGAGCCCTGCGGTGGGTGGAATGGAAACTAACTAAAAACCTTTATTTACCTTGCTTTAATTTGTAAAATGTTTGTGCTTGGCCGGGAAAAGTTTTTCCAACGATTCGTTGCATAGGAGTCCTGCAGGGTTGTGGTTCTTAGTTAATCTACAATTCAACACCAACTTAATCAAAACGGAAACTCGTCGTTCGCCGCCCATCACCGGCCGAGGGCATCCTTTTCCTCCGGAAATTCTTGGTTAAAAGCCCGAGAAGCTTAACAAATGTGTATAGAACATTTGTTCCGTTGGTTTTTTTGTTGTTGTTGTTGTACTTTTTAATATTTGCTGCAGGGCAATTCTGGTCGGAACCGACTGAACGAGAATCAGTAGTCCACCTGATGTTTCTCATCTGATTCTTTTCACGAATTTCCCACGAGGTTTTACCCGTTTTGCTTCCGGCACTTTTCCAAGCCGGCTCGCACCTCCTCGTGTTAGTGCTAGGTTGAAACGTTTCGAATTTGGGTTGTACAGCTTCCAGGGGTTTTTCGTATGTTTTCTGCGTACTTGCTCCATATGTTGAGCGAAAAAACATGTTAAATACCAGAGAAGCAAATCAAAGCATTTCCGCATCACTAAGCCACACATCTCCCACATTGGGTAGATGGCACATAGACGAGCTCAAAACTTGATAAGCAAAACTAGTTTTAGATCTATTTGTGATACCAAGGTATTATTACAATTGAATTTAAATGTGGTTTCAGAACTTAGTTGTTTACTTCAAAAGCCTTGTTAGGATGCTTTTTGTCGCTTAAGATATCCAAAAATATACGATTCACGAGAATTGCGTAATAATTCAATTGGAGGATGGGAACGCTGGAAAATGATGGGTGGAAAGATGTGCCGGTATTAACAATTCCTTGTCCATAATGAGTGATTCCACTGGCAAATGTCGGGAGAAATTTAATTTTAAACAAAACCCAACATTCCGACGCTTCTGCGAAAAACTAAGGAAAACTTCTAAATTAATTGAGTCTAAGGAGCGCGATCTAGGATTGGGACGCGGGACTTCAAGTACCGTTATGAATTTTAATTAGATTTTAAGGAGTTTTTTGTGCTCCATTCCGTTCGTTGGACGGTCAGAGATGAACTGGAATATAATGATGTTGTTCACGAAATCTGATGATGGTTTCTCAAATATACAAATATACAGCAATTTAAGCGACCTTCTCGCCAAATATCGTTAATTCTTTTTATTTTTTATCAAGGAAAATCGAAGGTTCAAGAACATTGCGGAACATGTTTTATGCATTGTGCAAAAGTAACAATGAAAGATTATTTTAGACTGAAGGATATTTATGTCGTCGGTTTTGATGTATATTTCGTCGGAAAAAATTGTTCAGCTTATGTCAACTGTGACAGACATCATGCACAATCTCTGTTCAGTGAAACAGTTCCTTGAAATGAAGGCGCATGAAGTTGTCTGGCGATTATGGAAAACTTCCGCACGACTTTTCCTTTCCGATAGCGAACCAAAGTCGCTGGCCACGAAAACTTTAAAAAAGCATCAAATAAAATTATCCTATCCGGAAGGCTTTGCAGCTCCGAAAAGAAGCAGAGGCGAACGGAATCTTGTTACCATTTTGAAAGACGAACCTTTCCGTCGGCTGGAAGCTGCTTTCTTTTCCCTTTCGTTCGCTTCGGAACGGGCCTGATGCTTCTCTTTCTTACTACCTTTCCGTACTTTTACCGCATCCGTCGAGCGAGTGATAGAAGTCGGTTGCTTGGTGGCCGAGATAAGTTTTCTATCATCCTTATCTGAGCTGAGCTGGCCCCGCACGAGGTAGGTGTTGGTCGCACCCATGCCGTGGGCGGGAGATAGAGCCTACGCAGCGAGGACCCGGGATGATACCCTCGGTGTCATTTGCCAGCATTTTGTGCCGACTCACCATACCCCCTGGACCCAAAACGACGGCAATCATCTTAAGATGTCATCACTTATGAATCGTCTGTCTCCCGGAGGGCTCACAGGCTGCCTTGTGCGCTAGGATAGTGGAAAACGCTAGAACCTAAGCCGGATGGATCGGTTGACTGGTTGACACTTCTGCAAGCTCCTGACTAGGTTAGGGCTTTTATGGTATTATATCGTCCACGGGCCGAAGGTGAACGGGTAGTGTTGACTGAAGTGCCAACGAGCGTGTGCCTTGTGATCTGTCGGATGAGTGTAGAGCCTCGGAAAGCTTTCGGCGATGGTAATCGCAATAAGCAAAACAAATCTCTAGAGAGAAATAATCAATGATTACTCACCAATAACAAAACGAAGGTGTCTCACTTGATTTAAAACCACCAGCTTGTTTCAATTCAGAGTAAACTAAAATTAAGCTAGTAGAAGTATCAAAAGGTATTCGAATAAAACAACACGCAATAAGATAAAAACATTATTGGAGAAAAACTTTTCACCATTAACTTTTCTATTTCCTTGCTTTCAATGTATTTTCTGTTACATTTTCCAGATCTATTACATCATTATTTAGGAACACATATAACTTGAAGTTATCCGCGGGGGGGGGGGGGGGGGGCCTACTTGAAGGGGTCCGCGACAGCCGAGCGGTAGCGCCGGTTAGAAAATCGGCCCATGAGCGCCGGGGCTCACCACCTCGACGGCGTGGGTTCGAATCCCAACCGAGACCGGACCCTCCCCTATACGAGAGGACTGACTATCCACGTACAACAGGGAAACAAGTCTCGTAAGCCCTTAACGGGCAGGCATGACCAAGAGGTCGTTACGCCAAGAAGAAGAAGAAGATATAACTTGAAGTAAAATCTGAAAGAAATGCTTATTGCGCCAATCACTCTGAAAACTTTATTTAAAAATTTGTTCTGTGCGTAATTGTAAAACTTTAGTTAAGGTTCACATTTGTATCCCTGAAATGTTTGTTATAAATAACAAAAAAAAAACAATAATAAAATGATGTTAAATGTAACCAAACACATTTTTATCCACATGCAATCTTGGGTAGGCAAGCCGGATATCCTGACAGTGGCGAAGGTCGGCAGGAACCGTTGACTAGGCCAAGTCATGAGGAAGAAAGTGCTTACTAGCAACCCCCAGAGGAGCTCTGAGGCCAGGATGGCTTGATCAGCACGAGGTGCTCAACTGTGGTCGAGTCAGGATATAAGAAGAAAAATAAGAAGAATAACCTGATGATGATGAAGAATAAGAAGAAGAAGAATAAGAAGAAGAAAGAGAAGAAGAAGAAGAAGCATAAGAAGAAGAAGTAAAAGAAGAAAAAGAAGAAGAACAAATGACAATCAACGGAAAAATGGTATCCAATATATTCTCATATCTACATTTAGGTTAATGTACTAATTTGTTTAGACGAGACATTGTTATTTTATGTTTGTCGTTCATTGTTCATGTTTTAATCAAGATGAAAAAGTTTAAGAATGAATGAAGTGAAAAAACGCCTATGCGACACGCTCGCATCGCGTTTGTGCTCTCCGATGAAATTAATTCATCCTAAAATAGTCTCAGGTGGTCTCTTAAGTCCAAGGATACTTCGAATATCAATGGAAATATTCCATTGTTTTACACATATACTATCCAAGCATGACCACTTTGGCCCATATCAGTACCGCAATCCTACAAATATGAGGGAAAATGGCGATTGAATCGCGGCGATTGGTTTTGAAAAACACGTGAACCTGGCAAAAGCTGACGGCGGTATTATTCCCAGAAATATGTTCTAATTAATTTAACAAACAAATGGAAAACATGGAAACAAACCATGAAAATCCGATTTAGCGTTATGAAACGTTTGATTTTTGAGTTTATATAAGAATTTGATACCGTGAAGGTACTGCGTGGAATACTGCGGTTTAATTGTTTTGTTCAATTTTCCATGTTATCGATAGTATTTCAGCTTTATTTTGCTTACCAACTGTGTCAGCCGCTATGACGGGTGATATAGTAATACGCTGGCGTGTGGTATCGTGATGCAGGTTCTAAAATATCATTTTTCTCGGATCGGAATTTGTTTTTATTTCCGAATTAGATCGCAAAATCTTTCACAAACTCGTCCAGTGAATTTGTTCAACATCTCCCGTAAACGATCGACCCTCCATCGCTTGGCCGGCGGCCGTTTATCCACTCGTTTAATCAACAAGCTTTCTCTCGACGCCGCCAAATAACAGTGCCACTGGCAGTTTTCTACTCCGAAACTCCTACGGTTGATGTAGTGCAAATTTTAGACACGATCACTGCAGCTGTCGAAACAACGTGGAACCGCACAGGAAAATTAAAAATAAAAACTACATACATTTCCCACTTCCTCTCGGTCCGGTGGTGATCGTTTCCTCGCAGCGCTTCGACTGCCATAGCAGCATCAGCACCTCCAGTTCATCGGATAAATTGCACCGGCGTGTATCGAGCGGCCCGGACTGCTTTCGGGATGTTTTAAGCCCGTTTGACGGGAATGATTGGCGGTTGTTGGTTGCGGGTGGCGGTAAGCTCAACCTGAGCACCCAGACCATGGTGTGTAGATAAATTTTCCTCCACCCTATTGTCTGGTGCCGGTGAGTTCGCGTCCGTGAGGGGGAATGGTCGCACGCTATTTTTCCATTTTTATGCTCGCAACGGATATTCCTATCAACCGTTCGCGCCCGCTGGGACGAATTTCGATATCGTTCCCAGCTCAAAATATACTCTTTCATGCCGAGTGCAATCTCCGATGAGTGGTTGTGCCAAATTCACGCAATTTGAAACTGCAGTGTAGGAGTGGGCGTGATTTTTGTTCGCCATCAGCCGAAAAGCTCAATTTGCCTTTGACGTGGACTGCCTCGGGGGAAGTGTATTTGTTGGTACGAACAAATGCGGCCGCACCAATTTTGCTGGTAAGCCCCTGGACGGGGATTTTGGTTTTGATAGTGGGTTGCAATGCTGGTACGAAAAATACTGTTTTGAAATATGAAACCTGACAGTTTTCTGCATAAACAACATCAATGTTGCAAATTTTGAGCTATTGTTGTTTCGGGTATCCAAAGTTGGCATGTTTAATACTTTAAAAGAATTATTCAAATTACTGGAAATGGTTACGTTAGGAATCAAAATGCCTGCAGAGATATATATATTCCCTAGTCATTGAAGCGAAGAAAACTCTGTAAAAATATACACAAAAAATCTTTAAGAAAACTCCTTTGATGGACGGAACATTGTGCAGCTAACCATCAATAAAACGAGCTGCAAATATTACCTTCGTAACAATTTTACTACCTTGCCATCCTTTTGTAGGATCAACCAAGAGGAGACGGATTTTTTGTTCACCTTTCTGCTTCATTTTTCTCTCCATTCTTGAGCTTGCGCATCCTAAAGGGTAAATGGGTCCTGAATAGTGGGGCATGCAGAGGCGAAAAGCTGAATATCTCCGTCTTGGCCTCGTTGATGCATAATGACGGGTGCTCTGCAGCGAATTGCTGCACAAAGAGAATTTTTCGACCGGAGAACAGCAGGTGTTTGACGGTGCTTTGAGAAAATATTGAATTAAATTACCACGAAATGAGCACAAAACGATGAACGAGACTGTACTGGTTGTGCGGATGGGGTGGTGAAAGGAGGTAAAAACTGGCGCTCGAGTTTTTTTACTTGGCGAACGAGATTGTGAGCGCTGACTTCCGTGGTTTAAAAAGCCAGTGCATTTCTGGAAGAAGAAAAAAATGGATGAAATCTTGGATGAGAAAGGCCAAGCGGAGTAAAAGCAATGAGCACACAAAGATGTTGATGGAGTCGTTTGATTTTATATAAATTACCGCTCATTATGCGAACCGTACAAAAAAAACTATGGATGAACAGAAACATTTTTTTAATTTTTGGTGGTAGGAAAAAGATTTACATAAAAAAAGCTCATCTTTATATTAAATTAGCCTCGAACTCTGTTCGAGGAGTAGTTCGGCTTTTCATGAAATACCGTTTTCAATGCCTCTTTTAATCTCTTCTGATCAATTTTAAACTGTTAAATAATTTAAGATGGATTTCCATATGGTTGCTAGTACGATATGCCTTTTGTAAAACATCCTAATGCATTTGTCTTTTCTCACGCTTCACCAATATCATATCTCACATGATTCGTGCATAAATCATCCGCCATCCACCGCTGCCAGCTGGCTGCGAGTCGTTTGATTTTATTTAACATGGTTTCCCCTCGTGAACAAAACCGTCGTTAAGCCATCACAGGAAGTCATCTTTTCTCAATCAACACCAACACTAGTTTGTGCGGTATGTGGCACATGGGCTTTGATGTCCGGGCAAGCCGAACGTTCGCGCATCCCGCGCAATCCAATTTTGCCTGATTGTCGATCCTTGGAAAACCCTTTTTCCCTTTCCCGTCGGGACGCACGCGGTCCGGGTGGCTTGCAAACTGGAAATGACTTTGTGGTACCACGAGGTCGCGTTTTGCTCGCTCCCATCTCCGGGGCATTATTATTGTCAACGGGCTGCGGTGATGTGCTGTGGTGCCGGAATGTTTCGCTGCTGATCGAGCAGCAAATTGTATGCCTCCCCCTCCCCATCGTAAGGCTTCCGGTGGGATAATGCGAAGCGGTACCGGAAAAGGCTGACAGCTAGCTGGTCTGCTGTCGGCTGGCGAAAGCATTGTTTGCCGGTGGCCATTTTATGTGACAGTCTTCGAAGTAAGGACGCCCTGCAACCCGCCTGGGATGTGAAACGAGTGGCTTAAAAGATGTTCCCCAGCCTTGAGTGCTTCCGCTGGGGCAGATCGCTCCAAATCGGACATATTGTCAATTATCCCGACCCGACGATGATATGCTCGATGAATAGCCCGCAACGCCTTTTCCGCGGTGAAATTGGAGACGTTGGCCTCGCAAGCAGCCACCGGGGCAATATTAGATGGAATGTAATCTCGTGTAACGTGGGAGCCATGTGAGGAATTTTGCTCTGTTTCCCCCCACTTTTCGGTTGAAGATGCTGCAGTCAAACTGGGTTGCAGAGGTTTTTCATGAAACAACATAAAACGAAAGAACAGTCTATAGGGCGTACGAGCAAACCAAAGCTGGCCCATCATCTGGAAAAGTTACGTTCCGAGATCCGCACTATCAAAAGTGAACAGAATTTTTCCAAAGACTTTGAATGAATGATGGAATCATTTTGTTGTGAACAAATTATTTTCTTCTATACATCGATTGATTATTTACCGTGAATTTTTCAAACAATTCCTTTGAATTCAATATTGTGAGCATTCCATTTAATCTAAAACAAGAATACTTATGGTTATTTCAGCAGGTAAAAACAAACTTATCGTACGCTTAATTTAAAAAAAAACATCCAGTTAAGTCACATATCTATTTAACCAAACATATAATTAAGTTTTTCCATGTAAGAAGTTTCTGAAGCTCGTCACGCAAAGATTTCTCGGGAAAAGGAAAGCCCAACATCACCAGGAACTTGAAATCCGACACGGCAAGAACAACCCGGTTCAAGGATGCACCAGCTTAACTTCCAGTCCGTGTTGGCACGCCAGTAATCTCCGACGCTTCCGGGCATCAAATGAAAGCATGTTCCACACGCTCGGTTATTTCATGCCGGCAAGGAATGTGTCAGCAATGGTCGTTTCTCTACCCTTTTTATATTCCTTGTCAATCGGCACCATGTGCACCGTCATTGCATACCGTAACTAGAGGAAAACATAAAATTAAACCCATAGTTTTAATGTTTCTTTTTTATCTATGCCATCGCAAAGGTGTCGAGTGAAATTTTCTTTTGCGGCAACAACTGCGGCAAACTTGCAAATATGAAGAATGAAAAGTGTGAACTCTGGTGCAATATTGCCCTCCTGCGGTCATGCTAGTACATCCTTTTGTTGCTTGCATGTGTTAATAGGTTTAAAATATGGTATTCTTCGGGCTTGTTGAATACTTTAAAGAACGAGGTGCTTGTTTTTCCTGCCATGACCTGAGCGTATAAATTGTATGCGTCAAGCAGGAAAAATCAGCATATTCGCACTTGAACACAGCAACTGGGTTCTAAAGAAACGCTTATAATGCAAGATAGGAAAATATATACAAGTACATAAGGTCATACGATTGTGTCTGGCGATGCTCGCTGCCTGGTAAACACAGCAACAATAAACAATGAAGTGTTGGTGCATAGTAAATCCAACATCGCTCATGCCCCGACCGATTGCTTGGGTTGCGGTCTAAATACCTTGCTGAAACACCTCTCGTTATCATTGCCCAGATGGGCTTTTCATTGTTGTGAATGTTTCATCAATCACTTAGCAAGTAACAGCACACCAAACAATCAAATACATATCGGCCCACAGGCGCTTCCGGTCAGTGTTTGACGGCTACAATCATCAGTCAACCGGTCGTCATTAATCCACGCTACATTCAGCCATGCCGGTCCTTCCTGCGTCGTAGCTTAGCATTATTAATTCATTGCTATCCGAATGGATCTTTTGAGTGCAAAGCTCTCCCCGAGGACCATGGGTGAAGAAGCATAACCACACGTCAAAAATGTATAATCCACATAAGGTCACCAGAATGGTTTGTTCGGACAATTTTGCAAGTCCGATTTATTGGAAAGCTTATCTACGATAACCATTTAGCATACTATGCCTTAGCCAATGATTTCGATGTCACTATGATTTTAATAATAACAATTCACGTTGTACTCACACAAAATTCTATTTGCTCGTTACTGTTTGGAGAGCATAGTTTATAATTACAATGTGATTATTTTGTCCAATTCGATTGTTTGTCTCTTCCCGTGTTGAAAAGTCGCATTTGGGTCAACATAAACTTGGCATAGAATTGAATTCAGTTATTGCTCATGGATAGGAAGAATTGGACGAAGATAAATAATCTTCCAAAGCCTTTAGGTTTGACACCCCATTTCGAGGGAAAGTCAACGTTGTGATTTCTAGAAAAACAGACGTATGATAGTCTCAACCCCGATTTCCAGCAATCTTGGAGAATGAATTGAATTGGTTGCTAAACACATTTTAGAGAATAGTTATCAAAACTGTTTCTATGTAAAACTGTACTTTCCATTTTTTGTGTTTATTTGTTTTTGTTTTGTTTTTTTTATTGATAAAAAGGATCCACTTCCATTCGACGAAAGTCAACCCTGATTTGCTGAATAAACAAAACCTTCGCAATTCTAACGCATTGGAACAAGAATGGTCGATGTGATGGCACAGGATGCCATTACAATCATATCTCGCTGGATACTTTATATGACAAATTTCTGGGTTATTATGTTTGTGCCGCGCCGGCGAGCTTCCTTCCCGGCCTTGGAAGCAAAGTTCATCCTAGGAATAAATCACCCTGAGGGGGTACGGGCGAAGATAATGCAAGCTCACTCAAGAGGAGCTCACATTCTTATTTTTATTTTTTCATCGTCTTCATCCCAAAACCTCCTTCCTTTGCTTCAAGCGAACCCAAATGAAGTCGTTTTAAGGTGCGCCTTGGTGCGGTCAAATTTTGTTTTGAAAAATATCAACAACATCCATTTGCGATATTTATGAGATCGTTACACACGATCGCTAGGCACGAGCTGCGCTGGGTTTGTGGAACGTAAGAACCGGCAGTCGTATGATAATATCAAGCATTAATAATGGCTCGGGTTGGAACCGGTGGTATGAAAGGACAATAATAAAGGCAAACGAAGATACGATGAGGTGCTTCTGAGTATACGCTGACCATTTCTACCCAAGGAGGTGGAATTTGCGGTAGAAAATTTAAAAAAAATCTGTTTTTATTTTTTGGTTTTTTTAAATTTTGTTAGTACAAAAGTATACTTTTGTGTTAGTTTAAAAGGCAAAAAGGTTAGGTTGTGAGATTTCTTTAATTTGTAGAAACAATACCATTCCTGGGTTAACACTATAAAAAAACATTAAGGAAACGTTTGATGTTTTCTGAAAAATTACCCCTGACAAAAATCACATCATAAAATCTATCAAAAGATTTGCGTAAAAACAATCAAATAAAGGCCAGATGAATGAAGACACTAAAAAGGTTTCGTTGCAAAACTGCTTACCCTCTCCCAATGGTCAGACAAAGTATGTCTTTCTGTCGCCTTTCTTCTGCAAAACGCAACGTTATGAAAAGCGGAAATAATTGCCCTTTACATGCCCGCGTTAGGGTCGACGTGGACAAAACACCGATCGATTTTTTTCCCTGTGGTTAAACATTTCAGACCTGGTTGCCAAAGACACAGTCAAATGCGTGCCTCTAGCAAATTTTCCCGCAGGCAATGTTGCTTTGACACTCGGTTTGCCCATTTTGAAGCGTCATTACGGAAGCACAAAATTGAAGCATCATTATGTGAGAAAACGGAACAGGAAGGGAATGAGTTTGAAAAAAAAAAAACAAAAAACTGAAACCTTTGACGTCCCAAACCGCTTTGTAACGATGAAACGAAGGAAGTGGTGTTTGTATAATTTAATTATGAACCTCCTCCCGAGACTCTCCTGTCGATCCAAAAGGCATGCCGATTTTCCGTCCAACAAGGACCACGCAAGGGACTTCCGGTGCTAAAGGGTCACGAACGAGTTGTCCGCCCAACGGTACGCGTTAAGTATGCGGTCGTAAAATGTTCCATCATCCTTTTTATAACCATTCTCCTCAGCCCCTTGCAGCGCTCCGTACGTTCTGGAGCTTCATCACTGTTCTGTATTTTGTTTCCGGTTTTTTTTTTACATTTGCATTCTTTCGTTTTTTTAATGGCACCTCAAAACTAACTGACTAACGCCGCTTCAGATGGTTTCCCGGTGAGCTTGGGGAAGGGACCGGGATCCGCCCATTCCCTGAATAGCATTATGGGCCCTCAAATGACGGTGACGTTTGGGTGGTGGGTATTTAATACTTCCATCTCACGCTTCGCCCCAGCTTCACTGCTTTTCATTACGGTCACCCGAAACCAGCGGGCCGCGTGGAGCTCGGAATATTTTACGCGAATCTTTTCCACCGCTGATGTATCTTTTACCATTTGTCACTTGTTTCGAAAAGGGGGTCTCTTTTTTGTGCCTTCCTCCCTTATCCCGTTTCTATGGTTGCCGGGTGAGGCAAAAGCGGACAATTTTTTACCAACACTCGCCGGTACATTCCGGGACCAACGGGAAATTGGGTCGCAGGGAAGGTGGAGAAAAAAAGTAAATCAGATTGCTCATCAAGTGCCACGAACTGTCCTCGTAAGGATATTATTAATTTGAAATGAATTCATTCCGGATGAAATTACAACTTTTAATGAAGCGAATGAATTATCATTCTAATTGACTGAATTTGTCACCAGGACGAAACATCGGGTTACCAAACCGTTCGGAGTGCGTTGATGTAGGTTTGCTGTTGCCAAGGTTTTACGGATCGCGAATTAAATTTACTTGATTTAATTTATTAGACCTGATGGAAATATTTGCTGCCTTCGCTCAGGCCTGCTTCACTCATGAGAAAAAAAAACTTTTGCTTGTTTAAAGACCCTTGCCAATCAAAACGAAGCTTAGTTTTAAAAGACTTTTAACAGGTAGCACGGTTTTAATTTTTTTACCTTTTAATTTATTCTTTCCCGGTCGTGATTTTTTGTAAAATTATGTTGACCAAATTGTCACTCTATTAATTTTTTTTAGATCATTTACTTTAAAGTAATTTATTACACAATGGATTTACACGAGGTTGGGGAAACACTACTTTTGGCATTATAGAGTAAAATAATATAACCCATTTAAATTGATGGCAATTACGTTTCCTATTGCCATTTCTGAAATATTAGACCACGCAAACCTGGGTGAAATAAACTTATTCACAAATCAGATTGACTGTGAAGAATTTCCAAATTTGATTTATACTAACCTTTTTCGCGTTTATGTCAGGTTTAATCAAGTCGTGCAGTAATATGATCCTTTGTTTATAACCATGTGCACAAAAACTGGGCTGAAGGTTTGTGTTTTGTTTTTTCACATTTAATATCTCCGTTTGGTGCTACGAAAAACACATACACAACGCAAAATCAGGCCTAGCGGGTACCGCGTGGATTCTATTCCAGGACTTCTTATTTGCATATAAATTGAAGAGCCGGAATATCGCAAAATGGGCCACCCCGAAAGGAGTTGACTACGGTACAAAGTGAATGTGAATGTATGTTCGCTTTGTGGGTTCGTTCATTCGTTGCTGACGAAATTTGGCATTTCCACAATTGTTTTCTTATTTACGCTAGCCGACGTACGAACATTTTCAAGGCGGGTCACAAATTCACGCATGTCGTTTCGATTATTGGTTCCAAATTATGTTTCGAAACATTTTAGATTGAAGTCAGTAGAATCCAGACATCATCAGCATATTCCGTACACACCATACGTTCAACGTAGATATTTGGCTAGCTTAGTAGCAAAAAATAAGGTGAAGAAAAAACAAATTTCCTTACCAACTCATATTTTCAGATAGGGAAGTCCACACCAAACTGATTCTCCATATTTTTCTCCGCATTTTGTGGACCATAAACCAGGCGATAAAAATATGTTTTAAATGCGACGGAAAAGCTCGTGGAGGGCAATGTAAAGAAATATTGCAAAACTTCGCAAAGGATAGCATCAGTGGAAGGAAATTGAATTCTGTCCCGTCAAAATTGTATGCCTCGGTGGCTTCGTCCGAGCCGACGCCTAGTAGCGGTAAGGATTTCGAGAAGTATGCAATATTTGCTTTGATGGCCCTCTACGGTTTTTGCAAGGGTATAATATGGCTAGACATATCAACCTAGGGATAGCCATGGTTATGTGTATTATGTTATTTATTTTATTTTTATGCTTGGTTTTTAATTTTTTTTTTGTTCAAAACATACCTGAATGGACACAATTTTAAAATAACTGCACATACCGTTTAAATTCATGAAGCAATCTTCATAAGTTTTGTCACTCCAAACCATCAGCAACCCCTTACCGGTGTTTCAAAAGTCAAAAGTGGTACTCCGAAGTTTAATTTTGGAACAAACATTCTCACAATAAACTTGTTGTGCACTCGGTGCCACGGCTGTAAACTTAGAGCCTCAAACCACCTCTGCTAATTACATTTACCCATTCCTTCATCTTTGACGATGAGCAATCTAAATTACACTTCAATCAGCTTTATCCGTCACGCCTTTTCTCTGTAACCTAGTAATACGGGGTGCGCACGGGTACAATGTTTGTTTTTGCGTGCCAAAGTTGACACTAGAGCTTGGCAAGAATGTGTTATGATTAAAACCGTTCCACGTGGAATGCTTCGGTAGTTGCAGTAAATTTTAGAATCGTAAACAGTGACGCCAATATCATGATGATACCTGGTAGGAGTTGGTATACACTCCCAGGGTTCTGCTTTATCGATTGATCCTTCTTGTTGTCTCTGTAGGTGATAGTAAAAAGTTTTGGAATGACAATTTTTAAGCGTTTGTGAAGTTTATACTATGTATTTACATAAAATATTTCTTGCAATGTGTTACACAATTTCTAATGTATAAAATACTGTCCTTGTTTCTATGAAAATACCATTTTTCTAAAATTTATAATGATGAAATTCTAAGCAAAACGGCCTTAATCATAATAGTAAGTGTAATAAGGATAACTTTTGGGTTGTTTGGATTTATCTTTTCACCAGAAGATACGAGGTACTTACCGACGCAATAGTGCTGTTGTTTTCATTTCGCTGAAGTCATTAGGATCAGTGGTAGAATATCTTTAGGTCCCCAAATAACGGCCTTCCAGCAAAGGCTGCGGACTCGATACGGGAGATTTGCTCCGTTATGTTCTAAAGCATATATGCTTCTGCAGATACTCCATTTCGGCCATTTCTTGGAACGACAGCTAATGCGATTACTGTGCCATAATTACCTAAACCAAAGTCCAAACCCCGGGCCGAAACTTGGCCTTGCCTCCCCTGCCCTTGCGAAAAGGGATTTGCGACTGAATCGAAGCGGGAGCTTCCGAGCAAAAAGATTGTACCGGAAAACCCAAACGGAAATAGAAGATAAGCGCCTCAAGTAACGAATGAAAATCGGTCGTTCGGTGTTGATTACGCTGGAAGTGCGTTGTGTTAGGGCCGGAAATTATCTGCATATACAATTGTACGACGATTTTCCGATTAAAAACACTTATCGAATAAATGGGATCATTATATAACGAGAACCTAGCTTGTTATTAACGATTTTTAGAATAGAATGAATATTTCAAAATAGTTCAACATAAAAAGTTCAAATGAATATTAATCATTTTGTTGCTTTGAAACTAGAAATATTCTTTGATGTAAAAATTAAATCAGCCTAAATCAAAGTCTGCAAATAAAAAATATTCGAAAAGTCTTTTTCACGTTTCACTGAACATACAAAATGGAACGACTCCCTACTATCTGTTTACATTCCGGATTCTCTTCTATTTTCGAATGATGGGATGTTAATTTGTCAGGAACGCTAAAACTTCGTCATAATGCGTGTGTCTCTAGTATGTCTGTCAAACCTCCACTTTCTTCACGACCATCCCTTGCCATGGCAAAAAACCTTCCGCCTAAGCAATGCTGTCCACTGCAGGAGGAAAGAAACGGATGTCACATACGGTTGGCCTTGCTGCACGAAAACGCCATGATCTCCATGCACCAAGCCACGCAAGCTCGCAAAACTAATCCGATGGTACAGATCCACAGACGGAGCCCCATTTCCATCGCAAACAGCAACCGTTCACTTTAGGCACACCCACATGCACAAAGAGAGAGAAAACATGATAAAAGCAACGCTTATCCTTTGGAGTGTTTGAACGCCGCACCGAGCTCCATTAGCTTCAATTTTGTTGACATCCCCCGGAACGGCGGCCACGGCGCATCTGGCGGAACGGGTTTCCGTTGTCCTTTTTCGGATTGCCAACGTTACAGATGTAACCGGAGCGGATGGAACCAGCGCTCACGAGGCCGCCAGATAAAACGTTTGCTTAAGGTCGGTTGGTCCCGGGAACGGTCGGGAAATGGGCGCACGTAGGCCGAAAGTTTCGTTCCGAGCGCTGATTATATCGCACCACCATACGAGACACTCATAATCTACACATTAGAGCGAAAGTGGGTGGGCAAAAGCGGTAGGTTCAGCAGTTTTAATGATATACTTTTACTTTCTCTACAAACAAGGCGCGCTGGAAAAAGCCAAATCCATTTGCCTTAGAGTGCTTTGTGAAAGGAAAACAATCCAATTTACTGCTTGCCATGGTGAATGTAGAGAAGATATGAGACAAAACTGCTGGAAAGTTCAATAGAAAAAATATTCTCTTCAAACTTACCACATTTCACATATCAATCGTAGTTGAAAGCTTTCCAAAGTTTCCAAAGCACTTTTCGTTCATTTGCGTTTCCATACAAATCCTGGACCGGATTATTATAGGAAGGCAGGTAGGCTAAGGGGGTGCTGGGGGTGCCCATGGCGCAGCGGTAGCGCGAGGAAACACCACACCACAGGCGTGGGATCGAATCTCGAGTCTGGCACCCTCCGGTATTACGAACGGCTGACCACCGGTCTATAATATACCGTCTTTCGGTCACACAAACTCTCTTCGGAGAGAGGCCTTGTCCCACTAGGGGAAGTCGTGCCACATAAAAAAAAAAAAGGTAGGCTAAGGGATCGATTGCAAGTGGATGCTTTGTGCGAATCCCGAGTAGGTACTCAGCGGCTCGATAATGTATAACGAAGTATTCCTTCCAAATGGAATGAAATTCTATTTAGTTAACTTGATTTGGCCCCATGGAAGTTGCATTGTAACAACCACTCAAACATTGCATAATGACAGTATGCATTCGCAAATGCACCACTCGGTGGTAGTCAGTCTTCAGTTGCATACAACTTCATTGCAACCACATGCATTGAAAGTTTGTAGTTGCTTCTAGCGATCTTAAGAAGAGATCCGTGCAAGTAACATTGTCTAAAACATGAAAACACGAAATATAAGAGCAAGATGTGGTACTTTTTTCAAAATTTCTCATTTTTATAAAACAAATACATAAATAAAAAACATTTTGCTGCAACAAAAAAGTGTGACAAAATTGAAAAAAATAATCTTTTGAAAGCTGTCTTAAAATATGCTTACCATAACAATCAACAAAATTGTTGTAGAATGTTTCTTAAGCATTCCAGAGGGTTTGTATCAGCAGATATCGATGAACATAACAAATTGTGGGCCTCAGGTGTTCGAAATGCGACTGAATGCGAAAGATAAACAGTAATCGTTTGCAACGTAAATACTTGCATTGAAACCCGTCGGGAAATGGCGCTGGGGCGGCTGCTGTAACATTTGTTCCTCTTAACAGAGCATAGACGAAGGTCAGAAAGCAGCGTTTCGACAAGTTGTCACTCAGACATCATTGTAACCGATTCCAGGAATGAAGATAAATTAAGAGGTAGGCATTAGATAGGGCCTACAATTTTCCTCGAAGGGACAAAAACGGTTTCCAAATCCAACAGTTCCCAAATCAACATCTCTGCTAAGGGTTTTGTCTGAGTGAATTCTGTAGCACAGTCGCGCTCAAACTGTGCAATGTAAATATATGAAGTAACTGTTTCAAATTCATATAAATAATGTCATCCGAATGTCAATAGTTTAAGTAAACGGATTTAAAATAAACGACACCTTTCGTTGAACAGTGATTTAAATCGTATATTTACAGTATCTGTGCTCGAGTTTCGTTACGACATCAACTTCATCATTTTCACTGCAGCGCGTTTTGCGTAATGTACAAATTGTTCCTAAAACTTATAGATTACTTTCGTTTTCCAGGGCTGTAACGACCTCACTGCGTCTGTACACCACGGTGTGTTCCAACCGCGAGATTCACTAACGAATCAGCACACGCCGGGCGGAAGCAAGTCGGAATACGCTTTCCGATGTTGGACTTTCTCATGCGACACCGTGAATCATCGATTTTGCTCTATATAATAGAGCACCGGTTGTCGGCACTGGCACTATTGTACACCGATTTGCCGTGTACTCGGTTGTAAATTCTCGCATCAAATTCTACGCCGAAAAACGCCTCCGCTGAGGCCATTCGGTACGAGCCCTGGTAAAATTCACATCCGTTTCGGTGACTATATTCACTTCCGTCTGTTCAGTCGGCGATCGAAACTTTCGATCCCCGGTCTCGTAACGTTTCATTTTCGGCACCAATTGCCGATAACGGTTGTCACGGTCGGTGTCGGGTAAAGCTGTCAAGCTGGTGTGTCTGGGTGAGGACTCCGGGTGTCGTCCTGCCGGTTCTGCAGGCCGCCAAGTATGTACAGAGTGTCGAAGATTACATTGAAGGACAGGGAAACCGGAAGAAGTAGGTGTGGTGAGGGGTGTTTGCGGAGGATAGGGAAAAATAAATAAACGTGCAAACGAACATGCGGGCCCCTCTGAGGCCGCAGCGCTTCGGGAGCACACCAATGAGGTTTAAAATGCTGCACGATAAACAACAATCGCGCAGGTTGATCTTGACAGCTTTACCCTACAGCTTTACATCAGCCCGACTTTCAAGCCCAGCCATAAAAAAGAATGCTGCTGTGTCAGTGCGCGCCCCGTTCCTCGTCCACCTCCGTTTGGTTCCTCCGAGCAGGGTCCTGCCCCGTCCATGCGCTCGTCTGCATCGCCAGTAGACGAGTTTAATGATTGATTGCGATGATACGGATGTGACGTCTGGCCGGCGCTGGTGGCCGGATTTTCCAGCGCCAGCAGTTTTCCTCCGAACACCGGTGGACTGCTGCTACTACTGATGGTGCCAGCGGCGTTGGTGTTGGGCGGGTTGATGCCGGCCTGGATGGGGGAAGAAGGATTCCAGCCTCCCAGGATGGCACACTGCGCACAGGAGGCCACCGACGGGCCGTAAGGAGGATGATGGCGATGCTGGTGAGGGGGCTGCGGATGCGAGTAGAACGCCATCGACTCCCGCCTCGGGTCCACCTTGCTGTTCGGGCCACTGATGTCGGCGGTGGTGAGCGTGATGGTGAGATTGTCACCCGGTGGAAGCGCTGCCAGGGTGTCGTTCGGGCGCCGGTTTGGCAACGTGGACACCGGTCCGGGGCCCATAAGATAGTTGGGCAGGATGAACATGGTGGTCGAGATTTGCGAGAGGCTTCCGCGTGGCTCGGCGAACTTGAATGCCGGTAGCAGCGTGGTCGCCGGGACGGATGTTACCGGGATGGGTGTCGAGACTGGCTGCACAAACGTTTGCATTGGCGTCTGCTGGTTAGTGTACGGAAGGGAGGTGCATAAACGGATTGTTAGTAAACTCTGGAAAGCATTCCGGATACGGCTACGGGAAAGAAAACGGTACTGGAAACAGGAAGGACGCTCATGAACCACATCTTTCTCACGTGGCTTTTCCCCAAGATAAGAATGGTGATGAAACAGCTGCACCGAACAAAAGAAAATAACAGCCTTTGTACGGACAGTTCACTTCTAGGCTTTACGGCCTTTTCGAGGGGGCAAATTCAGCAAAATCAGCATAGCTATTCAATATGCTTCATTTTGGAACGATGAAACGTATCCGACATTTGATAGTCTGTTACCAATTTCTGCTTGTGCTGAATTTTGCAAAACCTTCATTCCGATGCTCAATAACCTATACTGCCCATCTTCTCGCAAAAGAAACAGAGATATTTATCTGATTTGTTAATTTTTTCATATTACCTTATGTTCCCTTATTACCTGAATCAAATACAAAAAGCAGTTGATGTTATCATGATATAACGATGCGAACTGTCAGTCTTTCCGACACGAGCTGTCAACCACAGTAAACAACACATGAAAAATTGCGAAAAAAATATCAACACGATCTAAGTTCTTGTTTGCTTTTTGCATGGGGCTTTAACAAGCCGTGTCGAGAAAAAAGTGATGTGACGCGTCGTTATCTCATGATAACCTAAATTATTGCCTTTATGTGCCATTTCTTCCTCGATCGAAATTTTCAGATATAATCAATTGGTCTACTGGTTAGATTACTCTGATACAGCTGGCTGAAATTAACTTCTAATAAAACTTCATCAAAACAAAACCATCCATGTTTGGAATTTTTTCGACAAACCAAAAGGATTTCTCATTATCAAATATCGATAATTTAGTAGCGATAAGTGCATATGATCATTCATTATAAATCTGTTATCGTTGTATGTCCAATAATTAACTTGACTAAAATTCTGATCTATTAAATCAACAGTAAAAATTTAACTAATGTACGTTCGTATGCCCACATCGTTATTGAGTTATGCGAACACAGTAGAAAACGTAGTCTGACTGCTGAAACTAGCGTTAATTAGTACCACACTATAGTACTAACGTATCAGTTTGATCCTCCCTCCAAGAGAACAATTATTCCATTCGTTCAGTCAACGCAACATACCCTGACCGTGGCTAATGTCATCATTGAGTTGCGAGATATATTTTGCTCGGGCACTTTGACTACTTACCTCGGGATGCTTCTCGGCCATGGCAGCCGTGTCCGGCATACACTCGACCAGATCGAAGTCTTCGCTCGGTGCCCGGTAGCTCGACGGTGTGGACTGGCTGTCGGACGACTCGGAAGCCTTGATGCACCGGTTGCCACCGCCCGGGAACAGCTTCATTCGGTATGCTAGAAGCGCCCCGAACGATAGGCACAGGCAGCAGAAGAACAGTACTGCGACGGCCACGATCAACAGCTGACCATCGCCAAGTGCAGCTGAGTGGTCATCCGCACTCTGTCCGGAACCGGTTCCAGCGCCTGGCGCATCAACCCGGAAGCGTTAATTGACGACACGTGCGTGGGAAGTGAAAAGTGAGCACAATTACCAACGAAATGGGCCGTCCAACGCCTGGACTAACGCTTACCGCCTTTGCTGAAGGTGACTATATTTTCTGCCTTAACCGCCGAGTCACCTCCGCCGCCGACACTCGAGTACTTGTTGTGGTTGCTGGTGCCGACGCCCCCCTTGCCGGTGCTCTCGATCTGGTTCGGCGCCGGTGTTAACTCTTCGTCGTACAGCTCGTTGGACTCGTACGGCCGCTCGTCCAGCTCGTCCTCCTCCAGTGGGGTGATGTAGCGCTCCCGGAACACGTTCCTCGATACTGCGTGGCGCATTTTGTTTGCATTTCAAACCGGATGCGAAACGGCATGACAAAGTTTCGTAATTATAGCTAAGCTTCCTTCAGGGGAATAAACGGCTAATCCGTGCGAGGTAGCGTTTGCGAAACACCATGTAGAGGACTGTTTTTTTTCCAACACGTAATATGAAACTAATAACCCTAAGCTTATGTCAGGTGTTCAAGCAAACTAATTTTACATACAATTCATTTTTATTGAGAAAAGAGACTTATTACAAACAGGTTGAATATTTGTATGGCTCTTTTTGATTTGAATATGGTCCTGAGGCTCTTTCGACCTTCAGTTGAATCAAAAATAATAATTTAATTTAATATCTTTGATAAATGTGCCGAACGTGATGGAAACAAAGTCACCGAAATAAATAGTTTTTAATGCGTCTTTTCCCTATGAAGGTCAAATTGAAAACAGTCCATGATAGGAGCGATAAACAACCAAACATTTACAGCGCCAGAAGAACTGTTTTCATTTTTTCCCATGAGAAACAGTCACTGGATCAAATTTTCTACACCTGGCAATCCCTGGCAATGTCCTACCCAGTGGGCATGTGGTTTCAATCTCAAAGAGCCAAACAGCATCACATTTCAAATGTCACCTCGGGGTGTGTCACTTACCGCAGGCGTAGATAACTTTCAGATAGGTCCTGGCGTTCTCGGGACAGGGATTGCCGAACGTGGAACTTTCCACCGCAACCGTACACTTTCGCCGACCCTGGCAGATCTCCGTCAGCGTGTGGCTGGTGTGCTCCGAGAGGCAAGCTGGACCGGACGACGATCAAAGGTGAAACAAGAACGGTTCAGTTCGGATGGATAAAAGGGTCGAGGACCGGAAGGGCGAGTTGTCCACCAGCCCCACTTTGGTGGTTGCTTTCGGTCACCTGGAGTGACCCACTTTGGGGTGGTGGTGGTAGTGGTCAGGGAAGGCTGTAAACTTACTCTGTTCCTGGGAGGCCGCTGTCTGGGTGCAGTGTGTGCTCTCGTATGCCGTCCGTCCGTAGGACGCGCTGTAGATCGCTATGCGGGTGTACTGACCACATGTCAGCCGAACGATGTCCTTCTCGCAGGAGATCAAACTGCGGAACTCGACTGGCGAGATGGATGGAAACAAAACCAGGTACCACGTTATGCCCTGTCGAACCCACGCCAAGCAGCTTTGATGTTGTGGAACAAAGGGGCCGAACAAATAAAAACGCAGCGATAACTTACATGGACGGCATTTGTGATTGACCTCCACCATCCGATGAATACCCGCGCAGGGTGCGGCGGCAAAGTTCTTCGGTGACGCCAGGATCCGGCAGCGACGCTTCTTCTGACACGCCTCCACGACCGTCTGCAGGATCGAGTACTGTGTAGACGAAGCATGGAATGAGAACCGAACGACGTTATATGGACGTAAAAAACGAGCTCTACCTCCTCGAAAGGACAAGAAAAAATAAGGTGTGTTCGTTTTTCCTTTACTCTCCCTAGGTTGTCCAAAGTTCTGCACAAGCTAAGCTAACGATGTGGCGTCAATGATTTCACCACTCAAGAACTGTCAAAGTTGGTGGCTCTTAAATTGTTTAACTTTGAGAGCAAAGTAAAGAAATTTCGAGCGTCGGGATTGACGATACCTGCAGTACGTAGAGTGGAGTGCACTTGTCCTTCGGCTGGTCTACCGCGGTGAATGTTTCGTTGAGGGTCGCCACCGGATCGCTACTGGGCACCGCCACGGTGGCCGTCGTGGGCGCGAAGGTTGCGTTTGCTAACGGGACGGTCGAAAAGTCCAGCGTGACCGGAGCGAACGGGGGCGTCTCGGGGACGTAGGAGTAGGGAAGACCGTCCGCTTCGCTGTACGAGCACTGAACCGTGTCGTTGCTTTCTGCGCTCGGGAAAAGATACATAAAAGACCCATCGAACGGTGCGATGATACAGTGAGTAAAACGATACGACTCGGGTACTGAGTACTTTTCCGACGGGAAGTTTCTCCATGCGCACGGGGAATACTTCAGTAATCGATAGCACACGGGACGTTCACAAGCGTGCACAGAGGAGTACGTACCTTTCGAGCCATACTGCACCAGCTCCACCGAGATGCTGGTGCCGATTGGACAGGACAGCGTCAGCAGTTCGTCGTCGCAGCAAACGGTCCGAAATGCACGCAACGTGCTGGATAGTAACCCTGGAAAGTATGTTTAATCTCGTAAGTACCATTATTGGACTCTGCTGATTGAATAGTAGTGCTAAAAGTCAGAATCTTTTCCATTTGGCAGCGTACATCAAAGCGCCTTTTGGATGTAGTTTCAAAGCCACAACTTTTTTTATATACTTAGGAAAACGCTTAGGTGCAGCTTTTTTGCATTGTTAGCTAATGTTTCATGTTGTTCTTTGCTGGAATCAAACACAACACAGTGAGACTTTATGATTGAAAACAGCTTGCATACTTTTCAGTATCTTGCAACCGTTTCATAAAGCTGATTTAGTGTGAATTAGCTAAATATTTCTAACCATTCTTCCCTAACAGATAAGAAAACTCGAGTTTTTGCTGGTGGTTCGTTAATTTTGACCGAAAATTAAAACAAGAAAATGTCTTTTTGACTTCCAGCAATTATAAGTTGATCTCATACATTTATGATCCGTGTCTGAATTGAGAATAAACATTAAAATGATTGAATGTTTGAAGAGCTGTAACAGGTATTTTATAAAAACATCAATATATTTAATTTTTCTGAAGATAATATAATGTTCTAACTACGAGAGAAGAAAACTTTCATGGACAATTATGCTATGTGTATTAACAACAACGTAACAAAAAGAAACAGACGATTAATTAATCAAATTGAAAATTGAAAAAGGCCTCTACTGTTCAAACAACAATTCTCGTCTACTGAACATCAAACATGATATTGCTTTGTTATACTGTTCAACACCATTTAATGAATGTTGTAAATAAATCTGTTTTTCATTTCAGGCTTTGCAATACCATTATTTTTAACTTAGTCAATCAATTCAAGTGCAATATGATTGAATTGCTTTTTCCCCTTACAATTGCTGTGCCTTTTCAAAGCCAAACCCCACTTACTCCACCACATTTCGACCAAACTTTGATTGCTCTGCCAGCCGTAAAACAATACGGCAATTGAAAAAGTTTTATCCTATTTAAAAAAAACTGGTCACTCCATTGGGCCACACTCTGGGCTCGGCCGGTTCGCTCATCGTCGCCCCACCGAACACCAATCCATCAGGCCCTGACTAACGATCCAAGGCGATGGCAAATGATGGCGGCCTATGAATTTTTCATTCTTCTCGAAAAATTATTTCCTGCCGAGAGTGCGCATATTTTTCTCCGCTCAAAAACATCCCCTACACCGCACAGGCCGCCCCTCTGGGGTGTCGGTTTTCTCGCTCGACATCATGTACTTCTTCGGTCGAAGGCGGGGAGGCTTACTACGGAGCGATATATTATATTTATTTTACACCCTGAGACCGCCTCTAGGAGCCCGATGCTGCGGTTGGCGCAGGACACCCCGGGAGCAGTTTCAACTTTCTCGAGTCAGCTAGCAAAGCCTAGCCGATGCCGCTGCCACGGGCAGGAACTTTTCAAATATTTACATTCTTTTTTGCGCTCTCGAAATGTTTACAGCCGTTCAAGCTCGTCGAGGACCCTTTCCTCCTGTCAACAGGGTGCCTGGCAAGTCGGGCCGCGAACCGGCCAAAATAGAGGAACAAGTTGGATGAATATATTATTATGCAATCAAGACCACTGGAAATGACATTAGGCCACCGGTCGCGCGGCCCACCGGGCGGGCGTCGGTGATCAAATCCCGCGTTGATGATTTATTGCTTGAGCCGAGCCGAGTTTTTCCGCTGTCGCCCGTTCGCGCCGGGTGGGAACGATTAAAAGTTGCAGAAAAGCCCAGCAGCGTGGAATATTTTCCCTTTTCTTTAGATGGGGAAATATGTTAGTCTGCCTTCTGGTGCCCGACAGGGGGGATACACGTCAGCATCGATGTCACATTAGCTGGCGTAATTGAATAATGACCGATTGCGGGTGAAGATATCGACTTCCATGGACGTCAAGGACGAACTCTAGGGGGGGAAAATTTTCGGGTCCTTTTCTTGTGGGCTTGAATAATTGGGTAGAAGAATATTCCATCAACCGAGCAGCGTCGGGCGCGGCTTTCGGTGTCGAATTCCATTATCGAGCTACCACACAGAACAAAATTGCAACAAATTCGCCCCGGAGTGCGGGCTCGTTGCGTCCAACATCTCTGATCCTTAATCCAGCTCCGGTTTACTTTATTTCCACCGTGGCTCACGGAAACGACGGGATGCCCAATGGAATGGCTACAATTTGATTGATATTTTGATACGGTTCTTGTCAACACGGCATCCATCAGCGGGCGAACGATACCATCGGATGTTTTTGGGTGGGCCATTGTTTGCGATCCTCATCCTCGGCATCGTCCGTATTGTCTCTGTGAAAAGCTGTTCGTCGGTGGTATATTTTACCACAGGCACACTGGGTGCGCGGAGGAGTTTTTCTTCCACTTTTCCTAACGCTACTTCGACAGAGGCCCATCACTCGAAGTTTCCAGTGGAGGGTTGGATGCTGTCTGCTTTGGTTCCTGTTTATGTTCCGCTAACAAACCGTGACGAGGGCGTAAGGGAAAATAAAACAAATAAAGCTCAACCAAAATACACACACACACACACACACTTACATACAGCAAACAAAAACGTAGGACACACGATGGGAACAGGAGTTGGAAGGATGGCACGTTGGAGTGCCGATGAAAGGAAGCCACCCCGTACCGGCTTGGGTGCAATGTTTCACCGAAGCGAACGTGAGTGCCATAAACACATCGGGTTGGTAGTTTTATTGTTGCCAAACACTCGCGCAGACCGGAAAACTCGCCGCAAAGCCCCACGTCGACCTGTTAATCGCCCCAGCTTCATCGGAACCGGAGATATCCTGGGTTTGGGCAGGCTCCGACTGAAATGTGACCTTGCGGTATTTCGGCGCCCAAAACGCTCCGAGAGACCGGCTGCCGAAAGCATGTTACCATTTGTTTTAGCTTTTTCTGTTTCGTTTTTCCTAAACGTATTCGTCTCTAAAAGCCCCTACGAAACGAAAGCAGTGGAGTGAAATCTCTTGGCCCGCGTGGAAAGTGTATCGAAAATGGCCCCTAACGAGCTTCGATACATCATCAATAATGCAATTGCGTCAGGCCAATGTGACAGCATGGCTGGAGATTGTTTCTCCCATCCGGCCGGGGCGGTTAGAGTATAGGAAACGACTTAAAGTGGTCGTTGCTTGCGTACGGTGCTTTGCGGTATAATATTCAATCTTTCAAATGGTCCACCCCGCCTGCACTTCTGTAATAACTCATGGGCGGAACAATTCACATTCGTGCTCGCCGCAATGATGCCCGAGCAAGGAGTGTGGACATATCAAACCACTCCATCATGCGTCTCGGAAAATTGCAACCACGACCGGGGGCGAGTCGGAGCGGAGGGACAAAGGTGGGCGGAATTGGCAAACGATACCCTATCTTTCATTTCGAATACTATGGCGCTTCCACACTTGTCGTTCGTTATCATGATTAACGAGAGTTTGCCAAAAAGCTGGCTAGGGCGGGGGCTTTGGGGCTCACTGTTTCAGCCTGTTTGCCTTTTGATCAATCAAACACACAACTGGAGGCGCTTTCTTTTCAAGCAAACTTTTTTTTCCGGTTTTTGTACGGATCAGTTTTGCTTCATTTTCTCTTTTTGAGCATTCTCTAGGGATCTTCACAGAGTACTTTTATTGTTATATGCTATATAAATCTTGTCGTTTTGGCTGAACTTTTTGCTGCATTAAAAGGGAGTGTTATAAAATCTAAAATCATGAGCAAAACTACCATTATGCACTAACGAGTCGATTTGTAAATTTAGTTAGGTCACAATAGAAAAGAGAAATATAGATGATCATTGGACGGGAATAGCTTTATCTTGACGCATGTATGATACGATTGACTCAAAGTGCTATGTATATAGGTCGGTGGAAAAGCTCTACACCATAATATTTATTTGATCATTAACCCTTCCACAGTCTTGTCAAGTGGATATTATATCCACTTTTTGTTCAAAAAATTGTCATGCTTTTTTAAATTGTCGTATAGGTTGTGGTCTAAAATCAATTTTTTTTTAAGATGCTAGGATTTTCATTAAATATCAGTTTAGTTTACACGCATGTTAATTGTGATTGTGATCAGCAATAATTTTACAATAATAGTTATGTTTATAGTTTTATAGTTCAATTAAATTACACAATTTTACCAAAGGAATTAGATAAATGAAAAATGACTTTCAAAAATTATGGAACACGTTGTAAAGAAACAAACTATGCTAACCACTGCCGTTAGCTTTGCTAGGTTTAATATAACAGAAGCACTAACCGTCCTTGATTGAACTCACCTAAATCATCTCCCGCGACTAATTGGGCGAGCACCGCTATTCCAATAATAATGTTAAACATTTTTGCACCCATTATGGCATCCACCATCGCTGTATCCTATCAAACATATCCCCTCTGCGCAGCAGGTGATCCATTCGCTGGCGCCATATGGTGCGGTAGTTAGCGCACGAGTTGTATCAAAAACCACCAAACCACTTAGCGAAAGCTCATCACCGCAGCGTTCACCACCACCTGCACAACCACCACCCTAAACGAGTCTCGGAGTGTACGAGCTCACCTGCTTCGGGAGCAATTTTTCACCCAACAATTTAACAACTTGGTTGCATGGCTTGACCTCCTTTTTTTTAGGGTGAGACTAGCTTGTTGTTTTCATGTGATGTTTTACAATTCCCCTTCACACACTGAACCGGGAGAAGATGAAAGCTCCCTCGGCGACGCGTGGGGTGGGAATTGAGGTATAATTTATGGCACACCATTTACTGTATTCACATATAAACCATCATCTCCCCACCAACTTCACTGGATGGTTAGAATCAGCTCATGAAAACAATATTACACTTTCACTTCTGCCATATACATTACATTCCTTCATTCCTTGGAGCGGAAACCAGCACCGAAGAACAACTCTTACGGCATGGTACCACAAACGGCCACTCTGTTTTATTTTTCATAAGTCGTAAGATGGAGACATTCTACGCGAAGCGTGAATAATCCATTACAGTCGTAACTTTCACCCCATCGAAGACGCGCGCGCACATTTAACTTTGGCTTCTGGTGCTGAAACGATGATGTGGTTGAGGGTTTTTTTTCCGCCCGACCCCACTCAAGGGTTCCTGAAGCACGCCAAGAGCTTTCCGGAGACTTTCCGCACAATTTGACGCCTTATGCCGCTGGGCGAAGTTGAAAACTCATCAATCACTCCGGGCACGGATCGGAAATCTTACACTCCTGCCACCAGGCAGTCCTTTTTTCCGGAGAAATCCCACGGTAGGCACGAGCCATCGACAGAGCACCATCAAATAAAAACGCACGTGGCCCCTACCCGCCTGCAATCGGGACACCACGCAGAGGCTGAAGATGGAGGAGGTGGTCGCTTCGTTTTGTTTCTCTACAGCATTAAATTCACTTCCTGTGACCGGCCAATGTGGAATATTTTATTACCACTTTTATTGGCCCGGCTCGACTTCCGTAATCCACCGCCGAATGACTTCCGCACGGCCCGAGGGCCCGAAAAGACTCCGCCGCACCACGTCACAAAAGTTCCGTCCCAGTTCCTTCCAAGTCGGGGGCAGGAAGATGATATCCGTTAGTGTGCTTTCTGTCCGTCGGACCGTCCGTTTGAAACCGAGCGCAGAGTACGACTGCGATGGGTTAGTCCTTTACTCGAGCTTCCAGCCCGGCAGTTCGTTAGGTTTCATTCACTCCCTCTCTCACCAATCAGTCCTGGGAACTCACTCTCCGACTTACGCTCACCGTTGGACGATTCCTTGCGTGTTATCAGAGGACTTTTTGTTGGGAAGGTTTGGGATTTGATTCGGGCCGATCGACTGGGCGAGCGCCAGATGAACGCATGGAATGAATCAGCGGATGCAAGCAGCGAGTCGGCAGCGAAGATGCAAAGATTCCACGCAGCCTTACGCTGCACCTCGGCTGCAACCGGAGCGGAGGTGATTTATTCGTACAGATTTGCCGACCGTGGCGAAATCGGTAAAAGCATTTCTCCCTCGCCCTTTACCCGGGCTGCCGTGAACTGACCTTCGCGTGCAGGTTGGGGAATAGAAAAAAAAATTGGAACATGAAACGTTTCTAATGCATTAGAGCGACATGATACAAATCAATGCGGCTTAACGTGCTTTTAGGCTAGGCATATCGAAGGATTGTCCCTGTTGATGATTCATGCCAACGGCAGAAAGGGTTTCGGTGTTTTGTTAACCAACTGCTACGCCATGAATAACAGCAGTCACTCAGTTTAACATGTTTTTAATTGCACCCAACCAAATGTGACAACAAATCATGGACTAAAATAAAAGAACCAAAAATAGACATCCTCAAAGTGTTAGTTGCATTTTCAAAATGTTTAACAATGTCAACATTTGTACACTTTTTTGGCAGAAATAAGGTTATGTTGTTCAATAACTCGAATATGTTTAATTCTTTTAGATGGAATAATTTTCAGTGCAACGAAATTCAACGGGAAGCTTCAATTATTGTTTGTGATTTCCACTGCGCTAGCATTGAAGTGCATCGATCAAAACCTAATTAAAAAGCCTCAGGCTCATTTTGGGAAAACAACAGGATTTCTAAGAATATTATAATGCCAAATTTCCAAAATGAAAGCAAATATCATTGAAGCGCCTCGATCAAAACCTAATTAAAAGGCGTCAAGCTGCTTTTGGCGCAACAAGAGAATTTCTAAGAATATAATAATAACACATTTCCAAAATTAAAGCTAATTTAAATAGCTAATGCATAACCTCCCTGGCTGTGTGTTGGTTGTGATACAATATTTTTACATTTCATAACAACCATTTCAGGTAAAAAACTTCAACCATACATTAATCTCACGCTACAAAATTTTAAAATTTACGTCATTTGAATCATATTAAACAATTTTAGGCGAACGACTTCAAGCATACATTAATCTTACACTATAATATTTTAAAATTTTCGTTATTCCTGGAAAAATAATGTACATCATACAATCAGTGCTTCTCCAATTCACCAATGACGTCCAAAATATGAAGTTAGAATTTGGTTTCACCTTAATGTTACGAAAATTAATTCCTTGAATAATATACTGCAGCAAATGTTTCGTAGCATTCCAGTACTTTGACGCTGCAGAGGCATAATTCCACGGAACCGCCCATGGCATACCAATCGATGCCGTTATTCGATCCCGCCGCCATTTTGCTGTAATCGCTCAGTTCACCATAATTGTGGGCAGATTTATGACTGACTCGGTGCGGTTGTTTGATTTGGTCGCGCAGGTCGCACAAACACGATATCGTCTCTATGTTGACAATCGTAGCGCCCGTTCGAGACCGTACGGGACGCAACCCCGACACATGTTATTTGAGCAAAAGTGATTTGCAAGCAGTATCATATCCGTTTTGTGCGCTACTCAACTGTACAACTTCGCTGGCCCAACGGGGGTAGCCATGTGTAGCATATTTGGCGGCATTCATTTCATTCCCACGTGCAGCTGGGAGATAGCAGACGAGTAGAGTTGCTACCGGGTTGGGTGCGAGTTCCCACCGGTGTTGGTCGGTCATTAAAATGGAACGACGAATGGGTTGAGAAATGAAATTGCCCACCGACACGGCTTTGAGCCCGCGATGCAGATGCACCGTTAACACTTTCAAACCATGTCGCCTCGATTGTCAAACTATCAAATCTCGTAAGCCTTTTCCGCGCCGGACACCGTGCTTCCCCGGGAATGCGCTTCCATGCGAGCGGCCCGCAAACGCACCTGGGAGGGAACCATCCTGGTCCCAAGCATAAGCCATGTTTGTCAGCCGAACTTCGGGGGCAATATTTTATGTGTGCATCATTAAACTACAATCAACCGGGACCAGGACGGAACGGAATGCATGGGCGCAAACACGCAGAAGCGAACCAACGCCGAAAAAAGGGAGGAACACACCAGCGAAATGGGCAGCGAGGGAGGGAATGGCACGTGCATTTGTCCCCGCAGGCTCCCAGGTAGGAAGGATCTTCACACAAATCTCTCCAGCCCGATGGTGTTCCGTATTTCTTTTTTCCCGACGCCCGGATTCGGGGATAAACTGACGAGTAGTAAATCTAGGGTTATACGCTCGGATACAATAATGCCGCTCAGTTCCACCGGGCTCGGGATGGTGGGAAAACGAACCGGTACCGGCCGGGGGTTGAACGGTTTGCCGAGAGACCCAGGGCCCAGGACGACGGTGCACGACGACAGTTTTCCGCAGCGAAACGTGCGAAGCATTAAAGCCAACTACGTGCTGTGATCACCGGAAAATGAATATTGCTGCCGTTCCCGCTTCGTGGGAGCGGCGTGGGCGAGCGAACGGTAGGTGAAGGATAATAAAGAAGAAGATGAAGAGGAAAAACCAACCCCTACGACATGCCGGGCCCGGGTACGTATGTTGTTCCGGTACACCTGTGTGGAGGTGAAAATGGTCCTGTCGCGGAAGACTATTATTTACGCTTCTTGAGGTTTCGCTCGAGTGTCTCGCGTCGGGAAGATGGTGTACGTAAAACTGAGATTAGATTTCAAGATGCGCCGTTTCCGTCCCGGAACGGCTGCCGGTGCGTTCAGCCGTGCGTTGTTGTAGCCTCGCGGCTTTGTCAAAGAATGTCGAATTTCAATTTCGAACTGGGTTGAAACTTAAGCCCTAACTTCTGCGTGAAACGCTTCCTCCCGGAAGCAATCCTAATCCGTACCTGTTCGCCCGACCATGCCATTGTTCCACCCTGCTTTTCCAACTCACTGATGCGCGACGCAATCGAACGCAAATCAATCCCGACGACGTCCGAGTGGGGGGGAATGAAGCTTTGTTGATTGAAAACCATGTAATACCGGTTGTTTAGTCTCGGTGGGTCAGCCGGTTTGGGGTAATTTATTCACCTTTCGCGATGCGACCAATCCGGATGACAGCGAATCATCATCATCATTCGGGTTCACCCGACCACCCATTGCTGATGCTTCCGCCCGATAAAATCAGCAGAAATAGATACAGATCACGATTGATCTGTCCCGCCAGGCGAGTGGAGGGATTCTGAAACATTTCATGCCAATCGGAAACCCGTCCCGCCATCCGGCGCACATACATTCCGCTCCCTATTTATTGTTTGGCCGGAAGTACCAAAAACTTGTTGCATATTGTGACACGCAGGAAGGGGGCGCGTATGGAAACGTCCCCACCGTTACCGGTGTGTATGAATGTTTTTCCCCTGCCCACCGACTAGCATGGTTTCAATTTGGAGTTGCTTGACAAATAACGGTCCCTTGTTTGTCATGCTACTCAAAATTGAAATCATATTAAATACGGTTTTAGTGACAAACCACGGGTAATGCTCGTAAACGTGGTTTGATAACCGCGGGACATCCTCTTTGTGGGCATTGATTCGTTTATGTCCTGCTTATTGATTAACTTTTTGAGTTGCGATATTCATTAGAACTCCGTTATACGTTATAAATCCGGCCCAAGGTAAACATTGTTAAGCCCGCTAACCACTACTCGAAAATTGGATCGAGAGAAGTAATATTTGGATTCGGCAACCTAATGGACTTGATTAATGTCTGTAACAAGGCTGATTGGAAGCACGGTTAGATAATGGGTTTCGCTGTAAAATGTAGCCGAATCGACCACCGAATCGGCGGCAGCCGCTTCTCAGTAAACAAGCGGCCGGGTGGCTTCTGAGCAAAACTGATTTAGTTTGAAACATTTGCAGCTTACTGCGTTTCTTGGGAGCCAACCGCTGTTGGGACTTGCCGCACTGGTGCTGGCCCAACCGGTGAAGCTACTGATAGATTCTATCACTAACGGCATAACGGTGAAATGTGATTGGAAAAGCCACCGGGCCTCCTACCGAGATGGGGCCGGTTCAAGGTTCGGTTGGATGGTCTAATGTGATCTCTCGTACGGCATTTGACTAACGAACCGGGGCCACAGTGCGGCGTCTAGGAACAAAATACTACTCGCGAAGCACACGTGGCATCCACGGGGGGAAGGTGAAGCCAAGGGGAAACACGGGACGCTAAGTGCTGAGAGTATTTGAACCGAGGCGGACCCGTAGAACCTAGACCCTGGTCCGTAGAATCTTCGGCTTGGGAGCGTTTGGTCCGGCATGGCTACAACTTTCGAAATCGAGCCTTCTCCTTACGAGAGAAACTTGGCCTGGCCCAACGTAGGACGTGCTCGGGATGTTCAAATACACCCCGCAGATGAGGCTAACGAGTCCCGGGCGCCTGCCGGAAACGATGGCAAAGTGCCGTTGAATGCGTATTAATTTTTCATCTCATGTTAATTGAAACCGAAGACACGACGCCCAAACGGAGGGGAAAGTTAAACTGGCGAAGGTGTAATCGAGAAACAGTTGAAACATGCACAGCTTGACACATTTTCCCACCGGCAAGACGTTCTGAGGCCATCTCAGTGCGCTGGCCAGGGTGATTGCATAATCACAATGAGTCCATTTTAACATCACTTTGTGCAAATTATACGCAGTTTGCAATTTGCTTGCTCGTGATACAAGTTTTCCAACATTGTTCGGGCCCCAAAAATGATCTCGCATCTCGAATCCTGTTCTCCACTACTGTGGTTGTCATGTTTATAAAAAAGGATATTTAATTGCCTCATTTCTGCCACCCGTGACCAATTTTCAATAACTTTTAGGTGGAAAATTAATTAAAACTTGATTGCAAATTATGATCCCATCCTCATAAAATAAAATTAATGATTTAATTCGTATCGAGAGAACCACGTTTTCATTTTTTTGTTTTCTCGTATTATTTTTCCATCGGTGAAGGCACCAATAAATAATGTGTGGAAGAAAATCCTAAAAAAAAAAATATGGCACCTTATTGTGTGTCAAATAAATGGAAAAAATAAACGGATCCTTGCTGGTTTGTGGTATAGTCTGACGCTTTCCCTTCCGTCAGCACAGTGGACAATTTACTTGTTTATTCAGTGTTTTCATATCATTCACTAGTCCTGTCCAGAAATTGTAAATTGAACGTCATGCGATTTTCATCTGCAAATTCTTATGAGAACAACTTTCATAGCAATGATCTTGGATACTATTAATTTGCATACTCACAGGAACGCTGTAGTTATTTAAAGTTTGCAACCTGGCAATTTAATTTTTGAAAAAGAAAATGTAATGAAGCAAAAAGAGAGAACTGTAATATGTTCACACGGGGCTTAATTGCACAGGTGAGATACCACGATAAAATGGAATAAAATCATCATAATTCAAGCTTGTTGTTAAACAAATCTGTACCAGGGTAATATGCAAGCATAAATCTCGCAACATAAACATCAAGGGCATTGGCTCATGGGTTATCTCATCAAAACAGAAACCCCACATTCTTAAAGAATGCAGCAAGCACTCCGGAAAGGCTAAGATGCAACCCATCTTTGACTTTTTGAAAGCGCTCCCGGGCTTGATTTATTGGAGGTAGCGTCGGAGGCATGTGCATTCTTTGTACGACGAGGAAAACAAATAAAAATGATTTATGGCCAGGAAAAAGGTCCTTTTCAGGAAGTAGTGCTCGTGGCGCACCGTGAAGTTCGGAAAGTTGTGTTTATTTTTTATCAAATTGTTTAATGAAATTCGGTAATGTTTTTAACTCTTGTCATAGAGAATAATGAAAAATAAATAAAGTCTGTGAAAAAGCCAAATTGAAATTCGGATAGAATTAAAGTTTACTTTTTGGTATACTATTTACAACTAGCAAGGGCAGATGTGTACTAATTTAATGATATAATGAGTGTATGTCAAGCAATAAAAAGAATATCGAACAGTGGCTATCATAAATCACCTAATGTTAATTTTTACGCTTTTGTTTTTCCAGCTGATTGGAATTGGTTTAACATGTTATTTGAAAATAATATATCGTTCGTTAAATAAATATGCGTTCCATCTATACTTTCAAATTTGACAAGGAACATGTAAGGATATATTTATGAACGATGTAATAGGAAACATTTCATCCTTTATTCCAGGAAGAGTTTCCAATCAATCTCTATTGACGACTAAAGACTGAGAAAAATACATGATTCTACAGTAAAATACATTTTATGATGATCTTAATCATCTGAAAATTTTCATTTTAAGTATCCCGTAACGGAGCAGAGATAATCCTAGATGTAATCCGCTACCCTTGAAGGTTGCCCACCCCTGAGCCAAAATACGAAATGAAACATCCAAACCCTATTGTCGTAAACATCATTCGAGCAATATAATGAAATATTCCTTGAACATGCATCATCCGCTATCGGATGGGAAAGTAAAGAGCTAAATCAAAGTCAGCCGAAACGATGGAGGAGAAACAAACGTGAATAGTCCTCGACATGATCGAAACGACTCACGGCCTGGAATCGTACCCGAGCGGTCATGATTTGATATAGCTTTCGTTACCCCCATCGACCGGATACCAACCGGTTCTGCGCACATACACTGAAACCGTTGGCTTTTATTGCACATTGCCTGTTTATCTATCTTCCCCTCTTCAGCCCCCCGTGTAACTCCTAGAGTCACGTTTTTCTTTTAAAAGCGCTCTTCTTAAAATCTTCCATCGATCAGAAGACCTCTTGCCCCTTCGCATCAACGGCGGCACAGAATGCAAAAGTCATAAAATTAACAAAAATAAATAGCAAATAAACAGTGGTAAAAAATGGCCGTAAAGCATTCGCCGCCAACGACAGCCAAACGATCGTACGCCTTCGACGGAATGGTGTCGATAAATTTTCTTCCACTCTTGACGTTTTGCGTCGGGCTGGAAAGTTTTGCACGCCGCCAAGGCGCACTATGGGAGGGTTTTCCTAGCGTCGTTCGAGGACTGAACGGGCATAGCTGGGGCACTGACTCTGGCGAGAGGATATATTCATTCAAATCTTACCATTTTATGCTCGGTTCGATGGAAATTGAAGCTTCGAATGGGGCATATTTTATTTATGTCTCTCGTTCTCGGCTCGGACGTTTGTGCGGTTCTACGTGCGAGCTGACGGTGGAAACGTCAAGTGCCGCAGGCGCAAGTGGGGCTCACGAGCTATTTATGTCAATTATCATAAGGCTTCCATCACGGTGGAGAAGTCGAAAAATCAATTTTATATCCCACCATTGCACGCGTCGGGCAAATTGTGGAGGAGATTAATTCGTAAAAAGGACATGTCCTTAAATGTGCGATGACTGCAGGGAACATCGGACAGTCCGAGAATTGGATGAATCGGATGGTCTCGAACACACAGTGTACGAACACTAAGGCTACACCGGAGAAGTGCTACCCCACTTGAGCGTGGCGTCCCGATCACTCATCTCCGATGGCGATGAGTCTCCCGTGACAGCGTGCGAAATTGATTTCACGTGTTTCTGCGACCCCACCGGATCCACCTTCGTTGTCAGGCTTCGATGCTATCTCGCAACGTCCTCTGGAGCAGCTCGGAACGAGCGGCGGCGGATTCGGTTCTTCGAAGTTGAGGTATTAAATGAAGATAAATTCGGCCACAGTTCTGGAACGAGGTGGGAGTTATCGGAAGTCATTGGTGCGTGCTTGCGCTCGGCTAGTGTTTGCGTTTGCGAATTCTGCTCCAACAACTCTATTCACTAATGCTGGAAATGGGTTTCCTTCGAAGAACCGACGACGTGCCCGTGCGGCAATTCAATCAGTTTCGAGTCAGCTACGATGTTGGGTGTATTTGAATAATCAATATCGGTCAGAACCAGCGACTCAAAGTCCTTGGTTTCCGGTTGCAAGCCACTAGAATCCGCTACCGATGATCGCCGCAGAACATCGAACAAACCCTAGCGCCTGTAACGGTGGACGGCTTCCCGGCGGCAGAGAGATTGGTCATCGGTTGCTGGGTTCAGTTTGGGGCAGGGTAACGAAGTCGTTATCGAAGCAATTTCAAAAGGAATCCACGAGGGTGAGCCTGCGCCAGCGGATTCCATGCACCAGGACAATCGTCAAAGTGAACTTTGGTTCATAAATATTTATAATGCCGGAAATGTGCTGATAATACCAATAATCGGGCACGACGACGCGCTTGAATTTTACTTCGGTGGTACGGGCTTGGGTTCTGCACGGGAATGCTTGGCCGTGAATTATGATTGGCGAACAAGGGAAATGTCACCCGGGGACATATGCTTCTGTCAATGGCGATGAAGAATGGGAAGTAGATGAACGTGTGACGCGCGATGAAACGATGTTTATGCCCCAAAACCGACAGTTACGCACGTGCTCGGATTGGTTGGTGTTGATGGAAAGAACCAACCATACACATAGCTGAATCTAATCTGCTAAAGAAATTGCTACTACGACTGTTTATTTTATGAATGATTAACTTTAGCTTATTCGTTTTACGTAGTTTATTGTAGTTCATTTAATATTGTTTTTCTCAGCATGTATTACCCTTTCTCTTTCAATAAAAATTCCAACAAAAGTTATTTTGAATAAATTATTTATGCATGTGACCAACACATATGACTGAAATGTGTCAAAAATAATCTTCAAATACATTTGAAAACTTTTTTTTTTTTATGTGGCACGACATCCCCTAGTGGGACAAGGCCTCTCTCCGAAGAGAGTTTGTGTGACCGAAAGACGGTATATTATAGATCGGTGGTCAGCCGTTCGTAATACCGGAGGGTGCCAGACTCGAGATTCGATCCCACACCTATGGTGTGGTGTTTCCTCGTGCTACCGCTGCGCCATGGGCACCCACTTTGAAAACTTTAAGGTATCTTTTATTGAATGTTTTACTCTATGTTTCATGTTGTTCACTAGTTGAGATAATAAGGAAAGAAAAAGTAACTTCAAATCGTCGTTGAACTCAAGTTTTAACAAAAGTAACTCTTTTTTAATGTGTGTCCCCTTTGCTTACCACTTTATTCTGAATATAAGTAGAATTGCACGGCATGTAGATAATTTGAAATGGCAAAAATGTCACTATTAATTTTGAAAGCCGTACAATCATAATCCAGCAGTTTCTGTTCATCTCGACCTTTCATTACCGTTCCAACTTTTTCGGTCCTCAGCAAAAACGTAAAACTTTTGTCAATCACTCCCTGGGATACCATACCGAGAAGAAAGTCACAAACCCACATATGGTGGTGGATGTTATGTTTCTCATTTGTGGAAAAATATGGAACGTTCTAATGTGCCACCATCAAACGAGGCAACGCAAAAAGATGCCCACAAGTGACGACGGGCAGAATGGTGTGAAAGTAATTTATTTTATGAAACTTTCAAACGGACGCATTAGAGAGTAAAGGGTTGCGGGAGAAAACTTTGACAGTAAACTAAAGTGTGACGGCAAGTTCAGCTGAAGATTGAATTTGTATTTTTCTGTCAGTTATACGTATTGCCGTGTTTCTGGAAGGAGGGAAGTGGAAAACTCCACCCATTGTGGTGTACCAGTGAAACAAAAGACAAAAGAAATTCCCACAAAAAAAAGAACCGCAGAGTTTGGCGTTGTAAAATCCGGTTCCCGGCAGCACTGTTTAAATTTTCATTAGCCCATTCCTAAGCTTGTTTACTGTCTTCGGTATCATCGGGCGATCGTTGTGTAGAAATCAAATCTATCCCGCAAGAAAGGAAGATTAGTGAATTTCCTCACACCTACCGAAACCGTGCTGAACAAGTGGAAGACGCTGGCGGTTAATGGCATCGCCCGTCTCAGGACTGCAGAAACTTTCCCACCCCGCCGGGTTTGGTTCTGGGGAAAGGGAAAATGTCGGTTCGGCTCCACGAAAGCGTGGCAGCGGGTCAAGCAACCGCACGTCAAACTTTTCGGCCGGCTGGAATAATCGCGGTCGGATAATGCCCCCGTAGTGCCCTGCCAGCGCGAGCGCTCTAATGCCACGGCCATAACGATACAAACATTATGAGCGACGCTGAAGGGAAGGCTCGCGGCGAAGCCCGTCCGCCGTGTCGATACGGACACAATCTGAATGACGAAAGTTTTGACCGTTTTCGGCAAAAGTTCGAGCAAATCAGAGAACCATCGGGAGGCGGGGACGGGAAGGGAGCGGTACCGATGGATAAGAAGCTTACTGGGAAAGCTTTTCCTTTTTCGTCGGTCGGCCAGCACGAACACTCGAAATCCTTGGTGCTCCATTCCTACGACCACCCCGAACCAACCGGAGGACGCCATCCGGCAGCAGCATCTTATGGCGAATTGATGTATCGGTGAAGTTACTCGTACCCCGAACTGCCACTGCTCTCCATTCCACTTCGGTGGCACAGTCTGAGACCGATAAAATAGATAGCAAATTTATCTTATTCTCTCTCAGCTCATTTGCTCCGAACGGGCTCGGAATTACCGGCTGGGCACGGGGGTGGCAATAAAAAAACTCCCAACTGCCCGAGCCCGAGACACTTTACAGCACACGAGTGGAGCAAACGGAACACGCTGCCAACAACTGCTGGTCGCAAATTTGGAGATTTAAATAAGAAACTGTAGACACACTTGTCTCGCAGAAAAGGACGACTTCGGAAAGTCCTCCGACATGGGCACAAAGGCAGTTCTCCGAGTCGATCGTCGTCCCGATACGGGGATGGGGTACAGAATCAATATTTCATTATGGGCTCAATTCAAACATTCAAATGGAGCCAATGGATTAGGATCGAGTGTCCCGAGTCACCTGTGTCACGTGCGTACGTGACCGAGAACGGCCAGAAGGACACTCCAAAGCGGTCCTCTGGTAGAAAAGAATAAAATTGTAAAAAGACAACACCGAGACGTAACACGAAGCCACAGGATATGTGAAAAAAGCCAAGAATGGTTCCAGTTTATTCCACTTGACAAATGCAGTCGTTCCGTTTTGCATGATAAAAAGTCAATCGTTCGAGCACGGACCCTCTGACACGGGTAAGTAGCCTGGATATGGAGCCCGTTTTTACAAGGAATGGGAAGAAAACCCCCTCATTGTGGTCCGGCAGGGTGGCAAAGGGGCCAATAAGAGATCAATAACTTGTTGTTGGCCGGCCGGGCTCTACCTCTACGTCGGGTTGATTGACTTGCCCTCGGGAGAAATATGGGTACGCTTCCATTTAGTTTCCCTTCATCAGCATCAGCATCTTCGGCTGGCTACACACGTAAGTAAAGACGTTTTCCACTCCGATCGCTGTTGGCCCTTTTTCCTCTCACACCGCTTTGTTGAAGGATATAACTCGGGGATTGAATGGGGCGCGTCCCCGGAAGGGCGGAAATAAAAAGAAAAGCAAATATGATAGCAAACACAACGAAGGGGCACGAGGCCGTAGAGAATTATCATAACACCGGATCTTATTTCCTACGTGTGTATGCGTGCGGGGGGGTGTGCCGGAATAAGCCCGCTGCAGGGACGCCATTTTCTCGGTTCGCCCGAAGGTTCGCTTTGTTTTGCTACGTTTTCTGCTACGATCGGAAGGAGAAAAAAGGCCCCGTGGGAAAACTCTCTTCCCGAAGGTGCAGCCCTGGAATAGCTGGCATGGAGGGCAACGGGGTGAGAATGAAGATGGCCGAGGAGCGCCGTGGGGGTATAAGCATAATTTTTCACTGTCACACACTCCATGCGGTTTGCTGGTACGCACGTTCGGGAGGCGAACGATCGGTAGAATGTTAATGTGCATGTGGGAAAGCTGTGAACAACCACACGTTCTAATTTCCGTTTCAGGTTAGCTTTTCCTTACCTACGCCAAAGGGCAGCTGCACCCGTGTTTGCTGCGCATCGGAAAATTATCTTTGCTACTTGCTTCACTCGGTTACACAATGCAAATGGTGATGACAACCGAAAACGTCCTGGTTCTCATGGAAGGAAGGATTAAGAAACAGTTGCAAACCGCATCCATACGCAATGGTAGAGTTTTCTGTTCTTGCACACAAAGCCGAATGGACAAAGACGTCCGGCGCTCTAGTTGGTGGAAAATCTTAAACAAAACTATACGATCGACCACAAACGAACGGCAAAAAGATGGAAAACGAATCGTTGGATAGAGCGAAAGGTCAAGCTGAAAGCGGCCCATCTCCGGAGACAAAGTATTTCTGTGCAGTAAATAAAGTTTCCGATTCCGAATGCGTCAGTACTCCTCCAAGCATGAGATTTTATCTCCGCTCTGCACGGTCCGCCTGCATAAGAAAGCCGAAAGATCCGGTCTCGTCTTTTCTTTGCTGACCGTCGCTTGCGATCAACCCAGCGCCTCGACCGCATTCAGTTTGCCTGCTGACCCGAAACGATAACTTGAAAGTCTCCATTTGTCCGAGTTCGAATGTGTTGAGCAGCGCGTGGTGGCGGTGGGGTGTGGGTGGGGTGATGCCCGTTTGTTTGTTCGTCTGTTTGATAATTTTTCATGCTTTCAAACATATTCATTCTGCAATGGGTAAGATAAGATGACGTCGGATGTATCAAGTGGATGGGCAAAAAATTACATTGTTGGACAAAGCTGAGCTGAAAATCGCAGCAAAAAGTGGATCTTTAAACCGACCCTACGGAAGGATGCACTCATGGCCGCGTGGATTACAAAACAGTTTGGCATGAGCTTGTGTTTTTCGTCCACCAGAGTGGTGTTTTTCCCCGTCGCTGCAGCTCCTGCCCAAATAATCCAATTGCTTCCTGGTTGAGGCCGCGAATGTAAGCTGGCCGGCTGCCAAGGGGACTTGAGAGCTTTAAGAAATAATATTAATCATGGCCAACGCAAGAAGGGAAAAATGAAAAGACAGAACGTCTATAAAACTGTCAGCTTCAGTAAGTACAAACAGCTCCGAGCAGATTGTGCAGAAGCGTTCCGCACTGCAATGGAACCGTCGCTGAATACGTCTGCATTATAGGTTGCTTCGGAAGGATGTCGAAGTAATCGGCTGTAAAACGTTAGTGCTTCGGTTTCCTTCAGACACAACCATTAACCGCAACGTTGAACGACGATTATTGTGATCCCTCGCTCTCTCTACCCTCACGGATGGACAGAAGAATAATGAGGTTATGCCATGAACTCACCGGTAGTAAAGAACCTGCGGCACAATGCGGAGGACAAAAAAGTCGAAACCGGCTCGGTAGCATTCGCTATTAACTTGTACTGCTGCGGGACCAGGGGCTGTGATTGTGTTTGGACGTCCGTAATTTATATGCAACGGCCAGCATCAACAATTCCCTGGTGAACAATCGTCGGTCGGACCCTCAGTGCCTCAGACATTGCCCATCGCACGGTCTGTAGCTCAAGCCAGGTACGTGAGTCATTTATCCCCGGGAGAGCACTCGGTGCTGTAATTAGATTTTAAAAGGGCTCGCCAAGTCCATACAAAAACACTCCCACAGGAGCATCGGGGCAAGGGTTCACTTCTGCCGGGTAATGACTGCGGTTAAAACATAAATTGCATTCCCGTTAACAACTTTAAAGAGTCATTTAGTTGTATTGTGAAAGCGTTTGCACGATTGCATTGACCTTCCTGTTTGGAGTCCAAACGCATAAGAACTATTAAATGACAAAAGAACTAACTGCACCTGACAAACCAGAAAGTCAATAGACGATAAACTGTAGTAGTATCATGTGGAATTAATTGAATTATCATGAGCCTCGCTGGTCACACCGTTACCCGCCATCATCCATCGATAACAGATTAGAAAAGTTTCTTTTTCCCCGGGAGAAAACTTCCGAAATTCGTTACCTTCTCCCCGGGCTATTTTCCCGGAGCGGCGCAAACGATTCGATTTTCCCAAATAGCAAATAGATTCCTTCCCCAAACCAGTCCTCTCTCGTTCATACATTTTGTATGTTTCGTACATAAAGGTTTTTGTTTCGATTCGAACAGTCGCTGCTGCCTCCTACATACTGACCCCGGGCAGTCGGCATCTTTTCCGATGGTGCAGAATGGTCCCGCCACCTCGGCCCGCGGCAAACTGGAAAACTTTACACTCTCCTGCTCCCGAGCAATATTCGATGAGGTAGCACCGGCAATTGTGGACACATGTCGGGAGCTAGATCGCAACTGGAACAGCGCACCCACACTCTCGGGCTAGCACGTGTCTTCTGGGGGGCCGTTTGCGAGCAAAAGTTGGGGAAAAGTCATTAGCAAGCGCATGGTTCGGCGTGTTAATTCCAGGTGACATAACCGTATTACTTTCGCTGCCATCGACTATGTTACCGTCGGAGCGACTTCATTAGTCATTGACGTTAATTGGTAGTGACATTGTTCTACCGCCGAGGATATTCAGCGAAAATGGAATAATTATGGTTTAAATTAAAATTCTCTCATAAAGCTATCGTCGATGGTTCGTGGCGTGTCGAGGGTGCGCCGGTAAGGTTGCTGTTTTTTGGGTTAGAGGGAAACCATTTATGCAGTCTTCTTCATTCCAATTGCTTTCCTTAGTATAATTGAAAGGCTTTCCTGGAACATTTCCATCGATAACGATGAGTAGCTGTGGAGGATCCATGGTGAAGGGTTAATTAAAGGTTTGAATACAATTCATATGTTCTTTAAGAATTCCGCAAATCTTAACTACTGAATACTGAGTCATGGATGTGAAGCTTTAACATTCTTAACAATAATATTCCCTTGAATTAAGCAAAAATGATAAAATTCTTTTTCTTGCACCTGCCATGTCAAACCGAAAATCTTATCGGAGCGCGTGAATATGAAACGGAAACATGTTTTTCGTTCAATATTTGCCCTTATTGAAAAAAACCGTTAAAAGTCCCGAGTAACTCATTGCCTACATGGCGGGCAAATAGAAGAGAGTGAGTTACTTCGGGATGAATTTAAGGAGAAAACTCTCTCATCTTTGAATACCATGCAGATTCTGAAATATGAAATGAAAACACCTCGCCTTAAAAACAGGAAATTGGGTAAACTAATCAAAACACGGTTAACCGTGTCTATAACGATACAAAGTCTTTTATATTCGTAAATCGTTTTTGATCCAGTTTGATAATTTTGTACTAAATTTCAAGTATTAAGTAAGCTTTCTTTTTTTGACTATGAGATTATTTTGCCTAACGCTAGATTAAAAGCAACGATAATAGAAAACAAAGCTCTAGAGCAGGACAAAGTTTGTTTGGTTCTTAAATGTTTTCCTTCAATGTTTTCTTTCATTTAATGCCTTCCATCAATCATCATATCCACTTCAAAATTATCACTCCTGACACAACAAATATAATAGCGTAAAGCTTTCCCATCACTCCAGAACCAGCCAGCTTCTGAATTAAACCCATTAACATGAGCCCATAGGGAGCTCAAATGTGAAATGCTGCCATCAGCGAAGAAAAACCTTAACAACTGCGCCCAACCACTGGCACGCTCATAAGGGAATTTATGTTATGATGTTTTTTTGTGTGCTTATAAAGCATGCATTTAAATTAAGGACCGCATTAGATCAATTTGTGCACTGGTGATAATTATTTTACGACCCGTTACGTTTCATTCGACACACTGATGTGTTCCCTCAAAATCGGAATATGAATTTCAAGCCTATCTGTAAACGGCAGGATTAACGTGTCATAAAATGTATCACTCTTGTTTTTAGCAGTACCAAACAGGAACCCAGGACCTACCGTCAGCCTTGAAGAGCATTTCACGAATTACACGTTGTTGCAGGAACGTTAATTTGTCATGAGAGATCAGCAAAATGACACATGAATAAACACCCAGAGTTTAAACAAAGTGATCATGAAATATAGGAACAATGATGATGAAAAATAATGAAATAAAACACTCTTTCCAGTATATAATTCCATGTAGTAAATAAATTTGAGCATTTGTGTTGAATTAAATTCCCACATATACTTGAATCTTGCTGCAAGAAAAACTTTTTAACTTAGCTTTTAAAAGCACACGAATAGTTCTACACTCACAATTTAAACATGGCACGAAGAACGATTTTCCTTGGTAAACAAGAGTTGGATGCGTAGTATACCTGGATTCATGTTCAACGAGAAAACTATTTGTACTATTATGTGTTTATAATTCTGTTCAACCTTTCTTGGTTTAAAAAACGCACCGGAAAATACTTTAAAATATCGATTTCGGCATGTTACCATACAGGCAAGGAAAATGCTTACCATCACATTGTCTTTGCACCGTACCTCCATCCAGATGGACTCACATATGAATGTAAAATGCAAATTTTATCAATGAACACTCTCATGCATTATGCAAACTGCTGAATGACATCGCATGCATTGACTCAGATTTTATACTCGTTGCTGATACCAACACGGGAGGTGAACGTTTTTAACAAGTTGTAGCCGTACAGAAAATTCTAAAACGAGTACCGAAACTGGTCTCAAATTATGTGCTCTGTTTCGCTTAAAATTTTCCAAACACTACCAAATTCAGCATTTTGCAAAAGGAGTCCTCAACACTCGAACCAAAAGAAACTGGTTCTGGATGGGTATCAAAACAATTTATAATATTCTTAGCACTTTTTGAGAGGCTGTCAATCAATAGATCCTCTTCTCCTTGAAAATATATATTCCTTTCGAGTAGAGTTTCCGATTATTTAACGACCTGTCACGTTAAGCAACTTCACGAAGGCCGTTTAAAAGTTAATTGTTGCTGACGTAAACCGAACTGCATAACCAGCAGCAGCGTAAAGTTGTAGCACAGAATAAAGTTACGGTAAATATTACATGACTATCTAAAAATCGTGATTGATTGAAGTGTTATGAAAAATTAAGACGTGATGAGAAAACACGAATTTTATTCTATAGCGTTTGTACTGGACTCTGGTTAAAAATCATAAATTAGATGTAACCAGTCAAATAATACAACCAAAAGTTACACTACTTCAAACTGTATTGTATGTGAAAGAAGAACGCAAAGATCTTCACATATTTGCTGTAATTGAAAACCAGTGTATTCCAGATGAACCTTGCACTATATTGAAAGCAATGAGTTTAGGTAATCACCACTATGCAAATCCCAGCGGAATCGTGTTCAACTTCAGGATCATCTGGTTCGCCTGGTACGGTAAATTGGATTCAAAGTTCAAGCCCAAAAGTACTAATGTGTGATATGACATATAGGTCATGTTGAATGTTATCTGAAAGTACAATATGCACAGGAAAGTTGTTTAATGGAATAATATACGACATGATGTTTAAATTTTGCGGTTCAAAACTATTTTTCTGGAGCAAAATTGTTGGAATATAATCTATATAACCAGTTTTTGAGTTCTTCAAGCTTGAAACCCATCCACAAAATGTCAATGTCAATAAAAGTGTAAAGTATACGAAATATGCTTAAATTCGGGTTTCAACCAGGCTCGATATAGTCATTTTCCCAGGGACTTTCCCACCAGAATTAGTATTGTTTCGACTCAAGGCTGCCTGGAAAGAGGTTCCTTTATTTCAAATCATTTGCCTATGAATGGGTTCACTTACGCTCAAAACTCCACTCGAAGTCCTTTTTTCGTGGAATGCCGTTGGTGAAAATATCAATTCCCACTTCAGCGTACACGCCTTGAGCGCGTTTTTCCGGCACCAGCAAACCCTTCCGTTAGAACGGTTCCTACAGTATGGGATGATTTTTAACTTTTCGTAGGGATTTCTTTTTTTTTTCTTTAAGCATGCGTGAGGAGTACGATCCCGGCTGGAGAGAAACCTTTGTTAGTGGGATACGTAGGACTGTTTTTCCTTTCAAAAGGTTTTTTTTCTGTTTTTGTTGATGCTTACCCAAGAATTTGCATCAACAGTATCTATTCGACGACCTTTCTTACGACCAGCGTGTTAACCTTTTATATTGGAAAATTGATTTTTGGTTAGCTTGTATTGCACTTTTTCCCAGTGACTGTTTTCTCCCCAAAGAAAAGGGAACCCCTTTCTTACCCGTTTATTATACTTTATAACGGTTTGGTGACATTCATTGTGTTAAAAAGAAAGTAATATCCCAATGCAATGTTTCCTTTCAACTTGGCTACGAATGAAAGCAACCTTTCAACCAAATTTGAGCTTAGAAAGTTTGTTATACAACTTGAAGGAGAGGAAAATAAAATCTTGGGCAAACGTATTGGATCCGTAAGTTTGTTACAGGACCTTATCTTAAATAGGGACAAAATGACAAAAAACTCTGTTTTACTTGACCTTTTCATGATTTGGATTTACTCTATTGCAAGTTGTTGCTGCATTTTACCTAAATACAGAAATTAATAACGTGCAAACAAAGTCTTAGTAAAAACACTGTGGAAGAATTTGTGGTCTTACGGTAAGTGTAACCTTCGCCGGTTCTATTTAAACATGTAGGATATTATTCGATGCGAGAGTTACTGTTGCTCCCATATCGTTGCTTCATCCGCAGGAATACATATCAAATGTGAAGTTTTCAGAGATAAATAAATAGAAAAAGGTTTCTAGTTCAACTTCCGGTTCAGAAATAAGTAAACAGTCAGGAGAGTTCGGAAAGCTAAAACAGGTAACAAACGCCTGAGAAATATTTAAAGACAGCCATCCTTTCAACCAGAATAAGCACACCTGTTAGAGATGCTTTGTTCAAAGAATCTCTACGCTCGTTAGGTACTTTCCACCGAGCCTGAGGCTGAATAATTGAATAAACTCTTGAAATGGGGCTAAACATCAATGAATTATGTAAGAACACCGTATTTTGTTGTTTCATACATCTAACCTGAATTGCAGTCGAGCAATGGTTTGATGAAAAAAGCACTTAGTACTTTATAACTGTTTCTAACTTTTTTAAATATGCCCTAGATTAAATCAGCTGAATAAAATTTCTGTTTTACAATTCACTATTCACTAATCACCCCTTTTCCCCATAAACAATCCAATATTTATTTGATATGAGTGTTAGGATGGTTTATAAAACGTTCGTGCCGTTGCATACTCTCATAACAAGTAACCTGGTACCCCATTCGGAAGTAGATTGACGACACCTCGTTTGAAATATTGCTTCATTCTAAAGCAATATTAGTCACTTTGTTCTCTCATGCTCAGTCAGGTTCAAATTGCTAGTAGCGAATTTTGCAGCAAAAATATAGGCTAATGAATTCCAAACAAGGTTCGCTAGCTTCCGACCAATTGTGCTACAGTGGTAAGAGTAGGTTGATGAAGCGCATCTGTTCACTTGTTATTGGGTTTTGTTTTTATGTTATACCATGCTCGGTGTCTGCCTCGGTGACGAAAAATAAATCCGCCAAACTTTCGTGGTTTTTTTTACTCCAACCTATCGCACGGCATAAACATTTGCATCGAAAATTGACTTTTCCGTAGCGCGCTGCAAAAACGGCAAAGGATGCATGCGAGTCGCTTTAGTCGCGTATAGTGTTCGTGCCACGACGTCTCGGCAGTTTTTATTCGGTGCCATCGCAAAACAATATGTGGCAGTGTAAACGAATTTGCAAAACACGAGCCATAAGCAGCACAACAAAGAAACAAAAATATTAAAAGGGCGTCGGAAAAACGTATCGAAGCCACTAAATTTTTGGTTCACAGCATTATGCAGCCGAATCTCAACTATGGTGAGGCGAATAAAAAGGGTGCATTCGGTTTACGAGTTTGAAAAAAAGAATTTTGTTTTTCGGTTCCATGCGAAAGAAGAACGTAATTGTAGCGCGAAGGAAAGTATCGAATGCACCATATTTGCAGTGCATTTTGTGTTTTGTTTTTCCCACGTTAGTTTTCACGCTCTGAAAACGCCAATTGGAACGCGAATTCTGGTTTTCAAACGAAAAAAAAAATGAAAAAGAAAATAGATGAACCATATTTAAGTAAAGTTCAACGACAAGCAGCGTTATGGTCGTTACGATCTCTTAAGGTTTCTATCCAATCCAAAAATTCTTTTCAAACTGATATGCCTGAGAAAAATATGAGGGGCATAAATGGCAGAACATTTGACTACATCAAATACTGTTCGAAATGTACAGGACTGTAATGTTATGTTTCATGTATATAAACTGAAGACCTTTAACTTTAAAACAAAGAGCTTTAACAGTAAATATACTTTCTACTACCGCCAGAGCCAAGCGGTTGAATATCCAACACAAATGAAAAATCCTGTCAAGAAACTCTGCGAAAGATTAATGTAGGGAAAACTAACGGTTTGTACCAATCAATGGTGCTCGTAGACATTTTTGTTCGTGGAAGACAAATGTAACCGAACTTGAGCGTTGTGGAGAAAAAAAAGCTCCGAAGTCAGAAGTCCTTGGAAAGCACTGAGGCAAAAGTCGTTTTAGACTGGTCGATTGTAGCATTACCCTCTCCGCCGCTCCAGACGCAGAGACAATTGGATTTGGAGGATATTTTTCAGTCGGGCAATTAATCATGCAGAAAATCACACCCAGAATGGTACGCAGTCGGCGATGAGTTGGCAAACTGTGGACACTTTTTCGTTCCCACAATCCGGCTGCTGAACGTACTATCGGCCTCGTCACCGCCATCATCGGCGTCATCGGGTTTGGCAACCCCGTAATCATCATTATTCAGCGCCCGTTCGATATCGTTCCGCGGGGATACGCGACATTCCCAAGACGTTTGTGATGTTGACACATTTCTGCACATTTAATTAATCACGGTCAATCGTCCTTTCGTTTTGATGGTTCATCTTCTGCCGAAATGACATGATTTTTACTTTTTGCTGTGGTAAATTCAGAAGCAGCTTTCATTTATTCGCAAAGAACAGACATTTTGCTATTTCCGGCACTTTACGACTTTGCAGGAATTCATATACATGTTAATATTTTCCACACGCGTCCAATTCATATTTGAGTGTCGTTATATAAATAAAAACTCTGCTAGTTGATTAAATGCTTTGTTTATGACCGTCCGTGGTGCAAAGCTTGGACAAAAATGCGTGAAAAATAAATTACTTCCATTGCAGCGCAGCTCGCAACCATTTCTATAATCCCCTTCTCACACCAAACCCAACGGTGCAAAATGGGTCGCAGTGGATGCACCGAGCGTCAAAAGCGACAGCGGTATAATTGTTTGGAACTAGCGCTTAACTTATCGCATGGGGGATGCACTGGGATGAGATCATTAATTTATTAACCACAATCAACATAAATAAAGCCACCGTTACGGAGGCATTCATGCATTGCTGGAGTGCCATCGCATGGAGGGTAATTGCTTTGCAGAAAAAAGAATAAAACTAACATCTCTTTAACCCACCACCAGGTCAAATGATTGACAAACAGTACATTTTGTGGGGTTTGTCGTTAATACTTCAACCCACATGGTAATGCGGTTTTAGGGGAGCCATTTTTTATTGCCTTGGTTTTGAATCATAAAGCTGTCATTGTCATGCGATGTACTCAACGATTGTTACTTTTATAGTTTTCAAATAAAAACAGTTATTGATAAATGCCATTGAATTATCATGGTATGCATTTCTCGACATTCGAAATAAAACATAGCTGTCCAGATGTCCAGCAAATCGATGTTCTATCGAAATTTGCGGATTAGTTGACATACATACTAATTGAATTGCTAAACTTTACTCACTACGCAAAAATATTTTCATAAGAATTCAAATAAATTCATTCATTCTGATTTTGCTATAAATTTCAAAGAATTGAGCTTGAAGTTGAAAACTGAGCCACGATTGATTATTTTCTTAGTTTTTTCGTATTACCACGTAAATTTTTGTACTAAAACAACATAACTTGAACTGAATAAAACCAAACTTCTGTTGTATTAAGAACCAGAATAACGAACGATTCGTAAATTTCCGCCAGAACGGGTTTATAAACGGTTAGCCTGATGCATTAGTACCTAATGCCTAGTGAAGCGGCAATTTGTCAACTAGGTTGCCGTATTGTTCCGAATGGTAAAGTTTCTTAACGGTGTAATTTTAATTTGATCATAAACGGTCGGTTTCTCAGCGATCACCCAATTGCCGGCAATTGAAAGTCATTGCAAAAATCATTCATCCATCGACGATGAAATTTATTCACGCGAGAAATGTCTTAAGCCGGTTTTAAGGAAAGGTAAATTTCGACCGCCTGCTTCTATAGCAGTTCCAAAAGGGACCAAAAAGCCTGTACAAGCAAGAAAAAACAAAGTAAAACTTTGTTCAAACGCCAGCCGTAACGTAGCATATTTTCTTACCCAAGGCTATTCCTGCATAAAACATTTTTTAGTTTATTATATAAAAAAAAATCATCCCATACACATTCGGGCGTTATGGACGGGTTTTTATTTACATAAAGAAACCTCAAGCCACAAAAAATACATTTTGTTTTTCATTTCTTTTGTTAGAAAGTTCGTATTCCACATTCCACATCTACTCGTCTGTTTTACATTTTGTGCTTGGTGTATATTCCTTCAGACAGAAAGCAACGAAGAGAAAGCCGCAACAAAGTTTGATAAAAAATTTGCCATAGAATTTCGCAGTATTTTTTTTTCATTTGGGTTGTTAATACTAAACTGAAATCATTTCTCAGAATATTTAATATTGTTCTCTCCTTAAGGTATGTGGCAGCCGTCAAAAAGTCATTTGAAATGAAAAATCGTACAAAACAAATTCGTCTAAAGTCCTTTGTTTATAAGAAAACGCTTAATTATACGCTATCTTATATTTTTACTCCACTAAGTTCAACCGTTTGTTTTCAAGTGAAACTATTATATTACTTTTGTACCATTCTGGTTGGAGAGAAATAAACAGAACATTTTTTCCTCTTGTTTCGAGGGCATTCAGCTAATGATCATAACACCGAATATGAGATTTACGTATAGCCAAGTTTTTACGTCGGTTAGCAAACACCGCCGGCCACAAATATTGGACCCTGCCACAGTAACGAGATCTTCATTGCCAACAAGTAATCACCGATCCTTTTCACTAGCTCCAACCTCCCGCCTTTCACAACGACCCGGGTGCAGATTTATGCTGATCCCGTTAGCTCCAGCTCTAAACACTGCCCGACGAGCAATATTTCATACCACAAATGATTGCTTGATGAAACATTCTCCGCACGTTGGCGTTGACCCTCGCGTTCCACTGTGCCGCGCCCCAAAGCCTCAGGGTGGGAGCGAAAACTTTCTCGGTAACACATGAAGGATCATAAATCTGATCGGCGGTCAGAAGGTGCGGATGCGAAGTTGCTGCGGTTTAATTTGCAACTTTCGGTTCTGCGCCTGGGCGGGTGTTGGTGGAACTGTATTTGTGTGTGCCGAGGACACGGGAGTGTACCAAGATTTCTGCCAACAACATGGATGCCATTGGCACTAAAACAATCTCACCCGCCCGGTAAGAGCATTCTGCAAAAGGGAGGAGAATAGTACCATTTGTGGTTTGCTGGCAATCGTCTCAGCGGCGCTTCGAGCGATAAAACATTCAATATCACTCGTACATGAGGTTTTATGCGGATAGCCGGGATTATGGATTACTTCGGGTTCAGCATGCAGCATGGTTGGATCGTGTCAGAGTTGAATGCCGAGTTGATTGACTGACAGTAAGTTATAGATTTCCAGAAAGGATTAATCTTTAAAAGTATTAAGAGGTTCTATAACCACCCATGAATCAAAATGCACAGGCACATGCACCAGGAATCTGTTCTCTGATCATATACTTCCATGAGCAAACGGGTGAGTCAATAATGGCACTGACAATACATAAATATTCATTCGCTGTATCGTTTCAGAAAAGGATATTTTTTATAACTAAAATCTTCGTTGATGGACAGTGGCAACAACTAATGACCAGCTTTAAAACAGCATATTTGTCAAGCCACGGCACGTTGTTTCCTCTCGACACGAAACGCTGGTGAAACACAAGCTAGCAGGTCTCCAATTTCTTTTAATTACACGTTCGGTAAGGAAAATTAATAGTACGTCATGGGGAAAAACTTTTTCCATTTGCCTTTAATTTTGGTCATCACCTTCCGACCGGCTGTTGGTCTTGGCTTGCGCTACCTAAGGATGAAAGCAGTTTGCTGCGCTTGCAACGGAGAACGAAGGAGCGCAGAAAACCAACGTCTCGGAGCAAAATTCAGTATAATGCATTTGTAATTAGGGGTCCAAGCAGGACGGACCAACAGGCTCCGCGCAGCAGAAATGGCACCCATTCCCTAAACCCATGCCATAATCACATGGTAAAAGTGCTGCAGGTTAAAAGCGCTGCAAAGAAAAAGAGCGCGAGGAAAATCAGAGCAACCAGCAACGGTCGATGTGTTCTAGACGGAAAACTGCATGAGATTGTAGGGAAGTTTTTGTATCGTGCCCCGGACGAAGCATACAACGGCCTGAATAGGTCGAAGAAATTGAACCTTCCTCAAGTTTTCTCACCCATGTACCCGGTGGTGTAACATTTCAAGTACACGAATCGAGCACAAGTTTTCCGTTCGCGGATCCTGGTAGCGTGTGGTCGTCCATTCCGCACCATTAACTTAGCCAAGCTGGTTGGATTTCTTTTTTCTAGCTTCATCGCTCTCAACGGTTCTGTTTCGATCTTGGAAGGAGCACACTATTTCTTTTCCCGTTCTGTTCATTTATTTTTAGCGTATTACTCTCAATGGTGTGAATTCATTCGAGTGTTTTTGTACAAACGATGGAGTTAGCAAGTAAATTCAGTACTGTAAAGTCTTAAGGATGTTTTTTTTTTATGGAATGGTTGTAAGTTGGCAAGAAAACCGTTATTAACTTAAGAGAAAGGCATTTTTTCAGCTTTCTAGAATCATTCTAGTAAAAGGCAATGAGAAACAAATAAAGAATATTTGTATTTTCGTTCATCCTGCTTAATGTAATCTACTTCTAGTAGATCCACTATTTGCTTTAACTTGAAGTATCCGATGCGCCTTATTAAAATCCAGCGCTAACTTATGGCACCAAGAACAATATGCGTCTGAAATACCAGAAACTTGGGACGATCTTACCCCGCCAAGTGTGCATTGTTATTAAAATTTGTTGTTGTCATACATTTTGCAACGCCAAACACATCGGAATGCACTGACATGGAAGTTTTCCCTGAAAGTACCGCACGGAAGGCAACCGGGGGCCGCGTAAGAGAATCGGCCCGTTACATTCTTCGACCTTTTGCCTTACCAAATTATTTACCCTGCCTTTTGGTGCTCGGAACCAGCACGGTGGCACTTTTAGCTGAAGGCACCCAGGATGTTGATAAATGAGAAGTTTTCCGTCGTCTTCCTGCATCGAGCGGTATTTCTTTGCAGCACGACCCATATCGTTCGTTGGCTTATAAAAGAGCTTCGTACAGCAAACTCTGTATTTTTACTGAAAGAATGCGATTATTTAGAATTTCTTAGCATATAAGCTTTGCTCCATTCGAAATTTCGCGGCACAAAATTCAAAGAATGGTAATAATACTCCCGAACTTTTGTTTGCCTGGCTCGTCAATGATATTTTGATATGCTATAAAAAGTTAAATCTGCTGCTTTCAAAATATTTCTTGTGGTATATTTAAGAAAACCGTCTGTCTACCAAGTATGTCAAAGTGCAATATTTCAACAAAAAAATGGAAGAGCTTTCGAAAGTGAAAAGCTGTATCAAAATTTCAAGATTCCCTATCGAATATTCAATAAATAAATATTCAAGTATAATATTGCTATCGAAACAAAATCATCAGGAAAACGTCGAGGGAGATTCAAAGATACAAAATAACAATAGAATCTAAAATTCACCGATTATCAAAGTATTGCATTTTATTTTTGTGTTTTGTTCCCTAGCTGTGGAAAATAACTGGTAGATTTCAATACCAATGTGATTACCGGGAATTATGATGTGTAAACATCAAATAAGGATCCAATCATGGGAACATATTTGCTTTAGTAATATATATTCAGTTGAGACCGATTCGGAAGAAATAAGGGTGGATCTGAAGTTTAAAAGGATTCGAGTTTGCATTTTTGAGAAGGTTGGAAAATTTTAGTCATAATTTCAATATGAACTGTTTGAAAACGTAAATATGCTAAATTATTTTTTTTAACTGATTCATGCTTGTCGGGGAGAATCCTCGAAAAAAAATCCAAGTGAATTTCATCTTCTTTAAAATCGAAATTCAGATTCCACTGTATTAAGAGAACCTTCAAGTAAGAAATAAACCTCATACCCTCCATATAACGAACCCCTACCATCCGGAAAATGAAAACTCACTTTGCGCTAAATTGTGCCAGATAAAAATGCTTCAATTAGACCATGCCATCTCGCATCCTCCTTGCCTGTGTTCGCCCTACACTCTTACTTCTGTTCCGGGGGTGGCCAGATGGTTAACCACATTGTATCAGACATCGCACTGGCAATAGCGTGGCCGTGTATTAAGAAGTTACAACTTTTTGCTACAATGAACCCACCATCCTTTGGAGATGATCCTTTTTCCTGCTCGCTGCCGAGCGCGGGCGAGCGGATCCATTCCGGTCGAATCTGTTTTGAGAGGATTATTTAATTGCCATATTTACGAGCTCATCGAGGGCTTACGGCCGCACTTTCGTAGAAGAAGACGAAGAAGTTTTCCAAACATTTTGCGTGCAAATGAACCGTCGACTGTCAGCTCGGGAAATACTTAGTATGCATCTGCTACTTTTAGCTTCGGGTTTTCAATGCGATTAAACGAGCTTCGTTTTCAAAGCAAGGGGATTACTTTTTGTTGTAACGAACATCATATCATACCCTCGCAAATACAGCATGTTGTGCTTTCAACATGCATTATTCCCGGTTTTCTACAGGGAAAAAAGTTTTACATTTCCACATCACTTTAAGCTAAGCAAAAGATATACACTGCGTCCCAAAATGATAGCCTCACCCAGTTTTTTCGCTTATATGCTATTTTAAATGATCGCAAGGTAAAATAAACGACAGAAACATATTCCTTAATCTAAAAGAAATGTGTTTCACTTCTAATTTATCAGAAAAAAAAATTAATTATAAAATTTTGGTCAAAAATTTAAAAAATGGAGTGTCCCATAATGATAGCCTCACTTCAAAAATCATTCAAATTAACAAAGCAACCCAGTTCCTAGCTACGTTATCAGTTGCCAAAAGTAATTTTTAAGTTCTCTTACTTTAATTTGTAATTTAATTTGAACATTGGAAGCAGAAAACAACTCTACGAACGAGAAAAAAGTCAAATTGATGCTTATCGTTTTAATGGCAAGTCAAATCATGAAATTGTTGTGCTAATAAATAGATTCACAAACGTCATTAACGATTATGTAAAAGATTCCAGTTAATATGGGCTTCAGAAGTCTCCTGGTCGTCTTCAAAATCTTTCCTCGCGTGATAATCGGAGGATTTTTTAAGTTGCTTTCAATGCAACCAAAGGTTGCCGTAGGACAAAAAACGATTTCTGGGTGAATGTGCACAAAAAATGCTGTGTTGCGAGCTTTGAATTCATGTTCTGATATTATAAGAGAGTCCATGAAGAAAGTTTCTGCCCTCAAACTTCACCAAAAAGTCGCTAGATTGGAGTTTGCTACAGAACATATGACATGGAAGAATGAGTGGAGAAACGTAAGTTGTCACTTTGTAGTCTTGTTCAAATTTTAAATTATTAATTCATGTTAGGCGGATTATATTGATGAAAAAAAGTTAAATATTGATGGATCGGATGGTTACATCCATTACCAGCGAGATTTAAGACGATAGCACGATTTTTCTACCGTCGCAATTTTGAAAGTAATTTGGGCTGCGTTCAGCGGTCTTAGTAGAAGTAAATTGGCCATTATACCAACACGTATGAACAGCGATATGTTTATCGACATCCTGGACAATCATTTAAAGCCTTATCTGGAAAATCACAACACTCAACAGCTCATTTTTTAGCAAGAAAATGCTGCCGTGCACGCAAGCAAAACAACAAGAACTCACCATGCACGATCGAGTATCGAAACAATGTCTTAGCCAGCCGTTTCCCCAGACCTTAATCCAATAGAGAATGTTTGTGGAAGGCTAGTTCAAGAGATTTATGAAGATGGGAGACATTACGAGACCCTAAAGGACCTTAAACTTGCTATCCGAAATGCTTGGCGTTCCTTATCAGTAAATACGTTAGAAAAATTATCGGAGAGTATACCATCAAGCATTTCCCAAGCATAAATCGTAATGGAGAACCAACTGATAACTAAATCATGACTTTTTAATCCATTTATGCTATTTTTGTTGATAATTCGATCAAAATCCTAAGTGAGGCTATCATTTTGGGACACCACTGATTTTAGTTTTTTGGACCGAAAGGGATTGTTCGTTCGTTTTCTTCAACAATATTTATGCAAAGTAGTCGTTTTATACTTACAAATATTCGTGAATTTTTTGGAAAAATTTATATGCTCGGTATTCGCCCTGCACAGAAAAAACTAGGTGAGGCTATCATTTTGGGACGCAGTGTATATCCAGGTACACCGGTTTTTGTTCTGTACTCCTTATAAAACATCGGATGGCTAATTGTCATGCTAACAAAGAATCATTTTCGTTGACTGCAGTCTCACGAGTACATTAGTTTACGGTGGTTTTCGAAAAAATTTTAACGTCTCCACTCATCAACTCCAAATTATTTATTCAGAACTACAATCCTACATTCGCCAGTTGTCACTGGAAAGTTTCTGGCTGGAAAGAAAAACTACCATTAGTATTTTAACCAAACCAACACACCTGTGCACCCGGGGTGACAAAATGCTTGTGCACTTGCACTGTCACAACACCCGCGGCTTCCAGCCATGTCAGCTTCAAGTTGATGGACACTATCCTGCTGGCCGCTCAGGCACCTGATGTTTGTTCCGGGCCATCGTCCGTCGGAACACTTCAGCGCGTCTCGGCAGCGTTTAGGGGCATATTTAGTTCCTTTTTTTTGCCGGAGACGGTGAAAGATAATCATTGTGCACCGACCGGCATTACAGCTGTAAAACCTTTAGCTCTACTTTTCGCGGTTTAAGCTCACTCGAGGCGCCGGACAAATGCCATCACATCCGGGCTGAAACGTGTATGAGCGCTGTTTTACTTTTCTTTCCGCTGTATACTTCTTTTTAACTTTAGTTTTCAAACTACTTTTCATCGAGCACAACCAACTACGGTGCCCAGCACGCTGGACGAGTATAGTGGCCGTGTACCACTGTTTGTCGCTTCTTTGCCATAAAATTCCCATTAGAAAACGAAATCGTGGGAAAACTGAACACCGGTGCGCAACCCGCTTGCTAGTGGTGGACGTTTCGTAGTAGTTATAAATCTTTCCCCCCCGGTGAAGATATATGGCATCCAGTTTGCTGACGACCGGAGATTATTTCTTTCCACCCACCGGTTAGCTAGCAGGCCCATCGGGGACGTTAAATTTGTATTGTTTTATTTTGATCCCGTGCAGAAAACCAAGCAGAATCGGTGTTTGTGAATGGAACTATGGTTTTTTGTTAAATGTGAAATGTGTTGAGTGAGAATACTCACAATGAAATGTTCACCGTTGATTCTTAACAATAACTTCTTGATGATCAAAGGAAAAATTCTGGTCAAAAGAAACTATTTTCTATAGAATACAATAATATTATGTTGTTGCTGTAAAACATTTATGTTAGAAATAATTGTTGATTGACTTTATATTTCACTTGGTCATTCTTGTTAAATTCTACATGGATAGCACGAAACATGAAGTAAATGCTTATTATAATTGTTTATGATTAAATATACTACATGATTGTGAAATTGTTGTGTTAGAATGTTCATGACTTTTCCCTACACAATTTCTTGAATTGGTGATTTTTTTATTTTGTTAACTTCCGTCTAGCATTAGCTTGCCAAGAGGTTTCTGTTAAAACGGGTTTTTTCGTACTTAAAAGTAACGAATATACGTTACACTTACTTCTAAAATATAGATCGAATGTAAATGGAATCGATCAGAAAAGGATGATGTAACATAATTTAATCCCGTCAGACAAGTGTTTAGTCTACAAAAACAGCACCGACGGTTCACAATTGTAATGCACCGCTCAGAAAGCTAATAAAATAAAAGTTATTGCTCTTATGGCGCTTCGTCTCAATGCCAGGGAAGCGACTTCCATAATGCTGATTTTCTTTCTTTTTTTTTCATTGTGGCCATGAAGCGAAACAACTTAAGAAGTCGGTAAGCTGCCTTGTTTTAAGACGCGCACATTTTGCAATTCCGCCATTTCACTGCCGCCCGTTCGCCTCGAGCTTTCTTTTAGCAGCGTCTTCAGACGGTGTTACGAGCCTGCTTAACATAATCCGCCCACTTGGCAATGCATTGTTGCGAGTGGATTCTACAGCGCTGAGCCCTTCGCGGTGGGGTGGCTTGAGTGCGGACTTGTGTGAGTGCGTGGATAATAACATTTCTTTTTTCAACTGGCCCCCCACTACCATGGCCTTCGTGTAAGTGCAGTGTAATACAGTATGCAAATCTTCTTACTAACGCCGCCCGCCCCGAGGGGAGAATGAGATCAGCTTCGGGTCAGATCAAAGCTCGTTTGCGCTTGCGAAATATTGTGCGTTGCAGACGCGTTCACTTCACACCAAATGGGGCGGTTTTCTGGTAAGCTTAATATTCCTCATTCACACACGTACCCATATACATGAAAAGAAACATAAAACATGGCAGACTAGAGGCTAGAAAAGAAAATGAAACATGTTTGGTTGGATGGAATAACAATTGAAACATTAAGACACCCATTGGATGGTGAAAGTTTCGTCACAAGCTGTCGAACTTTCGTTCCCCGTTAAAGCGCACACAAATGCTGAACTCAAATTTGATTAACACGTTCAAGTAATAGAACATAGCATTCATCCAACCGCACCCTAATTCAATTAAGAAGTTGGTTCCGTTAAGGAGTCCACCATAAAGTAAGCTGTTCATGGTTTTCCTAATCAACATCAAAACCAACGCACAGCCAGAGCACCAAGTCCCGGCTTAAAGCTAACGCACACAAAAGTATCTCCACCCAAATCCGCTCTCCGGGCCCGACCCACAAATCCAGCCCGTTTCGACTGCGGCCAAATCGAATCGCCAAACTTTCGATAGCCCAAAGTGGCTGCAATATTTATTCCGTTTAAGCTTCGACGAATGCCGCACGCAGGGCCGGCTTCCAGCGGCTGCCGAAACCTTCGCGTTACGCCTCGAGTCTTCTCAATGGGGACGTCTTAAGCTTTCCCGGTGGGTCTCGCACGATAAGCACTGCCAGGCCATACTTTCTGTTTATGTTTTTAACCGATTCGCCGACCGCCTCTGCGCGGCCCTGATGGTTGCAGCCTTCCAGCACGAAGTTGCGTCCGCTAAAAATGGAGCAGTGTTTTGGAAGTGGGTATAATTTGGCAGAAGAAAAAGAATGAAAGATCGGATAAACACACACAAACGCGGGCAACGGTGAGCCATACCAGCAGTGCTCTTATCTGTTTTCGCTTTAATTCATAAATAAACAGGAAAAAGGCTTATTGATTCTCTTACGGCAAACCGACTTCAGCAGCAGTGGCCCTTAACGTCACGATCGCTTCAAAGCCACTGTTGAACCTGATCAAATTTAGGACTTTGGATAAGTATAACTACTGAATAGAACATGAACGCTGGGAAGGCTGAAATAATTGAGTCTTTGAGAACGATTGGTATTGAAATTATGTCTGCGCATTATGTAAAATACAAGCGTCTAAACTCTGGTGAACCAAATGAAATTGATCTCTCGAATTTTCATCTTGCCACCACCGCTTTATGTTAGAGAGTAGAAATATAAAGCGTAATCCTGTTGATTCGAAACAATACCCATAACGGCAGTAAGGTTGGACACCCTCAATCGGCAAACGGAAGTTTAGGAGAAAAAATATCTGTCCATTCCTTAGTAATTTTCTTATGCCAACCTAAAAAACGAAACGGTTTGAAAATTTTTCTTTCCACTCGCAAAAAATCACGAAACACGGAATGATAACCAATTAAGTGAACAACATAATAGAAAGTAGCATGGTAAAAACAACCTTTCATTATCACATTGAACGTGATTCAAACAAGGGACCGAAGAAAGTAGAGCTAACCTGCAAAAACGAAAACTGTGTAAACAAGCCGTGTCAAACGGCGTCCGGGACGGAAAGCAAAAACCCCGGATGAATTATATTTCAAAAAAGGTGAGCAAGGAAATTAAAAACGGAAACAAATAAAATCGCGTCAACCGTTGCCGGGTTTCCACGAACGTTGATACATACAAAAATAATTTATAACCAAACTCACTGAAAGACAACGTGTTTTAGGGGGGGGAAAGCATCATACAAAAACTGTAGGCGGAACCGACCGTAACAGCTACGTGGTCGAGAAAGTAATTATCACCCATTTTGTGGCAAAAGCGGTAACTCCCACCAGAGGCAATCATGAGGGTAGAAAGTTTTCATCACTCTTTCGATACCGCACGCCGAAAAACCATCCGAAATTATTCACCAGCATGTGATAGTCGGTTTGTTGGTTCTAAATTAAATTGAACCATCAAGTGAACCCAGAGTGATCCGACGTTTCCGGTCTACCCTCCATCTGCCGCCGACCGCTGTCCCGGGCTCGCAGTTCGATGGTTTGCATTCCTTTCGCAAGCCTTTGATCGCTTCCCAAGCTCGTTCGTCCATTTCGTACATTTGCAGGAAATCATGATTTAATTAAGCACAATCACGAATGTTGGCAGTGGAAAACATTTCCCAAATTGATTTCTTGTTTGTTCCGGCATTCGCTTTTACTTCGTTTTGTTTCCCTGTAGCCAGTGTTTTTTTTTCTCTCCCTCTCTCTATCATTTTCTCTCCGTGAGTAGTAACGCAAGCATCCTTCGGGATGTTCCGCTTCCACAAGGGTGGCCACTCGGCTACCCAGAATTCTTCTCATACTGATCAAATTGATTCGTTCATTAGAAGTGCGATTTAGCTTGTGCTCGGATGGGGTGATGTTTACGAACTGCAGACGATGACCAGGCGGCGTCCCGTCGATCCGTATTGTTCCGGGCTTGTATTTGTGCTAGTAGGCCTCAAAAGGCCTCCCAAAAATAGGCAATTTTCAACCGGGAAAATCGTTTCCATCAAAATCCAGCCTCTGAAGAAAGTTTGACCTGCCAAAAAGCCTTCACCGAGTAAGTGATTTGGGGCTGCCAGAAAAAAAATCGCACAGGCAATCCAGATTTTTCGGATCCGTTCCTGGTTTTATTAAGCTAATGAAGCCACAATCGAAGGCAGTTTGCCGTTGTGGGAGGGTAAGCATCTACTGACTGGTCCATTGGTCTCTCGATTATTTCCCTGATTTTGGCCCCTTTGACCATCACCATACGGTTGTTTACCGGACGGGACTTTCCAGTTCCATTATTTGTGCAGTTTGGAGAGCTTCAATAACCGGAAACAGTAAGTATATCAACGAAGTGCTTCAACTTACCATTTTGCCTATCGCATTAAGAATCCTAACAATATCCAACCATTTTCTCTCTGATTTGTTTTTCGATTTACTTACGCAATCTTGCTTCAGTTGTAAAGCACTTACGAACATTCACCGGATAAGTGAAAGAAATGAAAAATTAACTTTTATATTAAAATTTGGTTTCAAATGATTTTATGTGCTTAGGATAAACCCATTTTCAAATTTTAGTTCAGCTAGTTTTAAAGCACGTATGCTAGCAAAACATCATTTTTGGAACCGTCAAAACGGATATTAGCTATGTTAGAACGCCTTACTCACAAACAATGTAACGCTGCAGCTTCTATGTTATACAATGTGTTACGTTAGCAAAATTACTTAAGTTTTTTTATGATTCAATCTACCTTCGAAGTTGTGAAAAGTTGTGTTGTTCGTACAATCAAAACACACCTTATTAAGTGTGAAATGAAACTGCTGGAGGAAGAAGCGACGTAACTTCACAACAACAGTAGATAACAACATATTATTTATGGTTCTGATAAAACGAAACTTTCTTTGTGAAAGGGTACTACGCTTGGTTCAGTTAAAAACCAAACCATAAACTTGCCCATTTAAGTGGCCGAAGTGAAGAAATGCAGCAACCAACCGGGGGGGATGGAGGCCGTTGTTTATTTGGGGTTTTCAAAACTTGCAAACATCAACCGTGGAATGGATGATTTGGTGAATCAAGATCTTGGAGGCAAAAACGCCCCGGTTTGAATGGAGCTGAGAGGCAAAAACAGTGAAAGGTGAACTTTATGTTTTATTATGAGATTTTTTTTCCGTTTATTACTGATCAATGAAATGGGTTGACCTTCCGTCAGCTGGGGACCATTATTTATGTTTTTTTTTTTTCATATTGTTTACGGTGCCACTTAGTGTATACATACATGTGTTTTAATTAAATAAACCAAACCATTAGGCCAGTAACAGCCACTCTCCGTAATGAAGGTTGTTTATAACCGATTTCGCACTCAGATCTGCCTCAGAGACCGGTGAAAAGTGATTTAATTTATGAATATTCTCCATAATCGAGAAATTAATGAAGAGTGCTCCGAGGCATCCATCCACAAAAACACCCCACACAGGGGTTGTCTGTGTTCTCGAGGCGGCCACGGCAAGTTCTAGCCCACGGCAAAACCATACGAGCAGACCGACGGCCCACACCGGGTGGCTCAACCTCAAAGTTTGCAATGACCCTCGACACTCAAGTGTGGGACTTTTCTTTCGCCACCACCGCACACCGGCCATTTCCCGGCTGCTTCACAAAGGATCGAGGACACACACGACAAAACGCTGACTCAAGTGGGTTCCCTTTAACCGCACCAAACCATAATCTAAATTTTTCATTTCTAGCCAACGCAGACGAGTAGCAATTTCATAGAAGGGTCATTGAAAACAAGGCACAACAAAAACTCACAAGGCGGACAACCTCATCGACCCATATGGGAACACTCATCACGGCAGCTCGTGTGAGCGGCAGCAAAGAACATCCCTGTACGAAACATGAAACCAGCCGGGGCCAGGTTTCCCCTTTCCCAACCTGCTCCGGTGCTGGTTGGGGCAATCTTTGAGTGGCTTTCCGCATCAGCTCCACCGAGGCAAAGGCGGCCGGGTTTAACAGTTTCTTGTTCTTATCTCGCATCTTTTAATTAAAGGGCCAGCCGAGGAATTCCCTTTCATCATCCCAGCCGAAGCCAACGTGCAGCCTGGTTCAATTTCTGGCGAGCAACGGTGTGCGTCGAGTTTTGAAGATCCTTTCGGAAGCACACCAGACGTAGAGCATTCCCCGTACAAACCGTGACGATTCCCCGTACAAACCCCCGCGGTTCAAAACATATGTAATGCTTATTTTATATTATGAAGAAAAAAATTGTATCGAATGTGAGTGTACTGATTGAATCCAAACATTGAAATCTGTTTGTGTAACATGTTCATAAAAAAATAATTTCATAAAAGTTTTATCAGACATTCCTCCTATGAGACAATTACTCCATTTAATTTGAAACATGCATCAAAACTTCTGTTAGTTAGGATTTCAGAATCTAAATGGAATGAAATTACATGTTTTTGATCAAGCTTACCATAACAGTACATGTGTTTATTTCAAATTATTTACACATCTAAAAAATGTTTACCATGTTTTAAAAAGGCATGATCTGAAAGTTTAATGCGAGCAACATCGATTTCATCCTTGGACAACCTTGCTCAACCATGAAACATAAAACAAATACCACTGGCGGACTCCGGTGCCCAAAGGAATGCTAAACTGTATGCGAAAGCAAATTGCGTGCATATCATCACGTTTTCAAACAACAAGGGCCGACCAACCGACGTCCAGAGCCTTTGGCCCAAAGCTGGGCAGGCAGAATCGGGCGGAGCAACCACAATCAGCAAAAACAAAAAACAAACCGCCACCGGAAGATATGGTTCCTTTGTGGTTTTGCGGTGAACTGATAAGATGCGCTGAGCATAACGGAAGGCCGTTTGTGGGCAGCCTCGGAAGCCGTAGGGCGGCCGTTTAAAAATGAACCGAAGTAACGTCAACATGCCGCTGAGGTCTTGGAAGACGGCACATTCTTGCGTGTAGCTTATGTGATAATTCATTCGAGAATGTTTTTAGAATTTATTTGCGACGTGCCGAATCTATCGATTGGTTCATTGGATTACGCAAAATCGAAGGTATTCAGCTTGTTTACAAACCACGTTCACAAATGGGAATGGCACGCTCGATACGAACCGGAATTAGATTAACAATTTCGATAAAAAAAATTGTCTTACAATGAAATAAAGGAAAAGGGATGACCAGGGTGGCATGAGGAATTCTTCTGGATCGCACTGTTTGGTAATCACAGTTGAAAACAAGGTTTAAAAACTGTTTACTGAACAACAAACTACTGTTAAATATGAATCAAAGAATTGTTATTACAGAAACGTAGGACTACGAAAAAAAGAATAGAAATAAATATTATTTATTATTCCGAATATTTTAAAAAAATTTAGAATAATTTAAATCTTCATAAAAAAATCTTTCGCATTAGATGATGGTTCCCTAAACAGTGCATAATCTGTAGCACTTACGGAGCATTATATTTATTTCTCCTTTCGGTCACATAACTCACGATCGATTTTTCTCCCTACCTGGGGACAAACTTCACTTGATCATAGTGTGTCCCGTGCAAGTGAAGCCGAAACTGAACCATCCGGCTTACTCGCTGCCTTGGATTCTAGGTGCTTGATTCAGAGTCGTACCATTGATTCTAAACCATCCTTGTACTGTTGCAAAAGTGTGCTCTTTGTGTACGTTACGTTCCATCCGCAACATATAAAAGAACGATGTTTCATAAAAGGGTCCCCATTAGTTGCCAAGCTGAGCTATGCACCGTTACGCTCGTTATCTTAAATAGTTTCCCGAGCACACCAACCGTACACTGCTCGCAGCAGATTTCCCAAGAAATCACCCGGGAACCGGCGCCAGTGTAATCAGTTTAATGAGGCTGTGCAGTGAGTCGACTTTGACCAGGGAATAAATGAATGTGTTTTGTCGATAGAAACGTAAGAAAGAACACACAACGTGTGTGTTTTCAGGAATTAAAGAAAAATAACCAGTTCAAAGATAAGTCTTCAGTGATGAATTTTACGTCTATGTTTTCAAATCTATACAAATATCAAAACCTAAACCATCAAAGCTTGGCTGAAGTGCTGCTATTTTCTTTCGTTTTTATGACTGGCTGCCAAATAATCGAAGACTTACAATCGAAGCGCTGCTAGTTCAGCTGCACATAAAACCAAACAATGAGTTATTTATCTTTTCCCTCACTGTTGTTCACATCTATTGTCACTTTGCAGCCAGTCTGGCGTGGAAAAGTGCTTTTCGGAGTGTTTTTGATTTGGAGCGTTTGTGGAAGTGGATACAAAGCGATCACTAACGAAGACGAATGTTCAAAGTGTTTATTGGATCGTTTTTTTTGCCCTGCTAAATCGGAGTCTGTGTTTCGATGAAAATAATGATCTTAAGACGACTAAAATGGCGATTCAAATTGACATTTTCTTACAGAAATAAACTTTTGTATCCAAAAGGGCAAAAAAGTGTTACAAGGAGATCTGAAATCGAAAACAAATCAAAACAATTTTAAAATATTTTTGCACTGTAAAACCAATTGATACTAATATAATATCAATTTAACCAAACGATCTCCATGGAGTGCGCTCAGCTCAACTTTCTTATGAATGGTTAACTAATCAGAATAGTTTCAGTAAGCTATAGTTCAGTATGGTTACAGTAATAGTTGTGTTTTTTTTAGTTTTTATTCGAACATTCACTAGCATAACCAAAACAAAAACTGGTTGATCTTAAATGCTGCTATAAAGTTATCGAAGAACACTTTTGACTGGGGCAAAGGTTTTTGTTACCATGCAGCATTATTCCTTTGGTAGTTATGAGACAATGCAAATCACGTTTCAGCACCCGAGTCGAGCTGTTCGTTAGTTTTTCCGTGAACTTCGAGAGAAAAAGAAGAACAAACATGTATTCCTCTCCGAAACGAGTTTCCCAGAACCTTCTCCGTTCCGTGTGTTGCGGTTTTACAAACGGGTTTGCCTTGTGATAGTTTACGTTTCGACGTGTTTTGCTTAACTTCCCCGGGGAAGGAGGTATGCAAACTGCATCCTAGAGCACTTTCAAAAAGCGGAAACCTTTCGCCACGGCACGCCCGAAGGATATTGTTTTGCAATGTGTCGGCGATCGGTACGCCTCGTTTGTGGCAAATTGGACTACATTTCAAAAAGTGTTTCAACACCCAGGCGCTACTCGGCACTCCGCGTTGGTTTTTTTTTGTGTGTTTTGCAGCAAGTTTGGGGTGAGTGCAGTTGAGCTTTAGGTTAGCTGACGACATAAGAAGACGAAGTTTAAATCTGGCCCCGCTGTGGTCTCATTCAATCACGGTTGGCAGCTACCAGCGAGACAATGGTTTTTCCAAGTCCCAATGGCCGACCGGATATTGTACACGGTTTTAACAAGACTTTTGTACAGCTTTGGGACACGATCAAATACAAAAAATAAAAGTTAGTCATATCAAATTGGCGTCCAATTGTTAGTACTTACTTACTTAAGTGGCGCTACAACCATCGTCCGTTTGTTGCTTGCAGCTAACTCTTTGGTTCAAACAAGATTTGTTTACTTTCATTATGTATTTTAATGTACATCAAGAGAAGCTAATCAAATTATGTTCTAATGATTTGTATAGGAATAGAATTTTCGCAAGTGGTAATAAAAATTTTAATAATACGAAAAAGACCATTTACAAATAAATTAAATATCTGGAGTGTTGCTGCTGAACAGAACACTCAAAGGTTTTAATAATACTAAATTATTTATAAATAATACTAAACTGGCCATACTTTGGTAATGCAAATTAGACAAACTTCCCATTTAAGCAAACAAAATGAGTGACCAAAAGCTAAAAAAAGACTGAATCTATTATCTGTCACATTCTCTAAACAAATATAAGTAATAAGGCAAACGAAAAATTCCTAATTAATAAGATACTGGATGCATAAAACTGCAAAGTGATTTCTGTATTTCTGTATTGATGAAATTTTAAGAATAAAGATTTGGTCTTATATAACATATTAACCCAGTTTGCAACGCCAACGAAGTTGTCAATTAACCTACAGTGATTTAGAACTTTGGTTTTCTCAGAACATGGGACCAACAGATGAAATTGTTAAAATGTACAGTCAATAACCATATATTTTCAACAGTTGCATGTCGTTCAAACTAATTTTGACCAACTCATTTAGTATCATGCATAGATCCCGTGGAGTTTAATCATAGCTTTCCAGGAAGTAGTAATAACCTTCAAAGGTTCAATTGAAACTTGAAAACAATTTCACTATGTAGTTAATGTTACTGCATAATAACCCAGCCTTTGAATTTAATGACCAACTTCATCAAAGCTCCCGTGAAGAGGCGCAAATATAACACTACTGTGAAACAAACACTATTGTAACCCCATGTGCTAGCAATAGAAACCCCAGAAAATACTACCGGCGCTTAACTCCTCCCAGAATTGCATTAATATTTCATTACGTTCAGTGGATGGAAACAGATTCCACAAACAGTTCCATCGCGAACCGGGTGAGTTTGCGGGCCAGTTCACAATTGCAGCACATTTTACCCACTAACTCATTGAACCGAAGCTGTTTCAGCCAACAGAAGGCAACCCCTGCCAGGCCACCATCCTCGCCGATAAACGACCGGTTTATCGAAATCAGCAGCCTGTTAAGCATTGGCGAGATACGTGGGTTGGTTGTTGCGTAATAATAATCGAGCACAAACAGAAAATAAAAATTCACACCTTCGTTCCACCGACCGACTGACCGAACGGGTGGGATAGGGGAAGTTTGCATCGCAACCAAGGCTGGAGGCAAACCAGAACTCGTCTACATAAATGCAACCGTTGTGCGCACAAACAGCCTGCAGGAACAGGCAATAGGGTTTCCTCGCGCTTCCCTCCCGAGTCCCAACTCCAGACGGGGTTTCCGATGTTAATGAGTGCATATTTTATGCATTGCACTGGGTAAAGCTGATATTCCATACACCGAGGGGGGGTTGGAAGAAATGAAGCACACACAACGGACTAAAAAAGCACGGAATAAAAAACGAACTGACCGTAATGTACCGCACACACTGCTGATTGAGTTTAAATGCGGAGAGAATAACAATAATCATTCGATGCCATCGCCATCCGCTAGTAATCCGTAAAAATTAAAACTCGAAATCGACGATGAGCTGAACATTTAAAAGCGTTCTACCAACCATTGGTGCGGGTCGTCGAACACCAGCACCCGATGGTCGAATATATAAAAATATACTCAATGCATGTGCAAACATAAAGCAACGAAACGTCCCACCAAAGGGGCTGGCGAGCGAAATTGGGAGTGAAAAGTAAATGTTTTGAGAGTGTACCGGTAAGGATTGTGTGGAGTGTGATTTACGCTTGGTTTGGTATGTTTGGCAATTAATTAAGATGGGGCACCGCCATTTGATTGAAGTGTTCGAAGCCAACAGGCATAAATTATACTAGTGGCTTGTTAAATCTGTAAACTTGATCATATGAATTAATCTGAAGAGCATTACCGCGGATTAAAAGTGTTCGATGTGCGATTAAGGGTCATTCGTTTGAAATTGTTACGTTGACCACAGTTTCAATCTAAAACAAATGTTACACTCGGTTCATTGTGAAGGTTATTAGAAAATGTATCAAACGAAACGTGCTGACATTTAAAATACAATTATTTTAGCAGGGAAGGCTGAAAGTTGTGCTTATCGTCCTTTACCTCAACGGTCGTAGTTTAACTACAAAACGTTTGCTCCAACAAAAATGCAAGAGTTTGAAAAGACCTAAAGAAAAATTCTGGGTTGTTTGGACGTAAAGTTTCGAGGGGCACAAGTATGAATGATCATTTTGGACAAAGAATTTTTATTTACAGAATGACATTCGCTTAGTCTTTCCAAGAAACAGCCTAACAGGACCTTCGTTCCTGCAGTCAGCAGAAAATATTAGTTGAAAGAAGAAATAACAAAACGAACTTGTAAATATATTCTCGTACGACAATTTTCTACTTATTGTGCTGTGTTCTGTGAGACGTAGTTATATTTACAGTGCCTCTCCATAGCTCAATAATTTATTATTTCGTAAGATTAAAGATTTCAATCCAGCCATGCATATGCTGGGTGAAATTTATATTCTACAAAGTTAAAACTATTCAACTGTCCAACATTTTATCTGATGGATAGTTGTTGGGTCATTAGGCAGACAGAGCAAAAACTATTCGAAGAAAGGTTGCAAAAATGAATCTTCAAAGTAAAGAACTATTTAATGTTTAAAAGATTGTATATTTTTCCTGTAAAAGCAATCATTGTTTCCTCAATTATGCTCCAAAGTGGATTGCAACCTCTGCGGTAAGCATAAGTTATTTCCACAACCACTACTAAATCTTCACCGCCACGGAACAAGACAGCACCGAACCAACTCTCATTAACTACCAGCAGCAACGGTGCTCGGTTGATGCCGAATTAATTATGGTTTCTAATTCTAATCACACGTTTACCACACATGCCACGTATCCATTACAAAGTTTAAGGCATCTCGGAAAGACTTTCCGCCGATGCAAGGTGCCTCCTCAGCCAGGTTGCTAGCCACCGAGTAACCACACTACTCTGGCAAACTCCCAGGGAATGTAAGTATGCGCCAAAGGATGTTGCAGGAATCTTTGCCGGCACATGGAAGGAGTAAAAGTTTTAATAACCCTCTTCCGCAAACGGTTGCCGGTCGAGACAAGATGGAGCAGGAAGGTCGCAAAATAAAAAACAGCAACCCAGAACTAAATAACAGTTTCGTAAATAAAAATACACTGCGCTTAAAAGACGGTGAAATAGGAAGGCTGCTTTAACCGGGGTGCCTCCGGAAGCCTAAGGAATGTTTAACTGCTTTCACTCGGGCCGTATTTTTCACTTCCCTGCAATCATTTTTTGCGATGGTTCATTGGTGGAGGGAGGAAAAAATATTCGCATGAGCTCACACTGTGATGCATTGTGCAATTTTAGGCCGGTAAAAATAAAAAAAAAAGTATTTGAGGCACTAGTCCATGATTGTAAATAACACAAAATTGATAAGAAAGGTAGTTTTTTTTGTTTAATTTATTGAGTTAAATTGTGAATTAGGGTAATTTTGCTGAAGTCAATAACACTTTTGAATTTGTTGAAACAAAGCTCGACCAGCAAGTTAATTTACAAAACCATTCCGATACATAGTAACACAATTTCTCACATTCCGTTAGAGGATTTATTACTTTCCCAAACTTCATACCGAGCGGATGAAAAATAAAAGTTTACCGCGCAAGCTCCTATTCTATTTGAAGTTTGAAATATTTTGTCCATTCATCTTAGGCGTCGCACTCCGCTCGGCAAAACTTCTGGCTGACATGCAGTACGTTTTGCTGTACTCGACGGAACAACCACTCTCGGCACACGCGTACCGCTGCTTTAGTTCGGCAATTTATATTAATTACACGAACAAGATGGAAATGCCGGTGGATCCCGTTCCGGCCAAAGCCGGGCACCCGAGCGATCCTCGGGCAAATGTTGCAACAACACAAACCAACCGGTCCACCAGCACGAACAACTCGTTGCCGCTCGCTTCCGCTTTGTGTCGCACTTTGAGTTCCGTTCGGGCTGCTTTTGCCCAACGCACTTGCGAGAGGAATCCTCCGGGGGAAAAGCACTTTGAAGGCAGTGCTTAAGCGCTTTCGGGGTGCCCGAAAAAAAACGGTCGCCGCCAGCAACCGGGAGCTCGAATCCGGCCGGCAGGGGAAGCTCGCCGACAGAAGCCAAAAGGAAAAACTGTGTTAAAAGAAATCTTGTTAAATCCGGTGTAATGTATTTGTAATTAGCAAAAGCGGCAAAGTGAGCAGCCTTTGGGTCAGAATCATGAAAAATCACTATCATCGAGTCGGGAGCGGGACGAAACAGAAAGCAGCACGTGTAGGAAGGTTCATGATGGAGGCGCCGGGTGCTTTTTCCCACCACTTTACGAAAGTAACAAACTGACTTCAAGTAAACGGCGGTGGAAATTTCATCATGATTCTGCGGACAAGAGGACGATGGAGTGCCAGACCAAGCTGTACCGGGTTGTTTTGAATTCCTTCCAACAGCTTCCACCCGTGGAAATGCACGGGGCCAATGTTAATGGACGACAGTTTTCCATACCGTCCTTGGGGGCCACATTCGGCCGGTACAGTAATACCGACGCTGGTGTTGACGTTTGCAACGCCCTACCATGGGCGGTCTCGGACTTGAGAACCACGAGCGGACCTGGCTTCGTACATTCCCGAACGAAGACGATTAACTCAAAAGGCAACTGTGGTTTGCCGGAGAAGTCGAAGTAAAATTTTAACAACCCTCCGGAGGACAAGAAACATGAAAATGTTGCCTTGGTCGAAGAAGAGGGAGGAATATCTTGAAATTTTGTATTGAAATCAACCCCCCTTCCGGTCCCACCTTGTGCTTCCGGGAGAGAATGGGGGGCAGAAGAGATTTGCGGAAAATCCCCCAGATGACGCCACCGTCTTCGCACTAATTCTGTGCCCTTCACAAAGGTTTCATCGCGTTCTTGTTATCGAGAGACTAGATTGTATGTATGTATGTATGTGTTTGTATGTCTGTGCGTTAGTTGCCAGATCCAGTTGATGATGTTCCATGCTTATGCGGTTGACCCTTGTGGTTTGTTTTTGTGGCATCAGTCTCCCTCTCTTCCCAAAGAGGGAAAAATGGGTGGTATAAAGAAAGTGCGAAACCGACAAGGGAAATGGTAGAGGACTTCCTCAAACAGTCCACACCGGGCGCTTGTTTTGCATACTTTACATTCCTCGACGCCCTCGATGGCCACCCTGAGTAATGGGTTTGTGCATTAAAAGTCGACCCCGGTTTCGCAAGGAAAAAGAAGTCATCGGTGGCATCGAAATGAGGCTGTATTCGTGCGCAAGGACAAACCCGGGCTGCCATAGCACAAATCGCAAGAAGCTGCTCCGATTGATGTGGAAAGAGGCGACGCCGCCGGGTTTGCTTTCTGGTGCGGTTTCGGTATTATGTTGCCGACGTGGATAACAATTAAGCTGCAGTCGGATATTGCGACGTGCAGTCATTAGTTTTTGGCTCTACCCTTTTTCAGCGATGAAGCAGAGGATTCTACCTCGGACGGTGTCAGTGTGGCGCAGCTAAGATAAGAAGCAAAGATCGGAGGGAGCTTACAGCATTTCTTATGTAAATGCTATTTGCCACCTTCATGCCATGTACTAGCCCTTAACGCTTCCGGAGAACTCTCCAAATTCACAGTAACCGAAATTCGGTGCAACCGTAATGACACCGGGAAACAAATCCTCTAAACAGACGGTAACGTGAGCCGGCAAACAATGGTGGTGGCATGCAAAAGGGAAATGTTACAAAAGTTTCTTGGAAAAGCGACGGTTAAAGTCGTTATTTTGGGTGTTGTAAGGCGAGAAATATAACCACCATCCCACCCCAGCGAGGCTGGTGCAGTCAAAATAGAGCAAACATAGAAGAAAACATCGAAAGTTTTCCACTCAAAACTGATGCACGCGGTGTTACAATAAATGTATCTTCCGAACAGTTGTGAGATCATCGTGGTGGGAAAAGATTTATGAGTTCTGTTAGGGAGGGATTTATTTATGACCTCTATGGTTTTGATATTACTATTAGTTCTTCTTTGCACTTGCAAGTGTTATTAGTTTTTGTAGTCTTTACAGTTTATTTCAGTTCGATTCTCTTTATTCCAAACATTGAAAAACATTGATTTGATATTATAAATACTTCCAACCTGGGTGGAAATTGAGAATTACTGAAATTCTAGCACTAATTTTATTTTTCAAATACAAGCAACAGTTCAAATTCAATTTGCCATAAAGCTACATGGATTTAGCTTGAAGCTTGATGTTGAAATGTTTCAAAAATCTTCGCGAAGAAAACCATTTTTGAAATATTTCAAAACATCCTTTTGCGTCCTTTTGTGAAACCAAGCTGGGTTTTGAATGTGGTTTTTTGAAAATACTGACCTGTGGGGTCAAAATAGGTCATCGTCCTAAAGTTTTTTTTCTTCTCTTTTTATGGGTTCCTCCGTGAACCATTGCAAACAGAATACGAAAGGCTAATCAAATCGCTCGCCCAAAAGCGACACACATGGACAACAATAAAGAGCCGCTAAAATGTCCCCCGATGTTCGTTCTCGTGAATCATCAACGGAACACAGATGTCACCGTCCATTGTTGCGTGGATTCCGTACCCTTGCATCCAACGTAAATACTCTAAGGCTAGCATTGAAAAGGATTTAGTACAATGACCGAACATAGATGGAGGCGCAACGTTCATTAGCAAAACAGAAACATCACGCCGGGAAATGCTAACATAGAAACGGCGGGCGGTAGGGGAGAACGTTATAAAAGGGCTACGGGAAAAAGGAAGAAGAATTAAGGGAAAGCACGAATATCACACAACGCATTACATTAGGAATGAGGAGAAAACCGTTCGCTACAGGCGAAAAGTGGGCAGGGAAGAGCGAACGCAAGCAATTTAATCACTTTTCCGCTTTTGTTTTTCAGCGTGTTTTTTCCCCCATTTTTCCACTTACAAATGGGTTGGACTGGAGTTGAATGAACAAAAAAGAAAAAACAGTGACACGAACGTAAATAAACTCCTCGCAAGAGGTACGTGCTATACGGGCGATACTAACACAGACTCGCACGTAAAATTATGCTGTGTGCCGAGGACGGCGGTAGTAACACACAATTATCGCGAAACAATCCTCCACTTGGGACAGCTGCGCGGGATGACTAGACTGGAGGCAACACAAGAACAAAATAACCAAAAATCGCTTTTTACGTGATAAATAAAGCTGCCCTTGAGAGCAACGATCGCCCTGTCGCTGATTTCGGCGAGTTGAGATCAACAATCGCTTCATGGGGAAAGGTGTCAGCATGATAATTTATGACACGCCGAGCAGGTCACCAGGTGCAGCACACATTACCGCACTTACTAGGCCAAGAGATACTAAAGGCCTGGTTGGATGCCGATAACGGAGCGTCTCGAGCTGTATCTGATATTTGAAGACGGGCTTTGACAGTTTGTAGGATGACGAATCGAATTTTAAGGTTTGCCATCTATTATTTACGAATTTTGTTCATCAATACTACTAAAATGTTCAAGCCATTATTACATTTAATTATATCAATCTTGTTCAGCTTTCCCAATTTTGGACGACATTGGAAAGAAAAGTATTTGTTGTTAGAACTGAGTTACAAATATGGATTCAAATAATGAACAGTACTCACTTTACGATCTAAAGCCATTGTGCCAGTTAATGGACCAATAATGTTGGACTGTAAATGAAATTAAATGGTATTTGTTTATTTCCACACGAATGCATAAGGCAGTAGGAAAAATAGGAAAAAATCTAAAGTAAAGAAGATAAGAGAAGAAAATGTATATTTAATTCAACCCCTAACTAACTCGTCCCCCATAATTAAAGTCCCCTCCTTTATACTATGACTCCAAGGCCAACATAAAGTGAAGGGAAATGCAAAATTCAAGAACGGCGACAAACAAGAGCAGAAAAGCACATCATCATCCCAGAATGCAGACAACTAATTTGAACCAGCTGAAACCGGAAGGCGAAGCGTGCCACACGATCAGACCTGACAGCAACTGAAGGACCGAATCAACAGTCGGGGCCAAACTTTTCCGAGGCCCCTTTGCGTTGCGGTAACGCGATCCGAGGGCCCAAGAGGACCCGCCCGGTAATGGGTGGCTTACAAGTTCATTTTCGGCACGAGACACTCGAGATTGAATGTTTATTTTTCATTCTCACCAAACAAACCGAAAGTCTAGAGACGGGTCGTAGTTTTCTCCGCGCCTGCCACCCAGCGGAGGGAGATTTACAAAATCTACCCTGTATTTCAATGAGGTCGGGAGACAGGGGCGTACCGGAGGGAATGTCTCCCCACGGCGTTACGGTCCACACCAGGAAGGGGTTAAGAAAAATCACTTCAATGAAAGTTTTTCCAAGCGCATGCAGCGGGCGAACCGCATCGTCGGACCGGGTTAAAAGTTGCTTACCAAAATCCATTTGGTATAATTTACCGAGTGAGAATAATTGATGACAGCACCGAGGGTTCATCCCAGCGTGGCTCCGTTTTCTTTCTCACTCTGCCTCACGGAAGCATGTCTCACGCAGCGGTTCTGGAGCGTGTCAAGCCCGGCAAGTCCATTCTTTCACGTCTTACTTGGAGGTTTAAAATTCTCCAGTGAAGATTATAAAGAAAAACTACCAGTAAAACACAATCCAATTTATTTATCAAGCCACTGATTCCATCCGGAAGCGGCCAAACGGCACCGGTTCCCAACGAACGTTGGACCTAAAATAACAGAAAGACTCTACATTCGGGAGGATCCAAAAATTTGTCCCCCGAGCCAACGGTCAATTTGGTTATGGCACATTGAAAGTTTATAAATTTTTTCGCGCCTCCCAGAGACACGTTTTCCGACTATATTTTGCGTCCAATATGGCGTACCGGTATGAAGTTTTATTTATTTTTTGTATGTTTTGCATTTCGGTTTTCTTTGTTTTGCTGTAGCCTTTTCCATCGAATCGGAACATTGAAATCGATCCCTCAAGACTCGTTTGAAAATCAGTGGCCCCTTAAAATATAGCATGCTTAGAGACGCATTTCGTGCGTTACCTCGGTTTCAGCAAACATATTTGCTTGGTTCAAAGAGTACTTTCTATTTAACGAGATCCAACAGTGTTGCTTAGAAGATGAAAACGGCAAACTAGATTCTAAAAAGTGCCCTGTCAACGTCCAAATTTGTACTTTCAAGAAAATATTTATAAGGGCGTGACGTAAAAAAAATAATAAAAAATTAACATATGCTTTATCATTGATTGAGATAAAGATCAGGATAAATGTTACTTATATTTTGCGAGAGCTTTCTAAAACAAATTCTGTTCCTACCGGTAATATACACCAGTACTGTGCACATTTTAAAACTTAAGAAACTGAACATTTGCTATGGAAATGTTAATTCAGAACCTTGTAGGCATTGCAAAATAATTGAAAATTATTATTTAGATTTTTTTAAACTATGTATAAAGAAGTAAATGAGAATTGTATAAAAGCCAGTTTTTCTACTTCTAATTTTTAACCTAATCTCGACATAATTTAAGATGCCTGAAATGAAAGCAACAATTTAACCAAGTAACCGGATGAACATGTTGGTTGTTTGAATACCTCTGGTTGGATACTATCATATAATCGTACTATGACTGCGTAATATTATACTTCCGAGAGCTCTTGATGCCCAATTGGACTCCCCAGCAGATACGAAAGCAATCCATTTCTCCAGTACGACGGAGGTGGAATAGATCGTTAAGGGAATCAATGGAAGCAACTCCATGTCGACTGTCTAAACTCGTAAGCCAATACCATCGGCAGGCTCTAAAACAGTACCCGCGGGTCTGACACGCGCCTATTGAGCATCGACGGTTCGACGATTGCGCGGATTGAAACACGCTGTCAAGACGGTGCGCCCTTACGGATCATCAAGCTTCAACGGAAAAGAAAACAGCATGACACAGAGTTCAACATTCAATCGGAATGAAAGGGAAATATTTTCCACAATGGACCTTTAGCTGCATTATCTTGTAGGAAAAAAAAAGAATAAAACAAAGTACATTCGACTTCTGTGTGGAAGTCTCATCCAGACTCCTTAGGGGACGGTTGGCTGAAGGAATCGGTTTAGACGGTTTCATTTACGGGCACAGGCCGAACACGTCTGCGATTTCCAAGACTTTTCTCCACAAAATTTTCCCCTCTCAAACGACCGAGCACATGGGGAAGCGTTTTATTTTGTTCGTTCTTTTCGGTTTTGTGAACTCATCCAATGGCTTCGGTTCACCCCAGAGCCACCAGTCTGCTTCCCCGGGCAGAGATATCAATCATCAAAACAATCAATCATAGTATTTAAAGGCCGGGAGCAGGTCGACGGAGCAAGCGAAGGGGCCGCAGGGGCATCCAGAGTGGAGCAGCTCGAACGATTTGATGGCTTGTTCTTTATTTACACGAGCCTTAAGCGGGAGGATGGGGATTTAATGCATGTATGTGGTTTTTGTTTGATGTTTGCCCATAAAAACAGCTTTTCCACGGTGGACGCAAGGAGCGAGGGCCCATAAAACGGTGCACTCTTTGGAAGACCCTTAAGCGCCTGGTGGGATCCGATTTCGAAACAATATGTTTATTTTCCAAAGCATACACATTATTTTTTTTATCAGTATCCGTCGTAGATCAAATGGAACTGTTAAACATTGTTTGTGGAATAGTTTTGTAAGGAATAAGAAATCGAGTGTCGGTGCTTGTGTTGGTGAAATAACACCTTTGGTAATAAATAAAATGTTAAACATTGATAAACATTAACAGGGTTGTGGATAAAAACGAAACACTATTAAAACGCAGATTAGCTAATGGCCGGAATGGTTTTATTTTGTGCAAAGATAAACTGATTAAGCTCTAGAATTGATGGTAGAGTTGAAAAAACAAGTGCAAATTGCATCATCGTACACCATAGAACGATGTTGACGTGCAAGGAAAAGCAATTTCCTTCAAAGCTTCTCGTGACTGCTGGAAGCATTCTGTTTTATAAAAACAAAAACTACCACTTCTAATTAAGTGAATCTGCAGACGATGTCCAGAGGCGCGCCGGAGGTGGAAAGCAAAAGTTATCTGCGTTGTGAGAGCGTACCAGTTTTTCCACGGATCGGGAAGTTCCAGGTGCGCGTGAAGGTGCAGGCGCTTCCATACGGATACACTAGAAGCCACTCGCTTCTGTTTGGATGCACTTTTAAGCCGATGGTAGCAATTAATATAGCACAGCCGTGAGTGAAACCTCATCCATGTTGAACGTGTTTACTTTCAAACACTCCTCGCTCCCGTTGTGCGAAGGTGGCCAATAGCCTTAATAGTTAGCCCCGGGGAAACCCACAGCAACGGTGTACGTGTAAGACACACAACGGACGTTCCAGAATTGTGTGATTAATTCTGGCTACCCATAGGGTGGCTCGGGCATTCCACGGTTGCCGCTGGAGGCTAGCAATGGAGCAAGCACATCCTAACGCCGCGGTCGTCTCTCGCAACCCTATTCAAATGGGGAAAACCGACCCTCTCGAACTCCAAACAACCTCCATTAACTGCCACAAAGCTGACCCACGGAAATCCTGGCAGGGCTCTTCCGCAATCCTAGCCAATCCTGGCCATTCTTTTCTACCATTCCACTGATACTCCTCTCATCGGTGGACAGTTTGCCACCGGTGGCGGGACGGTTGAATGCTCGCCCACATAACGGCCCCACGCAACAGCGCCATAATGGGCCATTACAAGGCTTCGTTGCTTGCTTCACTACCCTTCCGTTGCGGACAAGGTACAAAGGCGTAGGCTAGCGCGCACCCAGTAACGTTTGGCACTGGACGAGATTGTCCCATCATCGCTGGTGACGATGGGCCGAGGTGAGGTACAAAAAACCGTAACGGAAAAACGGTTGGGAGAAAACGAGCCGCACGATCCAACCGGACTTCAAAGGGAAACGAGGGCTTTTGGGGGCAGAAAAGGACAAGCTCGAGGCGGCCGGTGGGACGCTTGGTGATCATGCACTGGATGTATGCGCGTGAACATACTCGTGTGAGGAGACAGCTTCAACGAAAAATGAAAAGGAAAAAAAACACACAAACTCACACAAAAAGAGCTACTGACCTGGAACCGGTTCCCTTCCGACTTGGCGGAACGTACGCCCAGCCATCCGTGTGACCGTCGACCATTTTTCCCCCTGCCACACGAAACGGATTTCCACAGGCATCACACACGTCGCACCGTGTCGCTGCCCACTCTCACTTTTCTCGCCTCGGTTTTGATGGCGCATCTCGTTGGCACCCTTTGCCGGTCAAAGTACGTCCGAGTAGGCTTACCGACGGGGGTCTGTTTTGCCACTCCCCCGACACACACCTTTCCGCTCTCTTTGGTATCCCAAGTGGTAAGAGAAGAGATATTTTTCCACCAAATTTCCCCCGGTCTGTCCTCTTCGTCACCTGCCGCTACCAGTACATTGGTGAGTTTTCATAATTGAACAAAGACCTAAGGACGAAGGTCTAGTTTCGAACGAGCTCTTTATAGATGAACTACATTTTAAAAACATTTTCATTAGGTTTGTGTTGCGTTATAATATTATGTACCGATTACTTGCTAATTTTCTAATTAGGTTGGCTGAAAATGTATGTTTCTTATTTACTTATTCAACAATTGTTTTGAGGATTGTTTTGGTTATCAAATTTTCTAAAACAAACTGAATTACAAGTTATGTAATTTAAACTCTTTAAAATTACCTTCAATGCAATATATTTAACCCATTTTTGAAATGATGTTTTGGCTATATTTTACCGCTCATGTAACACATATATCCTTACGCGTTTGTATCCAAATGGCAATAGAAACATAAACATTGACAAATTACCGTTTGTGAGCTGTGGTTAGGAATTTTTGAATTTTTCTAACGAATATTTTCATCTTGGTCGATTTTATTTGCCTCAATTTTAAGTAAACCGTAAAATTGATCTTGTGTAGCAATATATTTGAGAATAATTGGTTTTGATATTGTTCAGTACGGCAAATTTTGTACATATTATTTTATAAAAAAAACATATTCAACGATATGATTGCAGATAAACGGCTTCCTAAAATTGCAAACGAGAACCAGCTAAAAGGTAACTGGTCAAACTTCAGAGCAGATTCTGATGTAACGTTGGGCATTTGAATATTATTTGTGTATCGTTGGTACTTTATTGATAGGACATTTCCCATGAAAAAACATTTCGAAACCATTCGTATTCTTTTCAATTTGATGCTCCAATGGATAAAACAAACGATATAATCAATTTTCTGCAATTCTTGAAATTATTAACAACCTGTCTGTTATCAGTTCGAAAACATCATCAATTCTACTGAATCATAGCATGTAGGGTTAACTAATTAAACGTAAGGGTTTCGTGTTATAACGTTTTTTGTAACAAGAAACATAAATAATTTTTTTGTAACTATCAATATTCTGTCCTTCCATTTAGAATGGTATTTACATCCACGGGTTTTGGAAGTGTTAAAATTAACATGGAAAAAATCACTAGCGGGTTGGAATAATTTATCATTCATGCGAGAAAAATTCCTGAACGATTTCTAAACAAGTGAAAGATCAACATAGGACTGAATGTATGATACGTGTGAAATCAATCAAAAATCAATCACGAGGTCAATGAAACGTTCAAATTCACCTCAACTTCAAAGTGTCCATTAATTTGCATACGATACGGAAACCATTAAACAGTTTTCCACCCAACCTTACCGACACCTACATCGGTGAGTGGTTGCTCCGGTAATTACCCATCGGTAATAGAATGCTTCCCGCATCCCGGCATAGATAAACCCACTTTTTGTCACTAACTCAAGAAGCATTAAAGAGCACAAAACAATTAGCATCACTCGAACAAGCACGGCCTATATGAGTGGCCTCAAGGAAAAGCTAAAGAAAAATCGAATGACGTGCTTGAATGGGTGTCTGGTGCAATTAGGACACCCCTTTTGGCCATTTGGAACGTGCCATCATGCACACCGTCAAAAGCGAGCCAATTCGGTGTGCGTTCCCGTTGAATCGATCGATACGCATCGATCCAAGTGCTTGGTTTCTTGGGCCTTTTAACCCCCCTTCGCCCCATCCGACGAAAAGGGGGACCGAAGTGTATGGGAATGATTCGAATTTTATCTCCCCATCAAACGGGGAACAGCGATGCTCGAGGAGAGTGCAGCCGGCAAGACACCAAAAGACATCGGTCTAATTAGAGAAGCGTGCCCAATTACGAGGCTCACGTTTTGTCGGCGGAGCCTGCGACAAGCTGGCGTCCATTAAGTACGTGCCCGCTAGTGGCTTTTCCTTCTACCTCGAGGCTGGGAGGAATTTTTACGACGTTTCTCCACCGTTCCCCCTCCGCCTCCGCCAACGACGGAGCGGAAAATGGAAGTGGAAGAAAAATGAGCCAATGAAAAATCTATTAAAGTTAAATGTTGAACCGATGTAAGCAGACCATAAAACTACTTATTTGACAAGCCCGACATTCCGACTTCCCGAAGAAACGACGCGGGAAAAGAACTGCTTCTGTCTTCCTGTTCCTCTTCAGAGGCCGACTCCAGGCCAACCGAAACGGTGGCATTGTCGGCTACGGTGTCACCGAAAATTGACGATCGAGAAAAACTCCAGCACTTTTGCCCATTTCGGCGCCTCGCCGTAAGAAGCGTACGTCAACTGAAGTGCCGCTTTAAAAATAGCCTAATTCCTCTCGCTTCCCTCGCTGCGTGAATGATTCAACGCACATGTGTGCGGCATCTGGCATCGCGCGGCGTTTTCGGTGCATTCGGTGCATCCCTCACAAGCGACCTTTTTCTTTCGCTCCTGTCATTTGCAGCCTCCGCCGTTCGGTTCCGCTCCGTTCCAGCTCGCTCCAGCGGCAAAGTAAAGCAAGCGCAAATTGTGACCTGACGTGCCTTTAAAACCGCGCATCCAGCCCTGGGATGGGTGAGGGGTAGGGACTTTTACGACCATTTGCGCGGCCCAAGGAACTTCCATACAATCCACTCGACCGCGCCAGAAGTGGATTAGGTTACCGATTTTGGATTTGGTGATGTGACTGTGTGCGTGTGTGTGAGTGTGCCGTCGTTGTTGATGTTTTGTGGGCAACGGTTTTCCCCGAAACGGGGTAAAAAGGGTCGCGGGTTCATTGCCAAGTTCTCCGGAGTCATGGCCCTATCGTGGTTCGTTCCGCGCTGGTCCATCTGTTTCCCTTTAAGCAACATTGAAAACCGGGAGACGGGCGTTCGTTGGAATTTCAAGTCGAACGAATCTGGACGTGACGCGCGGCTTCGGTCGGAAATCTGATTCGCCCTCCGATGGGACAATCTTGCCATGTTGAGAGCGACCGAACGTCGGAGCGCAGACATTGTACGATACGTCGGTGTGCCGCGTCTACGATGAGTGATTGCTCGGGTTGACGGTGTGGAGGGCAAGGGTTGCCGAGAGTCCCGAGCGGGAGGCGAACATTTGCCAAGTGCATGTGCATGCGATGGTGATGCTGATGTTGGTGGCAATCTCCCTTTTGCTCGATGGGTCCACCATCTACTGGAGTGTTGGTTTGGAACGGCAGTATCATCGTCAGGCAGTGCGCCAGATGGGCAGATAATGATGGCCGCGGTGGAGATGATGCATGCGCACGCAGGCAACCGATGCAATGTATTTATAAGCCCTTAAGCACCGGAAGCTCGTTGAGGCGCTGGCCGTTGTCTGGCATGTGGCTTGAAGATGATTCTAATTGTGCTAAAAATGTCTCCGCTTCTCTGAGCACGTTCACGGTCATATCAATGCTGGTCCATTGTGTTCGTGATTTTGACGAGTAAGGATATCCTTTCTTCGACGCCTTAGCGTGTTTGCTTTTGATGTATAAGATTCGCAAAACGATTTAAAAATGTTTAAAAAATGAAGCAAATGAAACACGACCTTTACTGATTACACCCTCCATCTTTCTTTCTTTGCTAACGCTCAAGAAACCACATAATACGAACATTAGCGAGCATACCATTACCGAGTGCAATCATAACTCAATCGCAGACGAAAACGAACTCCAGCTCCAGAACGGCATTCCATTAAACTGTTCCCTACCTTCCGTGCCCTACAGCATATGTTGCACGTGTATTGCATCCGTGCAGCACGGGAGTGCACCCAGTGAACTGCATGTTAAACGGTTTGTCGTACAGCTTGTGCCGGTTGCTGCTTGGGTTCACTTTTGTTTCAATTGCTCTCCCGATGGTACGGTGCACACGGAGCGCGCACCAGACCAGACCTGGAGTGGTTATGTATCGCGCCCTCCGAATGTACCGAGATTGAGCAGACATAACAAACCCAAGTTTCTTTTGCTTTCGCCTCGTGGAAACATTCTACCTTGGCTTGCGCTGTGCTTGGCCGCGAACCGGAAGACCCGCTTTTGAAAGCTCGGCGCCGCATAATGGCTGACGATGATGGTGAGCTAAGTGTTGGCTAAGGACCGAGCAAAAACTCTGGGAAAAGAGCAAACGTTTAAGAGAAAAAAAAATTGTTTCATGGAAATTTTTAAGTAAAGCGTTCTAAACGTGCGTACACGAGTGCGTAGGACGCGTTACGGTTCTTCCTAGGCTTCCCATTCCGTCGCGGTAGGATACTGCTATAAATATTAATGAATACCACGAAGCCAACCACACCAGAGCATTGGGGAGCACGGGGATGGATGGTGTTGAAAGAGAAAAACCGGCGCCGACATGCATCTGAGCAAGTGAATATTTGTTTCACACCATTTTTCAATTCGAACGCTATTTTCTCACCCAAGCCTTTCTTTCGCTTTGGGCACGTTTTTCTTCATTTTACGGCCCAGTTGATGGGTTTCAAATAGAAGTATTGCTTTCCGGTTTTTCCACCATCTTTATCTTCGTTGGTTCGCTGCCTTCAATTGTCCTGTTATGATTAAACAACTTCAATCGCGATCTGAAGTGTATTAGGTAAAAGCGAAACATAAGCATTCGGGATGATACGGTTCTAAATTAAAATAACCACTCATATATGAGATGCGCATAAGAAAATGTTGTAGTAAGGTTGAGCCTTACGTCAAGATCCCATTATAGCAGAGTAATTTATTTGAAAAAAAAAATTAAAATAAAATCCACAGGAGTTCCACATCTATGATAGTTTCTTTTTATCTTTTTCCATCCTGTTCAACTGATGCTCAACTAATATTTTCAAGTTATTTTCAAGGTGACAGTCAAATATTGAACTAAAATCCATCGTATAATAATTTTAAATTCTAAAAAGCTTTAAATTACGTAACACCTACAATTTCTTTAAATATCTTCGAAATTTATTGGTATAACAGAGACTCACAAATGTGATTTACGATAAAACAACTAGTCTAGCAAATTGTTCCATACACAATTAACGAGTGTTTTAAATTCACTGTGAAAATCTTGTTTTAAACTCTGTCATATGCTGCTTTTCAACCATTATTTCTGATGTTTTCGTCACCGAAAATGGATTACCTGAAAAAAATCAGGTGTAATGTCTTTTTGACTAAAGCCGAGTTAATTTTTCTACATTATTTTATATTGTTATTAGCATGTGTCTTCTTTTTTCTTCACATTATTCTATTCGTTCCTGTCAGTTCCAACATTTACAGTCAACCTAGCATCTTGTGAACGAAGTCAAAACTAATTGTTTCAATCACCTCAACTACGTAGCGGACGATGGGAGTCCCCTGCCATACAATGCCGCCACCTCGAGCATTTACTTTGCTGCACAAGCAAGCAAACCGATTTTCCATCTAATTCCAACTCCACCGCGATAGTGTCGAACAGGGATCGATTTTCATTCGTACCGAACCCTAGTTTGTAAGCTCATCGTTCATGTGCTTCGTGACTCGTAATGAGTGCATTGGCGGGAAGGAAAATGGGAAAACTCCTTCTGCACCCCATTCCACCACCACTAATATTAGGAAGGGTTGGGAAGGGGGGCGGGGGGAGTGAGAATGAAAACAAAAACACCATCGTTTTCCAGTGCGAGAGTATATGGCAAGGAAGGTGCGAAGCGAAACCAGCTCCAAAAGCAAATGCTGTCAGTTTGCTGTCAGTCGGTCGGGGGTTATGAAAAATTGCAACGTGCGATTTTTCCTCGACTCTGGGGAGATCCTGGTGTCGTGAGCAAAAGTGAGTGTGGCGGAGAGCAAACATTTTCCCATCGTGAGGTCCTTTACCTCTAGCGTTGTTTCATGTTTTCCTTGCGAGAAAATGAGAGAATGGGGAGAATTTTCCCAAATCAGCCCGAGGGAAAAAGCTGTTACCGCTCATCGAAAACAAAGAGCGCACCGGAGAGAGTGCGAGAGCCGCATCCCGTCGGTCTTTTGCATACATTATGCTTCGGGTAACGCATGGTAACGGAACACGGGAGATTACGTCTTGGCGGGCAGCTGTGATTTGAGCATTCCTGCGCTGCTTCCTGGGATGCGAGCGGCCCTCGCAAACCGCGGGCTGTCAAACGGATGGCGCGCGTCGGGTAGCAGAGTCAGTTCGACGGCAAGCGTTCGACGGTTCGGTTCGGTGTGTTGGCGTGGAAAATTTCGTGCCCGCAAAGATCGAGAAGAAGACGACGGCGCGAGGTTGAAAGTGTGCGAAGTAGCCCATGCGATCGGGCGCAGCAGTGAACGATCGTGTGTAGTTTTGTTTTCCTGCCTGCAGCGAATGCGTTACCGACCGAGAAGTGAGTTCTGTAAACGGGAAGAAAACTGTGCCCCTTTGGGAAAAAAGGGACGGTGAAGCAATAGTATTTTCCGCCACCGTGCAAACCTACCATTTGGATACGTTTCTGGGTGCGAGCAAACGATTGTTGGCTCTCGGATTTAATACCTCGTTTCGCTCGCCATACCGACCCCATTAGTGTTGGCCCTCCCGGTGGTGGCTCGTGTGTACGTGCAAACAAGCCGTGTTTGTCTTGCAGGCGACGCGGCCATCAGAATCGGCGTGAATATTGCAATGTGTGTGCTAAAAATAAATGAAGCGGAAAAGGAATTCCTTGCGGCTCACGAAGGGGGGACGGGGAAAAACCCCTAAACTGGTGCGGAGGTGCGTGGTTCGCCGGTCGACAAGATCAGCCAGCTGTCCGCGGGAAAAGTGAATTTTCCGCGGTCCATCGCCCACGGATATCCTCCCTCCGAGTGTGGTCGTTTTGGGCCGCCCGCGCGTTTTCGTAGTAAACAAAATTGCTACGCGCATAACAATAACAGTTCGGGTTCTCAAATTTGTGTATACGTGTGTGTGTGTGTGTGTGTGTGTGTAAATTTTTTGTTCCTTCCTCCATCATGCTGAGGTTGCATTCCGTGGGTGGATGGTCTGTGGTGGCCTGTGGTGGGCAATACATTCCAGCAACGGTCCGATCCTTGGGATACGCACCTATGCGGGATCTTCTTCCGTGCGAGCCGAGCCCCAAAACTTCGGTATCCGTTAGGAAATTGAAATTGCGTCACATCGCCCGCAGCATCCAGCCGGCCCGATCCGTTCGCAGCGGATAGAACAAAAACAGATACCTTCTGGCGGTTCCACCGGGTCTACGAAGCCAATAAAAACAACACTCATAACGACCGCATAATAGAACGGGCGAAATTGGATTATTAATCTACACAAAGGGACGTTCGAGGGGTGTATGGAGGGCACGGGAAGGAGGTGTATATGTGTAAGTGTGTGAAAAGTAAGGAAGCAAGAAAAGTAGAACAACTAAACTACCGTTCAACGAAATGGATATACAAGGCTTTATGTGCTAGAATCGCATATTCGTGATGTGAGCCACTGGATGTTTGCACACTAAACCTGCTGCAGAAGGATTCGTTTCGCTGGAAATGTCCTTCACTCGTGTGCTGTGGTGTATAACTGATCGACATCAAACAACCGTTCGTTTCAATACTCCTACGATAGTTACAATATTACGGCGAATGAAATAACCTTTCGATAAGCTATCCAGAAAATGGATTTAAGCCAGTTTAATTAACGGAAATCCAGCGGCTTAAACCTCGTGCGGATGACTTCGGTGTATTTCCAGCAGTCGTTGCAGCGTCTTAGCCCACCGACAGTAGAAACCCATCGCCTCGGCGGATGTGATCCATATCTGTATCGGTTTTTGGGTGAATCTGATTAATCAAAGTGCCGCTCAAGTGAAGGCGGGCTTTGGGGCTTCGACTTTGACGTCACGTCGTGCGGCCGTACAGCCGGGGCCTTGCCGGGTTATTGTGGATTACGGAGCAACATCTTAGGACGCGCGATCCCTTCCACGATTCCGCACGGAGTGAAGGTAAGGGCCGGGACTAAATGTTTTATGTATTGCCTTACCCGCAAGTGTGCGGGCGATTTTCTTAGACCGCGTAGGCCTGCCTTGCGAGAGCAGTGCGTATCTAATCAAAACGCCATCACTCTTTAATCACCTCACCGCTTGTTGCCGAAATTCGCCGACGTCTTTTGATCCGTGCGCTTTCATAACGCATGGATGGGTGGGTTAATGCTTGTGTGTGTATGGATGTGTGTTTGAAGCCAAGAAGCTAAATATCATTATCGAAGAAAAGACTAGGCTGGCGGTTTTTCGTAGAAAACGGAAGAAAAACCCGGCCGAGACACCAGACCGTAAGCTGCCAGCTGGAGTGCGCATGTTGGAGAAAGATGTAATTAAAAAACATTTCATGTTTATATTCCATCCCCTTAAAACGGTGGGATCAGGTTTGAAAAATTGGGTTTACCTTTTTCGGCCGAATGGCGGACGGGGATGACGGTGACCCGAACACCGAAGGATGTTGACAGTGCGCACAAACGCACGGGCACACCTACACGCTAACACTCACATGTACGCATCCATTTACTGCTAAAGATAACCATAATGGCGCAATAATGCCTCCCACCCGACACCGGAGGACCATGCGGGAGTGCCGATTTTCTGGGATGACGTGAAGGGAACATGATGCGAATGATAATGTTGAAGCCGCACCAGAAACGACACGTAGGCAAACAGTTTTAAGGCCATGAGCGTGCTACCGAGGCCTTCTGAAGAGGGTCCTTTCATCTAATGTAGCTCGTGCGTTGGGAAGCTGAGCTACGGGGTACGCCCGGTGCCCGGTAGGGTAGAGGAAGCTCGAGAATGGAGAAGTGGAGCCGACGTGGGATTCTTTGGCAAGATGCCTTCTCGTTTTCGTTTCGAAAAGACATAGCCGCACACGCATCACTAACGAAATCCTCACGCAAATATTGTCTGATTGACTACGCGTCTAGACGGTGGGCAGAAGACGGTACGATAAGGTTCGTCTGCTGGTGTGAGCTGGAAATCATTCATTTTGCATCAAACACCACCGAACGATGGGAAGCGTCTGATGAGGTTGTCGATATTTTTTACGAGTTTTGTTTTGGTTCGTTCGATTTTTTTATTTCTTGTTATATGTTTCGAAATATGTTCCGTTTTTCGGGAACAGCCTATCGCGAGCGACTTTACACCATCGAAACCGAGGGTTCTCGTTGGAGTTTTTGTTTTTCTCGGATTTTATCATTCTTAATTTCTCATCCTTTTTTGTTTTAGCTTCATTGGATTAAGAAAATGTAACAAGCTGGAAATTATTTATTTTATTTTAAGAAAAATGTAGGAAAAAAAATGGGGAAATATATAATTTATATTAACTGTCTATGCATCACATACTCTTAAAGTACGTACTAAAGCAGGTACTACGTTTGTTGCTTTGTCTGCTCCGTGTGAATATATCACCCGTCGTCCAACATAACTCAGGTCCAATGTCGCGGTGTACGTCCTACTACTCCCTCATTGCCATTGTTTGGCGTGGAAGAAACGCCGACTTCACTGGTATGCTCCACTGGGAAGGAAATAAAAAACAAAACCTTTTCCCAACTATTCAAAGTATGAGTCCCCTAAGGGTGTACGATCCCTACCTCCCCGTTATGCTGGCCCAGCCATCGTCCTTAGCGTTGCGTATGGCTGCAGCTATTCCATGGAAACCGGTGAACCTGCACGAGGAAAATTCTCCCGGGAATTCTTCGCGGAAAGTCGTCGAGAGAAACCCAGAGAATTTTTGCGTAGCTACAGCGAAAACGTCAAACCAGGAGCGGTGTCGATATGTCTGGGCGCTGGTTCCACCAGATTCCAACTCAGTATTAGACTACGACCGACGCAAAATTGTATTGTCCTCCGGAGTGCTGTAGCAGTTTTTCGAAGAAAATTGTTTTCCCCCGTATTCCGCTGTAACGGGTTTTTTCTGCTTTGCAATTATGGAAAGAATTCTGGAAAATACAACAGAAGCGTGCAATAAAAAAGGATTCAACGTGGTACTATGGACATGGGCAGCTGGGAGGATAAAAACATGATGTAGAAAATTTAATATGACAAATGCAGATTTTCTCAAGCACTGTGCCGTCACTGCATTGTTTATTAGTAACATTTCATCATAGGAAAAATACCTTGATGAAATAAAATTGTTTTTATTCAATTATTTATATCCCAACTTCTTTCTTCGTGGTGGAGTAAAGAAATACGAACATGAAACAGTCTTGTGTAAAGTTGTTTATGAGCATTACTTTCATAATTTCAACTTGGTACTTGATGATGCAAAAGATTTCATAGTTGAAACTATTATATTGATCTTTCTTCAATACAAACCTTGTTCTTGTTTCATCTTATCATCAACATTTCTTTCGCGCATTTGTTCAGGATCGGTGCAAATCAGTTTAATTTTCTTATAAGACTATTACGCTACGTGATTTGGTGAAAAAGTATTTTGATTTTGTTCGTTAAAATTAAAATAGGGATTTGAAAAAGATGGGTTTTGTTGTTTTGCTTGTATTTCCTTACATTTCATTTGCAGTGTGTTTATTATTCACAGTTATTGAATATTTTTTTATATTTAAAACTATTGATTGCTTTTAAATGTATATAACTCAGCACATGTTCACCGGTAACATTGTAAGCGTGTTGCTGTGCATATTTAATTTGATGGTGGGATTGATTTATTAAGTTTTTAAACCATGATGAACGATGAATCAACAATATTTGTCTTTGGTTCAGACAGGTTTTGATTAGTGAGTTTAAAAACCTTGATTTCCAGTTGGTTTACCATTGCTATCGCTTTATCGCTAAAGGAAGCAGAAAAAACATTAAGCCATTGGTTCAATTTCCGTTCCAATGAAGATTCCCTGATGCTTTTGCTGTGCGAATGCCAGTTCACAACAGGATGTAGAAAGAATGATGAATGAAAACATTCCTATTTCAAAATTGGAATTGTGAATTGTAAAAGGAATGATTTTGCTTTTTCAATTATCAACTTGAATACCTCTTTGCATATTTAATCTAAACCATTCCAATCTTAGATTTCGTGGAAATCTTTACCTAGTTCGAAACCTCGGGGACGCACATAACGTACACAACTTTGCCAAATCCTCATACATTCGTCACAAAAACGCCTCAAGTGAAGAAAGCTTGTCTGACTGATTTGCAAAGGAACGAAGTAAGTTTCACTCTGTTTTCCTACCTTCCACCAGGTACCAGCAAGAACCAACTGTTGCGGATAGTTGTAAGAAGCACGATAAACTTTAATTGAAACGGTAATGGAGTTGAAGAACATCGCTTGGAGACTCTCTGCATTGATAGTGCGCTATCTTGGCAGTTCCATTGAAGCTGCAAACCGGTTGTAACGAAAGCCGCCTGCTACAACCCTCAAGCGTGAAACACTCTAGGGGAAACTGTCACCAGGGAACATCGCCGGGTACTCAAGATTCGACCGAGGGGATTTGCAAACTTCCGGTTTCAAATATCTCCAGTGCAATCTGGTGTCCTCGTGCTAATGCCTGAGGTCCGGAACACTTGCAAACATTCGGGATCCATTGATTTCTCGGAAAGATAGATAGATAGAATTCGTATGTATTGAACGTTTTCCCTTGTGAAGATTAGATGCTGTGTATAACTGGTGGACGAAAATTGATCCGGGAACCTTCGAAGGGAAATATTCTGAAAGATGATCAAGTTTTGCTGCATCTGGACCCGAATCGATTTAGTTGCTCTGCATCGTGCTATAGTCACCGTAGAGCGTCAGCATGAAAAGTAAACATTCCCAGCGTCTAGAAACTGGACCACAGTTTCGGGAAAACAATGAAGTAGTACAGCCTTAAGGACCGGCTTCGTGGCACAACAACCGATAAGTCCCTTCGCAATCGGAGCTTTCGACCGAATCGTCGAGCGTCAACACCCGTGGTGCTTTGGCCCGCAACCCCCAGCACGACAGCTGAGCGGAAAGCTAAACAGAATGCAAATCAGTTGTTTGTACTGTTTGGCTCCACAACCCCTTCCGCCGTCCCGTTTGGTAAACGGATGCGGTGCTGAAGCTGAGTATACACTCCTTTGGTGATAAATCGAACGTAACCTCTAGCGTGAGGAGTCAATCCGGCCGTCTTTTAGTCGTGAAACCGGTGCGAACTTAGGCTCAGGACCTTATCTACCCCGGAGCCACCACGGCACTTTCGACTTGATACTAGGGGTTTGCCTCGAACTCAATTTTCTTCTGATGACAATAGCACCAAGGTTCCGTCTGCTGCGGCTACACAACTTCCATAAACAATAACCGTTTGCTGTTTGGAAACCGACCGAGGCACCGGTGGGATAGTTCGGTCTGTTCTCAGGTGGGCACAAACCGGTCAAAAAGCCTCTCCTTCGAGGGACGACGGCACCATCTTGTGCCTGCGTCGTCGAACAATGGTCACATCCTAGCGAGGAAGAAGTTCTCCTTCAATCGTCCTTTTCCGGCTCGCGGCCCCGAGAAGGCCTCAGAAACTCCTGTTCTACTTCCACGGAACGGTACGAAACGATAGAGTTTCCTCGTGCCTGTTCTGCTGGGTTGAGGCTCAGGAGACCGATATGAATACAGATAATAATGACTTTTATTGTGCTACAAACGGGAGCAGAATCTTTATTCATACTATCATCATAAACCTGCCATTGAGATCCCACTGGCCGTCCGGTTCCGGCGTCGAGAGCGATCAGTTCGGACCGCTTTCATTTCACGTCTGCGTGAGGGGTTTTCTCCTGGCCGTGTCCTCGAACCCTTCCCGGCGGGTCTTGCCGTGACGCAGGAGAGCTCTCGATGTCCCAAGGGCTTCCAAAAACCCTCGGCGTCGCCGATTCCGATAGAGACACGAAAACGTCCTGCCAGCTAAATGGTGCTTTGCCATCCGATAGCACACACCCGAGCCGTCTAGGTCGCGTCGTTGCTATCGTAGCCATAACAGTGCCAACGACCGAAGAACGAAACGAACGAGGGCCCCGGTTCGATTGAGGAGGACAACGATTTTCAGGTTAGTGTCCCAGATATGAGGAATCATAAATGGCTTCCAACTTGAAAGCAACACCCTATTGAGAAGCAGACGCGTCCTCGTCGTTCTTTAGAGTATTTCGTCCTTTTTCTTCGTTATTTTCCATTGCACACACCGAACGTCAGCGATATTGCGGGAGAGATAGCGGCGGAGGCTCCACCAAAGCGTTCTAGATTGATGTTCCATGTTCGGCAATAGGCTTATCCGTGATATAACTACCTAAAATGCCTGTCCGTGTCCGGTTCTTCAGCTCCCGAAGGGTGACAGGGCTTTTTGATGGGCTGTCAGGTGGCGCCAGCGTGTTTCCTTCTTCCTCGCGTCGTTCCAAAGCAGAGCATTCCTTTCGGGTGCCCTATGATGATGGCAATTGGTACAACAAAGCAGATTGGCGATACATTTCGAACGATTTAGCTTAAGTTGTCAGACGATAGAAAAATTCCGTCACAGAAATATCGGGCAGATGTTTGACAAGCGGTTGTAAATAGATTACGTACATTCTTTTCGGTTTACTAATGTTTATTAGACTTTAGTGTTGAGGAAGTAATGTGCAGAATGTGTATGAATATGCACATAAAACGTTAAACCTGGTTTCAGAAAATATCAAACCACAAACCAATAAATGATTTGATTATGATTATAAATGTACAAACCAACGTTTTGGATTACGGAAGTACCACTCTAAAAACACTCACCATCTGTGCAAACTGTCATCACGTTAGAGCGAATATGTTAAGTACAGGTTAATAAATGATATGAGTTGAAAAAACACGTAAACCAAAGAATTCCATCGGATTGATTGGTATGCAGTCCGGCGAGATTACATATTACTACTTTAAATCCAATTTTATGTTATTATAATCAATTTTTCTGATTTTTTAAGTGTTTTTCTAGGAAATATGCGTGTGGTTTTGAATTTTAAATAAATTTTTGAACTGTTTAAACCAATTGGGCTGTTCTGTTGGATGATCAACATTAATATCCATTGTTAACAAGCTTGTAGGTCTAACGAAAAATGAATTTAAATATTAATATGTATTTTTATTTTTTATTTTCATTAAAAGATTTTTTATTTTCATATTGTAATTGCCATAAAATATACATAAGGCCGGCAAATCAACTTTGGCAACAAAAAAAAAACAGTCTTACTCGACACCCTTAACAACTTTTTTATTTTTTCCAATATTTACTCTCCGAGAGATAGTGCAAATCGGATGGAATAAATCTTGGCATCATTTGAAGAATTTAATAAATTTTCCCTAGCGAAATTCCATTCCGCCTGTAAGAGTACATCACCGCTTTCCCAAAGAATGAAACAGCAGCGAAGAAAACAAAACATAAAACAACACTGCAGAAGTACCGAAACGAGTTTTAATGAATTTGAATATCGAGTCACGAACTCGCAACCCGGAGACGGATGACACTGGCAGAAAAATATTCGCTACCATTTGTTCCCGCACCACGGCCGACCCATTAATGGCTTAAAACATTAGAATTGCAGAGTGCCTACGTTTGGGGAATAAATTTCAAAATCTCTACTTCCTCTTACCTCCGCTTGACTTCTCGCTCGTTTGAAAGCCGTGCTAGCCCTCTGATCTCACGGTCTCACAACCCGTAACCTTTCCGTATGGCCTAGCAACCTTTTCGGGGTTTTGCCGGAACGCGATCCTTTCGACCCTAGACAAGCATCGCACCCGTCCCCGGGGTCACCGATATCGGTCGGTGTTGCGGGAATCTCACTTTTGCTGTACTTCCGGCGGGCATAGTGTCACGATCGGGAAATAAATCAGCATCACATCCGGCAGCGGCGTACAATTTATTCACGGGTCGAGGGTTTACTGGATGATTTTCTCGCTGACCCACCTCCCCGAAGCCGGTGGACAAATTATCAATTTTCTTCCGGTTGTACCACCGACTCCCGTGGGGCGGGATCCGACGAGCAGAGCATGTCACGGTTAAAAATATCGATGATAATTAACGGAAACCGAACCCTGTCGGGGTTTGCTCTAGGAGATGGGTGTTTCCACTTTTTCTTGTTGCTAAATTTGATTCGTGTTTTTTACTTTGTTTCGCTCACAAACACCCAGCATAGCCATTCATTATTGTTACTGTTTTAAACCTCCATTTTCGATATTACCGCCGGGCGTCGTATTTTTTAACCGGGGTCGGGTAAAACCACCCCCAAATATTCTGAGCCTCTAAACAGGCCGCAAATTTACTCACTTTCGCAGAACACGACCACCATCCACGGTTAACGAACACCGAAATCCTCTCAATCTTATTGGAACTGACGATGGCGTGCCTGGCCCGAATATTCTGCCCTTTTACGCAATTTGTTTCTTCGGTTTCTGTTTTGTTTTTCTCCGTTTCTTCGTTCCTTTTTTTCCCCTTCTCATACGACTGGATCGTTCGGATCCTCCCGACAACAGCGGATTTACACTGTCTGTTCAATTTCTCATCCTCCGGCTTCGCTATCGTTTCGGTAAGATTTCTACGTCGCGACAAGATCGCATCTTAAGTCGCAGGTTATAAAAGATATAGGGCCAATATACATTTTTCATTCCGAGGGCATCCCGCCGAAGGAAAACCACTTACTTGCTCCCGGCGCCCGCTCGACCCTTGGTGGCTTTCCTCGGGTGCGACAGTTCAGGCGTAACGTTGGTTTCGTTTTGCATACTGTTATTTGGTTTGTTTCTTTTTGCTCCCCCCCTCCCTTTCCAGCTTCTCGGTCACCAGCCTTTCCGCTCGGGTGCGTTCGATTCGGTTTATTTTATTTATCTCTCCGAGCTGTCCGGGCGGTGGCGTCCCGGGTTTCATGCGGCTTACTGATAACGGGTTCACTTTTAAGTCGAAAAAATGGAAAACTGGGTGGCACCGTGGCATGGGCAAATAGCTAGCTCGGCCTCCCCATCGCCAATAACTGCAAAACGATACGTTGAAATAAAATGTAAACTATGGACGGGGGCGGGCTAAGAAAAGTTTTCCAACCGTTTCGTTTTTCTTTTCTTTCACCCACGACACCACCCACTTAAAAAAAGGGACCTTTGCAGGGGCACGGAATGATGGAAAAAGTATGCTAAGGTTACCGTCCGACCGAATAAAAGTTTATCTCCTTATTGTGTTTGTGTCAGATCTTGACTCCGTTTTCCGAACCGCGCGTGAGAAAAAGCGGGCCCTAACAAAAGGGTCTAAAATTTTCGGACGAAACGAATCTCTAGGACATTGCGTGGGGGTGGTTGGCGGAGGTTACCCATCCCAGGCCTGTTGTTTTCCCTTTCGCTCTTCGTTCGCCACGGTTCGATTCTTCCGTCCAGAGCCATGCGGTCATTCATTTTGGCGTGGTATGGCTTTTGCTAGTTTCAAATTCAAATTTTTCCCTCAAACCCGAACCCCGAAAACGTGACAAAGGTTAAACAGCGCGCGCTATCAAACGGGAATGGATCGCCTCGGACGGAAGGTAGCCTTGTCGGCGCCAAACAATTCGTCAAGAATCCTTTTTTTTCAGACTTCAAGATGATGTTTTTTTTCTTCTGTGTGTGTGTGATTGTGTTAGCCTCTTGGCACGGGTTTGGTATTTTCGGGGCACGATTTCCTTGGGTCCATCTGTTTCCACCGGGTCGTTGGTTTCCCTGGCGACGTTCGTCGAATAAATTAAACTGTTTTAATTAACTTTAAACCCGCCGGATCAATGGCTGTGTGGACGAGGGGCCGCGTGTGGTAGAATTTTAGATGAAGCAAACGCCAAACGGACGTACAAGGACAGTCATTTTCTTCCTTCGCTCGGTGCAGGTCAGGTTCGAGCGAAACGTGTGAGACGTTCGGTCGCGTTCGGTGTCGTTTTGGGAATGCGACAAGATGCTGCCAATGCTCCGGTGGCCCGTCGCCACTCGAGTGTCCTGATTGTATCAAGACTTTATTGGAGCAAGATAGCAAAACCAACAGAAAAAAATACAAAGGGCAAAATATAAACAGCTCCAAACAAGGGTGGGACAAAACGTGTACGAAACAATAAGATGACGGACGGGCGTTTCGTTAAAAGTCAAAAAGGACACTTGCTTTAGTATTAACCTTTTAAATTAACTGAAAAGCGCCCTGATAGGATCTCGCGGAGAGGAAGCGGACGAACTCATTGCTTTCAGTTTGCCAGGGTTGGTTTTTGTTTTGAGAGATTTGCTTGCCATGCACGTTTTTCGCCTTCGCAGGGATGGCCTTCGGAGCGTGCGTGCGAGTGCGTGAGGTTTCCTTTCGAACCCTTTCGAAAAACGATGTGGTTTTTTCCTATTATTCTTATTATTTCGGTGTGCCTCGTCTGCGCTTTTCTTAATCCAGCGACAATTTATTTCGCTCATCGTTCGCTAAGAAGTACCATTTGCGAAGGGAACCCCACCATCCCAGGGAAAGCGGTAGAATAAATCGTGCAGAAAAGATTAGTTACACGGAGCGTAAAGAGGTTCGCCTTGTACGATGACTTTTTTTTTCCTAGGACGCCCAGATGGAACGGCAAATTGGCTCCCATTGCCGGTACAGAACTTTTGAAAGCCAATGATGTTGCGGTGTACTAATTATTCAAGCAGGCAGCGAAAGAGATTGGCCCTGGTAGGGTGCGGGTTCTTTGGTGGAAAAAAGGAACCCGCTCTATTTTGTGGACGCTGAAATCATTTGCATTCAGATTGCTCGGGGTTAGGTGATTAGTTTAGTGTGTGTTTATGAATTTCAGAGAAAGGTAAACGATAAAGTTTGAAGAGAGGTTCCCGATTATATGGTAATTTTAAGCACGATGCAACCCGGTTGGCAAAGTTGATTTTTTAACACGACGCTTAATCTGCGACTCCAACAACTGCTGCATGGTATGCGGGGATCAAATTATTTAACTTACACCAAGTCCTCCCAACCACAAGTTGCCCACGGTTTAGCATAAACATTTCAATTAAACGAGCTTTCACTTGAAACAAAAACCGTAGTTTTACCTTTTGTTTGGTGTCGAAAGTAAAATCTCATCCATGCGGTCGATAAGGGTGCACTTTTCTCCAGTTTCATATGCAAGAAATACGTTCAACACACTGGTTTCCTCCGGTTTTGGCATATAAAATCGCAAGAACCGAAACGAAACGGAAGTCACACGCAAAAGCGTAATTTCGTAAGCCCATTCTGTGGTAAGCTTTTCCGGTGCCCGAACGGAAGCAACAAGAGGGCAAACAACAGCGCGCGCTTGCCGTGAGATGCAGCGCAAGATGGTGAGTTTGGGAACCGCGAGAAAATAAAGTCCCCGTACTACAATGATTCTGGCACCCCGGCAGACATGGTGGACCTTTCCCGTTCTTGTTATCAAAAGAAATTTGCGAATTGCAGAAACACTTTGGATGGGGTGTCTAGTTTGAAAAAACAAGTAGAATGAGTGTAAGAAATATAGCAGACGATAGCGAGGGGATGCTTTTTGGTTCTTTGACTATTAGCAAAATTACATTTCCGTGTCGTGCGGTAGCTGTTTGAAGTTGTGACGTTCCGGTCTTTCCGAGCTGCTCGACCGTTTTTCGTCGCAGTGCCCTTGAGCCGCCACTTTCGAACTGTCTTGGAGTCCATGGAAAGTCCGTCGCGACGAGGCACGCGACCGGCCCGTGGATCCGGCAGCGTTTGGGCCGAAACGCGAACCCAAGTGCCCTTTGGACTGGGTGGGAAAAGATAGGGAAAACAGTAATTAACTTAATTAGTGAGGCATGACCAACTTCGAACTTTATTTTATCTTGCTCGCACCCACCCCCGATCAACGCCACTGACCACGTGGGCAGTCTCTGCAAAAGCGGTCGTTGCTGTGTGCGCCTTTCATCTTTTCCGGGACTTTTAGTGGCGCCACCAGAGGAGCAACGGGTGGTGGCACAATTACAAACGGTGGATTCTGCGGATTACGAACCACACCGGCCGCGTGAAAGGAACTCGGCAAGGTCAGAGCATGGGGCTGGGAGCGTTATACCAACACGGTCCTATCGGGATCGGGATCTCGCCGGGAGTGCGACTTCCAGAATTTCGCTCCAAGGAGCCACGTTCATAATAAATGCGATCTTTTGGTTGGCCTCGAACTTCCACCAACCGACCGAGCGCCGGGGGAAGCCGTTTGACTTTAAGATTATTGCACAGATACACCGAAACCCGGCGGACCGCCTTCGAAGATTAGCACGAGCAGAAATGAACGAATCGTTTGAACCCAACTTCAGGGCTCTCTTTCTTTGGCTTCTCGTGCTTTTAAACATTCCATTTTTGCAGCTTCCGACCGCTCGGTCCACCATCCGTCGGAGGCAATCATGGCAGTGATCAATTCTTGGTGTAATCAAATTTTCATCAACTTTTGGAGCCCATCATTCGTGCTTAATCTGAGTGGAAAAAGGTAGCCATTTTCGAAGCATAGAAGCGTACCCTCACTTCAGACAACTTCAAAATGTTGTCCAGTATTTATTGCGATGGAAACTGGGAATGTGATAGTTATTTAGAAGCTGTTCGTTGGTGGTGCGAAAAGATTAACAACAATGACTTTCCATGACTTGTTTCTGCATGTGAAATAAAAAGAATAATCCGTTTAATATAAAGATTAGCTGATAAAATATAAGAAAATCCAAAGTAAGTCATCAAATGAAAAGAATAAAGTTTTTAGCACATGTAGTAAAATTCATAAATTGAAAATGATGGAATGAAAAACTAAAAGAGGTGTTAATAAAGTATATATTAACATATTATTTGAGTCCGCGACAGCCGAGCGGTAGCGCCGGTTAGAAAATCGGCCCATGAGCGCCGGGGCTCACCACCTCGACGGCGTGGGTTCGAATCCCAACCGAGACCGGACCCTCCCCTGTACGAGAGGACTGACTATCCACGTACTATAACAGGGAAACAAGTCTCGTAAGCCCATAACGGGCAGGCATGACCAAGAGGTCGTTACGCCAAGAAGAAGAAGATTAACATGAAATCCAACAAATTGTTTTGTTTCAAACAAACTGAGTGGAATCGAAGTTAGTCGAATCGAAAACTGGTGTGGGTTGTATAATCCAATAAACAATTAAACGGTCCTTTATTTCTTCGTTTTTGCTGTGCTGATAGAAACTTAATACAATCAAGCGAGAATGGAAGTCTGTGGGAAGCAACTTGATGCTATTTTACCCATAAAGACTGCACAGGGGTTAAAAGGATAAGGTTTGATTTCAGATGCACGGAATATTTCAAATTCCTCATATCACCGACAAGCTTTATGACGTGCCACATTGGAAGTTTTCTAGCTTAGTATGTTATGGCGGTTAGTTCCATCGTTTTGTTTTCAAGCATCCAACATCGAAACGGTTGGTTACGGCTTGGTCTGCTTGTGCCAATATCTATTGGTGATTCGTTATTTGAACACCGCGACGTGGCTTTCTGAAAGAAACACTTAGCAACCAATCAACAAATGGAGTTATTGAAGTGTATGTGTTATGCCTTTCCAAGAACACCATTTCAAATCTCACATCTATCTCGGGTACGCACACGCTTGCTGCACGCCCAATTAGGTTCAGAATGTTTGATGAAAAGCACAAATAAGATAAACGGTACAATTTTGCTAGCGAAAAAGTATTGGATGGAAGAAAATGTCTCAACTGAACATGGATAGCATCATACTAATTCAAACCGCAAATTACTGGCAAAGCGTGAATCGCAAGCACCAGCGACACAAGGCAAATGAAATCGGTTTACAGTTGTCTTCCAGGAGGCGTAAAAGTTTATAACGAATATTTGACTTCAGCAAACACGCGTTGGATGTTTTCCTAAACATTCGCCGAAATACATAAAAGCTCTAACTTTGATCCATCAAAAAAGTCGTGTGTGTCTTGTCATCACAATCCTACGCGAGAACCATTTGGTTTAATTCATAGTGAAAGGGGTTTCTTTTCAATGAATATCAAATTCAACGATTAGATAAGTAAAATCTCAACACAAACATGCACAAGAGATGTGTCTTTTTACTTTTTTGAGAAAGTTATTGAGTGCATAAGGTGGAGTCTTCTATTGCATATGGTTGCTTTATAAAAATACGTATATGTTTATTTTGGTCTAGTGTAAAAAAGAGCATCATTTTTTTACAATTCGATTTTTATTTCTAAGAAAATCACACAATAAGGATCTTATTGACGAGTGCATCTATAGTATTACTCACGCTCGCTAGAGATCTTTCCTGGGGGTTTTTTAAGAATTTTCCAGTGCTTCAATTCCACTTACCATCAAAGTCACGCGCAATTTTCACGTTCATTTCTCGCATCACGACGAGCTGGGTGGAATCATTACGCTCAGGGAATCACAAACGGATGCACACCATCATCCTCTTCCGTGTTGATCCTATTGGAAATGTTGCCATCAACCAGCCGCCCGCCAGCGTTCGTTCGTTTTCCTGATGGAAAGTAAGACAAAGCGAAAAAAGAAACCCCGGAAGCCCACAAACATATATTTCCAGCTAAAACTCTGCTGGGTAGAGTGCGAGGCGAGCCAGACATGGAGCAAAACCTTGTTTTTATAAGTACAACGCAGAGCAATAGAAAAACGGTGGGGAGGTTTCATTACATTTTCCATTACAGTTTTTCATGTAGAAGCACCAAACCGAATGAAGATTAAATTCAAATGAAACTGTACGTTAAATGATGCATCGCGTGGTTTATGCCACAGATTTTCAGTTCTACCATGCCGTGTCTACATAAATTTAATATCTTTTCAAGTCCTTTGACAAGGCACACCATTTTTTCTAAGATATTCATTAGCCGATGCCCAACTAGTGGTAGGAAAAATTTGCTCAAGAAAAATTTGAAGAAAACAACTGTTTATCACAAATACAGTTGGTACCGGCAACAACTAGAAATAGTTTACCGCAAGCGCAATTGAGCAAACTGCAGCTCTATGCCCGAGGAAGTTAATTTACTTTCGAGAAGAAATATTTTCACGCATCAGATCATGGTTTCTCAACAAATTTAAAATTATAATCCACTATCTCAGGGCAGCCAAAACGGTAGTAGAAAATCTCTATCTCAAGAAGGCTAACCACGGCGCAGCAAACTAGAAGGAAACCTCAGCAAACAGGACAGAACTTTGGCGTGACGTCGAATGTCCTTTCCGAGGATTCTTGCGGCTTTGATGAACTTCTATCGATAGCACCCCAGCTTTCCCTACTCTTTCTTTAACTTTCTCCCTCCTTCACATTCACTTTCTTACTTCTCTTTTTCACGTATCACAGACACTCCGTTCCGTTTTAGTGCCCCATGGAGGAATGGTTTGTAGTTCTCGCATCGGGCCGTTCACCCTAAGGTTTCTATCAACGTTTCACCGCTACTTTGCGTCCATTAAACTGCTTTCACTATCAAAGTCAAAAGCGGTGGCTTTTGCGTGCTGCGCTTTTTCTGACCGGTGGACCAAATCCATCATGGTGGTGAGCGACCGATGCAATGCCCAACTTTGTGTTCTTCTCTAGCGCTCTGACTCGACTTAGTTGTTTTGTGCATGCGAACATCAACCGCATCCGCCTGTCGGTGGGATCGAAACGAGTCGCAAGCACAAGAAAGCAGTCCGAACAAAGAGCGCATAAATCGCCTTGCGCTACAAAACTGCAAATGCACATTAGGATGCACGCCGTTTGCAACGCTTGGACGAAAACTATCTCGTCGTGATGCATCGCTGGTGCGAGAATTACGATGGGAAATAATTGAAATATGGCTGAAAGTTGGAATCCGCCTTAAATTATCTGCGTGCGTATGTGCATGGTTGAGTGCAATTGTGTGCTGGTGATTGAATAGTTTCGGATGCACGAAATGTTCAATGGTAGGAGATGTAAGATCAACTTTATAACGACTAGGGAAATTTAATGGCACCAAAATTTAACGAATATATTCCCGCGTGATGGACAATGCAGTTGTTACGAGTTCAGCTTTCTACAGCTTTTGTATGTGTTGAACACGTAATTTACCTTCTGGTTCAAAGAATAGCCCAATTCGTGTGCTTTCCAAGCGGCTCATCAAATGTGAACAAGAACAATTAATTCTCACACTTTTTGTTTAGTTTCGCCATGTCATTCTGTAAAAAAACGGCCATAGCTTTCCCAACAAAATGTTATAAAAAAAACACCCAACTCTTCCAACTGTGCGCAATTGTGTATTGCAAACTTTTGCGTGTCATTTTAGACCATGGCTCTATTTGCTGCGAGGAAACGGTGCGTGGGACCGTTTATAACAATTTAATTACACTGCTGCACAGTGCCTGCCGGTCATTTTCAGTCATTAAAATTTCAAATTTCAATAATGCTCCATCCGCCCGCTTCGGGTAGATAATATTGCCACCTCCCTTGGTCTTCGAGTGGGTTGCGTTTTGTTGGGCCAATAAAATGTGAACAACCTGTGGTGGCGATGGTACATTTTGCAACACGCCGGGAAACGTTTTGCAATAGCTGAAACAAGGATTATTTCAACCTCGCGTTAGGGTTGTGTGAGGCGGGAAGGCAGGAATCGCACCACCCTGGTTAATTAATGTCATTTAATAAATGATTGGCACGCATCAACATTTTGTTTGTTGCAAAAATAATTAAATATTCACCCGTGTGCCTACACGGGAACGTGGCCCAGTTGGCGAGCTAGCGCCGATGCATGCAGCAGATGTATGTCCGGTTAATGTGGTGATAATGGTAACTGCATTGTGTTATTTGCGTACGCAAGTGGAGAATGGGATTGTTATGTAAAAAGATTGCTTGCTAGCAAAACATACACCAAGCTAATGATCGGAGCGAAATGCAAGCGAGGTAGATATTCCTTTTTGGCACATCCGATCTCAATTATTTAACTTTTAATTTTGCATCTCTTCCTATCAGCAAGTCAACTATAATCAATTTCAAATTAAACTTGCTTCGTCTGTGCAAATCAAGAAAGAAACTTGACTAGTTTGATTTTAATTAGTTTGTACCTCACATTCACCTAGGCAAGTGCGATCACGAACTCGAACGAATGGAAATGTGCATCAATAAGAATATAGCACATGAATCCGGTCTACCATTTCGGTTCGCTTTGTTTGTACGGGCAAACGCGAGTAAATTTGCAGACTGTCAATTTACTGCTAATTGCATTCGTGTTTGTGTTTGATGTTTGATGAAGCTGTTCAATCTCAGATTGATCGCATGCGCAACGATATTGGCAAACGAACCAATTATCAGTGAAAATGCAAAACTCGATGTTCATTTGATTGCAATGTACTTTTTTAAGGGCAGAAGTGAATTTTTTCTACAAAACTGAATATCATTAAATTGTTTTTTCTGTTGTTTTTTCCAAACAAAGCAAGGTGACAAGTTGTTGACATTGGCAAGAGTGTTTCGCTGAACTTAATCGTATTAAGTTAAGTTTATCGCCAAACTCTTGTTGGTTTGAAGGGGACAAGAAGAAAGTGTACTCCAATTTCCATGCATAACATTTCATTAGAATATTTTGCGACTTTTCCCTTGAAGTACATGGTGTGGAAACTCTTCAAGGGTGGGACTAGCAAATGAGTATAGTGAAAGGCAGCGTGAAGGAGAGAGAGACAGTTAGAGAAAGAGCGCGAGGAAGATAAAAAGATAGTATACCAATTCAGTCGTCGTTTCGACGTTGGAAGAAGCAGCCGGTAGCGGGCATTATTAATTTTAGTCACGAATTTGCTAACTACCGTGATGTGGCCGTTGATTTTCTTGTCGTGAAGAAAATCTCTGCACGCAGCCACAGACGTGGGAATAATTAATTCACGATTTGCATACGACGACATGGTGGTGGGCTTGGTGGCTTGGTGATTTGCGTTACATTAAAACAACCATCAACTTACACGGTGGTGACGGCACAGTATTATCATGATGGTCGTGCATGTGATACGGTGTGCTTATGCTGTTTTTATTGTATGCGGTATAGTTATGCTCGCTCCAAACATAGGGATGTTCCGGACATAAGAATCCAATGTGGCAATGGTCTACTGGAAAAGCTTTTCGCTGCAGACATGTAGCGATAGAACGAACAAATGGACCATCACGTCAGCTTGAGTTAAGGGAAATCCTTATGACATGGAAAAATAATGCATTCATATAACGTTTATATGAAAATCATTTCCCTTTTTTTCCTCCTACGACAGGCTTAGCACATATGAATCGCTGTGCATGGTGGAACAAAAACGGAAATAAAGCAGGCGCCCACAGTACATGGAAATGTCAGAATAACTGTCTTCATTTACCCGCTTAAGAACGTACGCAAATAAACAAACCACAATTTGGTATAAATCATATTCCTCCCACATATCCGCCCACCATCACAACTCGTAACAGTGGAATAATCGCGACCGAACAGAATAAGGAATCGGGCTTCCCGAAAGACTGATTCGTCACACAAGCCGGGGCCAATTTGGAAAAGAGTCTGAGTTCACTCGTCAACTTGCCTCCGGGGGTGTTGAACTTTATTTCTCAAATTTTCGTTTTGTTTCTTTGATTTTTCTGGTTTCTTTTTCCTTATGTTGCCCTGGTGTGCTAGAGTTTATATGAACCCTTGTGCGAAGCCAAATTATATGATGATATTGAAAACAAGCCCAACGGTTACTCGGTTTATACAATTATGTTTTAGCTCTTTTTCATTCCAAAGCTCGCCTTGGTACGTCTGTCCGCTAACATATGCACACACACACACACACACAGCATATTTTTGTGTTTCTCTTCGTGAACTGTACTTTGCTCGCTGGAATTTGCTGCACGAGGCTGAAATAACTCGTCAGCTTGTCGTTTTCCCCAGCCCATCAACCGCCAGACGAATCCGGCTAAGTTGTGAATTCAAATAAGAGAATATTACAAATCGCTCGACGCAACCCCACCACGAAGCAGCGGACCGCGAGCGGACCGGTTTGTGTTCACTTGTGTTTCTGGCTCGCTACTCGCTGACTGAAGGATTTCACGTTCCAACGCTTCCGGCAAACCAATTTGATCGCGAACGTATGAATAGTTTTATTATTCATCGCCTCTGTGGCGCACGATGGAACGCTGGGAGTAAAATTATATGGATTACGGGGGTAGTAGAGAATTTGCGTGGTAATTCCTATTGCAAAAAAAGCCTCCCGGGCAGAAAATATCCTCCCGCTTTGGCACTCCACAGAAATATATTTTGACGAAATATTCTTTAGAAGTATATTTAAAGAGTATGGTTCCTGGTATGGTGTGGGGTTTGCTCAATTCAAAAACACTTATGAATTGCTGTTTCCTGTCATCATCCAGTAATCAATCAACTTGTCAGTTTGTTTCATTCATCACTTTATTGAAAAGGTAAAAACAATAAATCAATAGAGGGGAGCAATAAAAATAAAACAGTTTTGTACCAAAAACAACTTCCATGGCAATCTGTCTTAGTCTCATCAAGCTGCCGAAGATAACAAGTTGGGTTCAACTAGATGGACACATTTCTTCAAACGGCATCCTTCCATTTTTTCCCCGACTATGTTCTACATGACACAAGTCCTTGAACAGGAAATGTGTTTTGTGTGTACCAATCGATTCGTATCACAAAACTTTTGACACGATGTAAGAGGCGGAACCAAAGTGGCCACTCAGCGATAGTCAATCAAACGTCCAGGGTTTCGCAAAGCAATCCACCGTTCGGCTAAAAGCGTGATCAAATAATTCTATTTACAGGGGCTCTCAACTCTTTCCGCTCACCCTCGTTGTGCCAATCCGGTGACCAAATAGCGATTCCATAATTCCTAGGTGTTTTGGCACCAACGGTAAACCATCAAACTCCTCCATCATCGCCATCATCGTCGTCGTCAGGCTCGTTAACGCCCCGGACTGTCCGAGGCGCACGATTTGGCGTACGGCCATCCCCTGCATCCTAATCGTCCTCGTGCTTTTATGGGGTTCCCCCTTTCACCCACCGTCGAGCCGAAACCCGATCGATCTTTGCGGCTTTGGTTGAGCTTCCCATCCGCTCGGGGTGTGTGTTTTTATGTTTTGTCCCTCGCAACCGGGCACGCACAACAACCTGCGAGCACAAACAACGCCCAACTTTTAATGATCATCCCACACCGCCATCCGGGGACAAGCAGATAGCATCTCGCGCCGGGCCGCGACGTGCTTGCGTAAGTGCGTGCGAAAGGATGCCGAAAAACTAAACAACGAACGGCGAACGAGTGAAGAGTAAATAAACACTTTCGTTTCCGGGGCGGGGAAAACTTGAGGGGTTGGCAAACTTTTTATGTTTTCTCTAGGTGCGCGCAAGCACCAGGCCCAGCGTCACGATTTTTGCAACCCCTCGGATGATGGTGGATCACCGAGGTGGACAGGAATAAGGTTCTTCTCCTTTCTTTCTTTTTTTTTTATCTGTCTTGTAGTCAGAAGCAAAATTGAAATCCTTGCGGCAACGTTCGGTTCGGAAGGAAAACCTATTGCTTGTTTTTCTTTCCCGTTGAGTTCGTTTATCGAATGCTTCCAGGATGCTACCAATGGGGTTTGCTATGGAGAAAAACAAGGCATGAGAACGGGGAACCAAGAGATTGGATAATGAAAACGAGCAAATAATCTAAACTTTGTGCTTCGACTTCAAATGTATATGTGCAAATGCTTTGTGTTTATTTTGAAATGATATTTTGGGTGAATAAAAACGAAACCGTTATTTTCTGTCGTCCCAACTAATGATTTTGTCTTTCTTCCGTCTCTCTTGCAGAATTTTTGGCATTGGAATCCATCCGTAAACGCGTCGAAGTAATGAGCAATTGTTGGGAAATTTAAATAAACGAAAACGAACGACGAAAAACCGCTCATAAAATGAGCTGCTTCATCACGTGAAACGGCTCGTCCTTTGCATGCCCGAGCTGCCTCCGGCAAGCCGTGAGGGTCATTTTTAGTTCTCCCAGGGATACGAAACAAGCACGTCGGTGTGCGCCAGCCACGCCCCGGTAAACACGTAAATTGAATTGTCATCATCGCCCTTTAGCGCGCGCCGAGTCACACCAAAAGGCGGCCGTGGGAGATGAGAAACTAAATAACCAGTGACACGTCCAGCGGCGCACCGATGAAGTGCGCCGGTGGGAAGTGAAGAAATCTCGCCAAAGCGTAATTATAGATAATTGTGGAAAAATCTGCCCCGAAAGCTGACGATCAATTGCCGTGTGACGCCGGTGGACGGAAAAGTCGACGTTGCTGTCATCATTGTGGCCATTGTGATCCATGCCCGGGCGGGCGCAGACGGAGCGGTCATTGTGGACGCTGAGCAAATGGGACGCGCGGCGGAAGTGGGCAGAGCAGGCACAAAGGATAAATAAAAACGATGAACGAACAGTTTTTAATCGGAAAATTAAAACTCATGCCAACCGGAGGGTGATCGGTTTTATGTTTGCGCTTCAGCGCAAATTAATTTGCCTTCGTTCATTAATCGTACGGGTCGAGCGGGAAAACGATTGCATTTCATTTGCATTCGGTTTCCAATGTGTGCCTTTAAAAAACAAATTTGAAACAGGATGAAAAGTGAAGTAGAGCAGTTTTTTTGTCCATCGCCAAATCGGAGTAAGGGAAACCAAGCAATCATTACACCAACCGAATTGCCCATAACCACGATCCCATGGGGTGGCAGGAACCGCTATGGGAAACATGAAATCGATGTAATATGGGAGTAGGTAAATATGATTTATTGCAATTACAGGATGATATCGTATTGCTCCAGAAGGAACGGACAGCGCGAAGGTAAAGTGCAGAATAATGTGCCAAAAATGATGAGTGTGAAGTGAATGAAAATTGACCCAAAAGCTGGTTGAATTGATTGGTGCAAAAAAAAAAAAAAAAACACAATGTTGTTCAGCGGTGCGGTATCGGCTGGTGGTGTAGCAAATACGTGTACCAAAGCAGTTTTTCGTTGATGTGGTTATCAAAAGATCGGCAACATTACGCCCCAGGCAAACGCAGGTTCGTTCACATGTGTTGCACCGCAAAGTGTCGGGTTTTGTGAGTCGGTGCGTGCTCTTCGTCATTGCGTGATTCCAGCGTAGGTGCAAGTGTTTATATTTTAACAATAATTTGCAGGAAGTTTACTAAACGCAGCATCCGCTACCGTTGCTCGATCTCGCCAATCGCCGACCCAAACTGCAACCGGGATGGAACTGAGGCAACTTGAATCGTTTCTGCACAATCTTTTCCACTGGATTACCATACTGACGCTTCTGCTCACTGGCTCAGCACCGTTGCTACGAGCGGATCCGGAAACGCAAATATTCCGGGTGGATCCACTTGGTGAGTTCTTCTTTCTCATTTAAATCAACTCTAATTAATAGTTTATAGTCTATGGGATGAAAAAATGCTCCTAATACATATAAAGGGTACAGGAAACGAAGCGTATTCACTAGCGTAATCGTGTAATTCCGCTATTTAATCTGTCAAACATAATTTAGGCTTTCAATCGCATCTGCAAACTTTTCAAAACGTAAACAAACAAACCAATAGTTCATTCACCAATATTCTGTGGTTGTTTAACGTAGGTTTCATATTTTCAACAATAAACAACAAAATGACAACCGTAGCTTCAAAACCAGCTTCGATTTTTATCAAATTGCAAAATATAAACAAAGCACAGATTACACTTGCCGTGAACTTAATAGAAAAGATAACCATGTTGGAAACACCAACTTAAAAGCACTGTAAATCCTTTTCCGATTCGGAATCGCGCAGTTTGCAAGTTAATAAATTTTCGATGAGGCAATATCAAAATGCAACGTGCATCAACCGGTGCATCCGCGTAAGCTCATAAATCCCCCTGCTATGGTTGAGGCCACTGCTCAACTTGTTATCCTACGCTGGCAGCCCATTAGCAAACACCAAGTACTTGTTGTGGTCCGCCCTTGCGTAATCAAATCCAACACAGGACCAGAACCGTTCCGAGCCGTCCGGAAGTGACCGAGGCGCAGCGAAACCTCATCGATTTAACCTTAATCCCTGCGGGCCAAACGGTCACCGTCTCGGGCAGGAATCACATACAACAATCGATTACACGATGACGGTGACGGTCGTCAATGATTTATGGGTTTGCGCGCTCATGCTGACCGCTCGAGCCATGCATCATCGTCATAATCAACATTATTCTCAACAGCGCGCTTTGGTGTACTCCGACGAGCTGTCCGGTGGATCCACAGGCTGTCGTCAATCTATTACAGATCTATCAATTAAATACACGAACGGTTGGGCCTAGGTGGTGGTGCTGAATATCAGGAAGGGTCATCCATGTATCCCTTTCCATTGACATTGTTAACCCAGTAAAAAAGTAACAGTAATAAGGAGGTTATACGGTATTTCGCAATCAATATTCAATTTAAAGGGATGTTTTATAGAAGAACTTCTTTATTCTTTTACCAAACTCAACAATCAAACATACAAAATTAATCATGAAAGCAACTAGAAACGCTTCAAGGATAACATCAAATGCTTAATATCAAATACTCAAAAAGCCGTAAGAGTAGATCCAAAAATACATAAAACTGTTTAGAATAACTAATGGTTTAAGATGGTTTCAGATGATATAGCTGTTTTCTCTTTTCCTTCTTTGAGAAATTTCATGTTGGATAAAGTTAGATGTTTCTCAAGGCTTTTCACTAGTAATTATTATTATTATTTATTATTGGTTCGCGTTATCTGGCAAAGTTTGCCTTCATAACAAAACATAAGTATAAATAAAACGAGGAAAAGTAACCCTAGGGATCGTCAAACAAGCTGTCTTAAACAATTTCTAACCTGGTTAACCGTCATATTCATATCAACTAGATTTCTTATAGAATTATACGCCTCCATCATTTGTCTTAAAGGGTCACTAGTGCTATGTACTGTGGATCTGTATTCTACTCGTAAAAGTTGTCAGGGTCGTAACTGTCTACTTGGAGCTAGAAGGTTGATTTTGCTTAAAATGAACGGGGCGTCTATGGTTCCTGATAAGGACTTGTGTAGAAATATGCACTGTGCCGTCTTTCTTCTGTGTTCTAATGAATCGAGTCCAAAAAGTAAACATCTAGTTCGGTAGTCAGGACAGGCAATATTACTAGACCATGATAAAAGATAAAATAATTTTTTTGTCAGTTTCCGTTGTATGGATTCTAGTCTAGCAATCCTGTCTTGTTGCAGCGGCGACCAAACTACACTAGCAAACTCAATGATGGTTCGAACCAATGAACAGTACAGAGATTTTAAACAAACAGGGTCGTTAAAATCTTTACAGACACGAATAACGAAGCCAAGAACACGTAGAGCTTTAGAGATAGTTAGGTCAAAATGCTTCTGAAGAAATAGCTTGTTATCAAGAAGTATACCAAGATCAAGAGCTTCAGAAGAACGAGGAATTGTCAAATCTGCTATCTTATAATTATAGTAATATTCACGTTTCGATTTCATGCGATACAGATTTGTTACAAACTGCCACTATACCAACTAGATTTTAATTACTATTGTTGTGTGGCCTATTTTATGAAAAACCAACTTAGTTTCTAGTTTGAATGCTGTGCAATCTGCGGTGAGTTTAAAAATATGTTGCGAACAATATAATCTCGGGTGAAATAATTTTCTCGCAGAGTGAGATTTAAACTGGCTTTAATTAATGCAAACCACCAACAACCCTCACCCTGGACCGGTTAGCTATTTTAGCAACGACGTTACGAGCTCTCCGAACGAGATGGACCTAGCGTTTGGTGGTTATATAGCTTGGTCAAAAAAGTTCAATCAACGCAGCTCCGACAAGGCACACCGCCGCTAACCGGGTCGAACTGACCCAAAGTTTTTGGGTGATGTTGTTGCTTTTGTTGCTATTTCTCCGGTGCAAACCTTGCATCCTTTCGATCCCCACGAACTACCACACGCAATCTCGTCGCTTCACCTTCGCCCTTTGCGACGTGCGTAGAAACATCGCATCCCAAAACTGACCAAAAAGCATCTCTTGTCCAAACTAACCTTTCAAACATCCCACGCAAGCTCGTACGATGAGAAATTTTACAACCGAGGCGACCGATCCTTCGTTACTCACCATCAACGGCTTTCACAGCAGTATGGTTTTGAAAATTCAGATTTCCATCATTTCAACCAATGGGGCAGAAATGCCCTTTCCCTTTGGTAAAATGACGATCGTGGGAAAGATCGGAAGAGTAACTTTTACGCTCCGGTTTAATTCATTTACCATTTCTTTTAGTCAATATTCCGCCCAAACACTGGTGTGTGAAATATTCGTCTCTTCCCTTGAACGACTACCGCATTTCCACAACATTTCCACAAGGTCCGATTCGCTTAACTTTTGCACGTTTATATCGCCCTTGTTTGCCAACTATTATCCCGGACTTATGTTTCTGGGTAAACACTGGACCGTCGTGTTCGACATTTGCCACAAGCAAAATATATTTACACGGTTAGTGTACATTCGGGTTGTAGTGGCCGAACAGATTTTCAGAAATCAGCAACAAATGGATGACGTTGAAAAAAGGATACCGGAAAATCAACAACGCCCAATAGTTGAAGGTTCTAGCGTTCCGAAAACATGTTTGAATAGGTTCGGGAATCAAACTTTTCCGTCATAAGAAGTTTGCTTTGCGTTCACCGAAGGAACCCTCGTAGCTGGGAGAGAATTATTCATTTCAACCTCTTCTCAACAATTTGCCACCCATCGGTTGTGTGTTTGTGTGTGTATGTGTGTTTGAGTTTTCGGTGAGGGATGAAAAGTTTTTGGCAGCAGTCGAAAGGCTTCGTTACTTGATTTGACCGGATAAACATGGGTCCGCAAAGTCAAACAGTGGTGATCCGAACAAGTTTATTCTAATATTTTTAAACATTCGTCGAGAGTTTGAGACCTGATATTTTTTCATATTTGACCATCAATTCGAAAACAATATTTTCTGTTTACTTAAGCTTGTACTATATTTTAAATGCCACTTGTCCATTGCCGAAATTAGTTGTAAGCCATGCGCAATAATCTCGAATCGACCACCACCCAACATCGAGCGTCACCAGCAGATGCTGAATAAACTTCACATTATCCTTTCGTTCAACAGATTTTTATCCTTCCATTTCCTTTGGACAGTTTTTGGAAAAGGCTTCCAACGCCACTCTGGTACTTACGTTTTACGAGGACAGGTCTTCGTCGCAATGTCAAAAAAGAGTATATCAGGGATTGGAAATGTAGCGCCAAAAAAAAGGAAAAAATTAAAAACCTGAAAAGCCGATACAGTCTTAACTTGTGACCATATTTCAGGCGAACGTACGTAAAACTGGAACATTACTCAGCAGAATGGGTCGAGAAGGGTCCTTTCGGAAGGAAAGTGCCACCATCGGATGGATCTCGGCTCGGTCCAACACCGACCACGTACCGATCTGGTCGTTAAATATGCCAACTGGACCGGTCCACTGCATCCGAACGCAGCAGGGAGCGAAAATAGAAAGGAAACCTGTTTTTCATCGGATTCAGAAAAGGGCGTTTGGGTGATACATCTATCATGCGGTTGGATTCGAAAGATGACTTTTTATTATATTTGAACTGCAAACCGGCGCTGCACACGAAAAACAGTCCTGTGAGTCCTGACGCCCCGTTTGCCACCGGGGTTTATCTGGTAGAACTCGTCCCTTTCGGTTCGGCTTCCGCTCTGCTTGCTTAAATTCCTTTTCCATCATCCCAGCGGGAGTCTCTTGACCGGGCGCCACTCAACGGACGATCGTGAGAAGCTTTTTGTCGCACGGTAGCGAAAAATGGATTGCAAACCGACGTAAACCTGGAGGTGAAGGGAAGCTGGGGATTGATTAAATTTACGATGCCATTCCAGAACGGCAACACCCACTGCACGCCGTCCGATAAAGGATTATGGATTAAATCTACTGCTGCCGTACATTTGAGCTTGTAACTGAATTATGTAAATGGACTCTTGTCGTGTCGTGGCCCAGCCGGTGGGATGGTAGCGAGCGGCCAACGATGGCTTGATTCTTGTACCACGAATTTTATTTCGGTACCGTATGCCGACGGCTAGCCTTACTCCGGTATGGCGGCCGTTGCTGCTCCTGACAAAAATTCAACTTGAGTGGAACATCAAGGAATTATTTCTGAGAAGTGGAATAAAAACTAAGCTTGGCCTGTTTGCTTCGAATATTCCAAGTGCCAATTGGTGTGTTCCGGTAGGATTATGTAGCTCAAAACCGTCGAAGCGCTGTAGATTGGAAACTCACATTTGCTAACAATAGGATTACAACTGTATTTTTAATACGTTTGCTACATGTGCCAGTTAGGTTAAGTTAAGAAAAACTAATATAAGCTCAAAATGAAAATAATCCGATGTTCTCTCCTAGCGTGATAGTTTCAGACTTATTGTGTTGCCTAAACGGGGGTTTAAAAACAAGTTTCATTGACACATTATTTCATTTGACCAACTAAGGAAAAGTGCATCCTCTGCAATTGATTTATGGGATGGGGAAATTATCAGCTCAAGAACAATAAATCTCAAATCATTCAAAAACTCTTCTCACGATCCAACGTTTTGGGAATGCTTCGGGGCATCACTGAGGGAACATAAATAAAGTTCCAAATAAAATCAGCCCAGCCTAAAGTTACATAATTTTTATTCATTCTACGTACACGACGGAACCGATCCAGTACCGAGGGCGTGGGAGTGCGGGCGGAAATAATAAACGACATACTTCACGAAAGAATGATCGTAAAAGTATCAGAAACACTGCGCAGGAATGCACTAATGGCATCGAGCTGGGGAGGGAGTTTTTCGGTGGCCATTGGAAAACGTTTGAAACAGTGGTAGCTAACGATGAAAGGCAGATAAAAAATGAAAACTTTTGCAGCATTTCCCCTGAACGCATCGCGCGTTTTATGTTGACTTGCGTATGGAAATTCGTGGAAACGGCTCTACGTGAAAAACATGTTCGTCTTTCGTCGGAAACAATCTGGGCACAAAATGTCCAAATTGTTGAACAATTTCTTTCGGCTGCGGCACGGGGTGAACGGAACCAGAAATAGTTTTCCACATTGGGAAAAAAAACAAACAAACAAACAAAATGCAATGAATCTGTCGTTACTCTTTAGCGTACCAGCAGGTGATGGGGCAATACAGCAAAACTCGGAAATTGAAACTATTGCAATAGACTGTTCGTTGAATCGTTTTTATCCCATTATTGTTTGATAGTCACACGTAACGTAGCACACGCAGCATTTGCTGTTGGAGTGTTTCATACTGAATATTTTTATCATTCAGATGGGAGAAATATTTGGAAATTTTTACCAAATTAGTTATTTCATAGATTTTCCATGCAAAAACGAAAATATTAGCGATTTGTTTTTATTGGCAGCATTTCTGTAAGTGGTATTTCGTTTTACAGCGTTATCTTGACCCGATATCTTGAAAACTTTTGCAATTTTACGAAAAAAAAAAAAACTTTATTCAGTTATCATGTGCAGTGTTCTTCCTGCCCCCGATGAATGTTTGATTTTTTTTATTTTAATCGTTATCTCTGAATTAACCTTACCTGAATTGTATTCATTGCGTTACATCAAAAGTATTTACCACATCTTCACATGAAATTTAACTCGTTCATTGAATTCATATAGATTGGGTAGTTGTAGTTCCTAGAGTCCATCTTATCGAAGCTCACCGACTAAAATTCACGCGCAGTGATCGTTAGATGGGTTGGAGGTGAGTGTCAACCGGTACTAAGGAACAGGAAGATTGTTGTCTTGCTCTAAGTTACCTTCATAGTAAAGTAAAGCCAACTCAATCAAGGGGCTATCAAATACAGCACGAGAAAAAATATTCAAATCATGTTTAAAAATATAAGCATCCCATATGATCAAACAAAGAGGTTATCTTTTTGGTTGCTGGTTCAATTACAACAAAATTCTTAAATCGTGCAATATTCACAAGAATATTGGGGGTCCGCGACAGCCGAGCGGTAGCGCCGGGGCTCACCACCTCGACGGCGTGGGTTCGAATCCCAACCGAGACCGGACCCTCCCCTGTACGAGAGGTCTGACTATCCACGTACACATAGGGTAAAAAGTCTCGTAAGCCCTTTACAGGGCAGGCATGACCAACAAGGTCGTTACGCCAAGAAGAATATTCACAAGAAAAATGTCGCATTTTTCCAGTATAAAATTGAGTGCAATGGTTCTTGCCGCTTTAATTTTCAAAACGAGCTCAGAATGACAATGCTTTCACTTCGATTCGTTTCCTACGCGGCCTTATTGTTTTTTTTTTTTTATCACCGGCCCCTTGCTCCCTGTAATCCTGGCTCATTCATTGGGCACAGCAATTCAAACACAACCGTAGAATACGAACAGTTTCTACCTGTAAACACCGCGTGCTAAATTGTATCGTAAGCCGACGGTATTAGTGAGCGCTTCATTACTGATGGTGATGGCGTCCGTGGTTTGAGCGAAGCGGTTTTTAAGGTGCGAAACGAATGTGGCAATAAATTTTCCGACCAGCCTGCGCGGAAGGAAATGTTTAAAAAACACACAAGTCCATGGCAATGAAAAACAGTATTCTGAAAAAAATAAATTCGAAGGAACAAAACTTGCCCTGGTTGCGCATGCCGTCGTAAAACCCACGGGGCCATAACTTTGCCCCAATGTGTACATTTGAAACATGAAAAGATGGGGGCAATGGAGACGACTCGTGATGAATTCAAGAACGGTGGATGGTGGTTAACGTAACTTGTATTGCTTCAAAATTGACGATCGTAAGCAAGCGGCATAGATTTGGCTTTATTTTATTAACACATTCGTTAAATGATGTCATAAGGGTAATTTTTTATTTTCGTATACAAAATAAAAGGACGTAACAAGGGATAGATAAAAAAAGAAAGACTCGTATTTCATAAAACAATTCCCAAACATACGACAGTTTTGACTCTGTCAGCGAAAGAATGTGAATAAACTTGCCTGAGTTGTGCTTTGAATGTTGCTTCAAGCGCTTTTAACCTTTCTTTTGATCTCACCATCGGATGTGTGCCAAGGGGTCAACACAAAGTGATTTGCTGAATACAAGAGCATCAATTGCATCCAGCAATGACAGGTAAATTGTTGTGGGAAACAGTAAAACGATTTACCAGTTTCCGAGTGGAACGTTTTTTTTTTTCAAGACCAGCTTCCGGCAATTGTTTGCTTCGTGAGCGGTTGTGAAAACAAATCCCCCCTTTTTCTTTTATGTCAAAGTTGTTCAAAATGCATTGCACATGTCCTGCTGCCACGGGAGCACCAGTTTAGTTGGACGACATAACTTCAAAATGATACTCCAGGAACAGTAACAATCGCTATCTTTCTTCTTTTGATCAAAGGGCATCCTTTACCCTCGTGGAAATATTACAAACATTTCAACATCTCAATGCAGTTGTTCTTCTTTTATCAATCCTCTCTCGGCTGACGGCGAGGAGCGTACCGTGGCAAACAAGTTCAACATTAGTCACCGGAGCTAGCGTACATTGCTCAGATCGGGACACACCGTCTGAAAATCTCGGCAAGAAATCTTGGCCCCGCGACGCCGAGAACGGCCGGTTCACCGAAATACGAAAATAGCACAAACATGAACCGGAGTGACACGAGCGTGCGGACGGGCGAATTCAAAAATAGCATGAGGGCATCGTTTCCCTTCATTCTTCTTGGCAGCAGTCGGCATCATGTGGTAGCAGAATTATGCTAAAACGTAAACAAACCACCACACGACCGATTGAAATGGGAAAGGAAAGGCAACTGAGCATGTCCGCAATGCTAGTAAGTGAGATACCGGTTTACAGTGGTATATGCGTGAAAAAAAAGTTCTAACGTTTTATAGCTAGTTCACTAAGAATTTAGAAAGTGGAAGTATCATGCTACATTTTTCTACATCTACCTAAAATGTATAGCTTAAAGATGCAAACCTTCCAGAAAATTTGACAAATACTAAAAATGTAAAATTTACTAAATTTTCTCTCTCAATATCTACACATCGTATGAAAAATGAAAATAAAAATTTGATAACATCACAAAATATAGATACATCAAATCTGCAGTCTTACAACTGCAACTGAAAAATAGAAAATAGATGGTGATGATTCTGATCCTAAGTCGTTTTGTCATCATGTCTGCCGGAAAGTTTCGTCACCAACTTCTGACCCCATCCCTGCGGCGGTTCGCCTTGTTGTAGCACCATTTCTGGTTCGACGAGTAGGGAAGCGCTATTTTTAAGCCGCTACCCATTATTTAGTTTGCTCGATCAAATCTCGGTCGATTTGTCGGTCGCGTCGAAATGTGGTCCAATAGACTTGGTCGTTAGGGTAGCAAATTTCGGTGCCAAAAAACATTCCGGTTGAAGCTGGGGCCATCGTGGTGCCCGAGCGAAACTTTGCTAACCTGATTCAATTTACTGAATGTTTCGATCGTTCTATCGATCGGACAGTATCGAAAGGCACCGAATAGGCTGGGATAAAAATCGTGACTGAACGAAGGGACAAGGTAAGTGCCAGTAGGATGATTCGACAACGATTTGGTTGGTACTGTTGTACACTGGCGCCTTCAAGGGTTCGTACCTTCTTCGAGTACTTGTATTTCCCTTTCAAACCATTGTAGCGCATCAAGGGACACTTTGCAAAGGTCAGCAATCTATGCCCCAGTACTTATTTTTCACCAGTCACCAGTCATCAAGAAATCATCTTCCATTACCCCTGCAAGATTTTGTGCCCATCGGATCATTTGCACGTTTTATGCCATCATAATGATAAAATATTGATTGATTATTCAGCAACCTTCCGCCAATCGTCATGCTACGGGATGGCTGTTGTCGTGACTATTCGTGATCCTTTTTTTCAATAACCCTCGGATGCTTTTTTTTCGTTTAACGCACTTCCGGAAGCTTTATGCTTTTAAGCTCATAAAAATCTTCAGGATTGTTTCCGACACCATTTCGCAATCCATTCCACCCGGAGTAGCGAGGGCTATGGTTATGAGTTTGGCTCAAAGTAACTTCCTTCATGATTATCATCATCATCATCATCGTTGTCTAAAACCCGGCGAACCGACGATGAGAAGTGAGTTTTCCATGGTTTCTCCGCTGGCCACAAAATTAATCATTCGATCTATCGGATTTCATTGGACTTTTTCTATGGACTTAAGTGGGTTTTTGAATGGAGTCGTTATTTTAATGGCTTCCTTTTCTCTTCACTTTCACTTGGCATTACGGAAGAATCTTACCATCTGAGCTGATGCTGGCTTTCATCAAAACTTTTGGATATTGTTTCAGCTTTCAAAACAAGTTCTGTTTCCTAATTAAAAAGGCGTGGTTGATTCTTTGTGACCATGACTTATGGATGAATTTGGCCGGTATGTAATTGATTATGGTTATTATGGCCGCCATGGTTTACAATAACGTTACACAATACTTTGGTAGTACATTTAACTGCTTCAATATGAACGCTTCTTCGTTTTATAGATGACAATTTTTCTTCAATATTCATATAAAAACGTATTGGGAATTTTATGACAAGTGATAATAAAACTAATAAATTCCTTCATAACCAGAGTTAGTTTCTATCAATTATAATAAAGAATTAAACAGAAGTTATGCTATGTTAATCAGGAGTAAGTCAGCTTGAAACGATTTCTTTATTTTTATACAGAAAAATTCATTGAAAATATTCACCGTTCGCAGAACAAGTAGATCGTCTACTGAATTAACACTTTTCCGAGCCATTTAGCACCAATCGCATCATTGACCTCGCACTGTTCAATTAGCCTAATAAAATGCCACCAAAACCTGCAGATTCGATAGATTCGTTGTGGATATTGGTCAAACAACTCCCACCACCGACAAACACCAAACATTTTCTACGAACATCCTAGAACTTCCGCCCCAGCGATAGCGATAGCCTGGGGAAATAATAATTTTTATTGGCTATCGCACGAATTATGCTTGCCATTACCGTTAAGCGCCGGTCCGAGCGTCGGGCGGGCGGAGAAAGTTTCTGCTTCGCCCGAAGGGAGCGTGAAGCGGAGGCTTTGCTCCATAAACCCGAACTTTTTTTATAGGCCAGGCCGGGAAAGTGAGCACCGATAATTACTGGAGTACCAATCACTCGCCCACCCAGCCGAAACGTGAAAGATGCGCGCCCGTGGGAAACCCCGGGCCGCCAGTTTTATGGCCACATAAGTTATCCGATGGTAATTTGGCGAATATTTTTCTTCCCATCCTCGGGCGGGACGAGTTTTCGCAGCTAGCAAACGGGGAAAGTGAGCAAACCGTTTTCGTGCACCGTTTAAGCGACCGGCCAACGATCGTGGTGTCGATTTGGCGGATGAGATGCTTCTGGCGTGGTGAGAAAAATAATGAACATTTATTTCAATTTCGCAAACAAATATTTTCCTTTGCTGGCAGCGTGCAAGGAATGCGCCGGGAAATGGGATCTGAGCTGGACCGTACTGGTCGTGCCCCGGTGGAGGTGTCGACCACTAACGGGCGGACGGTGGTCCGTGACGACATGTCGGTTGGTTTGGTTTCGAAGCGTGTAATTATTATTAGCTGGCTGACTTGTTTCGACAGCTTTGACGATTTTTTAGTTGCGTAAATAGAAACAACGGACCTTTCGACATGTCGTGTTGTTTGATTTCACGAGACGACAAATCTATTTGATAACGTGTTTTAGTAAATAAAGACATCAATTGAATATTGCTGAAGTAGTAGTAAAAAAATAAATTAAAGTACAATGAATTTGGAGCAGTATTATTTTTTAATTATTTTTTGTATGAAAACTAATGATTTCCACAAGAATAGCATAAACGCATATCTACTACAACAAATGCAACATTGTTAAAGCGTTACAATCAAGAAAAGTTCGACTATCACTTTGCTAATGCCATGTGACTATTTCGATTTATTTATGCATTAGGAATGCGTCTCGAAGAAGCAGCGAACATGCACACGTAAATCTAATTCTATCCTCCAGACTTTGCCGTTCGCTCCTTCGGGCTTCTGGCGCATCTTCAACTTCATCCACCGGGGCTTAGATGATGGCTCTACAGAAAGCACAAGTGTTACTGCAAAATCGAATGAATAATTTATTTCCACTTATCCCGATGCCGATAGATAACCGAATGTGCTTTACACTTAAGCTCGCTCCCAAGTGTGTACATCGTTCGGCTGCCCCTGCTTCTCGTCCTTTCCGTGCTGCAGTGTGAACCCGTTACGCTCGAAGTCACGTAAACGGGGATGTAAAGTGGTGAGACGAGACCATGCAGATAGGAAACAAAACGAAGAAAAATGCCATTTTCCTCCACGGGCAATGCGCTCCCGGGAAAAGGTTTATCGGTTTCGGATGGGGTGTTTGTACGGACGGAAAACGTCCGCTTATCGAATTTGTATCCGTTGGCGATAAGAGAACCGTTGGAGAAGCGTTAGTTTCGCTACTGGTTGATTGTAGTTTTTTTTTTTTGTGTACCTTTGTTTACGGGCATGCACTTGCAGTTGCACAGCCGGCATTTTCCCAGTCCGTACGCACGTTGTCTCACGCAGAGGAACGGTTGCAAACTTCAAATAAAAACGCTTTTATTCTTCCTAGCCGTATTAGACAGCTGGCAGTTTGGGGTGAATCCATCCTAAGCCTGGCCAAAGCTGCAAAGAATGGCCAACGAAAATCCGCTCCCTTGATAAGGTGTAGAAGCAGTGTGCTTCACTCTTTTTCCAATAATTCCATGATCAACGATGCCTCCACCGAAGGCACCAAAGGGAACGATGCACTGGAAAACGAGTCAACGTTTATGCTGAGCGGAAGATGTTGCACCGGAACGTTCGGATGGCTGGAGGAGGGTGTCGGAGGTAGATAAAAACACTGGTGTGCATCTGGCATAATCGCCTGCGCCAGCTTCCGTGCCGTCCCGGGATTCGAATTTTCCAAACGAAGACATTGCACACTGGCGAGTTGGAAGCACGTGCACATTATTACAGTTGCATTTCGGTGCGAAAAGTGTCTTGCGCCGTTCAAGCATCGTTCGACTTTTTAAAGATCCGAAGGAAAGTTCCGGCACCGGATGGAAGTGAGGAGTAAAGAAAAATGAAGAAATCCCGTAAAAACCCGTTCTTTCTCAAGTTCACGAACGTTGGGGAAAGCGTTGAAAAGGAGTGAATGGGAAAAAGAAATCCGCTCGAACTACGCTTCCCGCGTAGTTTCATTCGTGAAATTCGCACGAACCCTTTACGAGCAACTTTTAACGCCCGAGAGAGAAAAAAAACAGTGAAGCGTGAGTCGTGGGGCAATGTGCAAAATTAAATTCCACTTTACCCCACATTGGCACCCCTTAAGCGTGAGTCATGCTGCGTTTTTCTTCTTTCGGGAATGCCTTACGATCACCGCCTTGAAAGGGGCACATTCTCGCCTCACCGACACCACCGAATTGCTGGATTGCTTGCTATTCAATTGCATTTTTCACTTTGCCACTCGACACTTCATCTTGGCCGGATTAGCGTCATGCATGCGCAAGCAGACTCCACCTAGTATACATGGTCGGGAGAAGGTAAACCCAGAGGCAACGGGAGCAGGATGCCTCTTGGACGATTTTTCACCATTGTCTAGCAAGGGAACCTTCTTGGGCAAGTTTGTTTCTTCTTTACTCCCACACCTTTCGCTCACGACTGCAGACAAGTTAAGGTTTTGGGACGGGAAAGATAAACTTTACACATTTCACTTCTTTTTGTTAACTTTCAGTTTAACATCCGAACGGATCGTTATGCACAAGGATCGAAAGTTTTAATGACGTGAGCCAAGAGTGGAAAAATGGTACCTGAATTGTAAGATGATGGGAGTTACACGCTGTATAATGAGCTATATTTTGGAATGTATCCTTAAAATGACTCGAGAGTCTAGACTATAGGTGGAACGGTTTTCTTATACTTGTAACGTTCATTGTCTACAAAATAGGCTAATTTTTTTATTTTAGAAGTTCCTTTGACTGCTATTTAAAGTTTCGTAGCTACGGAAAGGCGTTTTTTAGAGACTTTTCAAACATCCAAGTTGTGAATTCACAAACTTACTTCACAGTTGACGAATCAAACTGTTATCGTTACAAGCTGTCAAACAGACATTTCGTCTCACTGGACTTATTTTTGGTTGATTTAGAAGGTAGAAAGATTTAACTTTATCTTTCTGCTTAAGAATCTTCCATGCATTGAAAAACGTCATCAAAAATGACCGAACAAGTTTAGTCCTACGGGAATGATCCATTGAATGGTGCCAATTTGTGAATGAAAATATGCAAAATCCTAGTATTTGCTCATGAATCTAAAAGGAGCCCTTAACGAGCATATTCTTAGATGCACAGATACTTTCGCAAGCTGGAGCAAGGTTCATAGGCAAGAATGTTTCAGCCATTAAGAAGGTAGCGAGAGATTTTCACTATAACATGTGTGTATGCTAGCATCACCATTAAACGATAATATAAAAATATTGAAATTTGTGTAAACCATATATTGGATTCTTATAAATCCAGGAGTGGAATGTTTTAAAACTTCTTTAGCTTTAATATAGCTCGTACTGAACATTGCTCTTAATTTATTACTTTTATATATACACATCAACTAAAGTTGAACAAATTCAATTAAAATGGTTTTGCTCTAGAATTGTCTTGTCCAAGGTATCTGTTTTTTCACGAATAGGTCAATGTTGACTAGCCACAATCTTTTTATAAGAGAACTGCAAAACTTCTGTATCGATGAAATCTAAACAAAGTTGAAAGTTTACCCAAGCAAAAAGTTTCTCAAAATGGTAGATTGCGCCCGGATGATATTTGAAAGAGGGGAATCAAATTTTCCACATGCACTGTTACTAACATGCCTTTACGTCTCTTGCCTTTCATAGTTCTATGGTCCTATGGAATGGTAACTTTTCTTCCTGTCTTTCATCTCCGAAACTTTACGGTCTTCTAAAGCGATGACAAAGCCTTTGAGTATGCTAGCTAGCAGCTTATCGGCCGATTAAAACGCTTCACCGGACTCATACACAAACGGTATCTTAACAATATGTGCTCGTACCCTTTTAACATTCTAAACCATTTTGTCGGACTTTAGATTGATAGTGATTTCTATGTATAACCTTAAATTATAAAAGAAAGTTGAAGTTTTCTCCGTAAAATAACCAATAAGATAAGTTTTTTTCTCTTTTCTAACTTTGATTCTCGTGAGAGACATTTTTAAACTAATACATGCTGATAAAACCACCGAAATGGTTTGACTATTTCCTCAGCAGATCAACCTACTGCAAGAACGCGACCAAGTGTAGATTTCATGTTAATGACATTCCCGTTGGCGGATGGATTTAAACGTTTTGCTGTGAAACTTCTCTACCTAATCTGGCGCTTCTATGCGACGATACAAAATTACGAAACAAAAGTGGGCCACTGTGAAGCAAGGTAATGCCGCGGTTTAGCACCGAACCATGTGTAACCTGCGTGTTTAATGGTACACCAGACAAGCAACCGAAAGATTTTACGACAGTTTTATGTATTGCCGTGATCGGATTAGGATAATGGGAGAATATTTCTCCTCCGCTTAAAGCAATGGCTGTCGTAAAGCTGCAGCAAGATCGATTGATTCATTGAACATTGGTGAAAGTAGAGTTTAAACATCGTTTTCTTATAGTTTTCTTTTTCTTTTGGAGCTTTGGACAGAACAACGTGTATCGGGAGAGTAAAACCTCAAAAATAGCGACCTGATCATTTCGAAAAATAAGACTAATCATTTCTCAAAATGCCTCATGATACTTGTGATATTCTTGAAACGGAGCTGTAAGTAATTATAGTATTAAATAAAACTAAAAATTCTCAACATAAATTATTAGATTCTCACTTATTTATGTATTATTATGCGTACAACTGTGTGATGAAAAAAAAGACAGAACCATTATACTGTTTTCTGAAAACTTGCAGAAACACCAAAACATATTTACATCCTCAAGAACACAAATAAAGGTGTGAAGATGGTCAGCATTTCCTGTAATGTTTGCTCATTCCGGAAACCAATATTTCACGTCGAATCTCTTACCAAAATAAATCCGAACCCGATTTCAAGACAATACCGACGTTCCTTTCCGGTTTAGGCATACTTGCACAAGGTTTGGCCGGAGATCAGTATTTCCGTTTACTGACTTTCAACAAAGGAAGAAAACAAAATCATCTCCCCCCGAGAACCTATAGTCCCTTTAGATTCGACCGAATTGGGTGGGATTTGAATGTTTGACGTATGTTCTATCAGTGATTTTCCTTTACTTTTCGCGTCTCTTCACGCAGCTCTTATTTCCGCATTTTCGATATGCCTTTGCATAATCGACACTTCATCCGGTCGAGTGTGAAAACGCAAAACAACATCCTCCCAGTGCGAAATCTTCGAGGCGGATGTTTGTGTGGCCGATCGTTCGTTAAATTGATACGTTTCTGTAAAAAGTTCGTGCTCAAGCGGTGTCTGTGACGGAAGTAGGTCTGCAGGGTGGGAAAACATAAATCATTTCAGCGGACGTTTAGGTGGGAAAGAAGTTCCGGAAAGAGAAAAAAAGACCAGCTCAACACGGGAAAAACATTTTCACCGCACGATAACGAATGCGCTTCGCCGTCGTTTTTCACCGATCGATTACTCAACCATTTACAGCAACTGCTCTACGGGTATGCTAAATTTTTAAATTTATTGATTATAAATCACAAATATAACTGTATTTAAGTGTCGGTACAATCGGTACAATCTCCATTTATGCGCCGCTTGAGCGAACCCAATTGTTAACGATCAGGATGTCACCGGGCTCGCGATATTGTATGGAAATCAAATGCAATATTGGTATCGGCACATCACGGTTGAAAGTTCGTTTCGAAATCTTTGAAATGAAATTCGATGCCATATGTTTGGGAGACAAAGCTGAGGAAAATTGAACGAAAACGCTTAACGCGATTCGGAGCAGCGCACGTGAACGATATTATTCCAAGCTGACGCAACGTTGCTGGTCCCGCATAAATAAGTATAGCAGATAGACGCAGCAAAACGTTACGATTGGAATTTGGTGAAAGCACACAAAGATTAAAAATAGAAGGAAAAAGATTAGCTTTCTAAGAAGAAAGTATTGTACATTACCATTGCATTGCTTTTTTTTTCATTTCTGATGGATTTGTTATCATTTTCCTTCAATTGACTGGTTTTCAGTTTAATTTTATTGCAACATAAAACCTACAGTTTTTGTAAAGCAATAAACAGGATATTTTCCATTGTTTAATTTTATGTAGTTGAGTAAAGTAGAAACTGCAAGAAAGAGAAGTGTTCCAAAAGAAGTGAAAACTAACTAACTAAACTTTTTTTTAAATAGATTTGACTTATTGGACCATCTTAATATTATAAAACAAGTTGAATAAATCTGATGGAACCTTCATTGGTTCCTTGAAATTGGAAACACTGTCAAAATTTAAACGATGGTTTTAAATCGAGAAACTATTTGAATTTGAAAATTGCTCATAAATCAAAATCAATAATACCAAATCAGATAAAAATTGATACATGCTTGCCAAAGAGTACAAAACTTTTCCTTGTTATGTTTCTGGCATTCATAAACATCCTCCACGCTACGCTGGCTACGTAATTAAATATCCACTAAAAATAGAGTAAAGCTAATTTCAACAAATAACTGTGATGTACATTCTTCACAAATGGATGATTTAGACAAATTCAACGCGAATAAAATCATACGTGAAACGTTCTGCTCCAAAAAAACATTTTTACCCCAATCTGGTTTGCATCAGTAAAACGGGGAGAAGATAATAATTTCCAACAATGTTTAGAATAAGGAATTTCATTTTCCAATGGGAGTGAGAATAATCGTAAAGTAAACAAAACAGTAGCTTGCAGATTGCTCACCATCGTGATGCAAAAGCTGAGGATAGAAACAGTCGATGGCTTGCCACACGCCCCGAGAAAATATGGCCCGTTGGGACACAGTTTACGAACAACGCCACTTGGAAAAAAGGCGGTTCTATGAGGGGAGGAACAATTTTTTCCCACACAACTTTACAAGTCAAAGTCCTTCAAAGAAGTAATTGGCCAACAACTCCGCCGTTATCACCACGATCCCGGGTGCTGTGCGTGGCCTGCGAAGATGGGTATGATCGTATATAAATTTATTTTCTCACCCAATCGTTTCACCCCTGCCCGTCCTTGCGTCGCCAGCACGTAAACTGGTCAAACCGGAGCGCTTTCACCAACCCGCGATTGGCACCTTCCGTTCGCATGGGTGTTTTGGGTGAAACAATTTATATTGGAATACTTTGGTCAACTTTTCGTCCCGCGCACACGATGGGTCCATTTTTCCGTGAAAGGTGAAAGTGTGTTCGGCGTGGATCGGTGGGTGGTTTGAGAAGATGACAATGCTTTTGCTGCTAGCGCCATACTGTGGGATGACTTTCACAACTTTTTCTTCATTTTGTAGGCATCGACGGTTTTTTCTTTTGTCTAACGAAAAGCATCCCGCATGACTCCTGGAGCCCCAGTTTGAGGTATTTCCCTATTCCTCGGTTTGTTTGATGCAGAGAAAGTGTGTGTTTTTTATGAGATCCGCTTTTCTGGATGTTCAACGTTTTTATGAAGCTTTTTTTTTGTTTTTGAAACGATGGTTTGCCTGTTTTCTGCAAACTTTTCGTGAATCACTTGCAGAAGGATCTCACCAACCGACGCTACCATTCTTCACACCGATGGCACTTTGGGGCGGGACACATTGGGTCGGGTGTTTTACGAAATGGAGCATATAATTTACAGCACCGTCTGACTCGTTGTCAGTGATTTATCAACGTAGAAATGAGGGAAAACTTCCACCGTTGGTTTTTGCTCCACAACAGAGAGCGGACGAAAGTCAGGTGAATTTTTCAGGGACCACAGTTTTGGATCTTTTTTACCGGTGAGCACCGTTAGAGGTAGTCTGCGCTTGCTTTTTATTCTCTAGTTTTTTCGTGTTATGTACTACCCGTGTAACCATCACCGGGGAAGTTGTGAAAATTTAATTTCTGGAATAAGCTGTTAAGTATCGTGATGATTTGTAGTACCGTCGAAAGATTAATACAGCCTAAATCAGAAGCGTGTCGCAGGAAATGCTATTCACTTTAACAAAAAGCGCCTTAAGTTCTGTAACAGATAGAAACAAGGGTGCTGTTTGGGCTTACTTTAGATCTTTTTCTGTTATTGATTTTCAATCGGGTTTCTCTTGTACTCAATATATTTCTTATACATAATTGCATAATGAATCATACTCTTAACAAAGTGCATAAACCATGAATCAAACATCATCCTTCTAATAAAGGTTGCTGAACAGTCGTTTGGTTATTTACCATCTTTTAGATTATCACTTCTTTTTCATGCGTTCCTACCTAGCTGTTTTTTATATTCTGAAAAGGTTTTACCAAAGGTTTTAAGTTTTATGCTTCTGTTTCCATCCGTCCCTTATTTTTGGACCTCGCGGAAACTGTACCGAAGTGCAAACGAAACAAAAAACGGTTAAATCTTCTAAATTCATAAAAATTCCTAATCCTTCCAAAGAGCACTTGCAAGGCACTCGTTGAAAAACTTTAGTCAGCTCAGTTTTCGATGCCCGAAATTGACCATCAGCTTCGTTCAACTTGAAAGATTTTCATTCCTTTCAAAATGGAATGATTCTGTAATACTGCAGGCGTTCTGCCTTGAGTATCTGTATACTTATCGTCCATCTGATTAGGCGATGGTCCATTTTTTTACCATAAAACACTTCATGGAGCCGGCACCGACGTTTAAGCAAGCTCCATTATCACTTTGGACTTAGTTTACTGGCAGCTGGCTAACTTCATCGACTGGACCTGGTGTTTTTACTTCTTTTTCATATTCTTTTTACATGAACTCAATACCAAATTTCATGACACCGAAAAGCGAAAAGAATAAAAAACAGTATAAAATATTAAGTCGGAATAATTGGGAATTACGCTAATTGGCGTTTAGATGGAGATTTTATGTCAGGAAGAGAATGCAAAAAAAAGGTCGGGTGAAAGTTGTATCTAACTCTAGTATGCTTCAGTAAAATCTAGCAAACGGAAAAGAATAAAGTGCTCAGAAGTGGTACTTGTATTAGACTTCCACTTATACTTACTTGACTAAACTTCAATATTCAATAATCGGCTTGAATGTACCTTTGATTGATTTATCGTGATTTTCAACCTACGTTCAACAGCTGATGATGTTAAAGTTAATAAATAGCTCAATTGCAACTTCCTTTGCGAAATAAAGTGGGAGAAACATTAACAGCTATGTATGTGAATGATGCTATATGAGGTCAAACGAACGAGTATGAATGATTTGCAGGATTGTATATTGAAATAAATTAAATACTATAAGTTAAAAACAAAAATTCGGTGGTGTAGAATTAATTAAGATTTTTCAAACAGTTTGGAGCTCTTCTTGTGAATCATTAACAAATAGTCTTGTGAATCATTAACTTCTCGCAATGAAGCAGCATTACCGTTACTCAGACGGCCAATTTCATTTGTAAACCGGATGAATTGGGTTATATTTTTCTTCAAAGAACATTGCACCGCCACTGGTTGTGCAATATCCTACCGTGTGCTGTGGCCAACAGTACAAAGCATGCTGACCGGAACTTTGATGTTGTCACCTTGCTGTGGGAATTTAATCGTGCTGCCAGGGTATGAACATTGTTTACCGCGTACAATGAGGAATTGTTCAGTGGCAAAAAATGAACATTCCTATACTTTGTCTATCGAACATCGAACGGATGATGTGTAAAGAAGACAATAAAACTGATTTCGCTGTTTTTTACATTTTTGTTATTGTTTTACAGTTCAAATAGTTTGCTTTCGAACGTCTCGATAACGATGCGTGTTGTTTGGCGGTAATAGTGTACTACAATTCCTTCCCTGTAAACAATTCAAGATAAATGTCAGACATATATGCCATTTCAATACAACATATGAAGCACCTCAACATTCAAACCTCGAAAATCAATTTGTTGGAAAAAATAGTTGTTTTGATCATGAAATGTATTTGAATTGATTTAAAATAACCCTGTGAAACAAAACAAACATGCTTTTAAATACCTGATCAGCGCTATTGGAATTAATTCGAACATTTGTTGCTGTATGATTTCGACCATGCGTTCAGTGTCAACACTATCGGTATCAATTATTGTTATTTTACGGTATCAACACTATCCTTTATGAAAGTTAGGTAATTTTATCAACGTATTATTTTTCCTTTATTACTTATCTCATTTTTTGACGTCTCGTCAGCTTCTCCCTTTCGCCTCTCTCAAATATTTCTCTATATGGTGGTTTCAACGTTGCGAGTAAAGTGTCAAAGCTTTTGCCAACAAAGGTCAATTCTTCCGTAGAGACCTTCACACACTAACTTTCTATATTTATTTGTTTCTTCTCTTTACAGCGCTACTGTCTGGAACGTTGCGCACATATCAACGAGCCGGGTGTGATCGAGAGCTTGTCACATTAAGTTGTCCTCGCGGTACGAGCATCTCTATCGAAATAGCTCAATATGGTCGGAGTGCTGGTAAGTAAAAATTGTATGCCTGGGATTGAGAGGGTGGAAGTTAGTGCAGCTCGCATGACTTAAATGATGGTGATGATGATGAGGGTGTTAGGCATTTGCCCGTTTCGAATAGTGTTCTCAAGAAGGGTTCTCAAGAATTAAGGCTACAATTTTGACAAAAAAAAAAAAATCGTGCTGCTTACGAATTTTTTTTTTTTTATGTGGCACGACATCCCCTAATGGGACAAGGCCTCTCTCCGAAGAGAGTTTGTGTGACCGAAAGACGGTATATTATAGATCGGTGGTCAGCCGTTCGTAATACCGGAGGGTGCCAGACTCGAGATTCGATCCCACACCTGTGGTGTGGTGTTTCCTCGCGCTACCGCTGCGCCATGGGCACCCGCTACGAATTTGAACCTAAAAATAATCTACTGACAAATTGCACAAACACAAAGCATATAATCTCCAAAGCATTTCTACTTTCGGCGAAAATTATTAAATTATTAAATTATTTACAGCCTTCACAGAAAAAAAAAGATAAAATTTCAATTCCAATCAATTCACCACTTCCAAAACGTTTCGAACGATGAACTCTCTCCGTGTACTCAAACCAGGACAATAAATTGAACGTAACAGGAATCGCTAATTTGGCTAAAAAAATCCATTCAAATGGTTCAATATAACTTCTTCGGTATCATCGTGCTTTAGAACGCATAATCAATCAATTTCCTTCACTGCTTCATTACTTAAAACCACGACGTCGTCATGCGAACTCCAAAAAAAACCAATCGCGACTGTACAGTAAAGTGTGCAAGAAAACTTTGACGTAACCGTTTCACACAAAGCAACTGTCGATACAAGTTTCAACCGAGCATTTGGTCCACCAAAACTTCCGCTGCAAAAACATTCGAAAACACTGAATGAATAATGGAAAATTAATTAAAAACTCATTCGTGCGCGAAGGCACGCAAAGTTTCGTTCGCTAGCTTGTGGCACCACAATCTCCTGAGTAGAAAATAAAAGGCTTAGAACTTTGACCTCCGCGTACTACCCGAAAATTGTCATTATCACCAAACCGTAACCACTTCTCAGGACTTTGGCGGAAAAAACTCTTTCGACGGATGCTGTCGCTACGCCACCAGTTAACATGAAATTTGACTTTTACATACCACGGTAGTGGTCGTAGCTTACAGGGTTCGTTCGTGTCTATTCTCGCTTTCGAGTGAGCAAGAGAATATATAAAATGAGACAAAAACCTTCTATTTCTTTGAATTCTTTGCAAACGCAAGTTCATTCAAGTGTTTGAAACTGTCTGAACGACGAGAAATTTTGATCAGCGGAAGTAATTCCTGAAGATTGCAGAAGTGAAGAAATTTAATCAAAAAGAGTAGGTTGAAGTTTGGGTATATTTAGGAAGTAGCGAAAATGAATGAGATACACTTCAAGCTTAATATAAAACATGCGTCAAATGTGTTCAAACCTCGAAGAATGTGAAAAATAAACGTAAGTAAACCAGAGCACGCCATTTGAATCTGAACCTTCCTATCCAATAATGATCGTTGAATGGATCAAACCAATCGAATCATTAGAGAGCTCAATCATGCATTAACTTACGGTAATAGCATTGGATTGAAACCAGCTAATATGAAATTGACAATGTTCAGGATCGGAATTTCCGGTGCCACCATCGATAACGTTAATTAGCTTTCTGGTGGCGGTGAACCTTTGAAGAGTACGCCCGTCCGGGTTAAGGCTCAGCCACACGACTGAATCTAACTTAATTTCGATTAGTGCGTTCCTTCGACAAAAAGTGATCTTCACTCTCGCTGCCGACGGCACATTAACGGCATAGCACCGCAACCGCACACGCTGCGAGCGTACAGGAAATTTGAAAACCACCCGTAAGCTTCCAAAACCATATCTTGCCTTTATACATTCGACCGGAAACCGACTCCAACCTCGAGATCAACTGTGAGATCACGTTGAACTGTTTGCTCGTTATGTTTTACGGTACACGATGTACAAAATCTATCATATATTTTAGCTTTTGAAGTATGGAACTTTTTATACACAAAAAAACGCGACCAATATTGAATCATCGCTGCTAAAGCTCTCCACGCATTAAACGTAAACATCAATGAACTTATCGATATTTTACATTTGAAATACTAGTAAACGTAGTAAATTTGGGATTTTCATTAATATTTACTCACTCAGACTCGGTCTGAATAATAATAACCCTAAACGTATGTATGCATTGCATGCCGCTACTGTAATCCAATGACAGCGACATATGGCTAGATGTTTTCATTAAACACAGGAGGTTATGTAAAAACATGAATCTCAAGTAAATAATACAAAACGTAGTACAAGTTATTGTATTGTATAAAAAAGGGCACAACCCGTTTTTGACCGTCGAACAGATCTATTCGTACTACAAATGGACAAATAATACAAACAAAAAAGTTTAATTCTAAAACAAAATTCTTATATCACCGACGCTAGACGAATACGTTCATTAATATCCACTTTATTACATGATACAGTTAAATCAGGTTTCGTGAACAAAATCGTATTACGAAATGAAGCAGAACCAGCAAAATATGCTTCATTAAAAGATTCCTGTAGACCAACCGTTGTATGCTTGCTGCGTGAAAGTGCTTTGCGACAAGCTCGTGAAATAAATTTGTTAATATGGTTTTATTTCTCTCCAGTTCGTGTCTGATTTTTATTCGACATAGCGTAATATAATAATTAAATAATTCAGCTTATTAGTGGAGCTCGTTTTACGATCGGTTTCGCCATATTTCACCACCGAGTAATGTATATTTTGCTTCATTTCCTTTGCCACTGACAGTATAGTAAAAAAAAATCGACTCTGCGCAGGAAATTAATTTGCTGCAATCTTTTTAAAGGAACATTTATCACCATTTTACGTATCGAAGAAAGTGCCGGCGCAGAGCATTGAATTTCGCTATGAAAAATCGTAGCCTCGGCTGGTACGCGCATACACGCACACTCTATGGCATAACAAAGGAACGCAAGGCTGGCTAGGATCGAATTCGGCGAAAAGCTTGGAACACCGCCGGTCTCGTTATCGGATTTACTGGTTTTGATTTATATGGTTCCCACTGCGGTCGCAGCACCATTCAAACCACCAAGCAAGCACCATTCGAAGGTCTTAAAAGGGACCCGCCTGAGGCCTTCGAACTTGATGGTTGACAGAATCCTGCGGTATTGTTGGGGAAGCCCGCAAAAGGCTGCTGCACCGAATCGAACACCGACCCGGAAGCCGTACGTGCGGAAACTAATTGAGAAGCATTAACAAATGATGGCCATAAAGCAACGATGCAACGGCCCGGAAAGCAAATGGCGGATGGCTTGTTTTCTTTTGTTTTAGGAGTGCTTGGTACGCTTTTTCATCATCATTACTTTTCGAGCTACATAAATTTTAGTGGTTAAAAAAACATGGGGGCGTGGGAACCCATAACCCCAATAAAGCGTAGTGTTTTTTTTTTTTGTGGCATCCTAGAACGCTTTCGTAGCTATTCGATAACCCTGCTTCGACAGGCTGGTTTATTGTTTGTATTGCTTTCCGTCAAATTTGTTAATGGATTTTATGCTCCTGTAAATTTTATACTGCGATAATCGGATCATTAAAGCATTGAGTTTCATTGAATCATTCGTCCCGTTTGGCAGCATAACGTCACATTGCAAGCGTCTTTAATATTTGTGACATAAACATGCTGTAAATAACACCTTATTTGTTTGAACAATGTTGCGTAAACTTTTATAAAGATGTTTCGTTCTTTGTATTTATTCTCTTTTCGGTTTTATCCCTTCCACAGATGCGAATGATCGAAACCTTTGTCCTGCAAGCACGGAGGATGCACTTGACATCAGTATACCCGGTACGGAAATTGAGATAAAAGCTCCAGAAAGCTGTACCTGGCCAAACGCCTTGCAGGTAAGCGAATTTCAATTTATTTTTATATTATTTAAAGAAGAGACAAATTTAATATTTAAAACATGTCAGCAAAACTACGCATTGGAATATTGCACCAAAATAACATGGCACTAAGTAAAATATAAAAGAATAACAACCAGCGTTACCCTCAGAATAATACCATTAAAGTTTACTACGCTTTTCTCTTTCCGAGGTCAAATGGAACCAAATGCAAGCTAGCATTTGTAAAAAGCGCAACTAGGCTGGAGAAAGTTATACGAGAAAAAAAGAACACAGACAGATGCCTCACCGCAAGTGGGCACGAGTTCTTTCTCCGTCACTTCGTTGACCACAAAGGACGAACGGGACTGGGCAAAAAAAAAAACGAATCATCCAATCCGTCGTAAATGAAGGCAATTAACACAAAGCGCGATAAATCATAATTTATGCTAATTAGCAAACACTGCCAATGTCAGAATGCATAATTTATTCCGCACGCTCGCTCGCAGTTGGTACTGGTGTTCTTACATTTGCTGATGGGCAATCATCGCGGCCAAGTGCGCACGTGAGGGCGGTTTCCGGCGATTACGCACTGACGTGAATCCGGAATATACCCGGTCGTCACCGAACGAAGCGGGTAAGACAAACGATGATAAGGATTTTCGATCGCGATGCGATAATGGAAATTCGCTTTTGTTTTCTCAGCCAACCAACCGACTAGCACCCAGTAAGTTTCCAATTACTCGGAGCGAGGAAGCACTTTTCAGATGAAATTTAATTTATTTTGACCCCCTTGGACCTTGGACAGGGAAAGACGACCGGCATCTTTTATCTTCGTGCTTTGGGCAGCTGTTGTCGCTATCTAAGTAAAAGTAAAGTAAAAAAAACGGAATTAAAACAAACAAACCCGCCAGCTATCCGCCAACCCGTGTTCAACTTGTGGTACGCTGCAGTGACCGATGGGGCCCGTTTTTATGCTTTCACAAGACCATTTCCATTATTTGCCCCGCTTCTTTGCCAATCTGTCGCAGGGAAGCGCAATGAATTATGTGGCCAGAGCTTGGCGCTAATATTCGATAATGGTTCCACTTCTTTGGTGAATTGTTTTTTAATGAGTGCGCTTGTGTAAACTTTTCCCTGGCCAACCTCAACCGTTAAACCGTGCCAATGGAGCGGTTGGCCGTAGGCGAGAGCTTCAATCAGTGGTCTAGTTTCACTGGACCAGCCCAAGGGGGAAGAGATGATGGTTAAAGAATTCATAAAGTGGAGCCATAAAAGCAAACGACCGTTACGAGTTGCTTTGAGTGATATTAATTTCGAAGTGACAACATTCCATCGGATGCGAAACGGTCATCTCGTTTATCGAGAGTTCTCAAACTTTATAAATTTCTAATCTCGATACGATTTTTTCTCATGCTCATTTGAATATTATCTTGCTCATTTAAATACTGCGGCTAACATTCATGATTATTATAATTATCGTAAATAGATATTTTTGAACAAACTCCAAGTAACAATAAAAGGTTAATGAAGAAAGGCAGAATACCAATACTAGCAAAATGAAGAAAAGAAAAGTTCAAATTTAAACCAAAAGATGTTTCAAGCGTATGGAAATTAATCATTTATTTATTTGTGTTTTAAACCATTGGTAACTGATATAATAAGCATATAATCACTCTTTTTGCTATTTCTGCTTCAATTCCATTTTTTCCGTCTACAGTGTCGGTTAAATGAAGTTAAAAAAGTCAAGAAACAAAGTTAAATGTTTCTTATATGAATTTTATGATTACAAATATATGAACGGTTTATGATTACAATACCAACTATCCAATGTGATTCATCATTTTATCACAATAAATTCTCAAGACAGTATCAGAATGTATCAGGATTTTCATTTCAAATCATTTGTAAAACTTTGTGTAAAACAAAGTGAAACATGTAAAACATCAATGAATGTTTAATTGAGCGGTTATCCGTAAAACCAGCGCCTCGAAGAAAGATACTGTACAGACTACAGAAAACATAGATCAAGGAGTAAATACATTCATATGTTTGAAACATCCTTTCTTATATCACTGACATTTTCTTTAAAAAATTTTGTTGCAAAACAACAACAATTACAAAGAAAATTGTTTCAACATAACTTAAACCTGAAACGTTGTATCACTTTATACGACTGGCGGTATATTCAACAGATAACATTGGTATGTACAGATTAAAATCGGATCAACGTTTGTGCCAACAAAAGTCCTGCACGGTCTACTTTCTACATAATTTCAAAGAGGAAAACACGGAATACATTAGTTTAAAGCAGCAAAAAAGCAAACTCCTTCAACATGATCAACCGGCGATCAGCTCGCTAGTTCGGATGGGATCTCTCTTAAGCTCTAATCACCCTGGGTAATGCATGATAAACTACATTACACACCCAATGGTCCCCGTGCTGCATCAGCTACCTTCCTGCAATGTGCTGCTCCACGCAAATCCCCTACGGAGGCTATCTCCGGGAGTCATCTGGAGCATGTTTTCGAGAGGATTTATTTTGCCATACTCCCAGAATACGCTTAGTGCTTTGCCGTGTTTACTCTGCCACACTACCAGCATCCATCATCGTCACCATCGTACACCATGGTGACACGGTAACGTCCTTACGGCTCACGGGAAGATGACGTCGTTAGACGATGATATTTTATCAGCACGTTCACATTAAGCTGCACATACACACAGACACTGACGGTACAAACTCTAATCAAGTAGCAACTCTTGTCGGCTGTACATCAAAACAACATTTGGCAAGATCAGAAGCATGCTAACACTACTCCGTCACTAGGAAATCAAGCTTGGTAGAGTGAATGAAATAGAGACATGGTACGGTTAGTGTTCGTTGGATGCCTGAATGGATTCAAGTGCTCCATGAATGTGCGCTAAGGCTGCCCTTTTTTATCTGCAAGGGAATTATATATGCGCGAAAGTTGCATTTTTAGCCTTTCATTTGTTCATCTTGAGAATCGTCAACTCGTTTCGGTGCACGAATCTTCTGCGCAGCACCGGCTTGATTTCACAGCGCGAAGGCCAATGCTTAATTTGAGGGGATTATTTCGCACCAGATAGTTTGTGTTTGTGTGTCCCACTCAAAGCAGCCACCGAAAATCCGTGCAAACCGTAGAAATGTCTTCCGGGAAGAGAAAACTTCTAATCTCGTTTGCAATGCACAAGCGGCCTGTGCCGAGGCCAACCTCTGACCGCCGGAAAACCTGACAAAGTTATAAGAAAACCCACAGGCCAAGTGGTTTGCGTCTGGCGGGGAGAAGCACGGAGAAGTACTTTGTGTTTTGCCTCTGCCAACCTCCCTGCCGACGCGCTTTCGTCCGTCCGTGCATTCCATGGGAATGTTTCATTTAAGTTATAATCCTACCCACTCCTAGCGCCTAGGCAACCGAGTTTCCCACCGTCTCGTTCCTCTCACGTTGCTTTTCGCGAACCCTTCCTTCCCGGTGGGATGATATAATTGCATTAATTACGGCCATCCCAATTCAGTGCATGATTTACTGTTTGACGAAACGAAAAGGAATCATGAAAGCCCGCCCTCGGTCCGAAACGGGCCGCATTATAAAGGCGGAGAACTATGTACACTTTTGTTTTCCTTCAGCACCTCTCGAAAGCCGCACCGAGAAGGCCCGGCAACATTTCCAGTGCGCTTCTTACTCCGGAACCATTAGACAGAACTTACTGGACACCAAGCCGGTACTGTTCGCTAGAAGAAGGACAATGGTCTCGGCAAAGGTCTTCACGGACACCATCGTCGTCGTCATCATCATCATCATCATGATGGTACCGGCCACGAAAGACTGTAATACCCAGTGGGGACGATGCAGATGGACTTGCACTGTCATCTTTCACGGCGAGCTGGTATGCTTGAGCGCCTAGAACTTCCTGTGCGGTGGACCCACTTCGGAAAGGACCGTCCCGGCGGACGTAAGCTGTCATAATCCTTTTCTGAAACATTAGTTCACCCGGCAGGTCCGGTATCGTCGCCTTATGGACGTCTGGATTTGCGGTTTTCGCCATCCCTGAGTACATTGGCAAGAAATCTTGGTTTGAGTTTTTTTTGTATTCCGTCTCTTTCTCTCCTTTTCACCTCCTACTCGCACTTCCTCCCGGCTACTAGTACCGGTGAGAATAAGAACGAAAAAACATGATAACCAGAACGAAATCCGGTCTAGCGTCCGGTAGTGGCCCATTCTCAAGATGGCTTTCGCTACGGAACGGTACGGTCAGGCTATGTTTAATCCTATTATTACGCGCCCGAGGGCTGGGCAGACGATAATAACTGACAAAAAGTGGCATCAGCGGCCGGACCCCGAAGGAAGGAGCTTTTACTAGAAATAAACTTTCTTAATTTTTATAGCGTCCGACACACGGGCGGACGACGGTGGTGGCGGGTAGGGTTGGTTGGTACGATCTATGCCTGCCATCTGCAGTAAACTTTCATCGGTTGCCAAAGTAATAACAATCTGCATGACCACTGCTGCGACACTAGGACGCCACCGACACAAAAGTATGGTCCATTTTTCGTTTTCCCTTTGGAGGTTTCCTATAAATTTGCGTTGAAAGCTAGAGCACCGGAGGTAAACATACCGCTGTCATTCGTTAGTTTCAAGGCAAATTAAAAACGAACAACAGGTGTTTGGTTCAGGTTGCGGTGTCCTTTTTCAAATATTTTTCTTTTATTTTGCATCACTCATCGCCCATTTCCATCGTTTCATTTTGAGCTCCAAGAAGGTTATGGATTCGCGCGGTTTCCTCAACCGACGGATCCTCAAATGACAAACGACTAAGTCATCTAAGAGATACACACACACTGGCTCTCCTTTCAGCAAGGACGGAAGATTCCGCCATGAAACTCACCTGTAGCTAAGACTTTCTCAAGCCAGCCACGAGTGGTGGGGAAGGTGCAGACAAAGAGGGACATTCATCACGTGGCATCGGGGTGTTTAATGGGCACCGGTGGCCTGAAATGGTTATTACTACGTGCACTAAACTTTACCACCACTGCACCCATTTCCCGCAGGCGCCATCGTCTTAGGCGGGCCGACTGCCCGTCACAAAACTGTGGGTGCGCCCCGAACGAACCTACTAGTAGTTCAACCACCTCTAGACCTTTTGGCGTCTTCTGGGTGTGTTGTTAACGACCAGCCGTAGTTTGGCGTACGAACAGGATTCAAATTAATATTTTATTAAGCAAAACCCGTCCGAGAGAATGTTCCATAAAATCAAATAGATCACGCGATGTGTTATTTGGGGAATGGTTTTATGACTTTCGACAACGTGTGAGTGTATGCTAGACCTGTTCGTGATCAAAGGCAATGGTTAGTAAATCCGATACGAATGGAGCAGATTGATCAATCCATTTCAAAAGATTATCAAAATCCCAGAATTTATGGTCCACTTGTTGTCAGGTTGATGGGCATTCTTGAACACTGGAAAAAACGTGCTTAAACAATGTTGAATAGTTACTGACAAAAGGAAAGAATTCAACTATGTTTTCTGCTAAATAACAATAGTTTTTGTGGTGTGCATCTCACGGAAAATATTTTACAAATAACCAGGCGTCTCCATTGCAACTAAACATTTGTACAACATTAACTTTAAAATATTGTAACAAAAATTTGCATACGTGGTCTGAACGAAATGTATAGTAATAATAATAACAATAATAAAAATAATAATAATAATCATAATAATAATAATAATAATAATCATAATACGGTTTACAAGACGTTTTTGATTAAACGACCATGCGCCTCCATTTGGTTGAATTTGTTAGCGATACGATATCAAACACAAGCACTGTTTTATTTAAATGTATACTCCAAGCGGTTGGTAAATTGGAATGAATACAGATATTGCAAAGAAAGAGTTCAAGGATATCCCCTACTTACAATATTAGTGCATCGTGTGCGAAGAGAAATTGTTCGAAAAACCCCAAAAAATCCCGCGGCTTAATGTGCTGACAGTGTTCTATCGCCGCTGCATGTGTGAATAATGGCTAAACAAATAAAACCGTTCAAACTGTGCTTGCATTAACTGAAAGGCGTTCCGTTGCAGATAAGGGAAAAGAAATGAGATCCCGAAAAAAAGATTGATGATGAAAAGTGGCGTTTTACGAATATCGCCCCAGCATTCTTGCTACAACATACAAGGCAAACGCGGCCAGAAGCGTGGTAAAAGAAAACTTTAGCTTCAGCTAGCAAGAACAAAACACGGAAAACTACCGCAAAGGAAAGCAAAACCTCCAGTTGGCAGCAAATCACCAGCCAACGAACGAACCGAAATCGCTGGTGACGAGTTTCGCTGAAAATTTATGAGCAAGCGTTTTTCTTTTTTGTTTCTTTTTATTCAATTCTCGATGCAGCCCCATTTCGGTGGTATGTTGATTTTATATAAATGGTATTTTCAAATCGAAGCTTTTGATAAATGACCAATTTTTGTTTCGCCTGGTTTCCCATGGTTTGTCCCCACAGACTTCGCCGTCGTCTCGCTAGAATGGACGCAGTGAAAGCTTGCGGTTCTGCTCTACATTTTGGGTGTTTTTCTTCATCCAATTTATTCATCGCTCCCAGTGTGGAAATAGTGTAACGGTAGCAAAGAATAAAAATGGCTTCACCGCAACGAGCACGGGACGAGTTGTAAGCGCAAGCTGGTAGTGGGCTTTTTGACCAGGCTCCTTTTTTACAAGCTCCCCGAAATGGCACCCGTCTGGTGGAACATGTTTTCGTCCACGTCAGAAAGCACACACGCTCACCAACAGCGAAAGGGTTGAGCTTCCCTTTTTCTGGCGTCCATTTCACTTGACAGTTTGCCCATGCTCAGGTTGATGCTTTTCATGTGCCCTCCTCTTTTTCTGCATGGAACAGTTCACATCGTTAGGGGTTTTTGGTATGTGCCCTATGTCAAACGGTCAAATCTATGTACCGTGTGGGCAGTATGCATTTTCTGTCCTCTTCTGGACAGCCAGCTCTGAACAGGCCCTTTTTTCCAACGTTTGGAGTGATACAGAGTAGGAGTTCTTGTAATGTGTCACCAGTCGGAGGATGCAGAATGCCATTGGAAAAATACTCTTATGAAAAAATCACAGCTCCACGGGCATCTAAAATGTACGAGTGTTAAAATGTACAAGAAAAGTTGACGCTACTTAAAAGTGCTTAGACAAAAAGTAAGCATCCTGTTACTGTTACCAAAAGAAAACCAAGAGAAAAATAGCTTTAATCTACAATTGAAACATCTGCCTTGCACCTCATTTAACAAACTTCAGTAGCGTCGTGGCTAAATAAAAGCCAGATTAAAAGCCACTTCAAAGCGACACTTTAAGATGCCGCTTTCGTGATGAACTGTTACCGATTCAAAGTTCCTCCAGCTTAAACTTGTCAACTTTTGGCCTTCACGGCTGCAAGCACAATCAGCTTCCATCACGTTCGCGTTCAAAAAGATACCGAATCGATCGATTTCACTGATAACTTCTGAAATTGAGAACATCTGTCAGCGGCCGGGCACTAATCGAACGAATTACTTTCCTTCCGTTGCGCTATTCGCCCGATTTCCGCTGGAAAGGAAATTGATGGGACGCCCATTTGCTGCTAGGATGTGTTTGTACCGTTTTTTTCCCTGCTTCTGCCCTTTTGTCGGCTCTTGTCACGCCGCTCAAACGAAATCAAGGATATTCTCTTCCTGCTTTTTCAACTTTGGTTTTGATAGACCGCGGAGATCGAGAGGTTATGGCAGCACCAGGGATGACGGGCAACCATACTGGCTTCGAACAAATTTTGCCATTTCAGCAAATTCGTTGACAGGTTACGCGGCAGCAGAGCCTACGCACTGAATGAAAGGTGCAATTGGGTGGAATAAATGGGTAGAAAAGTGGAGGCCTGGCGATGGGAAGTAAGATAAATGGCAAACAGCACTGAAAGCGACTGCGGGCTCAACAGAAACGTGAAACCTTTGTCACACACAGTAATCGGATTTGATATTTTCCACGAGAAAAGAAACTGACAGCCACACACGCGAAAGGAGATGGCAAATTGAAGCTCGAGTTGCATCCTTTTTCTTAAATTTCACCCGCGCCACGCCAAACGGTGTCGTGCAAAACAGGTGTGATCTACCACGTGCTGCTCTTTGCTTGACAAATTAAATCATTAAGGAAGTCGTAAACTCTGCCAGTCATTTCAATGTTATCCTCACTGCTCACTGTTTCTTCACTGCCAGCAATAAAACATCGAACCGATGCCGTTTGAGCACGCTCTTAAAACTCAATTGAAAGCCTTGTTTTTCTAGACTAAACAGTACCCAGCCCGTCCCTTCGGATGGCACGGCCGAGGGCATCATTAAGGGCGGATACACGCCCAAGGTGGCGCGCAGCGGCTCCAGAGGTGGACGTGAATCAATAAGGACGTAAAGAGAAACGGTCGTTACTTCACGTAATGGTTGAGGATTAAAATTCGTCCTGCAACCTGCCGCACACCGCTCCTTTCGACCATCGTTGACCCTTTCGCAGCGCCTCGGTAAATTAAATAATGTTGGCAATCACATCAAACAGATTTTCATTTAGTGTTTTACAGCCAGATGGTTTCGTTTATCGCCCGAACTAAAAAAAGAACACGCCAACAAATGGCATAAAAACACAAAGCCGAGTCTCCTTTGGCTGGGGCTAGTTGGAACCCCCCGGGATGCGGGGAAATCTTACCAAAGCCTCCCCGTGGCCATCTCCACCCCGGTGGTTCACCCACTTCCCATTCATCACTCCATTTTAGCGTGAGGTAACAGGGGGGGTAGCTTTGATGAAATTTCCCACCAGCTCCTGCTCCAAGGTTTTTACGACACATCATGATAACGGTGGTCCATAAACGAGGGGACATTTCACATCATAAAATTTTCCAACCGACGACACATTATCCAAAATGAACGGCGAGTGATATGGAGTGAGTGAGAGAACGTGAGCAACCAAGGAAAAACACAAACTTTAAGTGAGAGGCATCGTGTAACCCCTCCAAAACACTATGCGCCATTTCTTTGTAAAGTGTCCACACTTGTGCAACAAAAAAAAACTGGGAAAGGGAAACAACTCTAACACACCCTCATGTGAACGAAAATGTTCAGTTTGGACCCTTTTCCTCACAGGCTCGGGGGTGCGTGCAGTAGTGCGGGGCGCGGTAGAAAATATGCCAAAGCCAAATAACAAGTCCCACAGCAGTTCGGTCGAATCGAACCGGACCGGCCAAACGGGGGTGGTGGCACGGTGTGTGAGGCTTCCGGTTGTGGCAGGATCGTCTAATAAATCACCCGGTACCAAAACCCTTGTTCCTGCAGTTCCACCGCCAAATTTCCCAAACCCCAAACCGGAAAGCGGTGGCGATGCTTTGCTTTCGAATTCTCCCTTTTCCTCTTTCTACTCGCTGGAACGGTGGCGCGGCCCGGGTAATATACTGTCGGGCATTTTAAATGAACTATAAAATATTAATAACCACAACGGGTACCTCAATTCAATTAATAAATTTATAGCTTGCCGTTTTTGCCCAGTCGCTCACTCGTCGGCAAGCGAGGGAGGCTACAGCACCGGTGTCACAGTGACGGTGTCCTGTGTTGGGTTAATGGTAAGCCGGGCAATACAAACGAGTGCCACGGCGAATACACTTTTTGCATAATGAAAGCGTGACAGAGGAAGTCTCTAATAAAATACTGGGTATGCATATCATCACAATAGACGTCAAAAATTTATTAAAATTTATTAAGTAGTTTCTCGAAGGCACTTTACGGTAGTAAGATTAAATATGAGACTTCAAATACAGTTTCTTGTTTTTGTTTTGAATTGATTAGTGCACATATTGAACATTTCTTTTTCGTAGCTTTTTCTTTTTGTATAAATGATTCACATTTTTACAAATTAATTGACTCGAATTTACAAAATTTTGTTACAAAATTAACTTTCCTCAAACGAGTTCTACTCTTGTAAAAGAAAAACCACTACAGTTCCGTTAGTTTCTTTTTCTAATGATTCTCTGTGACTCGTGTTGGTTCTCTGCTCGTCCTCTAAACATGCAAAAAGATCGCCGAGTGTAAAGAAGGAAAATATGTTTACTTAACCTCGCCCAACACCCACCGCACTCCCGTCGGGTCCACTTTAGGTACCTGGCCGTGTAATGTATAATTTCATTATCCAACCATGGCCCTTCGCTCCGACGGCAGACAGATCCGCTGGGTCCCATTTAGCTTCCACTTTGTCGACCACGGTTTGCTGGCCGTCCAGCTGGGCCCTGGTCCGCCGTCGGTTCCCGTTACTCAAACAAGTCCCACGGTTTGATGTGCCCACCGTTGGAACCGTGGTGTCGCCAGAACGGAGTCGTGGAAGGAGTGGCAAAAAAAATGTCTCTGAAGGAAAAGCTGTCGACGGCATGATGATGCTTACGGGGAGCCTGGCTAGACGGACCCACGCGCTAGTGGTTCGTTCGAGATGAGCTCTTTACGGGCGCATCTTTGAGGTGTTGTCAGACGATGTTAGGTTCAGTTTTCTTTGCCATCCCGAGTACGATGCTATCACTTCAAGATTACATGGAGCTCAATTTTTTACTTATTTTCCTCGATCGCGATAGGCAGTTAAATATTTGTTCGGATATCGCATTTCTCGCACTTTGCCAAGCAATGGTTCGTTTAGAAATTCAAATCGATCCCAAGATCCTTTTCAAACAAACAGCATTATTTATTGGTGGAAATGAAGAACTGTATTCCGAAGTAGAACTGAAACGATAGCAAATAAACATCGTTACTTGGAGCAAGACGGGCAACGTCATGCTCAATTTCAATTTTAAATTCTGTTTAAACTGTGTTTATGCTTGCTACATCTATGAGTCTTTGCTGCCATCATCATTTTGCTGATCTATCACCACTTATGGCACCTTCTTGACTCGATTGCCGTCACTATGCAATAAGTGTCGACTAGATATCTCATCCTCGGTAGAAGCAACCCCGAGGGTAATGACCGCGCCTGTGCAGCGAACAGCGTCATCATAGTCTGGCTGATAATTTTAAGTCAATTACGTTTTCAATCTATTAAAGTAATTACGGCCCCTAATGACTCGCGTCACTCGACTCGTTAAAGTCACTTGTGCGCCGTGGTATGATTTGAAGTTTGCGTGTCTGAAATATGCCCGCGTGGAAAGCGCCGAACGGTAGTCCACAAGCATCAAACGATTAGGTTCAACAGGAACGGTTTCAGCCGGTGCGGTCGAGAGGTGATTATTCTTTTTGAAGTGTGCTCGCTGCATCGAACGTAAAGTTGGAAAATGATACTTTGAAGTGTCGGAAAGAATGGTGTGGAATCATCGATCTATTGAATTGAGGCACAAACGTTGAATGAATATTTTATCCTGCACTTTGGCGCTCGCTGGAAATGTTGAAGAGCTTTCCTACTGTTAAGCGTTGAATGGAGCGATGGAGAGTTTTATTCTGTGGGGTATTACATTTTGTTAAAACTGCAAATGCTAATGGGATTTAGTTTTATGAATCTGAATTATTATAAAAAAAGCTAATCAACTTCGTTTCAAATTTCTTTATCCAAAACTTGATGTCTAATCAGAAGATGCTTTGTAAAACTGTTTAGTTTGAGATAAAAAACGTCCTGTGCACTATTTAACTTAACTTGTTTTTCCGTCTATTTCATTTATTATGCTCTTCCTAGTTATGAACTTTGATCAAATCTAAGCTACGTTGATTAACACAATCAGCTTTATTTGCAAAACATTCAGCGGTGGGCGGCACATTTAATGGAATTTTGAGTCCGTGCTCGGGGAGTGTCCCGAAATGTTTTCTCATTTAAACAGCTCCCCTTCGGTTCGTACACTCAGCCCGGGCAGTTTATTGATTGTAAATTAGAAAATTGATTATCATCTCCCGAATGAAAATTGACCGCATCGGTACTGCTTAGCTCCCATCGGTGACCCACTAGCCAAGACAAAGTTTTCTCTCCACCTCGATCTCATTTGCCAAAAAAGAAGGTTATCTCCGGCTGCGAGTCATTTGGGGGATATTTCCTCCAGTGGTTGCTTGTGGGATTTTTCTTCCGACGGTTCTTTAATTCGCTATTTCCAAACCTGTTTGTGAGGGGGAACCGTGTTTCCTTTTAATTAATAAAACAGAAACCTTCCACACAACTGCAACTGATCAGCTAGATAAAATGACAGAGAGGCCAAAGTAGGCCACAGGAACGCGACAGCCGTTCCGGTAGCCGGAATTTTCCGTCGCCCGGGAAACCGTCCGGTATCCGCATGCCAGCGAAAAGCCACTACCATTTCCAGGCTTGTCTTGGAACGCCGAACCGGGACACTTCACCGCCCGAGGATATCGCAAAGAGGATAGAAGCGATTGCCTCCCCTCACTTCCGATGGCTTCCCCCCCCCCTCCCCCCCCGGCCTACGCCTCTCGCGCATCACGTGCGGCAAACCAACCGTACCATTTCCCGCACGCCAACACTCACGTACACCGCTCCCACGTGACACGTGTCCTCTTGCGATCTTGCGCACATAGAAAATCCATTCTCGTATAAACAGCTCATTCCGTTGCGCGCTGTTCGGAAAATAACACCAGGGCGCAATAATGTTAATTAAACGTTTGTGCTCTGCCCCGGAGCACATTTCCATTCCGTTTCCGGCCCGCTCTCGGGAAGGAAAGCCACTGGGAAGGCAGCTTACTCCGTGGTGACCGGGTGGACGGGCGCAAAAATGGAATTCATTACTCTGATTAAACTAGAATCCTTTTCGGTATTAACGCCACCGCCCGCTCCACCGTGGCCGTCTAGCTTCCGTGCGTCACCGAAGGTGCGGGTGGAGGGATTGTCTAAATTTGCATTCCATTTCTCGCCCGTTCTCTTTCGTTCGGTTTTCTTTTTCGTTGGCGTGCGACAGTGCACCGGAGTTGCCGTTCGCTATCCGTGCAATCTATCTCCCTAGAGCGATCTATTCGACTGCTCTCGATTGCTGCAAAACCCGTTTGGTTCCGTTCGCATGCGATACGGTGCCCATGTGCCCGATGCACGGAAGGCTTGAGCCTACCGAAGTCGACGCCTTCGGTGGGGCAAGTTTTTCAAGCCTACACTCTGTTCTGGAGGGTTTCGTCGGGGTTTTACTTTTTGCCCAAGCCGTATCACTGACTCGACGGACTCATCTCGTGGGATTGTGTAAAGATGAAACGAGCAAAATCCATCTTTTGCAACCGAACCGTTCCCTGTCCGCTCGTTGATGGTTGGGAAAGTATTACTTTTACCCACTGCCAGTGATGCGATTGTGTGCTGCAGCGAAGGCAAATCAACGAGTTTTAAACACATGAAAACAGCTCGTCCTACTGCGCTCTCGCATCTAATTTTAAGTTAATCAAAAACTGTGAAATCTATCTTTAAAAACAGCTAAGCTTCTTAGCTTCCTAATAAATTGAATCAAATCTTTAGATCTAACAATATAAATTTGAAAGTTATAAACTTTCATGTTTCAGAACCTAAATGAAAACAAGTATTTTTAAATCGGACAGATTACCGTAGCACGTCCTGCTGCTTCCTCACAATTTTAAGATTACTCAAAAACTTATAAATCTCAAAATATATCTTTAAAACATCTAAGTTTCTGTGCTTCCAAATAAATGGAACCAAATTTTTATTTAGAATCTGTGATAAACCAAAACATAGTTAAAGAGCAATTGTTTAAATTTAGGAACTAAATTTGTTAAAGTTTTATGAAAATAATTTCGGTTTCGTAATATAAATTTCGGGGGTCCGCGACAGCCGAGCGGTAGCGCCGGTTAGAAAATCGGCTCATGAGCGCCGGGGCTCACCACCTCGACGGCGTGGGTTCGAATCCCAACCGAGACCGGACCCTCCCCTGTACGAGAGGACTGACTAGCCACGTACTACAACAGGGAAACAAGTCTCGTAAGCCCTTAACGGGCAGGCATGACCAAGAGGTCGTTACGCCAAGAAGAAGAAGAATATAAATATCGAAAAAGTTATAAACTTTCATGTTTCATACCATAAATGAAAACAAGTATTTGTAAATCGGACAGATTACCGTAACTCGTTGGTTCATCGAATAATTTTCACCATACATAAAAAAAAAACTTATTGTCTGAATCAGTGTTTGCCACCCATGGCAATTGGAAACCATCGCTTCCAGCTTTCATACCTAAGAGGATTGCACAATGCACCTTCAGCAAGCACCGGTGCTTTCTTTACGCACACCCAAGCATTAGAAAACATCTCATTCACGCTGATTGCTGTCACTAGACATAAGCGAAAGCGTGGCCACACATCGAATACTCCAAGGAAAAGGGATGCAATAGAACAAGCCGTACGCCAGATGCATACGTGAGCTGCAGAAACAATTCGACGGAAGCCAAAATGACTCCGGTACGCTTCGCACACATTTCGGATGCTTCAACAAACCCTCTTTCCACCATCTGCGATGTGAAGGTGTGTTTGCATTCCCTTTGTTGGTCTGTGGCTTAGTGCGATGTGTGGATTATGGATGGAGGCGAACGTTTTTCTTTCGCAAACGTCAACGTCAACTTCGGAACATATGTGCCTCATCCAAGGACAGCGCTTTCGCACGATGAATAATTGAGCGTTGGTAGTGAGGGTTTGCTGCAACTGCCGCACGTCGAATGCAGAAGATATGGTGGTCCCACAGCAAGTATCTTTAAAATTAAATCCAGACTTGGTGCGATACCTCTATCGGATTTAGGTGAAGAACAGCTTAAGCTTATCAGACCGTAGCATACGAGTGTTTGAAGGTGTCTGCTTGAAAAACAATCAATTTATCTTTTTTCCAATGCCACACCAAACGGAACTGTCATTTCCTCATTTGTTCACACTTTCACTTCAAGTTTGAGGAAAAAAGTATCAAGTAAAAAAAGACCTACATACAAAAAATTCAATAGAGAACTCCCTGCATCCGTAAACGCATCAGTATGAAAGCAAGACACCAAAAACAGAAAAATTCTGAAAATAATGTCCCACCAGGAGAAAAACAAACGAGAAAACGGTTTGATGTACAACAAGAAAAACGCACCAAAAAAACAATGTACAAACGCCTGTGAAATATGAATGCAGCGAAAAAAGCTGGAACTCTAAGGGTTGCAACTTAACCAAACAAAAGTTCATTTTTCCCGGAGCCGTTTGAGTAGAAAAAGCAGTGAGAAACAACGCCATCATCGCCAATCGTCTTCACGTCAGAAGCGACATGGAACCATGTTCTTTACCCCTCGTCCGAGGGGTATTTACGGTGTGGCTTGTTTTTTCCCCGATCCGCTCTCGTCCAACGGCCAACCGGACCCAGTTTGCGTCTCGTACCCTAGAGCTGCATTATTATATTGTTACACTTTTTTTCGCCAGCTCCTTTTATCCCCCGAATTTTCGACACGTCTTACAGCGCACGCTGCGCTTGGGTACCGTTCTCTCGAAGCGCACGGTGGTATAAGCTGGCCGCTGGGCGTGAAACCGGTAGGAAATATTGAATTTTTTATTGTGTACCGTCCCGTTTGTACACGTTCATTCCGTATTGTGACGCTTGATTGCACTCAAGGCGAGAGCTTTTTTGCACACAAAGCACAACCGACCGTTTTGAATAACGAAACAAACTACTGCACTTCACCAGAAACGATTTTCACTTCCGGACAGTCTGCCGGAAACTGGGTGACACGGAGGCACGGGCTGTGTGTTTGAGATGCAGATGGGTTTTAGTGGAACGAAAAAACAACCTCACAGAACGGTAAACACGCAGAGCATGGACGCTATCACCCGCAAGGGTACGTATTTGTACTGGAGCGACTTTCTTGAGGCTTATGTGCATAGGATGAAGTTTGCATGGAATGTAATCAAAACGAACGGTTGGTCTGCTACTTTGTGTTGCTCAATCAAGCAACAGAATACAAAACATTCTCAATCATAACACCATTTCCGACGATAAATGTAACGCTTCCGAGTTGGTTTAGTTGTCAACATCAGTTGTAAGCCATTGTTAAAACTGATTCTGAATCGATTTTTAAGGAAGTCTTCTCGATAGCTTAAAAAAGTTACTCTTGGATCTTAATTAAAAAAATAGTCAATCATGTTTCTAGGAAACAACTTCAAGGCTTGGTCACGAATAATCACTGACAATTCATCAAATATAGCGGGTGGGCACGTTTTTGTTTAATTCTTATTCCCCCGATCACAAGCAGATCATAGGATAAACAAACTAAGCATCTACTTGTGCCCTGAGCTTACAAAGGGTTCGTCCCATTAGCAATTGTTTTTAAATTAAATTTTTATTGTATTTTTTTTTTTTTTGCAACTAAGTTTCTTATTTCAACGCATACGTAATTAGTTTGTGATTTTACTTTTGATAAAAAATTAATGAAGGATATGGAAATGTGAGAATAACCCAACTTATCTGAATAGTATTTTGATGCAGAAAAGATGCCGTGTTTTTTGGGTAAAAATGTGAGATTGATGCACTCACGTGAATTAAGGAGTTCACTGTAAATACAATACCTTAAGACGAGGAACATTCTCAGAATAGTTTGAGGATAATGGACATGGATTAGCAAAATTAATACCCTGAACATTTTTGAATAAAGTGATGATGTCGTGTGATTTTCGCTCTGTTTTTTTTTCAAACAATTCAAAATTGTTATTTTATGTCGACTTAAAAAATGATTAGTTAATTAGTATAAGCAAATTACTTGCCAATTAAATTTATAGAAAATAATTATCTGAGAAGATTATTGTTGGTTTTGCCCGACATCAATCGTCGAGTTCCCTTCCTGCTCCCGTCGATTCCGAATAGCATCAATCCTCATCTTTCTGCTACCTGGATATTTATTATCAGAATGTTCGTGGCCTACGAACAAAGTCCGATATTATGTTTCTCGCTTCATGTGAATCCGATGCCGATATCATTGTCCTCGCCGAAACCTGGCTGGATGCTAGCTTACCGTCCTCACTCTTTTTTACTTCTAACTTTAATGTTTATCGTTGCGACCGTTCCTGCCTTAATAGCACCCGTTCCCGTGGGGGTGGTGTTCTGATTGCATGCAACTCTCGTTTGTCTTCCTATCAAATTCCATCGAATTTTTCGGAAATTGAGAGCTTGTGGATTTGTATAAATTTGGAGCATACTCGCGTGTATCTTGGGGCTTTCTATGTCCCTCCCTCGCATAATTCGGATCCGGCTACCACTCTTGCGATTCGTGATGAAATTTGCATGGTCTCTGATCGGCTCAAACCAAGTGACTTTCTGTTTGTTATTGGTGATTTCAACCAACCCCTGGTTACTTGGACCAGGGCAACCTCTTCTCCTCCGGGATGTGTTTCTTCTTTCTTGCACTACCTTCCTTCGTCGCTGGCTCCATCAAGTTCCGGTTTTTTGGATGGATTGGCCTTCAATGGATTATTCCAATTAAATGGCATTCCCAATGCCATGGGCCGGGTGCTTGATCTAGTCCTTGGTAACTCGGTAGCGGCCGCCGCGTGCTCTCCGGTGTCTCCTGGCATTAACCCTTTAGTGCCCATTGACTGTCATCATCCTCCTTTGAGCTTTGAGATCAAGATTTCTTCAACTGTACCTCGTACACCTCCTGGCACTGTTCCTCATCATCTTAATTTTAGCCGAGTAGATTATAATAAGCTTAGGGTTATCCTCTCTCGTCATGATTGGTCCTTCCTCTATGAATGTGATAATGTTAATGATGCTGTTGAATTCTTTTCTGCTTCTGTGTCCTCTGCCTTATCATCCTGCTGTCCTCCTTATCGTCCCCCTCCTAACCCTCCTTGGTCGGATAGAAGGTTGAAGGTCCTTAAAAAGGACAAAGCTAGGTGCCGTCGTGCTTTCTGGCGTTGCGACTCTCATTTCAACAAGTGCCGCTATAAGCTGGCTTCGTCCGCTTTCCGAATCTATAATCGCGCGCGTTATCGTATCTATAATGCCAGATTGCAGTTGCGTTTTCACACAAACCCTCGGTCCTTCTGGCGCTATGTAAACTCCCGCCGTGGTGGTCAATCCATCCCTGCCCAATTGTCACTTGGGTCCCGCAGCGCTAACTCGCCCCAAGGCATAGCGGCTTTATTCGCTGAACATTTTGCGGCCATGTTCTTGGACCCAATATCCGATCCTCTCGATCTTGCTCGGGGACTGTCTTTTACCCCGTCGAATGTCATCCATGTTCCTCCTATTGTTGTGAATAGTGAAATTGTTGAGGGAGCTCTTGCCAAACTAAATCCGTCGAACTCTCCAGGACCCGATGGCATTCCGGCCTCGGTCCTTATCAAGTGTCGATCGATTCTTGCTCCACTGCTCGCTTCAATTTTTGGACTCAGCCTCTCTACCAGTACTTTCCCTGCTTTGTGGAAAACCAGCTGGCTGTCTCCTGTGTTCAAGAAGGGCGATCGCAGTGTGATATCTAATTACCGTGGCGTCTCCTTACTCTGTGCTTGTGCGAAAGTATTCGAATCTGTTGTCCACCCTTGTGTGTTGTTTCATACTCGTTCGTGGATCAGTATTCATCAGCATGGTTTCATGCCTGGACGATCCACAACGACGAACCTTGTGCTTTTCGTCTCTTTCCTGTCCAAGTATTTAGATCGCCGTTGTCAGGTTGATGCTATTTACACGGATTTTCGTTCAGCGTTTGACCATGTTTGTCATTCATTGTTATTAGCCAAGCTTGACAAACTTGGTTTATCTTCTTCCCTACTTGCCTGGTTTTGTTCTTATCTGTCTGATCGGTCCTGCAGAGTTAAACTTGGTGTCTCCCGCTCTAGTGTCATTGCCTGTACTTCTGGGGTTCCCCAGGGTAGCGTTTTGAGTCCTCTCCTTTTCCTTCTGTTTATCAATGATGTTTGTCCTATACTTCCCCATGATGGTCACCTTCTCTATGCAGATGACCTAAAAATTTTTCTTCCTGTTGCCAATCTCTCTGACTGTATGGTTCTTCAAGATTTTTTGAACGAATTTTCCTTGTGGTGTTCCGCTAACTTCTTATCCCTGTGTCCCGAGAAATGTTCTGCCATTTCTTTCTCCCGTTCCCAATCTCCTTTGTGTGCGACTTATTCTGTGTATGGTTGCCGCCTTCAACGTGTTGAGTCCATTCGTGACCTTGGTGTCATTCTTGACACCAGGGTTACGTTCAACCTGCACTATGAAGCTGTCCTTAGTAAATGTTTCAAAACTTTAGGTCTGATCAGACATTTGTCACATGGTTTCTATGATCCTCTTTGTTTAAAAGCCCTGTATTGTGCCCTCGTTCGTCCCATTGTCGAATATGCTTGTGTTGTTTGGAATCCCGCGGGTGTTGGTTGGTGTGCCAGGTTCGAGAGGATCCAAAGAACTTTTACCCGTTTTGCTGTTGCTCGTTTGTACGGGGGTTCTGTCCAGCAGATGCCTTCGTACACGTCCCGGTGTCAGCTACTGGGTCTTCCCTCCCTGGAACAGAGGCGTGTCTCCGCGCAGGCCTCCTTCATTGCTGGAGTTATCCTGGGCGAGATTGATGCCCCAGCGCTGCTTGCCTGCGTCAACTTCTACGTGCCTTCTCGGTCCCTTCGTCCGCGTGCTCCTCTTTTTGTTGAATCCCGTCGTACTGGTGTCGGTAACAATGACCCTGTGCTTGTGTCTACGCGTCACTTCAATCTTCTTTCTGATCACTTTGATTTCAATTCTTCCCTCTCAAATTTCCGCTCTTCTATATCCTCTACTCCTGCTTTGCTTTAATTTTTCTATTGCCTTTTTTCTGCTTCCGGTTCAACAGCATCTTTTCGGGTCCACGCTTATCCATGTTTGTAGTCTGAGTTAGGGTCTAGTGCTTAAGTCCCTGTTTTGTATCTTAATTTTAAGTTTTGTTTAGCCCATAAGTGGCAGACAAAATAAATAAATAAATAATAAATAATAATAATAATAATAAAAGGGCCTTAAAAATCAGTTGCGTTTGGCAATGGAAACTTTTCAAAGAAATATTATTTCATGCAAGGAAAATTACAGTTTAATTTAAATTTGTTTTGATATTAAAAATGTGTGGTCAAATTTAAATAGAAATTTTATTAATTTTGAAATAAAACATTAAATGTCGAATATATTGCATGTTTTCGGGCCCTTCAACTTTTACCTGGTTGGGGCCCTAGAACGCTAGATTCGCCTCTCCCCACGATTGAAAATCATTTAAAACTAAACCATTTAAGACTTCAAACAATTTTTCGAACAAAACAAAACTACGCAATCTTCACTCAATAGCCAAAGCGTAGTGAAATCCCATGAATAATGTTATCATAATATTTACTTTCTCGTTAAGCTTCATACGAAAAGTTCAATTTCAAAATCGATCCCCTTCAGCCAGGGGTGCTCGAAAACCAGCGGAAAATGGACCCCGGTTCCCGCGTAGACATTAATGTTTTATTCAAACCTTCAACAATACGGCTGAAAAGTCCATAAAACTGACCCGGCTCACCCAGCGCGTCCAGTTGATTCATTTTCGGTGCGCATCAGCGTCCCGAAGGCCCGGATGGCGAAACCCTCTTCAAACTGACCACCGCATTACAAGGCAATTTTTCCCAAACGTCAGCACCCAGGAAAACCCCACTTCGACGAACCACTCCAACCACCCAGGGGGGCCCATCCCCGGGGGACCGCTTGGCGGAAATGAACGCAGGAAAGATAAACGTATATGTGTATTATTTCCAAAATCATCAACGATATCTCTCGGAAATCAACGAACAACCAGTAGTGACACGTGACGGTGGTGAAAAAAAAAATCTGAGCTAAAGCACGAAACACCTAACCGCAATGCCGGATGAAATGGAAGCACCGCACGGAAGGTCAAACCATGGCACAAAGCAGCGGCTTCCCTTTCGGCTCGGCACATCTCGTCTTCCCTCGTTCAAGTTAGTTTTATTGTTATGCCAGTGAGACCGTTGGGTTTCTTTCCTCCAGAGGACAACAGTTCAATGCCAGGCATACGGATCTGGGATTTAGTTTTCCCTTCCAACGGATACACTTCCGTTGATGAATGAATGAATGACATCTTGAATGAGGCTGACGAATGCTGCCTTTTCTAACATCCTTCAATCTTTCATATCCCACAAGACTATTTAACTTATCTAGTATTCAACGGACACTGTGCTGCAGTATATTTTATCTTAATTTCCATCGAATTTTCCATCCTACTAACTAGCCAGCGCGATGTGACTCCTTTTTTTCATGATGAAGCGTTGACGTTGATTTTGACACAAAAGATGCGGAACCTCTTGCATTTTCTTTGCTTGTAATTTCTAACGGAATGTGTTTCTATTTTCTTGATGACCGCACAAAGTCCTTGACACGAAGAATCTGTGCGTATAGGAGATGCCGGCAAATAACCAACTCGTGCACTTAGTTGTGTTGGTACGTGCGTTTGATAGTGTGATACTTTGGTACTGGCGCACCGAATGCGGCATGCAGCAAAATGAAAGCACTTTTACGACGATGGATATTTTCTACGCTTTTATGGAGCATTGCTACATATTTCATGCATATAAATGACTGTTTACAGCCTCAACGTACATGTGCCGAGCAGGGCCGGACGCCAGCTTTCCCGCTTTCCTTCGAAGCGTCGCCGGCAAGGAACGGATGAATTTATCCTTTACAATAAAACTTCACACCCACACTGGCGCAAGCGGCGTGGCACACTGGGTCGCCTACAATCAAGTCGACTGCCAGCGTCAACCGTCCGCCCTACCGGACAACCTCATGTTTCACGGTTACCCCACTTTTTACCTTTTCCACAAAGCTTTTTTTTCTTTCAATTTCTGAAAAACTGTCGTTGGTCCTGCAATCTTCAACCGGCGTTGGGGTGTTAACTTGAAAATGGTGTAATTTTGAGAAATCTAGTGCAGATTTCCCAACATATGCTGCTACGTGGGTATGTGTGTATGTGGCTTTGGTTTGTGAACGAGACGAATCGTTACGTAAGAAGAACTCCTGTGCCGACCTATGCTGCAAATTGCATTCCGTTCCGGACTTCCAACCCATTCGAGCAGGGCGATGTGCTCCGTTGCCTCATTTAGTCGTAAACGGCTGTTAAAGGAGTTTAATTTTCGGTCCCATGAGAGAAAGATCGTTTTCCATTACGGGTGTCAAGCTTCGTCGGAAAACGTGTAAATGTGTCACCGCAAGTGCTTCGCCGAAATGAAAAGAGCGACCACAAAAAGCTTTCAGCTGTCGTCAAGTCACGCGGGTTTGATCGGTACGTCTGTGGTTTAATGACGCTGCGTTGTACCGCACGCCATTCGAGAGGTTGCTGAGACCAATGATTAGTGTTGAATGATTCTAAAGAAATCTATCAATAGGTGCACATATTTTCTAACAACGTGAGCTTGAAATGAAAGAAATTAATAAGGTAAAGAAAAACGTTTGCTGCTTTCATTGGGCTTCGAGTTTCGTTGTAGGAAATGTCAAACGTTCGAGCTGGCATGCCAGCACGATCCTCTGCTAGCTATACGGACCCGTTGCCATGGTAACGGCGTGAGTGAATGGGTTTTAATTTTCCTTTCAGAAGCCATTTTGCAACCGCAAGTGAATTTCGGAGAAAAGTTTGTTTGCGACATTTTTCCACCGTGCGTTTCATAATTGGTAAGAAACAAACGGCTGGATGTGGGGAGTGTAGGACCAGCAGCCCAGACGGGGCTGTGCCGTAACCAGCTGAACGAGAAAGTCCCCACAGGACGACGATTTTCAGTGCAACGTACGCGCACCGGTTTCCGAATCCGACCATACGGCATGAATTATGTAACTATCAGCAAATGTGACACTTTTATCGTTTCACTTTCGGTACGTCTTCGTCCTTCGGTCCCAAGAAGGAAAAGCCTGTCCGTTTCCTTCTAACTGTCGCCTTCCACCCAGCCCCTTACCCGGTTGAGGAGCATGTCCCTTCTCCAGTTCACGCTTGTTCCAACCTTTGAGACGAGCGAAAGTTCGCCGGGGCATCCGTCAGTTCGGTTTCGAACGGAAAATCGGGACACTGTCGGTGACGCACAAGCAGGCAGACGGTGAGAAATGCGGGACAAGAACCCGAGTTTGGCTCGCAGCCCAGCGTTTGGCTTTGCGCTGAAGAAGATTAATGTGCTCGCGTGTCACGGGCGGCAAATCGTGCACCGAGCTTGGGTGTAAAAAGGGATCCCCGGTTCGGAAAGGATCGCGAATCTCGAGAGGTTGTTAAATTTAAGGACCTCACTTCGTTCCGTTACCTGCTTGGAGGCGAAATCCTTTCCTAACCGTTTTCCAAACCCTTACCTCAATTCCGCTCCCCTTGGGTAACAGCTGAATCGCTTTCTTAGCACACATGAAAGCGCAAAAGCGGATCGGTCTCGTGCAGCACTCGACCATCCTCGGGAGCCAGTCGGTTGGATTGGATGATGGACGACGGTGTGGTGACACTCGAGTGACACAGAGGGAAAGCGTAGCCCAATTTCGTCACCGTTGTCGTCGTCCATGTCGTCCTGGTTTTTTTTTTGTTTTTCCCTTGGTTTGTTCTCACTCCTTGTGAGATTATTCGACAATCAAGCTTCCCCGCCGAAGCGACCCGCGTATCCTTACACCAGCGTGACGAAAGAAGATGAACGTTCCGATTTAACGCTTGCTACACGCGTTCGTAACCGACAACCTCAATTCCAAAACCCCCAACCCAAAAGAAAAGTCATTCTAGATCAAGGTTGCGAAAACCCCCTTGCCAATGTTTAAAGATTTTGCTTATATTACTAATAGTATTAGTTTCATTAGTTAAAGTGATGAAACGACATAAATGAACACAAAACGGTGGCTAGCATGCAGATACGACCGTCTTTGATTTGAATTATCCACACTCGATTTACCTTTTACACCCAACGCATCCCAATCTGAGTGGAAAATGCTTCTAAATTAAAGATGGATAGCAATTTGTTTTACTTGTCGATGAAAGCTGCCTCAGGAAGCATGCTTCATTTATGTTTTCTGGCAGAACATGTGAAGAAGGAAGAATGTTGATAACATTAAATTTTACTGTAAATTGAAATGCAGCAACAAATGTAAGCTTTAATATCTCAACGTTTCATACAGGAATGGTTCGGTTCCTATAATATTACTACGAATCTATGTTCCTCGTAATCAAGTTACTAGTAATTTTCATACGTTCTTTTAATTTCAACGATCAACCAGAGAAAAATTACAGGAGAAGCAACTGAACATTTAATGTACTTGTAAGTTGTAATTGAGAAAATGCTGGAATGAGTGCTAATTGAACAAAAATATGAAACGAATATCCTTACAATAAAAAACTCATGTTCAAACGCAATTTATGCATTCATTTTTTTAAGTTGTCGATTGTTAAGATTAAACATAATTCTAGAAAACCTTCCAATACTTTAAATACTCCAGTATCTCAGCATAGAGATTTATTAATCTATCATTTGATGAGCATTTTAGCTCGGTTTTTCTCCAACATCCATAATGTGCCACTTTCTTCTTCGGAAGCGATCATTTTTTTCATCCATCTCTCAGTAATGCTCTTGAATCCAATCAACGATCCATTTATTACTACGCGCAAAAATTATTGAATTATGCAAGTCCGTCGGCACCAGCGTCCAGCGCTTGGACGATCGCCCGAGAACCACTCTACGACTGGCCAGCCGACAAACCGGCATCGGTGTCACCGATAGTGGGGAGAAAATCGTTTCCAATTCGAAGTAAAATTCAATTTGCATCCATAATGCCGCATCCGGGCCACGATAAAGGAGACTGGGACCGTGTATTTTGCATGAAATTGCATTCGATCTCGCATCGCATTGTGGCCATCTAATTCTGGATCGTTTGGAATGGATCCAGTCCGGTTCGGGTTATCTAAGCATGCAAACCAATTAATTACGTCCGTTTTTGTTCGCAGCGTAACGAGCCAAAGACGTTCAAATAGCAAGAGTGCCCTCCGATTCAATCTGCTCATGATTTGTCTTAGATTCGTACGGAAAACGATCCTACATTCTGAAATCCTGATTGGTTGGAAAATGGGTTCCCTATTGATCCTGTTTGATGTTTTGCCATTGTAAGAAGCATTGTGTCTTTCCACTTTCTTACATCGATACAACTTTACGAGAGGCATTTAGAACATCCTTCAACTCGGTCTTGTAGGATGCTCATATTTTCTCAACGGCTTTACCTTCCACCCCCAGCGTTTATATGGAGCAAAATTGAAAGCGGAAAAGAAAATGGCACGAAATCAACTAACCACATCCGGACCCGGGCAGGCGAGGTGGAAAATTGAATGAGTCTGCACCCGGGTATATGAAAGCTCATGTTAGAAATCCTTTAGCATTCGTTCATTGCTCTTGTTTTTATTTTTTCCTAACTCCCTTTTCCTATACACTACGGAAGCGGCAAAGCCGGGCAGTTGAGAGTGTGGTTACAGTTAAAAGCCATTTATGTACGGAATAGACACACTTGAATCATTGGACAGTGTATAATCGGAGGTGGAGCAAGCTGTCTTCTCGATCGGCCAAACTCCGTGCTCATACAATCGCACATAAGCACTAAGAGTACACACACACACACGCACATAACTACACACTCACACAAGAATGGGGGAGAAAAGAGCCAGAATCTGTGCAAGGACCGAATACGAATGGTGCTGCCACCAGCTGCCATTGCAATCGTATGTGCCCAGCATCCCGTTTACGTTCCGTTCATGGCGTTGACAAATTTTTCCTCTTTTTCCCCTAGCGCTGTGTTAAGTTTTCCCAAGTCACCACGAACAATGACACTGCCGCCTCTGGCAACGTGCTGGTGTTAGTTGGGGGGGAGCGATAGCATGCCGAGGTCAACGGTAAACCTTGGTAAACTGTTTCAATATTCCCCCCGTTTCCGTCCGGGCAGTTCCGCTCATTCTTTCCGCTGCTTCCTGGCTGGGTTTTCCCAGGAAGAGCCAGGTTTTTTGCCCGTTAAGCTTTTCTTTCCTCGGGCAGAATGTAGTTGAACCCCAGCAATTCTCCACGTTTGTTGCTTGCTCTACAACTCCCCGGCCCTACCCCGGGCTCGGTACAAATCGAACCGGCTTCCAATCGGGAGAAGGAAATGGGAGGATGTGAATGAACTCGGAAAGCGTTCCCACTCAAACATGAACCGCACGGCAGGAACAACCTGCGCTCCCCCGACACATGGCTCGAACGGGCAGACAAACAGACCACCAGATAGACCAAAACCAACCAAGACTGACAATCGGAAGTCTATGGAAGGTGAACCGCGCCAACCAGGTGACAGTTCCCGGTTGGTTTAGGGAAACGATTGGGATTGTTTTTTCTTACTATACCAATGAACAGGTTGGGTGGCATCTTACGTTTCCTGGATCGTCCTCAAAGTTCCTTTTGTGGCTTCCCTCTCCACCGAACCGAAGGAAAACGGTTGGCCAATGGTGGCACCCTGTACGCCCTCAGAAGCATTCAGTCTGTTCAGACCGAACTGCCGGAACGGAAGGAGAACCCGAGACTATCGCCTTCCGGTCGGTGAACTCCCATCCCTCCCGAGGTGAGTTCCGGGAAATCATTGGGAATAAAAAGTTGGACAGTAACAGAATACCTGTCCATGCCGAAGCGCCTGCATAGGCAATGGTTTGGCCAAAGCCGCTTCGCTGACGCAAGATGTAAATGTGGCAATTGCAAAGGATGGCACCGGCTGGCTGCGACGGCGTGCACACAAACCAACAAATTCATGGCCGGCAGCTCGGGCGCATACAAAAGTGGCACCGGATTTCCAAAACCCCTTTTGCATGGTACGTGCGTACCAGATAGTTGCTTCAGTTTAGCAGATTTTACTCTCACCTCCTTCAACGCGGTCTCGGTTTCTTTTTAATATTCCTCATACCTTCTCGTCTCAAATGGATAAGCCAACATTGTTGTCCACCAACCTTGATCGCACTGGGTGGGAAAGGAAGCTAACCAGCACCGGCAGGGATGGTTAAATCTGTTTGTGTATTAAAATTTTATGGTTTATTTTGTACGGATTTGCTTCGCGAACTGCCATTCCTTGTGCTACTTGGTGTACGCAATCTCACATCCATGTTGCCTTCTGTCCTTTTGGGTATGCCGGTGGTGGAATTTAGATTTTTTATTTGTTTTGCTTAGTTTAGTTCAGTAGTTTTCTTAAGGAAAGAATTTACAATATTTGAAAAGGATACCATCCAACTCACAACGAGCTGCTTGTTTTGCATAAAACTCTGTCATAACAATAAAACATGTCATCGGTTTATCTGCAAAACAATTTAAGAAACACTTTGCCTGAGTGTAAAGATGAGAATTAAAAAATATTATTTACAATAGGGCTAGAGAACTTAGGCAAGAATGAAAGTCCCGGTATTGTTGAACGTCAAGCATAAGTATTAAAAATGTACGATACACAAACACCTGTGTCGAAAAAAAAACCATATAAGTAAGTTGGTACCAGTAGTGACGAAACGTTCACTATTCCCGGCCATCGTTACAGAGTATTTGTACAGTGTAGTTACCTTTTACGACACCGTTCGCGTCCACGTACGCCCCATTCGGCAAACAAATGAACACACGATGACAAACCCGCGGGGAGCTACTTTCGTGAGAAATTCATTTGATTTTCGAATGTAAACCGTAGCGTCCGCGCACAGTACGGGCATAAAATGGCATAAAACAACGTCGTTTACAGACTGCTGGATGGATTGAAGGAAAAGGGATGAATCCCCGTCTTCTTGCGCTCGGCCTGGAAGGGAAGACGCTACGGCCCTCCACAGCACAGCAAAGTGCAACCCGTTTATGTGCCATCAGCCCGTGTTGGACTTTCCCACCGGGACCGGGACCGGGCCCGAAAGGATAACGCCAGCGGATCGTGCACGCTTTATGATTCCCCGACGGCGCAGTAACGCATACAAGCGATGATGGAAAACAGCCCGACTAAGTAAATCTTTCGGCGGTGAAAGAAAATGCTCCGCAGTTGAGCCCTTCCCTCCAACCCGGCACTGATGGTGGTGGGATGATCCGACGGGGCGGTGATAAAACAGGAAAAACTTCAAACTCTCTTCAAAGGCTTCAGCGCCTCGTTTGTCGATGTGTAACGAAATATCGTTCCGGTTTCGTCTTTTCTAACTCACCAACGGCTTCGGCATGAATTTATGCTGATCCCGTTAGTGGATCGGCTTGAACCGAGAAGAAGGCGCCGGGTCCTAGGCATCGCATGGTGCGAAAGCTTCCTCAACACAGTTTTATCCTTCCGCACGGGTTCGGTTGAAAGGGTTCGTTTGGGAAGCAAAAAAAAAAGAAGGGAAATCGAAAAAAATCCCTTAACAAGCATTACGCATCCACCGGTACCAACATCAAAATGATGGGCTCCATTTACGTAAAACTCGCTTCTTTTCCGTAAACCATAAATATGCAACACTTTTGGGCCACCACCCATACCGACCCGCCAATCCGCTGCCATCGGTGGAGGGCGTCAATTTTTCCTTCTGTCTCACCCGTTTCTTCTCACGCAATCGGAAACGATTGATCGCACCCGCGCCCGGGACCCACCCATTCGATGGGTCGTCTCCCGGTGCCGATCAATGGAAATGATACTAAACAGCGTTTCGATATTTCAATTTATTCTCCCCGCACGGGCGGCCACCATCTTATCACGCCACCCTCACTCAATCACCCCCGGGTGGGAGTGAAATATCGTGGCCAAAGTGCACATAAATTCGTAACTGCTAAGCACCGTAATCCGGGCGGGAAGCAGATTTAGGACCGTGGATTATGTCTCAATCCTTGCAACAGTTTTGTGCGCAGCTTGCAAAACCGTTTCCATCCTTTTGCTGAAAAAGGACTGGAGGGTACCATGGTGGAGCAACAGGGTTTTCCAAACTTCACCTGGAGACGCTCGAGGACGGCACGGTGCCGGAAACTACTTTTAACAAGCACTTTCGACATAATCGATCGAATCGATGCAACGTTGTACTAGAATGTGCAATAGTGGGTTGAGGTGGTCCAGGTGTAAAAGTAATCTGCTTTGCTAACCACCAGAAGCGTTTGGTTTTGCATCGTGTTTAAGCGCCCCCGATGGGTCTGGAGTTGGAAATGGGAAAACTTTTGGCATAAATAATACGATCTAAACACCCGTTGCATTAGTTTGTAAAATGCATTGATTTTCTTCTCGGAACTGGACAAATGATAAATTTTGAACACATATCAGAGTATGCAAGGGTGGGGTAACTTACTTTTTAATTATTTAACAATTTAAGTAAAATATCTACGGTCTCCTGTCCATCTCTAACATAGTTTAAATTAAAACGATAAATAATTCTGCATTTCAAGAAAAATACTTCTTACCTATATTAAGGACCTTGCACAACATATTAAAATAACTTTTAACTATCCCTGACAATGTAATTTACTAAAATGTTGTTCAGCATTTTAATTTTTATTTTTTGTGAATCAAAGTTGTCTGCCCCTAGACTTAACCCAGGAGGAGTCTATAGAAGGAGATCAAGATTCAAGAGCCTCTTGGACTATCAATGAAGATGGAAACTCATGTCATAAGACTCTCAACATTTATGGGTACTGTTAGTACTGTTCAAAGTTTAAGCACGATTTATTAAGGATTCACTTTAGGTCATTATCCTATGATATTATTTTTGAAATATTGAATAATAAATTGATATCATAATAAAATATAAATGTTTCAAATTTAATTTTCAAAATGCATTAAAAGAGATATCACGAACTCTGGAAAAACAATAAAAGAATTATTCAACAAGTCGCTGAAAAAATCGACGGTGTAAGCAAAACATCGAAACACCTTTTTAACACTTAAAACAAACGCGATATCAAAAGATTTCGAGTATGAAGCATAAACAAAGAAAACTAGCAGTTGCTGCATGTTATCGATTCTAATCTGCATAAAAGTGCTTCTCACAAACGAACGTGCAATTGGCTGGAGTCACCAGCGTAGGATAACATGGAGTTTTATGTTTTGCTAACACCGGTGCACTAATCAATTTAGCATCGAGAATCTTTCAATAACAAATTCTGTTTCGAACGATACCTTTCGATAGGATCGCAGAATAGTCACTGTCGAAAAAGTGTCCAAAATCGAGGAAAAAAAATGTAGGGACACATAGAAAATAATAATATTGGATCCGCCAGAATCCAATAATCCAAATCGAATCATCGTCACGATTCGACATTTAACCAACCCTTGAGCTTATGGGGTGATGCAGACTCAGAAACAGTGGTGTGCAGCAGAGTAAAGACCTTTCCTACATTTTCTGTTCCGAACAGAAATGTTGCCCTGGCCATTCCGGTGCTTTACGTGCCGGGCGTGCAGTAAGTGTTTCATGCACTAGGACGCGCTTTTCGATAAACTATGCTCAATACGCCCTGATTTCGTTCGAGCTCCATCGATACCGGAGATTATGGGAGGGGCGAGCAGCGTACTCAGCGCTGCAGAGAACGAAAAAGGCCCCATCGACGAAACGGAAGTGTCCGATTTATGACAAGATTGTGTCCTTCGAACGTGCCATCCGATCGGTTGTTCCTCCAATAACCCACGACAGATCCTTTTAGATTTCGGTTCCATTTTCTCTGCCAAAAACTCTTTTCGTACAACTGAACAAACGGGCGCGCTAACAGAAGACGCCTTCAGTGGACAGAAGTGAAATAATCCCACCGATCCGACCCATTGCTCAGGTCACCAGTGTCGCGTTCGCACGCTGCGTCCACGCCAGGCGCCAGTTTTTATGGGAATCATCCTACTAGCATATTTTTAACCCAAACCAACTGTCCGAGGCCCGTTCGAGGAAGCGCATTTTAATCGGATAAATGTTCCTTCGAATGAACGCCAACGAGGGAACGGCCGTGGAGTGAAACAAAAATTCATATAAGAGCAAGAAACAGAGTGAAAGCTGCATGCAGCATCCGCTGTCTAGGATTCAGTGGAGCTCTGTAGAGAGCGCCATCGGGCTTTGATGAATACCAAATTAGACACTTTCGATTCGCTGGACACCGAATGGAATGTGACGAAAAAAAAAGAGAATGGGCGACGGGATTTTGCTCTGAAAGACTCGTGTGTTGTGCAACACACTATGGAACTTGGGGAGAAAAAAACTATACCTCTTACCGTGGTTCGTTTTCTGGGAAAGATCAGCTTTCGCTCGTTCGGTTCATCGGTGGCTCAACGGTCTTTACATTTGCATTGACAGTCGTTTGTTTTGGGCAAGAACGCAAAAAAGATTCACTCCAAGCGACCCGTTACTGAGACGGAAATAATTTGATTCCAATTTCGATAATTTCGCTTCCCTGTTATCTGATCATTTTTATTCGAACTAGATTCGTTCTTTTGCTCCTGCCATTCTTTTCGTGAACCTTTTTTTATACTTTTTTTTTACTTTTACTTCTGACTACAATTTCTGTGTTCTTGGCAATATTCTCTCGTTTTACGTGCTCGTCTACGCTTTTCACTCGCAGCAAACGATAGCTTGCAACCGACGATTCTAGTGTTATACATCAATCGTATCCTTAACCATTTCTCAGTTCCATTGAACTCTCCAAACGCTAGCCTCCGTAACTATTCCAACACGAACGCTGGTGGCCATCATGAACCTTTTTTTTTGTCAATATAATTTATTTTTACTCCTGGCACACAGAACTTATCAAAGGACTGTTGCTGCTTCTCATTTTCTGCTACATTTTTGCACTCGCAGAATCTTCCGCCAATTAGAGTCTGACAACTCGTGTTTCGTCAGTTCGGTTTTTCATTTTCTTCTTCGCCTACTAAGAGCAGAAATGTGAGAACGATAATTGATTGGATGAAATTTGCTTTTCGCGATCATCACCGATTTCGTTTTTGGTTTATTTTTATCTGTCTTCGTTCGATTGGAATGATCAAAAAAGAAATAACAAAAAAAAAGCAAAACTAGCAAATTGGTTCAAGGAGAAAAAAAAACCAAAAAACCGCACTCGTTAGCAGTCTAAGTAAAATTCCCTCCTTTTTTCCGACCATCACCGTTTGAACAATTTTACCATTGATATTGAAGCGAGTAAAAAAGATAATAAAAATGGAAATACGAGCGAAGTACTATTCAAATAAAATGCAAAATGTCTTCCAAAATGTCAACGATTCAGAAATGTTACAATATGATTCGTTGTAAAATATTAACCATTTAAAATGTTAATGTTGCTATCCTTAAATTGCACTAACAAGAACACTGAAACCCTCCAATTCTAAATTTCTTAAGTGAACATAATTCATTTTCTTCAATGTTTAAGATAAAGGGCTTTTAAGATAAACTTTTGAAATTTGTATATTAAAATACATTATAATTAGAAACGAAGTAGGAGAGTGGGAGACTAAATGGTTCCATAAGCAACAATGAGAGTTTTTACATGAAATACCTTTAAATTTTTCTAGCTCTATTGGTTGGAGGATAAATTATTAATTTGAGCCGAATGTTCTGCTTAGCTTCACACAACCAGAGGCGATCTTAATCGATATTTTCAACTGACTGTTAAATTCACTAGCATTGATTCAACTGTAGGTAAACCTGAGCTAATTTTTATGGAACGTGTACATTTTTCTCGATTCGAGCTAGTGTCATGGCGTCGGGATTATGCCACACGAATGAAGATACTACTTGATTCTCATTTAGTACGTCGTTAGAGAAATCCGTGCTGTTTTTGACAGCTGGCCTGAAACGTCCCAACAAAGTGTGCTCGGGCGAAAAAAAAACAACCCCTAACAACCGTGGTGACGACAGGCCACGGAAGCTACGGCAAAACATACTAACCCGATCCTACGATACCGGCTGCACACCGGAATCCACGAAAAACTCGCTCATACTCACCAAATCACCAAACTCTCAACGACTGTCCCGTGGCTGCGCTGGGCCATTTGCATGCCGCTCAGTTGAACGAAAATAATCCACCCGTCTAAGTGAAACAGACACAGGAAAAACTGTGCGCTCCCGGGACAGCATGGGTTCCGGAAAATGTGCAAACTTTCGCCAAATCACAACAGCGTTAATGCGCTTTCGAAAACTGCTAAATTATGCACAGCCTGTGATATTTCCGCCTTTGTCGGCTCCAGAACCGGCGTTCCCTGTTTACCGTGCTCGTCGACGTAGACGGTTGTCTTTTGCCAGAGTGTCGAAGCGTTTTGTTAGTGTGCATCTTCGTCGAAACCCGAAGTGTGACAATTGCTTCGGACTATGTTCAGAGTAAAGCCAGGAAACCTTACTTTGAGATGGTCCGCATAAAGTTACATTATATAAACTGATTCGTCCAACAATAGTCTCTAAGGGGAAGTGAAAATGTTTATTAAATGAACTGACAAGTAATGCTGCTCACGTAATCGCGTTAGAAGCTTTCCGCTTTCTTCGTTGGAAAAATTCTTCCAACTTCACAGTGGAATATGCCAAATTAAATGAAGGTATCTCGATGCTTCAAGTTTTGACCCAATTGACGGAAGTTTTACTGATCGAGGTGAAATGGGTGCTAGCTTAACTTAAATACTCAAGGCAGCACGAATTGTGTAAACTAATGTGCAGTCCTTATATTAAAAAGGAACCTAACACTTCTTTAGAAATAAATAAATAAGACAACGAATGTTCCTTCATTTCAACGCCATAACTGGGTATTGGACCTTTCCAAAACCGTCCAACTTTTTCGCCTGCGGTTGCAACGGGGCACCCAAATTGCTTCCAACGGCTCGGTGTAATCATTAAAGAAGCATCAGCGGCAAAACTGTTACCTCGGTTCTGCTGAATCTGCCGAACGAACTTTTTTGCAAACTAGGCGGCCTTCTTTGGCGCACCCTTCTTGAGCCGAAGCCGGCGGAAGCACCAACGATGCTCATGTTCTCGGCCGTCCAAGCTTCAAGTTTGCTGAAAGGATGAACTTTTTCTTATCTTCCTGGAAATGACGCAACAAGAATAGGAAAAAGAAAAACAGAGCAACAAAATCACACAACCCCTCACACAATGAACTGGCAGGCATGTTAAAAAAGAAGTGAGGAAAATTCTACCAATTGGTCCTAACAATTTTCCCTCCCGCTCGCTTACTTACCGGCTTTTCGCTTTCGAGATTGTTCCGAGCGATAGCTTGGTCGTTCGAGGGTGGTCAAAAAAATATAAAACACCCCAAACTAATAATATTTTACACCTCATTGCAAGTATCAGGAAGCACACAGAAATGTCGCCCCAAATGAACATCAACCGTTGATAAACTTTCGATTGGGTGCATGACATTTTGCTGTTCATGACCTCTAAAGACTTCAAAGAGATCTTAAGTATGTTATTAATCTAACATACTGACGAATCGTAAAATAGTCTACTGGATAGAATAAATCTGCAAAACTACGGATTGTAGATAGGTTGTGTGCATGATCTTGTACCAGAACACACGTTCAATTTGTAATAAAAGAAACAAACAAGATTCGTTAAACTAAACACCCGAGGTGAACAAAATCCTGTCATAAATTACATTGTTAAAGTGAGTGTCCGACGACAAATACACACTCTCCGCAACAGCCATCGTCCGACCTTGGCGGGACAACTTCCACGAACTAATGCCGCAACAAATTTTCACCAACTGTCCTGGGAACAAATTACTTCAACCGCTTCTATCCAAACACAAAAAAGCGCCTATAAAAAGCCCCCTCCTTCAGCAAGGACAGCAAACGCCTGCAGAAAAACATTTATCTCAATTAGACCTATCTTGTCAACAGCTGGTTATCGGCGCGGCTCTCGGACTAGCTAGTAATCGCGGCCCTCGCTGTAACAAAAACCTCTCCGAACACCAACACTCCAGCCCACGCGTGTTGTCAACCTTGCTCGTTTAATGTTACACACCGCTTCGTGCGTTTATTGTCAAATAATCGTCCCTCATGGCAGTGGTACGGTATTTGCTCAGCGAGGATGCTGGAAATTTTGCGCAGGAATTCCATGGAAATGTTTGGAAGGCTTCAAAAACACACAACCAAGCAAGTGTTTTGTAAATATAAGTGGCAAGAAAATTCTGGACAACAACTCACAAACACATTCTTAAACAAACTCACGCAGGTTCACGCTCGGTAAAGTAAACTAGGCGTGTACTGCATGAACAATTGCGAGGAAAAAATGGCGTTACAAATCCTCGTCCGGCAACCAAACCCAACATAGGCACTAGGCGTTGGAACATTCAAAAACATCCCCAGATACAACGTTGTGCTAGGTGGTACGTGATACAACAAAAAGCGTGCCAACAGCGAAAACAACTACCACCGAACCAGGGAAAAGGATTTTACTGGAGAGCAACTTGAATTATACTTTAGCAACTCCTTTACCTGTAAGAAAGTAGGGAAGTGTGGTGGGGAGGAATTTCCCTGCGGAACCCAAATTGGACCAATTGCAATCGTGTCCTCTTGATAAACCCTTGAAAAACCTTACCAGAATTGGCAAGCAGCAAGACAAAGGATTCACCTACATCCGCTTGGGGGCTCTAACCATCCCTCGAAAAACATACACACCAACATAGATATACACACACACACATGCGAATGTTGTACACTTCCGGTGGTGCTTCATATTCAGCCGTCGTACTAGAAACAGATTGTTGCCCTAGATTTCTATTGTAAAGGTTGTCAAATTGAAATGCTGCTCATTTCGCCACCGGAAATCAGTACGAAGCATGTGATGCGCACTATCGACCAAATTTAAATTTAAATATAGATCTCAAACGTCGCAGGCATCTAAACATTGTACTTGTCTACTTTATTTTGTATCAATTATGATCTATAACTATCATCCAAAAAGCCGCCGCTGATGCGTTGTTATTGAAATTCAACTTAAATATCTACTGCTTGTCGATTTTGTAGACCAATATATTTGACGTTATTTCAGTCTTTGTTTCGCAATGCGTTCCTTTTACTTTACTTTCCTTCTTGGAAGGTTCAAGAATAATGAACAATAAGTGGGTTACGTTGCTCTATCAAATTTGGACATCGCAAGATATATTGAAATGAGAAGGCTGAGTTGCCGTTATAGCTGTTTCGAATCTCTTAAAACTTTTGTTTTCCTGGCATCAGAATTCAAGATTATTCTAATTCAAAGTACTAAGAATTTGAGATTGAAAAAGACTACGAAACTTTACCATCGGCGGTAACAACTGAAAAGATGAAGAACCAATGAAATCTGATTTGTTTCAGATTTAATCGAGGATAAAATCGAGGATTTTATAGTGTTCTCCATAATGTTTAGCTTGATGTCAATTTTGCAATGTACTCGAATTGACTTCGTACGTTGGGAAGTAATGAGATGCATATCAGTACCGATACATTGTATTTGCAAAAGATGCGTATATTGTCTAATGAATAGAATCTACGGCAAGGAAGATTATTTATGAGTGGGATACATGAGTGTCTAAAGAGATTTGTGAAACCTTGTTAGGATACCGTATTCTTGCCGTAATCATTTCACATCCTATTCCTGCAGCATCGGACATCATTTCCTAGCAGATGCAGTGTGACTTTCAATGCGATTACATTGTTGTTATACATCGTACACCATGTAAATTAGTTTCCTAGAAATCCATTGTACAAAGTAACTGAGGCACTCCCACTGCATCAGGATAAGAAATAAGTAAGCTCAATCATATTCATTAACAGAGTTGGAAATGTTCTATAGCTTACGGTTTTCTCTCACTTTCATTGTACCGTACCACATCGTTTGAAATTTCAACCCGTTGGAACTTCACACCCATTGAAATTACTATGCAAAAATTTTCGAAATACAAACGCGTACAAAATGCACAGTCCGAAATGAATGGTATACACACGCAAAAACTCGGGAAAAAACATCGCTCGATGCGTGTGTCGTAGAATTTAATCGAAAAAAGATAGCCGAATCGGGTCAAATGCAGAAATGGAAGAAAGCAAAGAACCGAAAAAAACGTCACAGCCATTGGTGTCCTTCTTGGTACGGCTGGCCGAAGAGCGATGATTAATCCGATTATGGTACATTTCCACAATGAATTTATTAAATCCGACAACCTCATCAGTCTGCCCGGCGATGCTTTGAACGTCAAACGCCGGGCAGTGTTGGTACGTTGGAGAGCGATAAGATTAATTTACGTTTCGTTCTGAGCACCAGCAAGGGAAGTTTTTTTTTCCAAAATGGAAGATATTTTTAATCGAAAGTTCGCATCGTTTGTGCCTCCATACATTGTTTGATATTGTGATATTATTAAAGCATTAATTAACGCATCCTTAAGCAGGAAGTCATTGTGCTGTACTGACCGGCAATCAACAGTATGAAAGGGGATTTATTATATGGTGGTTTCATATGACGGGTATTTATTGACCAGGAAAGTTCATCAGGCCATTTAAATATATTGAAGGGTAGCAATTATATAACCGTTGCGTGATGTGCTGTGAAAATAATCATTCATATATCTTCATACATATGTCATCAAGTTTTGTCCGCTACATCATAATAAGTTAGTCGTATTTATATGAACATTATTTTTCTATATACCAAATCTCATGTCTTTGTAAGTTCGTTTACAAGAATATTTTTTTACTGCAAGAAGACAAGAATCCTCTGTATTTATTCAGTATAGAACGATGCAACCTTTTGAAATTGAAAAGAGCATTTTCTATGAAATTCAAAAAAGGTCTTTGAATGAAAAAACTAAAGAAAGAGAAGTCTACGGGAAGGAAAATAAAATTTTAAGAGAAAAGTGAACGTAAACAATTGTGGCGGCGTCGAGCAAAATATAGGACCCACGACATTAAATTAAAAGTGGCATAAATATTAATTTTAAAACATCCTCAACAAGGAGCAAAAGGGATCGCTACGCCGCATTGCCCAGTGTCTTGGTGCTAATGCGCCTCGCCGTGCACTGGAATTCTAACCAATTTTCAATTGCACTCATTTTCCTCGCTTTTTCTCTATCCCTTTCCAACAGTATTCGCTGCTGCAGACGGTCGTGGAAGCCTGCCAAAAGAAGCGCCACTGCAAGTTTCTCGCGTCACCGAAAACCTTCGGTGGCGATCCGTGCCCGGGCCAGCGGAAGTTCGTCGAGGTGGCGTACAAGTGCCGACCGTGTAAGTACACCTATTTTGCTCCACCGTTGGCTCAATAAATTTCACACACGATAAAATCGGAAAAGCCCCACCAGCGTTGAAACTGGGGCGAAGGATTTGTGGTAGGAAACTTGCGTTCCGGGACGAACTGTTTAGTAGGTCAAGCGGACGCTCCGCCACGACAATGACGGCGGCGACAAAAGGGAACGGATCAGATTTATGCTGATCAATAGAAATGACACCGCGGTACCGGGTTTGTGTTCGGCCACTAAATGCCCACCGACTAATGTACCATCTGCCAGTTTTGTCTGGCAACATTAATTGTCCAGGCGTCGTCCGTCTGCGGTGCGTGCAAGTCGTTATCAGTTGTCCTCGGGAAGGGCTCATAAATGTCGTCGGCATGAATGGGACATTATGCTTCTTTATGATGACACCCAGGCGCCTTTATGGTGTATCGTCGTAGAGAGGAGTATGACTACACTTTTAAATCATTGCTCCACATTCATCCAGCTGGACTTAAAGCTGACACAGTTAACATTTACTAAGTGTTTTCATTCCATAGCTTTATTTCATACTCAATTTGGTTGGAATATTCTCAAAATGTATTCAATGAGCGTATTTTACTATGGACATTCTCTTAAATAAATTCATCCTCAGTTAATTACACCTCAAAAGTGTCCAAACAAAGATTTCGATAGTACAGTTTTCGATTACAGCTCAACTTTCAATAACACCAAAGACAAACAGTCGGTAATGTGTTTACTGGCCACAATGGCCATGTAAGCGAGTGGAACAAAACAGGCAACACATGGCAACGACCATCGTAACAGCAATGACGACGAACACCATGATGAAAAGGAGATCCGATTTAGTCGGTCCACGTTGAAGGTAGAACTCACGCCGAAAATTACATACCAGCTCCGAGTCGTGAGCCATCGTGTGCTTAACCATCGCTTTGTGAAGACGTTGGTGGAAAGGGAAAAACGGTGCAAACGTGGTTGCCTGCTGCTCCGGGTGCTCGAAGCTGCCGAGTTCGCGGCCGAGAGCGATCGCACCTTCCGAGACGAGCCCGTTCCCGTGATCCTGGCATCCGTACAGAATGGCGAGCTTGTTCGGTTGGGCAAACACCAGCTGGACATTTGGCCAAGGTATTGTCGTTTCCCGATCGATCTCGGCGAACATTAACGGTGCGAGCGTTGGCTGACGGTAACTTCCGGCACAGTCACACACGAGAGTTAGGTTGGTGTAGCCTGGCATCCACGCTAGGTGCGCCTTCAGGCAAAACCCGTATCGGGTGTGGTTGTCAAATACCACAAACGGACTGTTCGGGAAGCGATCCGGTAGGAGCTGGTAGATGGAGCCGTTCAGCTGAAACCCGTCCGGGGCCACTTCCGCCGAAGGTAACGACTCGCACTGCCCGTTACGCGTCACTGCCCGCAGGGAACCAATCAAGGCAAATACAGTTCCAACGGAGAAATACCCCATCCTTTCAGTGTACGGCTATAACTGACCGTGCGTGGTTCGATCAGATGCCTTTTTAATGCAATCGACGAAAGCGCCATTATTATTCCTCCATTAGATAGCATACAACCATTGCCTTCGTAACCAATTTTAAACACATTAGTCCCGATTATTGTCTGAACAAACGTCGTTAATAAAGTGACCCAACTATCCTGCAAATGTAGTAAAAGAGCAACGCAGAATATCTAAACTGAAACAGATAGAATGTTGTTAAATTCACACTGAAAAGATTGAAAAGATACATATAAATAAAATTGAATACAATATCAAATAATTGAACTGAAGAAGGCAAATACAACGTAAGTAGGAAAATATGGAGGACGAAACAAAAAGTTATAGAGTAGTTACGTATTTTATGAATACAATATTAACACCCTCATGACGTTTAATTAAAAATTTGTAATGGCTTCCATAAGCTTGTATAAAGTGAGAATGTTAGCAAAAACCAATCTAATGCCGCAGGATTATTTCCGATAAACCACATTCAATCCTATGTTAAAAATACGTTAACGACAAAATGAAAATTCTTTTTTAATGCCCCAAGGCATGCAACAGAACAAAATCATTTGAAATCATCTGCCTATAAATAAATGATGTGTTAATTGTACTACGAATCATTAACTGCATTTATCAATTCCAACACTTGTTTAAGCTACCTATGAAATGCTAGTCTTTTGCTAGACAAATAGCACTCAGCATCCAAAACGCCTTAGGCGACGGACAAATTCCCAGTACGACTGTAAATCAATTAATGAAACCCACAGTAATAGAATCGTGAAACCGTAGCCAACAGCGAATCCGACAGCTAATTAGTCCAGCTCCAAATGGACAACGGCTTGCCACCTTTCCGGCTCCGTCACTGGTGCCTTGCTCTTCGCCGCACTTTACCAATCTTTTTCCCATATTATTATTTCCCATTTCCGTTGCAGACGAGTTCCGCAGTAAAATAGCATGCGAAAACGATGTAATTCAATTAATTTGCAACCCATACTCCCGGATTGCAATCTACAGCGCCAACTACGGCCGGACGGAGTACGAAAGTCTTCAATGCTCTCAACCGCAGGGCGTCAAGGAGGAAAGTAAGTAGCTCAAACCCTTTCACACGGTGTTACCCCTTGCTCTGCTGGAAAACCCCACCAATGTGGCCGAGCGTGGGAGCAAACTGTCTCAAATGGTGCTATCAAGGATGGTCCGTACATTAGTTGCTTTTTACTGCCCCACCGGTTGGCTCCCGTACTTCCTTCGGAGTGGTGTAGGAAGGGTAAGAACGAAACGGCACGGAATGGTTAGCATAACGCGCAAAAAAAAAAAAGGAAGAAGCAGAAAGCAAACCGGCATCCGACAAAATTCCAAAACAAGGCAAACCTCGCCCGAGGGACCGTTTTCGCACCAAAGCTAATCGGAAAGGAATACTATTGCACGAAACCCAATAGCCTCCGGCAACGGACCTTCACCAACCAACCCTTCGTAGGCATACACTCAAACACACACACACACATCTACACAGCATGAAAAACGGATGTTGCCATGCAGCGCAAAGGGTCTCACCCCGTCGTAATGGACCTTTCTATCTCGTTTCGTTGGGTTTTTGGACATGAATAAGGACAGCCCCGCGTTGGCCCCGCGTACAGCGAGTTGTGCGGACAGCATCAGGCGTTTGCATCCCCGTCACACAGTCGGACACTTTCTTAACTCTATCTGTTTTATTACCCTCCTCACTTCCGCAGACTGCCTCGCGTCGTATGCCACGGAAACGGTCATGCAAAAATGTCACGGTCGGCGGAAATGCACCCTGTCGGCGGACAGCACCACGTTCGGCAAGCCGTGCCGGCCCGATTCGAGGATGTATTTAAAAGTTGTTTACACATGCGGTTAGTATACGGAAAGTGCGCTGCATGTCATGTGGCCAACATTGGCTAGCCGCTTGTTTGGATTGTTTGTAGTTTTTGGTGAATGAGCGAGTGAGAGTGTGTGTGTGTGAGAGAGAGAGAGACAGTGGCCGGAACTACGAAACTGCACGATGGTTCTGCCTTTCGGCCGCAAAGTCGGAGCTTTGGATTTCGGTGGCAGATGGTGGAAAATTGTTGATAAAACTTCTCCAGTTTTCCAACCTATCGTCCGGTCATGCTGAACCTCAACATGCGGCTCGTAAGCGGAAGGTGGCTAGCGCTGTGCCATATGCTTATCAGACTCGTATATTTTGTTCTTTTCCCTTCCATTCACCATGCACCGACACCAGTGCCTAGGAAGGTGCTGAAAGATCGCTTCGATTCGGCACCGGAACCGGACGAACCGCTGCAGAGCGACCTCGAGCAGGACCAGGACGAGCTGTACGACGAGGATCAGTTTTTCCGCGAATCGGAAGCGGTACCACCTGGACCGGCCCCGAAGCTGCAGGGCAGCCCAGCGAACGGTGGCCGAGTGTCGGATGTGCCCGTTTTTGCCGGCGCTCCCAGCAGTACCGCCGTTGCACCGCCCCGCTCCGTCCAGGACATCATCGACGAGGGTGATTTCCCTTTTGGAGGTAAGTTGTATCCCATAAATGCGTGGGAATATCATATGTTGGAGCCGCAACGGCGCCGCTTTGGCCGGAGCTTATGGTCCGGGTTCTCCAATGGGTCAGATTTTACCGGGTAAAACAGTACAAAACTTCCACTGTGTGTTCACCTCTACTACATTTGCTTCACACAAACAAGATAGCACGCAATATCTGTGAAAATCGCTTCGGAAAAACGTTCGAATTTCACTAAACGGCACAGAACATGCACAGGAAACAAATCTATCATTATCAAGTTATGACCTTTTTAAACAAATTCAGAACCTCGCGCATCTTATTTAAAAGATAAAATTACTCCGAAGCGGGTATTGAAGCAAGCATGAACGGTAACGCTCGCAAATTACAAGTGAAACTCTTCAAGCGGTATCATGTTCCACGTCAAGCACATACTTTGCTCGCTATTGCCATAGTGAAATTAAATATGGGAGATTTGCGTTAAAAATATGTTTTTGGGGAAAAAAACCCGAATAAGGCTCTCACCTAGTGTTCCTTGTCCAGAGAAACGGGCTTAAACACGAGCCATGGTCAATGGCGTGTAAGTGTTCTTCAAGCGAAGCGCAAGGAGATTACAAATAAATAGCTTTCAAGGATGCTTTATCCGCTTGCAGCGATAAGCAGAAAATTACTCACAGCGATAAGCGTTTCGATGGTGGATTTGAAATGACAAACCAACGAATAAACGGTCGTTGTAAGGTTTTTTGGTTTTGTTACTACCAAACTGTGAAACATGAAGCATTTAGTATCGGGATGTTTGAAACATTATTCTACTTTCCATGAATTTGAATTCAACCACAGGGGCGCCCAAATGTTATTCACTTCTCAGTAGCATTTTCAATTTCGTTCTGCGTTCCTCGTTGTCGTGAATGACCAGGCGCCTCCATCAAACAAAGCATCATGCGCCTCCATTTCATGGTTACAGTTTTTCGGGAAATCATCGCACCATCTTTTCATGTCCGAAATTTGATCATCATGGTATTTCGTTACCAGGAAATAATATAATTTTAATAACGAAGATCACAAGAAATTAAACAGTCCGGTAATTCTGCGAGGTATAATTGCAATAAAGTATCAAAAATGTTGATTAAAAAATCAAACACGAGTGAGCGAAACTCAGGAAAATGTAATAGTCCAATGCATATATAGATCGAACCGATGAAACAAAAGCTAGCTTTCATCCATGGAAATGCCACAAGAAATACCAAACTGTCTCAGTAAAAATACTATTTCACAATTATGCTCGTGAAAGATGTAAAAAACTACAATATTTAAAAAGACGAACAACTTGAGTATTTTGAAATCGAAATGAAAAAAAGTGAGCATGCGCTTGTATTTTACGAATATTCAACTAGCTACATAAAAATGTATTTCTTTCGATGGCCCAATTTTCCAACTAACGATACTGCTTGGCTGCTACAGAACCCCAGTTATTACATCATTTTGCTTATTTTTCTCAGCCAACATTGTACATTGAATTTAACTCACATATATTGTTTGTAACTCTGATTTAATGAAAACAACATTTCAAATAAACAGTTCAAGGAAAAGTTCATGCAATGCATGTTCATTTGCAATAAAAGTTACATAATTTCACTGTTTTCTAAACCAGTTGAATCAACTAAAAGGCATCTAGTGGTTAAACCTCTACACTATGCACTTGGTTTAATGTTTCAATTGTATTGTTAAAGTATTCTTACACTTCTCTAAAATATTAAAGCGGATAACTATAGCTTATGAGATTTAACACACACACTTCTCCAAGAATAATCTTCGAATGGTGCCTGTGTCGAGAAGACTATTCTCATGAATTTGCCGCCATTTTCTTTCCTCCTACTTTTTCCGACAGAATGTCAACTTCTTTGAGTTAAACGGCAACAGTCTGGAAAGCGGTTCAAGCTGCCATACTTAAAGACAGAGGAAGTTAACGTGCTGTGCGATGATATCTTTTTAAAATTACAATCCCATTCATGATGTCCCCTTTAAGCAGCTTTGCCGCGTCCTTCACGTTCACTAAAGGGATCAAAACGAAATGAACGAAAAATATATGGAACAGCGTTCGCTCACATAATAACCGCATCGGACGAAACGAACGCCATTATACGGAGGAAAAACTGCCCAGTCTGCTGTGTGCAGCAAATTCCCAAACAAGCCGTTAAAGTCGTTGCGCTGCCGGTGGCCAAAATAAATTGTCTCATCCTGTGTCGTTGTCAGCCGGTGCCGGTGGAAAAGACGCACCGGTGGGGGACGCCAGAAAACCATTTATCCTCTGCCAGCATCCTTTGCATTCCGTCCGTCCCAGGAAAGCACACACCGTACAACAAGTTTGTATCAATTCGTGGCCACTCCGTAAAAGTGTAGCGTAGTGGGGAGGCTCAAAGGTAGTGGCTTCAGTGAACAACAGGCTCGGCTACTTGGGTGTACGATTCGTATGTATCTGTTTCTGTCCGACTACCCTAGTAGTGACAGTGGTGTCAGTGACCGAAGTGTGGCACTTTGCTTTGGACCAACCGTCCCATTGGGGTCTGACCGTTTTCAGCCTTGACAAGACGGCAGCTTTCGTTTCGCAATACGGAAGACTCTTAACAGATCGAGCGGTCCCGGGCTTTGCACCCTACGGGGCGAAACAGAACGGAACACCAACTGACCACCGCCGGAGGATTCCATTCGAGACGACATAACTCACCCCGGAACACGGTCATCCAGTGGCGAGCTAATGATACATAAATTACCAATGCACTGGTTTTACCGAAAGCGAATGCAGTGCAATCCCCATGAAAGCGAAGATTAATACATCCACTGCTTTAAAACACTTCGTCTGCCCGATACAATTAATGTCGAACGTTGAGAAAAACGTGATCTTAAGCAGTTCAACCTGCGAGCGGTAGAAATTGCTCTACGTCGTTTCCACACTCTCCTCGCTCCGGTCAAGCTGGCAATACGGCATACGAGTTTCCACCACGTTAACCGTGACGGCACGTGCCAAGCTGAACCATTTCAAACAACGCTCTTGAGGAACGATAAGGCGTGCTCTATTGACATAAATATCCGACCGTTTGCACAAATGTCACAAAGCAGTGGACAACCAAAAAATGACCGTAATCTTTCCAGTCCCTACGGAGCAGTTCGGATGAAAAGATGGTTCATCTGAACTGGTTTTGTCTCGTTTGCAGCATCACGTATCGGGAGGATTTTCACAGCTGCATATTGGGAGAGAACGGAAAACTAATTTCAGTTTATGAAATGACCCTTTGAGAACCCGAATATAAAATATGATATTAATATTTTCATTCGAGAAAAAACTACATCTCATGTGTGTCTGAATATTGAATTGCAAAAAGATGAAAGAGCATTTTTAATTTCTAAGAATAACGAACTTGATATTATGTTAAAAATGTTGAAAAAAAAAATGCCAAATGTGTATTGTTAATAAGTATTGATTAATTTTATAGCCACACAACCTTCAAATATGTTGACGTATTTTTATAGATATTTTTAAGGAAACTTGTTTTCAATATTGCCACACCAATCATTATATTTGTTCATGATATCATTGTATTTGTTCATATTCAGAGGAAAATACGAACACTTCTTCACGTTTGCGCAACAATGATGTTTTTGTTTCCGTATGTACGCGCTTTCCGGTACTCTAACATTCTCCAGGGCAGTAAATTAACATGCTTCTGAAACAGCCGTGCCCAGGCGGAGCGTAAACCAATTAGTCCCGGTATCGTGTGACGAGATGCAACGGTCTTCGCGCGCTTCGTTCGCACAGGTTGGAAAATCCGGGCTAATTTGAAGACGTACTACGTGACAGGTTACGTAATTCCGTTATGTACTCTGCTAACTGTTTCCATCTCCAGCATCTCGCGGCAGTACCACAAACTTTCGGTGAAGATGAATCGTCTAACATAGAAAATCGGTACCACCTAACTGTGGCCAGTGTGGAAGATTTACGAGCGTGGACTCAGGAATAGTCAAAATGTGGTCCAACTCTTCGGTTCACGAGCACCTGCGAACCAATTCTCGGAACAGTATCTTGATGCTGCTGAAGAAAATTAATTTTTAAAAATCCTTGCGCTTATTCCTTGTTGTTGTAGTGTCGTAGAAACATCTTGTAAGCATAAAGTCAGTCAGAACGAGGTAACGTTACTTTGCACAGCGGGTTTGTGCTTTTTTCAAGTGTGTTTTTCCATGACACCTTTCCGGTACAACCCGTTTGCAATTGACCTTCTCGGCACGTGCCACAAAAAACAATCTATGCAACTTCTGGTGATTATTTCCCAGCTTGGGATGGTTTTGTTTGTTCGGTGCTAATTCAAATTTGCATTGCAATACTCGTTTTACTTCTTTCTCGTACCGTATGCAAATTATGTGCACCTTATGAATAACAAAAACTTTTAGCTAAGTATTTTGTACGCGGGTAATTCGTATTTTTTTTATCAATTAGCAAACGCATTCCTTAGACGGCTCAATCAACACCTGATGTAAATTTAACTTCTTAAAAACTTTTAGTCTGTAATGAAATCGAGGTAAATTTAACGAGGTACGTGAGCAGCAAGTAAGAGATTTTTTCCCTGGTGAATATTCTTCAAATTGTTTAAAAAACTCAACATGGGCTGTAGCGTCAAAATCTGAAAGCATACAGTTCAGAATATTACAATGTTTTCGAAAAAAAATCACACATTATGTATATTTCTTACTGTATTCACTGCTATAAAAGTTTGTAATATGGTGCTTTTGAACATATCCACGCTTCATTTTCACGCTTTTATATCGATCACTTATGTGTCACGCACCAACGCGCAGAAGTCAGCACGGTCTTATGGACTATGAACTAAAACTTCATCTAATCCTTCCACAAAAATGCACCCTACGCGATAGGAAGTCCGATGGACTCTAACCGTACCATTCGCTACGGTAACCGTACCGACGTATCTAACCAGCGTAACATGGACGCGTTCGTGGAATCGCGTAATGTACCAAGCAATCAGTCATCGATCGGCACTTTGACGGGCACAAAATTGCTTCTTCCGGTTGCCCCTAAAGACGCGGCCCAGCGGCTGTTAGAGGATTCCAAGTTGATTCCAAAACCAGGCCCGTCCAAAGGCAGGAATATTACGTCTACCGACAAACTCGGTAGCGCCTACGAGGTAGGCAATCCGCACGACACGCATGAGAAAACGCTGGATGAACGGAGCGATAATGCCTTCCTGGATGCTTGGTGGGAAATAGGGCAGTTTTTCAGGCGTAAGTAAACTGCGTTTTTCCTATGCATTTTTCAAAGCAAATTTAAAAAGACGCATTGTAATACGTGCACAGGTTACTTTTGACCTGTGAAGTTAATCAGTCAGTATAACTTCATTTGGTTTTAGTTTAAAAAATGTGCTTATCTGGCAGAAGCTACAAGAATGGCAACAGCTACATATGTTTGGTCTTTATTTATGTGTAAATTATTGACAGACCTTCCGGTTATGTTCAAGCATAACGTTTTCACAGCCAAAGTACGCCAACTTCCTGCCGGAAACCAATTAGACTGAATTTGTTCACACTTGGAAAATTCAGAACATAAAAGTCGTTCATTAGTTCCCCCAAGTAATCGAAAAAAGGTTCCTTTTCCCTTGTGGCCCCGTTAGAATGGGCGCGGTAAATGTCTACCATCGAGCATAAACAGCCTCTACGTGTTGTGCAGTTAATTTGATTTAATGGTTCAATAAATAAACGGTAACAGTAAATCGCCGGTTTGGCTGGCAGTGGCTCGAAAGTTGTAATCAGTGGTTGGCAACCTGGTTGGGTTTTTTAATTCATTAATAAATATATAAATGGAATTTTTCGAGAGGCTTTAGCCAACATAAATAGATTATGTGATTTTTGTTTTGCTCTGCAAAAAAGACACAAACGTATCTATCATGTTTCATTGAAATCAACCTGGCTCAACTGTTCCCTGATTTTCTAAAAGGCATAAAAATCGATAAAAAAATATCCTGATACGAAAAGCTCTTTTTAAGCCATTTCCAACGCGCTGCATTGATACTAATTTCTTCGCTTTTCCTCTCCGTTTTTCACGTCTTCATTCGCTTTCGCACACGGTAACGAATCGCGTGCAACGATGCAGAAAATCAGGAGAAATTCTATCTCTACCTTATCGTGGCGGTGACGGTGGCCATACTGCTCTGCGTGTCGATCGTGATCGGCCGGTTGGTGGTGCAGAGGCGCCGAACGGGAGCACCGGATGGAGACGATAAATTCCAGACCGCTAACAAGGGCGAAACGACGCTGCCGAACGGCTTCACCGACGACATCTCGGAAATCGATGCCGATATCGACCTGCAGACGCCGCTCCCGGTGCCGAGCGTATCGCGCAGTGATGTAAGTAGCGTCGGAACGAGTCACCGTATGCTTGTGAAGGAACCCGTTTGCAATGAACTATTTTCTGTGCTCCACTTTTCACGCTCCCACGGCAAACCTCACAACGACGACGACAACAACAAACTAGAGCTACGGACACTACACACCTTCGCCGGGTCCGTACGGAAACCTTGGCCCGTCGAACATTTCCCACACGTCCACGACGATGCTCGTACCGCCCTGCTCGATGGGGGCCATCATGAGCACCTCGCAGCCACCGGGCTACCTGAGCGGCCCGATCAACATCATGCCTTCGCAGCTGGGCTCCAGCATAGGTAAGTAGTGCCACTTTGTTTCCTACTAGGTTCCGCTGCGAGCGGTTTACCCTCTCGAATGCAAAGCCAAGCACCAGCTTATCCACGAGAAAGTTCTAAAACCATTTGTTGTTCAAACACAAACTATCTACTTCGGCTACAAAGAGTGTTTCAAAGGGCTTAATTTTATGCTTTGTTGGGTTCTGAGAAAATTTTCACCATTTCTAAATTGTTAGATGGCCGAAGTGGTTGTGTTACGACATTAAGTGGTAGAAAAGTAAATACATTGTCAAATCAGCACTCAATCTGTAGTTTGTTCAAGAAAAGTGCTTGTTTTGTTCAATAACAAAATGTAAATAAAATTAGCTTCTATATCCTTCTCGGATATGCAACACATTTGAACCAATGTATGTACACTATAGGCATACAAGTTTAGTTTATTTCATTACCCGTAAATACATTATGAACTCAGTATATACCACAAACATGGTGAGAATAACCGGTTCTGAAACACTCCCGCAAATTATATTGATAAACTTTTCCCCTTAAACCGGATCGAGCGATTTTCTCCCACGGCATATTAAAGCAACAAATCGGGGTGCTTTTTAAAGTAAGCCATATTCCATGCTGGTATGTTTATTTTCCAGCCTTCTTGAAATATCCTGTTCTCGACTTTAATGGTTCATCGTAAGCTTAAAACAATAATTTAACTCATCCAAACCCCCCGCAGGGCAAGGAAAACGTCCGGAGCGAGCATCAGTTGCGCCCGTCGGGCTGGGGCGAGAGTATATAATTAGCTTAGCGTCCCGGAAGTTGTCATGTTTTTCCGGCTAAAAATCCCACCACCCAAAAACTCCTACATTAAATAAACCATTATCCGAATACTCTACAGGCCACCGCGACGCACCAGGGCATGATACTTTAATTAGTCGAAATTCGCGCCTAATATTCACACACACACAAACTCATAGGCATAGCTGTCGTAATAACTTTAGCTTTTTGCTCCAAACTGAAGGAACACAAATTTTACCATCTCCAGGCGCAATCCGTTCCGTGTTGCACCGGGTCGTCTTGAGAACGGTGGCTGATGGTCCCTTGTGGCAAGCGAAGATGGGGACGAAATTGGGAAGGAAACATCGAGGCAGGAATGGGTAAAGATAACATTCTTCCAACTCCCGCGAGCGAGGATTTCCGAGGCGTGGAAAATACCCCTCGAAGCTCCAGGGGGAAAACCTGTAAACTTTGCATTTTGTTGATGTTAATTTTCTACTCTCGGTTGAGCGAATTCGCCCGCCTTGGGAACGCGCGATAAATAAACAAACGTCACCGGTCAATTTGGGAGTTGGTGATTCGCCAGGTGTTGCCGATGGAATAGATGCGAAGACAGCTGACGCCGGTGCGAGAACTGAATTGACGTCAATTCTGAGCTCATTTGGCCGGGCGCATTCCGGTTCTCTCCAGGGAAAGCCTCAATAAAGGTGTTATGTTTTTGTCCGTTTTACACCAACAGGTGCCATTCGGACGCCGCTTGCTGCCATGACGACGCTACCGAGGCCACACCAGGCAACGCAACAGCTGCCGCCCGGGTTTCTCAGCGGTGGCTCCGTCATCGGGACGCAAACGCTGCGCCGGTTATCGAGCGACCACGACGGCAACACGCCCCGCAGTCTCAGTAGAGGAGCGACCAACGCGCAGTACTACTACGGATGACATCCGGTGCCGCCGCCGTCGGCCCTGCTCGCATCGTCCGGCCGCCCAGCGGACAGTGCCGGCGCGGGTTCGGGCCAGTCGACGCAGCAACAGCAGCACCAGCACCATCACCCATCGCAGTCGTCCACCAGCGTCACCCAGCAGCACCAACAGCAGCTGCAACCTCAGTCCATCCTGAAGAACAAGGAACCGACGATCACCGAGCTGGAGGATACCATCGTCATGTGTCCGCCCAATCGAACGTACTGTTTCTAGAACTACAGCATCATCCTGCTAAGGAAGCAACGCACCACCGCCAACGTCATCACCACGGCCGCCGCCATCTCCGCGATGCAGGAGAAAGACGCCGAGGAGGAGCGCCAAATCCTGTCCACCGGGATGCCGGACCTGGATCTCGTCTATCTGTGAAGGCAAGTTTGTGAAAGCTAATTAAACTTCTTTCGCCAAAGCGTGACCTCCTCACCCCCACCCCCACCCTGGCACCGGGTGGGCGTGCTGTGTGCTGATGAGGCGCGTCGAATCGCGCAGCAAACAAACTCGCCGAACCACTGATTAGCCACCGGGAGGGAAGTTTAATGCAAGGCAAACAATAAACGAGAAAAAGAAGAAAAAACACGAACGAAGGCACAACTTGAGGACACTGCTAAATCCACATTGCCCCAAAAGACCTTCTTTTTACGGTGTCCCTCTGTGTCCTTCCTTGGTCGGTACTTGTCGGAACGTGTGGTTTGCGTTGCGATTGCATACCTTCTAGGGGCATCCGGTGGGGGGCAGTACATTTGATTCTCTGGGAGAACAATTTTCCCGGATGGAACGGTGACCATCATGTTGTATCCATATTGTTCGTATTTTATATCGTAAGTCTATAGTATAGCGGCCAATCTAGGAGATAGAACGTGAACAAAGGAAGAAATACAAAGACATGGGTTAGTTACTCGGATTTCGGGTATTCAACGATCATCGCATCGGAACTGGTCACCAAGATGGATGATGTAAACCGAACCCTGTTATGAAGTAACGGTAAGCATATGTAAAAACCCCTCCAGTGTGCAACACGCCAAAAGGTTTTCGAAATTTAATACCACTTCGTACACCGCTGGGGTTAGGGAAGAAACCCTAACGGAAGCGAGGAAGGGTTCGTTGGCATTAAAAATCGCAAAACAAAATCCCAGCCCCGACCAGATGCATCGGAATATCAGATACAAATGTTGTGTGCAATTTAAAGTTGTTAATTAAAATCGCATAAGCGACTCACAGGGAATAACAGAAACCTTGTTGATTGAAAGCGTATTGATTTTCATCCATCTACCCGCATGATACGCATCGCAAAGCGATGCAATCGAAGGAGTGGCTCGGTTGATGGTGTGTCGCTGTGTAAAAAGAAATTCCTCCGAAGCGCCCGGGGGCGATTGGAGAGCCAAATGTAGGAAAATTTATAGGAAAATTCGATGAATGTACGATGAACCGACTGGGGAAGGAAAATGTGGAGAGCAATGCATTATTGATAGTTCAACCGGTGAGTGGATGGTTGGAGTTGGTCTATTTCGACCTTCTCGTTTTTCTCCTGAAGCAAAGATCTTTTTTACCAGTAAGACGAAAAGTAAGTTGGGTAGGATTTGAAAGTCCGACGAATGTAGTTCTCATAGATCTCCCCTCCGGATCATGTACGGGCTCGACGACACATCCTTGGAGCCATTCTCGGTTACAGTGTAAAAAAGTCTCTTCAACTAGATGATACCATGTGACGGGTCCCAAAAAGATTTCCCGAAAAAGGAAGAATAAAACAACAGTAAACGAAACCGAAACTTCTAGTAGAAAAAGTAAAAACAAACACACCCACTCTGTAAAGCTCATCCATCCAATCAGCCAACGAACCTCGAATCTAGTCTGACAGCTGTCTGTCAGTGAGCGGACGGGCATGTGGTGTGTGTGTTTTTGCCATTCCCATCCGACACCGGTCGGCTTTAGGCCGAACTTTGAATTGGTAATCAGGGTATTCTGGTGACGACGCCGATGGACGCCGGTGTGGCGATGATGGAACAAGTAAATAAAAATTCCATCCCCATGTTGTTCCAACTGTCGGCCGGATTTTTGCTATCAAAAATTATTAAAGTTAATGCTCCAGAAATAGGGCGAAAAATTGACTTGCAAACCTTTTCGAGCTAAGTTTCCGGCCATCCACATGCAAAAATTTTAGTGAAAATAATTTAATTCGAATTTTTGAAACACATATTATACCTGTTAGTTACGAAAAAGTTGGAATGTGTTGAACGAGTGAATAACAAAACCGAAGCCAATGTGGTGTACAGATCTGAACACATTCATACACCAAATTATTCATTTCATTTATGAGAGAGAAAATTATCCAGCTGGAATACAACAAATGGGAAAACGCGTTAACGAAGCGTTAAAGGCGAAATCTGTAAATGAATGCAAAATTAGACAATTTAGAAAAGTATCACCCTCGATAACATAAAAGGAGTGATAATGTAAAGAAGTGAAAGATGTGTAAGAACCCATAGCTAAACTAAGTTTGTTAGATGAGATTTAAGAAAATACCCATGAACCCGCCGTCCGGATATGGCTGGTTAGTGGTTCTGATCCAGGGCACAGGAGCGATAGTTAAGTTTATTTATTTGCCAAAAGTATATTTTCCTCCATTTGACGATGGTAGCGAGGCACTGGAACAAAGAAATCCCAATTCGTTACTGCCATTCCTACAACCGTGTGTGGAGTAAAAAGGGGAAACAAACAAACAAAAACGTAACACACCCAACAAACAACCGAACCTGTAAATAAATTATTTTAATAAACATGCCGTGTTTTTATTACATTCCCATTTTTTTTTATTATTTTCTTGATGACATTTTTAACCCTTTCCACCGTCGGATGCAATTAGCGCTCGAGAAACGGATGCATCGGTTAATACCACTCCCAAATCGAACGGAATTTCCGGACCCAACAACACAGTCGGAAGATGCAACGATGCGTTGCGTGTTGCATACTCTCCCGGGCGTACACTCCACATACTGTGGATAAGCGGTGTAATTTCGTCGCGTGGGTACAGCCTTTCAAAGCCCAAGAGCAGAAAAAGACTATCAACGCAGTTTTCCATTCGCAGATTTCGCGTCCTTCGGTTTGTCAACATTCTGTGTAAAAAGGTAAATTGTGGATTGTTTCGTTTTCGCCAGTCCTTCTTTGCTGTGTGAATATTGTAGGTAATGAGACATAAATTGGAATTATATTCTACTCGTACTTTACACAATCGAAAAGCTTTATCTTTCTTGACGATTAACATTGGGAAAACTCGAATTCTCCATTCATGCATTTTTGCAATTGCTCTTTTACTCTCCCAAACCACATAAAAACAAGATATTGCAACAAAAAATTTTCGGGTTTAAACGGTCCAGTATTTAATTTATGGTAAATAAAATAAAAATGCATCGTTAATGACGAGATGATGATAATCATCTGTGGTGGTAATCATATCAAATTCGAAAAATACAAAGTGTAGCGATTGAAATCACTATTTTCATAATTTCACCATTCGCCGCTAGTAAGAAAACGCTTTAGCAAAAGTTTTTTCGGAAAAAACGACCGCACTGCAACTCTTTTATTACGTTCTAGTGAAAAGAAAATGTCAATCATAAAACATTACAAGGCCGAAGAAATTTTTGCCACCGCTGGAAATGGGATTTCCCCGGATGGTGCGCCGGAAGTCTAGTGGGTGAGCATTTTCCGCAGCTGCTCAACCAGAACGGCAGCCTCCTGCTCGGTGATTGCACGACCCTGCAGCCGACTGTTCATATCATCCAGAGTGGCCTGGAGGAAATCGCGTACACCGTTCGAGACGATGTTCGTGATCGTGTTGCGGAAGATGGTCGTGATGACGTTCACGAAGATGTTGGCCAGCCAGTCCACGAGGATATTACCTCGGAAGCGAATGCTCAGGTTGCTGAAATTGTTTCCCATAAGGATAAGTAGTTAATGGTGGTCGTTCTCTGCTGTTTCGAAGTTTAAATTACAAAGTTGAAAATGGAGTGAAAAGAAAATCTCTAAAATAATATTATATTTTCTTATATAGATTATTATACATTGTGCAATTCAGAAATGATAAACAAACATAGAATAAATACATGAATAACATCAAAAGACACCTCAAGACCGTTCAACGACATTGGTTATCGAAAACGAGAATAAAACAATCGTTCCACAAACAAAACACTTCTTTCGCTACTCCGATAAAATCGACCCCTGACAACGGTTTCAATATGATGAACGGAGTAACAAAATGTTAAGCGAGCGATTGAAACGATGATTTGTTCTTTACGATTCCCATTTGAGCCACACTCCGACGGTTTTATCGTTCTTCGGCATCTTTCGACCGACATGTGTGACACCCGAATGGTTCTCCTTCCGGTCGACACCGTCGACTGCTGTAGGTTTTCTCTCTTTTATCTCATCACAACTTATTCAGGCCTCTTGCAACCGTGGGCGATAGAAGGACATGTATTGCACAAAACAACACAAAAAACAGCTCTATCGTTGTTTCATACAACAACTTTGGTCCAATCGTTCAACAGTGTGGGAAAAAGTTGTCCCTTTGCATCCTTTTCCTTCCCTTTTCGCTGAAAGTTGATGAAAAATAGCATGAAAATAGCAAGCTCATTTAAAATGCTCAAACAACACTCCCAGGAGCAATGAAAAGTAAATAAACTGAACAATAAAATAAACTTTGGAGATGATATCCACTGCGTCGTTCAACGGCAGCGTTGGACACTGTACAAAGCGGAACAGATTCGTGATAATGACGAAACGTGGTGAACTTTGGGGAAACTTTCATATAAACGTGCTATCTTCAGACCATATCGCGCTTACGAACGACACTTCGGCGATGGTCGAATATATTATCCAAATACTTGATCACAAATCGGAATGGAACTTTAACATACTTCCACCTCAATGGTCAACTTGACGAAATAGAAACCGATCGCGTCAAAGAACACTACTCATTTCGCTCGACTAGGCTTTCCCAGCTCGTTGGCATCGATTCGGATACGATAACAGTTGCCATGCGCTAGGAGTTCTTTACAGGACACTTCACACCAATAATTTCTATCCAATCTGTCACATAAAACCATCCATTGGACAATCAAACAGGAAGAACAATGCCATCTGTGTGTGTGAGTGTGTATTTTGTGTGCACCGAGGTGCACACACCAACGCGTATTATTGGTATTATAAGCTTCAACAAAATCACCCTACGTTTCACACTTCGAATCCATGGTGTGTCCGTGAATAAGCAGAACACTCGGCAGGGACACTTTAACGCCACACATAATGACTGTCCGAAGCAATTGACCGCAGCACATTGGCGGGCATTTTGTTGCGCCGGCGTCATTGGCAAGCGCGTGAATTATCGGTGTGGTTTACGGCTGGAAAATGAATCAATAAACGCGTGAAAATTATAAAGGTAATTGATCAAAAGGCAGCAAAAAAACGGGAACTGTGCCATGGAAAAATTATAATATTTTCCCCGGCATAAAGATCTCCTTTCAAAGGCTTCCTCCTCGTGGAATTCTATCGGAATCATGATGTTGCACATGCAATTGTACACTGTTTAATCCCACACGACCACAGGGAAACGCTGCTTATCACTGAGACAAACGCTTTAAAAACAATAGCCCTTTAAATGCGCACGATTAACGTATCTGCTCGTGTGAAACGATTACGCCAATAGTCGACGCTTTAAATCGCCGGTTCTCCGTAAAACCATTAATTCGATCATGAAGCGGAAAGCTTTCTACAGGATTCACATATGGCAACCATTATAGATCGCCTGTCCGTGTTGGGCAATAGCGCTGCGATTAATCAATTTGTTTCGGCACGAAATAAACGCCGTCCATAGTCCATGAATGAAGCGCTGATTGAACGGTAGGCGGAAAAAGTAAGAGTAATGCAAATCGCATCAAATAATGGTCAGCCATTTCGCTTAACGACGCTGCGCGTCCGCGTGTGCCGGGTTTTTTGCGCGTGTATTCCAATTTTCCGGAATGCGTTTCGAGTCATTCACCCCATCCCGAAAGCGACACATCAAACCGAATGACGAGTATTTTTCGCAACATTCTACGCAATGGTAGTGTCGGTGGAATGTTTCGAGCCATGGATGACGTTAAAAATTACAATAATTTGATTGCCCCCGATTGTGATCGGCAACATTTTTCCTCCGAGAATTGAAGCAAAAATTGGACGAAGGAAAATACGTCCCCTACCCCCTCTCGCCTTATCGAACCCTGCCTCCCTCTACATTTCCATGTTGAGTGTTATAACAAACCCGTACATGTAATCTTATCTTAACAGGGCGGTGTTTATTTATTCATTGATTCCCTGTTGAATGTGCGTTCTAGCAAATGTAAAGTGGAAGGAACATTCTTATCCATCCCAGAGCATGGTAAGGGGATTGTTTTTTTTTACTTTAGTACTAAAACAAGTTCAGCCGGCCTTTGTTCCGTTGAGGCAAAAGCTCCCACACGAATAAATAATAGCATTATTGAACAATATAGGTTTTTCCAAGTAAGGGCGATCACGTTCATTGCTTAGTCAGTAAGCCATTTGGGTACAATTTATGCAAAAACTGTGGGTTACGATGAGTTGATTTTTTTTCCAGTTTTTTGTTTTCAAACCATTTCAATTTATTTTCTTGTTTTTGTTTTGTCCTTAGACGGATACATCACAGCTTCTTTCTCGCGCTCAAAAATAACCTTCCGAGTTAGTTAATCGGATTTGAATATAAACTTTTTGCTTTAGACACCAAATACTTTTGACACGTGTTTTTGGATCTCCCACTTTTGAAAATCACTTCCATATCTAGTTCGGGTTTCGCCAAATAACTTTAAAAAATCAATAGACGAGAGCAATCCAAAATGTAAAACCATAACCTAAGCAATAAAGATTTTTTTCCCTTCAATATTGTTCAGAAACAAACGCGTTACACTTAAGAAATATCTTTTTATTCTTATGTGATCTCCCGGGTGAAATGACTTTCGTCAGACAATCATATGAAATGGCCACGCGTTTGCGTTTGCTGAAGAAAAAAATATAAAGCGCACGCCATTTTCTATCACGATGACGCAAACGCGATTTTTCCTTCACATTTCCTAGCCGCGGCATCTTGTTCGTTGCCATGGAAATGGTTGTGGTTCGCAAAAGATTTCCCATTCCAAGCCATACACAAGGAAATGGATGAAAAGCAAAATGTTAGAACAGCGCTTTCCTTTGCAATCACAACCGACGCACCTAGCATAAAGGCCTAGCAAAATGTGAAAGATGAAATGTTTTGCCTACACAAGACCTGGACGGCCGTTACAGCTTATTGCAGTCATACCAGAGAGCATTTGTCCCGTGTACAATTGAATTCATGAATCGCTGTTTTATGCTTGATTCAGACGTTTTTGGAGTAATCATGCTTTTGAAAACAAGTATCATTGGCCACTAGAAGATTAGAACATTCTAAAACCAAACTGACGACAGAAGGAATTCTTGAAGGAAAACTCATCAACGCGTTTGAATTGAAAAAATTCACAAATAAAATAACTTTTCATGCGTTAAATTTTTTTTATTAATAAGCTTAACGATGTTTGAAACTGGCGCGCCAAACAAAATAAACATTTAAGCTTCCAGATAACTTTACTCCATCAATTCATAGCCGTGTCAATCGCTCTTGCATTTAAACGACTAGCACTCGAAACTTTTCACTGACATGGATCTTCTATCCAATTGCAATGGATATGGAATGCGTGCGACCCTCTTACCAACTGTGCCGAAGTTAAGATAAACTTTTCACTCATAATTAAGCGCCCTTCTCTTTGCCCTTCCGTCCCGAAGTATGCAGAGTACTCGCACACAGCGTTTCACACATACACACAAGGACGACACGAAGCAACAGATGGTGGGGGAAGGAAAATGCGGATGCGTGAGAAATCTCCAACGAGAACACAACCGCGCTGGCTTAGGAGAAACTTGACGCTACGGGATCAAAGGAACAAACTTACCCCATGTTGGTGAAACGGAAGTCCTGCATAAAGATGTAGAAATCCTTCAGGTCGATGATGAACTCGCTGGTGAAAGTCATCGTGGCCACGTCCACGTCGACGAACCCGGATGGGCCGAGATCCATAATGTGCGCCGAGTAGTCATAGGTGAACTGGATTATTTTTCACGCCGTACAGCCGTGCAAGAAAAACGAAGCGCAATGTTAGCGAACAACCGGGAGCCAAAAGGGCATATAGCATAAAGAAATAAGGTAAACCCAAATCAAGTTCGGCAAGAATTTCCCCCCCAAAACTCGCACCACAGCTCGCGCAAAACTTTTCCATCGGAAAGCTCCTTAATGCTTCTGCTCCCCCACCTCCGTAGGTCTTAACACTTTTCCGGTGTGAACGAGAAGAAAGCATCAGAAGAAAAAAATAACAATAACACCTCCCCAGCGCCCGAAGCTCACCTTGGGCGGCCTAACTGAAAAGATGACCCAGGGCAAGCGGAGGGCAGGCACACATTCACCGGGAAAGATCTACGTTCATAAAAGCAAAATAAAATCCGTCCGGAAAAATCGCTCCAGCTTCCCGGCCCCGGGAGCTCGGTTAACCGAACTCGTGGCATAATAAACACCGCAACACAGTGAGTGCCACCGAGGCCGAGACATACTGCTCCCGGACGCACCCGGGACCATCGTTCTGTCCATTTCCCGCGGCCTGGGAAATGCCCGCCCCGGAATACGTAATTCACCATCCTGGGTGGGAAATCTTTCGCCACACAAAGTAGATGAGTTTTCACGGCTTGCAAATACTGTCTGCCCTTCTGCAGGGCGACTCCACTTCGTCACCGTGGATCAGCTTTTAATGGCATTTTGGCGTTTTGTGCCACCACCACCACCGGTTGCCGTCCGCACCTGTGTGATGGTAACATGGTTTGGGGAAACTCCAACTCGTTTTTTGGCTTTCCGCGATGCTTCCCCATTCGGGTTTCTTTTTCAAACACATCTCTCCCGCTGATGCTTTCTTCCAGCGAAATTAAGGTAAAAATATACTTTTTCGCTCCGTTTCTGATTTCCCAGCGTGTAACGGGGAAACGGTTTTACTTTTTGGAGAGTGTTTTTTTTTTTGAGAAATAAATAAATAAATAAACGATGAGAAGCAAATTAAATGTGACTGGTTCACGGTATCGCATATCGGTGGTAATAAATTTTCAAGCATTGTTTAATCACACGACACCGAGTCTGGCAACAGCCGGGTACGGAAGGATTGGATGGGAATTGTCTTTCCCCGAACTGGTACGTTCCCGCTTCCCGGGTTTGTGTGTACTTGATGAAATGGCGTACCGCTTTACAGTGTGCCAGGTTTTTCCCGGGAGGCGTACGAAAACGGTGATTTCGGAGCACAAATCGTACCGTACCTGTGTTCAGTCGTTCTCTGAAGATGGGCATAAGATATCATCCCACACACCCGTACCCCAAAATATGTGTTTTTACTTGCGTCACACACGCCTGCACGCACGCACGCACGCACGCACGCACCCACCGTGTCTCCGGTGAGGGTCGTTAAAATGATAAATTTAGACAAATCCGTCCGACAGCTTTTGGCATCGGTGGTGAAAAATATCTCCAGCCGTGGGGAGACAAGCGGTATTTGTGTCGGTGGAAAATTTTAACCACCGGAAAAACGGAGGAACGGGCACATAAAAACACATCAAAATGTGTACGCTTCTCACAGACTCGCGGAGCGAAAAGGATTTCTCCGTTCAGGGAGGGGCGGGGGAAAGTCATTGGACTCGACATGGCGCGAGCGCATCTTCGTCCGTCGCAGCCGAAGTAAGGGTGACTCCACACGTTTTGCCTCGCGACTTCCAGTTCCGGTGAACTGGCGTGTTGAATAAATCACGTTTCGGAAGAGAAACCGTTTGCACCCGACCCCAAAGGGGAGATGAACGGGATAGAACAGTGGAGAACGGATCCACACGACCACACAAACATACAACTACCACAACAACCGTGGAGCCCGCGGGACTTTCGTCGTCTTCGACGTGAACGGGTTCTGGGTAAGGCCGACCGCTCCTTCGCTAGTCGTTTTGATAAATCTCGTGACTTTTGATTGGGAGCTTTCGTAGGGTGCTTTCCGTGCGAGCGAAACAGAGACAGGGAACGCAAGGACAAAGAATAATTTCCCGCTTTTTGAATAATTCATCTGAACACCATGCCCTAACGAACGCGGGCAGCGGGACAAATCCACCAAGTAGGAGATAATATTATTGAAACTTATTTTACGCCCCACTGATGTACGGAGATAGCAGTAGGAGGAGCCGGGAGTTTATGAAGTACCCGATTTTGGGTGCAATTTCTACGCTGGTTGCTTCCCTAAGGGCCACCGTGGTGGCATTGGGTTTTGGATAAAGAATTCATTCTCTTAGAAATAATTAAAACAAAATGATTCGTGCCCAACCAACTATCTGTATTTGATTTGATGAAATGGAAAACGGTCTGGTGGAAAAATTAAACCACAAACATCTGACGCCTACCCAAACACTGAGATTTAAATGAAAAAATACAGTCAAACAGAGAAAGAGCCGTATGATGAACATTTTCAAATTCCAATTGAAAAATGGAGTCTAAGGAAATGCTAATAAATAGAGTTTTCTGCATTCCAACAGCAAATACGAAAAGTGTATCTAATAACGAAAATTAAATTTATAGAGAAAAGTAGATAAATAAATAAAAAATTACACCTTTAAAAACATAGATCTTTTAGACAATTGTTAAGCACATCGCTTATCAACGTTAGTGCGCTTGCATTAGATCATGATTGTCTAACATTGGTAATGGTTTGATATACCGAAACACATTTAAAAAAGACTTAAGACCGAAGAAAAAGCTCTTATTCACTTCACTTTTCCTTTGGCAATAGAAATAAACCTTTAGCTATTTATAATCCATGAGTTAGATATCTTAAGTCGTTCTTTACATGATGTAGATTGTACGCACGGTCAGTTACAAATCAAATTAAAATACCTAACATTTCTTGTATTGCTGAATCGTATACCCAACCCAACTTTCAGATGATTAAAAGAATGTATTTTTATTAAAAAAAATACAACGCTTGAACGATTGGTTCACGGCTGCAGAAAATTGGCACCGACTGACGACACTGGCCACCCTTCGCTGCTCATTTGTTGCCAAGATGGCAGCAAACTTTCCCAATCTTCCGTCGATTGCGTGAGCAAAATACTTCATACGCCGAAAAGTTTTCCCTCCCGGGTCCCCCCATTCCCTTTCGCCCGCGGAATACTTACGCCCAGCTGGCGAATGTTGGCACCGACGGTAACGCGCAGTAATTGGCGGTCGTAGTGCATCATGGCGTTTCCGTTGCGACCGACGCTGTGGATCGTGTGGAACACGCCGTTCGTGAGGGCCAGCTCGCCATGGTAGGTGATCAGGATGGGGCGCTGCTCCAGTCAGATGCACACAATAAGCGAAGTCAGTTCAAATTGTTCGACAACCGGGAAAAGGGTAGGAATGGAAATCAGAGATGGTGAATGAGTGAGATTCTAGTTTTTCTCAAAAACTGATCACTCTCGAGTGGGAACGCTTTACTCACGTGCTCGAATCCTTCCACCACGTCCGGTAGCGACATTGGGACGAGATGCTGGTTCATCCAGGGGCCGACCTGGATCATCACCACGTCGATGTAGTTGTTCATGTTGGCCGACAGAGCGGTGTTGCGCTGCCTGGTACGAAGTGAAGATCGGGGGTTATTGCTAACACTTGGATGCACCTGGTTAAACGATCTACCAGGCGGAAAATTTTGTGAACTATTTTCAATGCTTTTGCGAACAATCTCTCCCATCCGCTGCACACCGGGGTATATCTTCTAAGGCTTCCAAAAGCTCCCGAAAAGCATCAAGTGTCGTGCAAAAGTTGATCCACCTCAAGCTCGCTAGTTGAACGCTACTCAAACGACCGTTGTCGTCATTATCGGAGCAATTTTCTCTTTTATCTCACAAACCCTTCGACTAGCAGGCAACCATAACAACCAGTGCAACATGAACCACAGGAAGGAATGGAAAAACTAATACCAGGAGAGGACGATGCTTCTATGCACAGGTAAAAAAAACACTCAATTGTTCCCTGGCGAGCATCGTAAATCAGAACGCTTGCTCACAAAATTGGTAGGAGGGATAGTTGAAAATTGTTGGTAGTTGAATTGTGAAAGAAAAATCCAAACGAAAAACAAGCTCACGTTGTGCCTGCATATTTTTCGAAACGATTCATTTCGCATCAAATCGGAAGGCATCATCCGTCGAACGTTATAACTACACACCCGATATCGGGTATCTTTACCGATATTGAAAATTCCCAGAGTAATGAACATTTGATTTCATCCCTGGGTACCCTGATCGAGAAGCTTTTCTGCTAACGGGACCTACACGGACACGGTCGCTCTGGTGATAGGTTATCAGTTAGTTGATGATTGAAAACAAGCCAAAGTACGGACAGGCCTGTAACTACCTGACAGGCACCCGAAAAGGGGTAAAGAATGGCCGATTGCCCGGAGTTACGCCGTAACGCCGTTCCTCAGATTACCCTCGCGTCCGTCGCAAGGGTACTGGGTCGTAATCTGGCTCGGCTGATATTCACCTCCACGGAACAAAGGATCATCTATGCTATCTTATCGATTTAATTTATCAAAGTACGTTGTTCAACAAGCAGGTGCAACGATTACAAGGCTAGCACAATTTATAAGAGAGCTTTTGAAAAATGTTTTTAATTAATCTTTATACCTTCACAAAAAAAAAAATTAATAAATGTTGGTATTGAAAACCAATACCATTACACCATTTGTTTTTCATAAGCACAATAAAAACAATGTCATAGGTTGTGAAGACTGTAATTATTATTATTATTTATTGTTTTTATTCCGAAAAAGAAAGACTACGATCATAACAATATGTTTGTATCTGTTGCGAGAATCGTTATTTTAACTCGATATACCAGTAGGTTCCAAAAATGATGCGAAACACTTTGTTCTTAACAAACATCTTTGTAGTTTTACTGAAATACGAAGATTTTAAGCTTACCTATAAAAATAAACATACCTGCTTTATTAAATATTTCTAGCAGGTTTTATAGAAGCTTTTGAAAACCAAATTGCTAATTTGTTAGCGTCTAGTTTGTTTTTGTTTAGTTTATTTTAAAAATCGTTTCGATGAAGCTGACTCCAAATCTACCAATTAATAAAACTCTTCTTAAGAAAAACTTACAATCAGGCATCCGAATGTTCACACCATAGTTTCCGGGTAAAATACTACAACATTTCGTTGACCCCCTTCAATTGTTAAAAAAAATCCACGATTGCACAGACTTGAATCAAGAACTTTAGAAACTTACTCCTCCTCCTCCAGCACACTGATACCCTGCACGCCGGCGAACGCCAGGACACAGGCGAGTCCGAGCGCAGTGACCGAAAGGATGCGCATTTTGCAGCTAAAGTTTCTCTGTAACACTAACACTGAATCGAACTGGTACCACTTCACTGAAACCGTCCCAAGACGTTCGAACCATCTTTTATACAGTTTCGGTGGCGGTAAAAAAAGGAAACACAAGATGAAGATAGGTAGGAGCGCTAACGGGGCTGCTCGATTAAGTCGATAAGATTTCCGCCAAAACATTCCCCGCCGACGAGCGGATATCGCACCAAACGGCGATAAGATTACCTCCTGAGAGAGAAAATAAAAAAAAAAAAACACCGATCGTCGCATTCGATTTCTCGATGTTTGCTCGCCGGGTGGCTCGACCTAAGGCTTGTTGTTCCAGGTAGGAAACGATTGGCCACTCGGGGGCGTAAAACTTTTATCTGGCGCGGAAAAGTTCTTCCAATTCGAAATGGTTTGTGATTAGACGGCGGAGCAGGAGGTAAAAACTCGCGCCTGCCAGCATGCACATACACACACATATATATAAACAAATAAAATACATTCCCAGCAGGAGGCTCGTTGCAGGCGTCTCGAAGGTTGGCTCTAGGAGATTAGGAACCGTAGACTTGATTAAACACATCGCTACCGTGACACGTTCGATTCGGGCGATAACAAGCCCAGCTGGGAGCACCGATAAGATCGCTTAACCGTTCCGTCGGCCCCCGAACACCTGCTCGGCTGGCGGGCCTTAGATAAGAACCTGCTTTCGTCGCGGTATGCCAAAAGAATAGCACCGCACGATGACTTACGGATGGCGGGCACGCAAAACTTCTACCCGAAATTCCGAATCGATATTGTGGATCCTTAGAACAAACAGGAAATCAACTAGCACAATCAATAGAATTTGGCTTCAAATTCCGCCAACGATCGAAACGCCACAGATCTCGCGACGAAAAACTTCCGACCACGGGAAAAACTTTACCCCTCAATCACACCAATTCCTTCCCGATGACCGATGGGGGCCGGGGTTCGGTAATCTGGTGCGCTGTTCTGGTGATTGGAAAAGTTTTATTGTCCCGGTCGGTCACGGGTCAACCTCGGCGAAGAAAATATAACCCTCCGACGGGTGCCACCAATGGGACACCGTTCGAGGTAACCGGCCCCAAACCGACAGCGACAGCGAGGAAGACATTGCTTTGGGAATCACTCTGGTGCGATAAGGTGGTAACGTTTCTTTTTTTTTTTTCATCAAACCAGGAACCCCTCCGGGAGCGTCCGCTCATACCGAACCGCATCGGGGGGAAGACAGAAATTAAACGCCCATTGCCCATCGCGATGACTAAATACTGCGCCACGCTGGCCGAACTGTTGGCGACCGTCGAAACGCGACCGTGACCAGCCCTTCGTGCTTATGCCATTAACACAAATTATGAATATTAAAATTCATCCCTCGCCTGACGTCCGTCCCGTGGGGGTTTGGCCAAACATGGCGACTCACCAAAGTCTCCAAGGTCATCTGCCGGTGTCATTAAAAATCTTCATCGTCTCTACTCGCGATGGGGCCACGAGCCTGACGATGGGGACACAGTCGCCTTATAGTTCGCTGCAGATGGGAAAAACAATGAATTTGAGCGAATAATTAATAACGTGCGCAATGTTTTTATACAATCGAATATTATTTACGAATTCTTTTTTTTTCTTTCTTAAACTTATCATGGGGAAACAACAGGAATGTTGATAAATGCAATTCTTAAAAAACTGATTTTCTTATCCATTTAAAAGGTTAAACTCCACTACTCGATCATTTCTACATAATGGTTTAAAAATATATCACAATCATGCGGATTTGCATCAAAACAAGATTGCATCCAAAAATGGCAAAAAACGCGTCTCCCCACAAACTCGAACCTTGCCCAGTGTGCCAAAGATGATCCTTCGCATCGCAGGAGGACCGCAGTCTCAGCACATAAGGAGAGCGCTTGCAGGCTGCCGAGAGGTAACCGATTGTAGAGGAGCTAGGACCGGGTCAATACTTGCCAGAAAGTCACTGTAAAGACGGGCAGCAAATGGAAGCTGCTAGAGGTATTAGTTTATTTTACCTTTCTTTTTCCCTTTTTTGTTATTTTCCCCGAGCCGACCGCTGGGCCGACCGGAGTAAATGTTAAACTTCTTCCGAACTAGCCTAAGAATGAGGATGGAGTCGAACGGACAGCATGGGAAGAGGATCCGGTGTCGGTAAAGGTAAGCCGCCAACCGTCCACCGGGACCTACGATAGACGAGAGGTGCTTTCGGGCCGGACCGTCGGCGAATCGTTGACACCGGTCGGGGAATTTAATATAGGTAAACTGATAAAAATGATAATAAATTTACTTTCTAATCTTTATTAATGGAGGGAGTTGTGCTGTTTCGCACATTTTCCGCAGTATTGGCCAGTTGTCGTTGTGTTGTGTTCGACGGTGCTATCTGAAGCTGGTCTTTCTCTCGTTCTCTGCCATGCACTCCGCGCTCTAGGATGGCGTTCTCCCAGTGCTCGCCTATATTTATTGCATTTGCAAAATTTAAGTTGCACCTTGCACCACCTTGGTGGCGTAAAATTTTGGTTGCGCTTTTTCATACATTTATGATCCGGCGCTTCCCGTGGAAAGCTGACCGCTCAATAACCCGCACACAGACGTAATTGAATGAGCGTATTTTTCCGGTAATCACCCTGCAGGGGCATTCCCGGCCATATTTGGTTCGATTTGATCGCACGGGCAGAAGTTTTTTGATCTCATTGAACTGTTTTTTTTCATGTTTTCGTTTAGCTGCGCGCTTTCCCTTGATCAGAAAATTCGAGCCCGGGCGTGGGAAACTTTGTGCACCCCCAAACGAAATGCATTAATAAAAAGAATTACCGGCGAACCGTGATTAAATTTCATCTCGGACCAATGAACCATCCAGTTTGGGCCGCCGGCAATCGCCCGGTTTCGCTCGGTTGTTCGCGCGGGAGGCGAATGTAACGGACCGCATAAAGCGTCTTTTACGCGTTCTGTTGGTCAGTTCGGCGGTTTTTCACGGGTAAGTAAGGAAATTACGGATAGGAGCAAAAAATATTTCATTGATTCCTGTTGGCACTAATAGTGGTCCTCGTACCGCTGGTCTGTCCTGTGCTCAGACAGGAGCTATTTTTATCTACCCGACATGGAAGACTGGAACCTACGGACACGCCGGCAAGCGTCTATCCTTCCGGAAAACCCCTTCCGGGCTGAAATCGCAATAAAACGACCAAATGTAACTGGCCCACTGAAAATCGAAGGCAAGTCGATGCTTTACGATACGACTTTGTACTCCATAATCATTACCCAAAGTGATAATAACCATAACTCTTCCCGGAAGGCCAGCGGGAGGTTGGTAGAATTTGCTTTCCATTGCTCTGTCGGTAATGTGGGCAATATAAAATAATAGCTCCTACGGTAGTCAATATTTAGTGCAAAGGAAGGTAGATAAACATGAAAGATAGTGTTTAAAAAGGTTAATATTAAAATTAAACTGAACGCCGAGCTCAAATTAAAGCGAATTATCAAAAAAAAAATCAATTACACAATATGTTTTTTAAGCACGGTAAATCTTGGTTAACATTAATCTTTTATAATTTTTAAAAATTACAACGTTTCTCTACCTTTTGCAAGAACCTCAAGAGTAAAACTAAACTAAACTAATTCGTGGACCATCTTGCAAATTTAATGCATTACTTGAAATTTTGTAAACTTAGTATGAAAGAGTACATTTAACTTTCGAAGAATCTACATTTAGGAAATGAAAATCATCACAGAAGAAAACTATAAGAATTAACTGTTAAATTAGATCTTGAAAAATGATAATGAAATTAATTCTTTCACTGCATGCATTCCATTTAATTTTAGTTGTAGCTAAAACAAGTTTTTTTTATTATTCTCACGTGCAAATAGCTTAAAGATTGTTAAATTTGTAGCTACTATTTGAAATGGAATCCTTTAAACATTGTATAAAACAGAGTAAACTTGAATGTAATATGTTATGCATTAAATAGTATACTCGTGCTTCTTCCAATTACCAGTGGAACACCAAATCTCTATATCTATAAAAATGAATGTTTGTATGTTCGTGATGCTAAAACTCAAAATCGGCTGGACCAATCTTGATGACGTCTTCGTATGATTTGTTCCTTTTTACCCAAGGAAGGTTTGGAAAAAAGAGAATTTGAAAATTCCCAAGGAAAAGCCGGAAAATGGGAAAATTCAGTAAAAACGGCTTTTTTCCATATAAAAAAAATAACCTTCTCTGACGAGTATGCTTGAACTCATCCCAACAAAGTCTTCTGATGATTTGTTTCTTTTAGCCCAATAAAAACAATACAAGTTAGAAAAATCCTTAAGAAAAGCCAGAAACCCAGAAAACTTGAAAAATGCTTTTTTCCATTAAAAAATTGAAACTTATAAAAATGAGTGTTTGTTTGTTTTTAACGCTAAAACTCAAAATCGGCTGAGCAAATCTTGACGATGTAATTTGATTATTTGTTAGTTTTTATTCATGGAAGGTTTAAAAAAAGACAACTTTAATATTGTCTAAGGAAAAGCCGGATAATGTAAAGATTTGTGAAAATTGCATTTTCCATAAAATCAAACCAAATATACGATGTATATTTTAAACTAAGAAAACCGCTTGGCCAATCTTAAAGAAGTTCTGGGATTTTTTCCTTCTTACCCATACCGATTACAATTGAGACAAATAATTAGTCCGAATTCGCGGATCATCGAATAATTTCATCTCGGATAATCAACAAGCGATCGCCTAGATCACGTGTATTTGGTTCAGATAGACGTTGAATGTATTTTGTTGAGTGACAGAAAGAGCTTTCTTGCTAAACACTTATGAATTTTGAGTATTTAAGTTCAGGGAAATCTATCAAACAAGTTTGCAAGTACGTCGCCTGATGGGATATGGCGTTTTTTGGCATTGAAGGAGAGGGCTAAAGTGTCTATACTTAATAGAAAGATTATTTCGATGAAGCCATAAAAAGTCCCGTTGATTGTGAGATACGTATAAAAATGACATCGCCGAAGATGTTTCACATCGCTTTTGAACAAAAAAATGGAAAAACTGGAATTTTTTTTAAAACATTCTTTGGATTTGTCGGATATGCCGCGACTTAAAGATGGATCTGTTATTGTTATGTGTCGACATCTTCATGCACCGAATCTATAAAGCCCCCCTTGAGTTTCAATACTTGGTTATTCCAATATAAGCGTATTGTTAATATGGGACGAGGCGAAGTTCGTTGGGTCAGCTTGTGCATCTATAAAGATAAAGATATCTTGAAAAAAGATGTTTTCCAAAATGCTAAAAATTCGACACGCTTCGTCGAATTATAAACTCATATACACTGTTTGTCACAGTTCCTTGAAATCATTTAGTAACAGTGGATCTAAACGAGTGCACAGTGTGCCGAATGTTGTTTGGTTACTGTTAAAGAACAAGTGCCTTTGGCCGGCGGCACTGAAACTAATGAAACGGCGATGGAAACCCCCACGAACGAGCGCTTCTCGGACAAAATGGCGCTTTGCATATCACTCACTCGTTCGGTCAAGAGACCGGTCAGCTATGTCCGTCGACTGCTTCCCAGCAGTTCGCTACGCTTCATGGAGAAAGAAATAATGCTACTACGGCAGGCTATGTTTATAGTCGCTTATTTTATTCTCGTTTTTTGCCTTTCAGGCCACATGAAGAGATCACATCCCACACTCCGGTAGTGGTGGTGGAAAACCGGTCATACACAGTCGACCAAGTGACCGTCAAAGAACGTACATCGTGTACTTGCACTGGTGGACCACGGTGGCGTTCTGCTGTGTCGGCCAACACACCACCACAGATGCAATCAATTAAAAATGATTAAGATTAATTGAAGTCCCGCATACATCGCACGACCAGAGCGGTGGTCCTTACGTAAACATTTCATGGCACACGTACAACGCCCGGCGCGGACCTGCGGACGTCCATCCGTGCTGTGGGTCGCTGTTGAAACAGTTCTTCTTGAGGGTTGTTGTTTGAGTGCCGTCGCTGCTCTGATCCGACTGACCCGCCGCTTCTGTACCGGACAGCCATTGCGCACTCCAGCACCGTTTTGCCGACCCCTCAGGGCCAACCCAAAATGCCTGCAGAAGACAGCTCCGGCGCTGGATGGTGTGCAGTATGGAGCAACGATTTTTCCCGCTGTTTTCTTCTTGTCGCTTTCTCCTTTGACCTGACCGTGCTCCCCGGGACGCTCTCATGACACGATGGCCGCGTCGAGCATGAATGCTTGGATTTTTATTCGTTCTACAACCGAAGCAACAAGGAGAAAAACAAATACGCCAGCGTGGATCTTCAGGCGCGTTCTGCGTAAATCTTCACCACCAACCATCCGTCATTCGATGCGTGACGCATTTTTATGGCGACGTCTTAGTACGCCACCGTCATGCTGCAGTGGCGAACGTGGGGAATGTGACGAATCGATGGGTCAAATTGAAATCGGAAATAGAGGGCAGGGTGAGGAGTACGGCAGGCGGGTCTACCGAGTCAAGAAGGCGATTGAATTGAATTACTTTTAAGGACGAGCTGAGTTAGAAACTGAAAGTGTTTGAAATATCATACTATGTGGTACAAATGGAGCAATACTAATGTTAGAGTTAACTGACTTTGTGCATAAAACGTCCTTCATTACACATTCATTTTCCATTCGTTTAACTTGAGCGAAACTATGTATAATTCCAATATAAACATAAAGTTATTCATTATTTGTATTCAATTGATGCCTGTTTGAGAGTATTTCACCATCATGGAGTTTGTAAATAAGCTAAAAAAACATTTCAATTAAGAATCTTTTCGCGAAATTCCTTCGTATGAATCTTTCACCGAGGGTTCATTCAAATTGATTGATAAATATTTGAGAATCAGAATTGAAATTTGAAATCATTGATGAATCCTTCGAAACTTTCATGAGTCGCAACGAAATTTTGACGATTTTTTATGATTCTTCAATGATCTTAGATGGGTTTGGCTATACGACAAAAGAAAACAAAAAAGGAGATCTACTCTTCCCATTTCAGTGACTTTTTATGCTCCATAGATTTGTTCTCAATCAATCATAAATCTTTAGGTTTCAGGTATCTCTTATTTAAAGACATAGGAATCTCTATGTCAAAGCAAAGAGTAATTCAAATTCATGAATCTGAAACTCTATTACTCAATTAATGTATTTATCCAAAATTAATCTAATCCCGACAGGACTTCTCTATGATAAATGAGTTTTGTTTAAGTTTGCCAGGCGTGACTTAAACACCTATTAGTCCCTCGCAAATTTCAATGACATATTTTGCATATTTTTGCAAACTGCAATTCCCATCTCCTTTTTTACAATGTGTGTACACTTACTCCATCCTAAAAGTAAGAGGTAATATAATTTTTCCATCATAAATACCTAATCTGAATCCTTTTCTTTCAGCTAAATAAATTTACCACTTTTTTACACATCCCACGGATCAGATTTTTCTTTTCTTAGATGGAAAAGAGTCTTTATACTTATATAATTTATTATTCTATTTACGTGGCATGAAAAGGCCTCTCTCCGAAGAGAGGTTTCTGTGTCCGAAAGACGGTATATTATCTGGTGGTCAGTCAATCGTAACACCGGAGGAGGCCAGACTCGAGGTTCGATCCCACACCTGTGGCGTGGTGTTTTCTCGCGCAACCGCTGCGCCATGGGCACCTCCCAAAATAACCACTAAGCAACTAATAACTTAGCAATGTCATAATGAAGGAAAAGTTGCTGAATTGGTAAATCGTAAACCACAATTCGTGTACCGGAGAAAGTGGTGATCACAGCAGAGCCGGCATGTTAGTCACAACCCGCGGGAAAAACGAAGTAGATGAAACTAAGGGACGAGATGGTGTCATCAAGCACAGGAGAACCTGGGGTGCAAAAACGACAGTCCCGAAGACAGCAAAGCAAGCAAAAAACATTAGCAAACCACCGCAACACCGTGCATCAACAGTGTGCCAACATGCGAACACTCGAAGCCGTCCAACCCCCAACATTGAGCTGCCACGGGGAATTTGAACCTCCCACAGCAAACCCTCGTGCCGGGGATGGAAATTCGACCACGCGAGAGACCGTTTTTCGACACCTTTCGCCCACCCACACCGTGCAACACGGCCATCCGATGGGACATAGGAAATGTTGGTAAAAAGCATGGAACCGAATAAACAAATCAACTCGTCTATCATCTATCATCATCATCATCAAGCTCGCTATCGTCATCGGCAGCCGGAGCCGCGCTGTGGAACGAGTCGGGAATGCATACTCGTTGGCGTCAGCGCATCATTATCCGCTAGCGTATCTATGTGCTTCCATGTGTGTGTGTGTGTGTGTTGGTGCAGATGTCTAGCGTGACTTAGAACCCCTCGTGCCCGCGATGCTTTGATATGCTATCCCGCCGTGGAGCATCTATTCCCACGCTTCGTGTGGTGCGAGTGCGCCTTCCGGGATCGCCCAGTCCACCGAGCGATGATGTACGCGCCCTGCCAGCGATGATAACACGACAACACTTCCAAGCGGCATCCCAAAATGGCGGCGAAACGCGCGCGGTAGAAATAAAAATACAAATCAAAACCCATCCACTCTGCCCGGCCGGAACCGATGGGAGCGCTCCAAAGGTGGAACGTGCATCGGATTTGCTTTATTCAACGACTTTAAATTTATGGAAATGCACACACGAGCCGCGGGCTGTGCACACGCTGTCAAGGTGGCTGCTTTCAGATGCATCCGGTCGTCATCGTCATCGCCATCGTGAGGTTTCGAGCTCGTTCTGAATAGAAAGGATGCTTCAGCATCCAAGCACAAAATATCAGAGGTTGGCAAGCTTTTCACTTTCGGCAGAAACTTTTTTCAATTAAAAATGTAACGCAGTAAAACGCATTGTTAACATGAAAAAGCCAACTAAAAAAACTGTTTCCAATTAATCTTCCAACGACAAACATTGTGATAATATTGGTGCAAAACATGTCAGACCGTTTGACTTCCACTGAAAGATCTGGCCGGGTTGCAAAAGTCCGTAAATTTGACCACGGCTCTACACTATTGCCTCGGGGATTTCCCGGCAACAGCTGCTCCCGACAGGGTTCCGCAACCAGTGACAGGTTGAAATGACTAAACAGGGGCTACGGACAAAAGCGCTTCGGCCATTTAGACTTTCCAATCCGACCGGGGAAATTCAGGCGAGCGGAGTTTTAACGAAAATCTCCACGATGATCGAAAGCGACGGCTCATCGGCCCGATAAGGTTGCCTTTTCGGGAAGCATCCCGCGGACCGGTGCAATTCAAGTTTTCATGACAAATTTTCGCACTAATCTGGCAATGGCAAATAGGTTCAGTCAAAGTGGATTGCACTAGTACCAACCGGAGGTAGAAACAGAAAAACTGAAACGATGCAAATGCATTGGTGGACCACCTGGAAACTATCCGTTGCGGTCGGATAGTTCCAGTCCCCGAACTTCTTCTATTCGCTTCATTCTTTTCATTATCGCGAGAAAAGTTCATCAGCTGCATTAATTATGCAAGGGCAAGACAAAATTTGCATACTGCTTTCGGGAAACAGTTTCCTTGAAAATAAATGCATCAACATAAACAGCCCAACATTTCGTCCCACGTCATTCCTTCCGGATGTTTCTGCTGGTGCGAAGTTTCTTGGTGCATTTTGCAAAAAGTTGAAAATATGGTTCCTTTTAACGTAGACTCCTGCCAACGATTATTAAATTGCAAATTAAACATATAACCTGGTTCTTACAGAGGCGGATCAATCCATTCCTTGGCCCCAAGCGGGGAGGATAATCGGGAGCCTTTCAGACCTTTCCATTTACGGTAATGTGTCTGTACTAAAGGTAAAAGTCGGGCTTTTTTAAAAGAGTTTATTATCCTAAAGATTTCGATTCAGATTCGATTTTCAAATATTTCTATGAATTTATCAACATCATAAAGCGATATATAATTCACAATTCCTTTTCTACTATTTGCCTGCTTTTTAAACGACGATAAATCAATATCGAAATGATATACTACTTTTCGAAATGCTCGAAAGTTAAAATACTTTTATCCAAGTACACCAAGCCTCCGCCTGGGTTCTTAGTAAACGGTCATTGCCTGCAAACAGCTGGACATGAACTTCTGCTACTTTTATTTGTGTTTTGAACTCGCTTGAATTTCCTGGTATGTAAAAGTATTTCAATTATTTTATTTGTTTGTTGAGCAAAGTAAACAAACCCGAAAAATCGAAACTTGCTCTTCACTATGATATCTTCTTCTTCTTCTTCTTGGCGTAACGACCTTGTTGGTCATGCCTGCCCTGTAAAGGGCTTACGAGAGTTTTTACCCTATGTGTACGTGGATAGTCAGTCCTCTCGTACAGGGGAGGGTCCGGTCTCGGTTGGGATTCGAACCCACGCCGTCGAGGTGGTGAGCCCCGGCGCTCATGGGCCGATTTTCTAACCGGCGCTACCGCTCGGCTGTCGCGGACCCCCTCACTATGATATGCTCATGTTTAAAATTGAAAAGTACCATACCAACGCTGTAACTGTTTCGAAATTTACGCTACATGAAAATAAGGTCGGTGTAATTAAAAAATACATTCACTGTCCATCTGCTCGACGCATGAAGTCTCAACTGAAGTGCCCTTGTGGCTGAAGAATATGCATCGATTGGCATTCGACAATCGCAATTCCAAAGTGTTTGCTCTGAATACATAAAAATGTGTTTCCCAACTACTTCTCATCTATAAAAACTAAACAAGTGGATCGATTTAAAGTACAGTAGTTTTTTCAACGATTTACTGCACATTCACTTTTGTACCATGTTGATACTGCCAATTGATACAACCGCTGCACGTGTTGCTTGATAAAGGTGAGTTGATTTATGCTATCAGCCTTTGCTTTGCTGCTGCATAATTTGCGATGCAACAACTAGAGGTGATCCAGAAGGTATTTAAAGATATCAATAACGAAGTAACGAAAAATATCAATTGATCATAAATCAAATAACTTTTAGAGTGATGTAAATTTTGATTGAAATATAAAATAGAGAGAAGGATGGGATAACAAATCCTACATAATAGATGAAATAAAGTTTCGTAGACCATTCGCTTCTCTGTTACGTTGTAATAGTTTTACAATGCTTTTAAAAATGTATACTCTTTATTCCACTTTTAATGAATCTCTGCCTAATGAAATTCACTCGTACATCGCTAAAGAGATCATAACGCCACCAGGGCAACCATAGTCCTTTTTCCATGCTGTTAGTAAATTGTTTTCGATTGATTTACGAGCCTGAAAACCGCTGTCTTGAGGATCGAGTAGCTTCGCTTCAAGTTTTGATGAAAAATAGCTCATACACAAGGGTGTACTCGATAAACACGGATACTTTATGATGGATGCAGTTGCAACAAACTACCCCACCATAGCTGACGCTGAATATACACGGTTTGTGAACGAACGAACGGATGAATGAATATGAAACGGATACCAAAAGAAGTCCTCTTCACTCTAACTTTTTTGTATTGATGCAACCGCCCCGTGCATCTATGCATAACATAGATATATTGATTTGTGTTCAAAAGACTAACTTTAAAGTATGCATCTCATACTACATAGATTTTCCATCATTCGGTGGTCGCGCCAACAAAAACTGAATTAATTGGTTCCGTAATTCTCCATTCTCTGGCAAAAGCAAAATAGGAGATGAAATATGTCACACAAAGTTCAAAGAAAAGCTAATTACCGAAACAATTATACAGTTTTATAACAGAACAGATAGAAACAGACTTTATTCTTCAGTTAAACGTAAGTTTGAACATTTCAAATTAATTTTTATCTTTGAACTGGGGAATGTGGTACCATCTCCTTTGTCATAGGTCACGATAGCTAGTTGCTAGCTTCAATATAAATAATGAAGTGGAGCAATCTCAATACCCAAATCCTTTAACCTTGCTATCAAAACTTCCAATCAGCGTCTTCTGTTTGGTTTCAACGCTAGAAATTTACTCACAGAAAATGTGCAACAAGCTATTTTAATACATTCGGCTTGCAACGCCCCAATCCCTCTCTAAGCTCCGGCACCGGCCGCCAGATGATGACGGCGCGTGCTTTGTCGTTGATTTAAAATGCATTCCACGCCATGCTGTCAATGCCGATTCGCGCCAGTACGCTGCCATGCGTAAAATGGAATTTGAAATAAAAGATTGCCACGGTCGATCATCGGCACCGGTGTGGCAGACTGCAGAGACCGGATACACCCAACCGAGCGGTCGCCGGTTGTAGTAGTCGTTCATCGCAAACACAACCTCCTGGAATATAACTCCGCCAAAGTATGCCATTTCCCGGGGCCGCCAGGACTATCCACCGTTTCCGGTAGCTTCGTTAACGTCAGCGAAAAATGATCTTCGTGTCGGTTCCCGATGCCAGCCCCAATCAACCGCGGTACCGTCCGGGGCTACGATAGGAGCCAAGATGCACCTTGCAAGTCGGTAAAGCCGAAAAGACCTCCGAAGAGAAGAGCAATGGAAAGGTGTTTTATTCCACACTGGCAGGTTTGCTTCCCGTGGGCAACGCTTTCCCAAATCCCGGCTTCTTTTTTTCGACCACTTTCCTCGCTTCGCTATCACTCTCCGTATCTTTTTCGCTATCCCTTTCTGCTTTCATGGCTGTTACTCTCTTCACCTGCCGTGCGCGGGATGCACGGCACAGCACCGTTTCCTTGTGGAACCGGAAATGGGGTCTTTTATCATAAGAAATGATAAACTTCTAGCGCTCCCGGGACCGGACTACGCACCATTGAACTTCAATTGCAATTTCCGATGCATTTTGCATTTCCGTGCGCTATTTAGATCAAACGCGGAGCTCCTGCCTTTGGACAACGGGCGTTGGGTTGGTGTCTGTTGGGAGAAAATAGTGAGGAAAAATACTATCGATGCACAGTCAGAAGAATGGAGCCATCGGTGAAGAAAGCTACCTGAAACCCTGTTCCACATCCGTTTTCACCGGCTGCTAGAAGATGGTGGAAAACAGCCCAGCCTTGCACAACGAAGGATATGAGCTTTCGATAACAGAATACCACAAGATGTTGCGAAGATTGTGAGAACCATCGGCGGAACAAACGAGAAGGTGGGAGAGAAAGAGCAGGAAACGTGAAAGCCAGAAAATATCCAACCGGATGCACGTTGCATCGGACGGGTTTGTCTGCATGTTCATTTGTTCGTCGAAAACAAGTCGAAATGCTGATGGCTGCAAGCTGCTTCCAACCCAAGAGGTCCGAGAGGAAACACAAAAAGACGCTGCTTTGGTTCGTGTCCACGTGGGAAGCTTCCGGCATGCCGACACGTTCTCGCTTCGGGCGCTTCTAGTGATCCGCCAGGAAAGGGAATTATTTATTTGTATCACGTTTTGATACGTTTCTTCAAAGATTTATTCGTTCTCTCCACAAGACCGGATCGAAAGGATACCATTCTTCGCTTTCGGTGACTACGTTTCCGTACACCAAGATCACCGCTTCTCGTGACCTTGGCCTGGGCAGCGCCAAGTTTCATCGAATCAGGTACCGGGCGGAAGGATCCACCCCAGCGACGCCGAACACGACGCCGAAACGCAAAAGGTGCTGATGTCGATCGGAAAAGGTATGGAAATTGTTGATTGAGGTTCACTTTTTGTCTCCCAGAAAAAAGCCTCCGGAAGCCGAGTGGAACGGTATACGGTAAATAACCGTCGAATGTTGCACCGTCATCGGGTCGGGCAGTTTGCCCAAAATCCACCTGAAATCGTCCACTCTCCTCCAGATTCGGGTAGGAGCTGTGGTCGATCAGCGAGTTGTCCAATAAGTGTTTAGTTTGCAGAAATGAAGATTGCCCGTTGTGGGCCAGGATGGGTTCTAGTTCTATACGAAACTGAGGGGATTCGGGAGGATTCTGGGGTTAAAAAAAAGATAAATGGTATGAATTGCTCATTGTTTGTTTGGGACTCCCATGCAAACTCTATTCGTGATTTTATTGTAAGGAGATAGAACTTTGTTACTCTTGAGCCTCACTCGAATCCATTTCCACATATTAAAAAAGGAATTGTGAACTGGTTGTAGGCTTTTTCAAATTGAATCATTCGGCTGATTTTGTTTCTTAGAATTAATTTTTATACCTCATTTCAATGCAATACTGCATACTGGAAAGCTACTTTTTTTTATATATATTTGGACGCCCAGGCCGTATTGTACAGAAAGCTTCTTTTGTTGTGCGTTGAATTGTGCAATGTATATAAAAATTCCTTCCAGGTAACGAGAAGACGAGAGAAAACATCGAACCAATTGAATTAATTTGAATGATATAACAAAAATAAGTAGACATTAATGACATCATTTGAATATCGACAGATCGTCCATAGACATAGGTTAAATCCAACATTAATAATACAACTCAAACGAAACACAAACCCAAACAACGTCGATTAATGTCGATTTTCCGGTCGAAGCTGAAAGTCGTGGACGTTAAATTACTCTGAAATGGTGAAAAATGCTGAGAATTTAAAAAAACACACTAGTTTCTCAACCTTTAATCCTGAAATTTTAAAAGATTAGTAAGAAAAAAGCATAAAAGTTAAAATCACATTGTTTTTTGTTTTCTCGTTTTGTGACAAAGGTATAAGGATATTTATCAATTGTTTTGAATTTCAAATCTACCTTAAGCTAGTACAGAAACACGTTCCATAGTTATAAAACAATGGACCACATTCGTACTCAATGTTGCATGGAAGTATTATATGTAAAAACATGTTGATACATAAACAAATATTATTATCATATTCTCTGAAGGTAAAAGTCACGAATGGAAACACATTACATCGCACTGAATTATGCCAGCGTAATTTCTTTGAATTTCCTATATCAAATGTCGAAAACAAACCACCCGTCCGGGATCCAAAAACAACCACAGCCAGAACCAATTTGCCTACGATCCCACAATTTTCAGCAACAAACCCAACCGAGTTGGCCAACTTTGCCCGGTGATGTTTTTAGTGTTATTCTTTATTTTTTATAGTTGGCCACGGTTCATTGTTTTCAACCACATTAATTCTGTTGCGAATTTTTGAGCGCCGTAAATGCTGCGGACAGTTCCGCGTTGACGAGCAAGGGGAAGATCAAAGGGCGGAGAGCTGGTGACTCAAACGCAACCCGGTGGGCATTCAGTTCACCCGCCTAACCCTCGGCCTCCAGCGGTTGTCATCGACTCTGCCGCCGTTATCATTACGGCCATTAGCATCATAATGGTGGGGAAAACTTTCAATTGCAGCCACCCCGAACGGCACCGATTGCACCGAATCGGCATGCGTATGTTCGTGTTCCGATTTGTGAGTGCCCGAAATGCATGGGAACCACCGACCTCAAACACTCTCCACCGATGGCCGCTTTTGCCCGAGCGTGCAACCGATACAGAATCATCGCCGAACAGATAAAACGCAAGCGGGTCGCATCGAAAGCGAATTGTTTTTATTTGCATGTCCTTTTTTCTCGAATGTTCTGAACCTGAAGGATACAAGTGCGAGGAAGCGAGGAGGATATTTTATGCACCACCGACGGAACCAACTTTACATAGCTTCCGCACGGTTCGCATCCGTTCAGCGACTATTTATCGAAGCCGACACGAGATACACTGGAACCCTCCTGGACGGAAACAGCAACAGGACAGCGGAATGGAGTCACCGTTTGGCGCTGGCGATTTTTGCGGTCGACCCTCTCCAATCGCATCGGTCGAATGCAAAGTGCAATCAGCGATTTAATTACGAGCTCGTAGGCCCCATTTCGGGTGAATCATGCTCAATTGTACACACAACCGCACCAATGTTTATGAGCGCCAATCGGCAAAACAATATTTATGCGTCGCTCGGCGTTGGTTTTTCCGCGGGCTGTTGCTTCCGCCGGATGTGTATGTGTTGCCCATTCGGAAACCGGGGTACAATTTACTATGTTTTTTGCACAGTTTCAAACCGCACACCGTGCCGGCCCCGCCGTACCACCTGCCGCCGATTGTTTCCCCTATTTTATTAGTTTTCTACAAGTGTGATTTGAAAACATAAGCGCTCGTTTTGTGCTGTTGTGATGTTGCGTTTGTGCTGATTAACTCGTGCCAGGGATGGACCGAGGGTGACGCGTCATAATCCAATAGAGAATGAATTTAATTGCACAGCTTGTCACACGTGCAATTGCTTTACAATTAAACGGTACCAACATTTGGTCGGCATGAGAGGGGACACTTGTTTACTCCGCTTGCAATTAGCTTACAATTGTCGGGATATTTCCATTCGTGAACGCCCTTGCCGGCAGTGCGTGTGTGATGTTTTGGTATTCAATTTTAATGCTTCAAAACTCAAAACGATAAAACTCCAACCTTTTTTTAGTTAAGGTACACAGCCCCAATTGCTTCATAAGAAGGGTTTTTTGTTGGAACGAAATATCGATCCGATGCTAGAACTTATTCCATGAAAATGTACAAATTCCACCACAGCGTTAGTTTTTACTAAAAAAAATCGTAGCAGAGATTAGTGGAACTATATTAACGATATGCGTTGAAAACCAATCTGTGGTTATTCGAAAATTCTATTCAGTTTAATTTCATGGAACTTGTTGTCATAATTTTCAGGTAAAATTATGATTTATTTCTTTTTTGCACAAGTTAGTATGCATCATCAATTATTCTTTAAAAAAATTTCTAATTTATTTAACGAAAGAGGTACGTTGTATATATTTTTCAAAATAACAATAGCATTTTCTTACATTTGTAATTTTAAAATAAATTAAAGTAAATATATAGTAATAAATTAATAATTTTAAGTAATAAATTAATAATTTTAAACAGTATAAAGTAAAATTGAATTAGTTTAACCCCGTTGGCGCTTATTGGTTTGATTGTGAACTAACAACCGTAATAACAAGTGGTTTTCTATTTTGAATGGAACAACCATTGAATAAAAGTCTTGTGAAGAAGCAAACGTTTTTACTAAGACCTTCACATAAACAAAACCAGGTGCTAAAATGTGTTATAAAATATTAGAAAGCCTAGTAGAAAGTAGTAATAGACAATAACAATTATAAAAAGTCAGTAGTGGGAATATAGTACAAAATTCATCATATATAAAAATCTCCTATTATTATTGTTCTAGCTCAAAACCGACTGTAAACGGCAGGACCATAAATAGAGTGTGAGTTCCTAAGTACGATCCGTTTTTGTGACTGTTATGTTTCCGATAAAGATGTTGACTGAACAAATCCTTGGTTTGTTGGACGAGGCAGCAAAAAAAACCGACTAAATAAACCATTCGCGTGCGTTGCCTCGGATGTATACGGACGTCAGTGTCGGAACTAGCGCGCGCTACCTCTTGCGTGTAATGTGATGAATTACTACCATTACTGTCGACAGTGTGTCTTGCTGCGGCCGCATATGAGCTCGTATAGACTCAGCGCTTCTAGCCTCCGCATGGTTGGGCTCGGGCTTGGGGCGGAGGAAGTAAAATATGTGATATTTATGGGCAATACTGGTAGCAACTAGGCACTACTAATTGTCGGTATTTCTTGCTCTACCCGGGTATCCAGCTAGCGCAAGCTAGTCGCTCGTTTTTCTGTACGTTTTTTTCTCTAGTGTTTGGATTCCTCCGAGGGCCTAACGAATGCAGCATACCGTGAAATAAAATCAAAAAAGGAATTTCCCTCGCCATTGCACAGACACTGGTGGGCGGAGGAGGACGGCGTCTCCCGTGGGGCGGTCAGTGGGAAATGGGGCACGAGAGGTTAGATTTTTCGCTTTTCGTTTCGGTTGGCCCACTTGAGACCGGGCCCGGGCGTTGCCTCATAAGCCCAGCAGGACCGTCGTCGGGTGAGTTGTTGAACTGTTTGACCAGCGAGGGAAATGTTCCTAATTTATTTGGAAAGATCTATTACACCGGGCGCCCAATCGTAGTCACCACGGTCGGTGTCGTAGACGTCGTGCTGCAGAGCTTCGTTAGGTCGAGAGCACAAGTAAGATGTCCGTTCTCTGGGGGGGAAAGGCGAAGCGTTCAAATCTCAAGGCTCGGCAATGGTTCAACGCTTGCTTTGGCCAACGCTGGAAGAAGCGTCGACTGCCGGCAGCGGACTCGTGGACGCCGACTGTGAATGATGGAAGATTTTAATGGTCCACCACTGGCCCGTAATGTTCGTCGTTCCGAATGGACGCTCGCTCCCAGTAGAATGTAGGAGATTCGTGTGGCGCACGGCGAGCTAGTCCAATGTGCAATGGCGCAATCGTCGCCAGTTGGAGCACTGTAAGCCTCCATCCAATGAAGTTCTACTGTGAGCAGCATTTGCGGTGTGCGTATTATTTCCCTTTCCCAATGGCAGCAACGAAAGCCGCCCAGGAGGAAGAACCACAGTACGGATGAAGTGTAGTCTTTTACAATCAAGCTTGAATAGAAAGCTTTAGAAAATTGTGTATCTTACTCACGGCCAGTAATGACGTTTGCCACGTTGACCGCGAAACGGAATAAACGGAAACTCGTGCTTCGTGGTCGGTTGTTTTTGCTAAAGTTCATGTAATTGCTAACTTTTTTCTAGCATCTCATCTTAACCATCGTGACCACAAACATCGCACAAACGTTTTCCAACATCCAGCAACACCTTCCGTAAAGACGAGAAAAACTTATTCGGCACTTAATAGACATTACTTTCCTCCCGGAAATTGCGAGGCATAGCCGTAAGAGATTGTAACCAGATTGCAAATCAGCTCTCAAACGAGACACAGCAAACATTGCTGATATGTATTTTTATGACGCTCTTTTCATTTACCCTGGGAAAGGAAAGCGCAGGTACAGAAACACGGAAATTACAGTGTAATTATTTCCACCGGAATAAAAGTCAATGTTGCAAATAAATCAATCCCTTATGAATGCCTAAAATGGAACAATAATCGAGTGTTGTATGCAATCAAATCAGCTGATTGCAACTGTGAAAAGGCAAACTCTTTTTCACATTCTGCTCACGACACGTTGGTTTGGATTTACTATTTTATACCGGAAATTGTTTTTTTTTTTATTCAAGCATATCTAATTCCTGATATGTAAATTATTCAATGTAAAATATGATGAACAATGCTATGCTAAATAAGTTTCCTATCTGGGTCTACATTTCCGTGTATCTTGAATTGTTAGCTTTTAAACTAAACAAGTAATAAAGCACACAGAATGATGAAGAGAAAAAGATGAACAACCAGATTGTTTGTTCATTGTAAATGTTAACAATTAGTTAACCTGCCTATATTATATTTCATGTGGCACAAACTATGGTAAAGATTTATTTTAGTTTGAAAAAGGTTTCATCTGCTTAATAAAATAAAATTTGCAATTGATAAGAAAATACCCATATCTCATTTTAAAAATAACCACAACGAGGTACTTCTATCTATCTTTCAAATGTCTTATAAGTCCTTAATCGGGCATGACCAAGACGGTTGTTACATCAAGAAGAAGAACTATTAGTTGCTTGTATACTATTGCCAGATAATTCACAAAGCATTGGAAACAAAAATACAAATATTTAGTGGTAAACCACTTTTAGTGCTAATTAAATTAAACATTATTTAAAATTATAGAACTTGGGTGCTTGACGTTTGAACAGTTTGTACTTTGCCCTTTCTATATATGTCCTTTCTATATCTGCCCTTTCTTACAGTTAACTTAATTTGAGATACTTGTTTTTCTTGGAAAAACGATTCTCTCAATTTGCATTTGTTCGAGCGATGCATTATCTCAGAACTTGATGAAAAAGTTTTTGCTTTCTCTTTTCGAACCCATTGTCCATCAGCTCCAACGCATGCTGCGATCGTGTGGCTCTGCCGGATACTACCCATCCTTGAAACGCCCCGGGGAGGCACCATTTCACGGGTTTTATTTCTTTCCCCGTACACTCGAGACGGGGTTTTGCTTTCTGCTTCCAAGCGAACGGACGTCCTGCGAGGTGCCGAGCAGCATCATTCGACATCTCGCGTACCACCTCGACAGTCAGCTGGACACGCATCGCAGGCAGTCACATGTGAAGCTATTTCGTCCCATTCCGACACCATCCACCGCCCGCACCTCCCTTTGCCATGGACAATTCGTTCTTCTTTCACCCGGCTCCGAAACGCTGGTGCTGGAGCGATGTTCCGAGGCGGTTTTGGAGGAATGCTTAAGGGCCATAAAAACGGCCAGAAGTCAGAAAGAAAACAAAACGCGCCCGGCATCGTCGTTTGTCACTGACGGCCTTTCTGACGGCTACAAGTCGTCGTTTTGGTCGTCCCCGTTGCCGGTGCCGCCGTTCGTGTTCGAAGTCGCAAGCTAGGGCCGAAACCGTACGTCCCAGCAGCAGCAGCGACCCTCCCTAATTGATTTCAATTGAGCTTAATTATTTAATAGGCCCCACTGCGGGTATGTCACCGGCATTACGGTTGACAGTCGCGCATTGTGGTCCCGGCCCGGCAGCGGTGCGGATCGTCCACCCTGACGGCACTCGTGATTCCCGGAGAAAATCACACACACACACACACGCACACACACATGGACAGCAACTACTGGCGGACATACTTAAAAAAAAACTATGTAGACAGGTTCAAAAACAGGCAGCGGCACGAAAAGGAAAAACACTAAACGCTACTAGATGACGGGACGGGCGCGGAACGGCGATCGCGATGGAAGATTGTGTCGATCTTTCAGCATCAACAACCGAAACCCAAATCCACCAGCAAACCCCGCACCAATGGGGACAGGAAAAGCGTGAAGAAAGCATGCAGCACAAAGAAAGAGCAAAATAGAAACGGGTTTGGGTGGAAGGCGGAACAAAGCAACAGAGAGAGAGAGAGAGAGAGGGAGAGTGGAAGAAAAGAATAAATCATCCACGCGGACTGGTCACGCCGAAATAAAATGGCCGTTTATGGCATGGTGGTGATGGCACAAAAGGGTGGAAGGAAAGGGCGGGCGAAACATCATGTTGTCGAGAGTCGAAACCGTCGGACACGGAATGCTGAGTGACAGGTTCGTTTTGTTCGCGGGTGTTCCTTGACGGAGAGGGACGCGGAGGGGATGGATGGAATGATGGAGCAGGGCGGTTGGAAACCCGATAAAGCACACACATACGAACCGGTCGTGCCGCATGATCGAGCATCGGAATACATATCATTATGCGCGCGGGGATGGCGTGGCGGAGGATCGGGAAGATCTAACCCGCGTTTTTTATGATGATGGGCACATATATAATGATATATAAATGATGAAATATTATAATATCATGCCATTGTGCTTCTGTTTGTCATGTTCACTCTTCGCGTCGGTTTATGCTTTATCTTGCGCGGGACGGGACCGGCAAATGGTCGGTGAGGAGGCGGGGTGCCGGGCGTTTGTTGTGCAGTGGGATGTTTTGAAAGCGAATGCGAGCTGAATCGGACCATTTTAAGCCAGCATCCATTCATCCAGGCGTCATCCTCGGCCGCCGTTAGCGGTTTGCAGCAAGGTTGCCTTTTCGAACCGTGGTTTTCTTCGGCGGGTTTTTGAAGCACGGGTTTATCCCGTTGATTATTATGTTTTTTATTATACTCCTTTTCATCCCCATTAGTATCCATCGCATTCGAAACGGTTCCCATAGTCCGCATTCAACACGCGTTTCTCTGTTCGAGCTTCTGGATGGGATTTAAGTATCGCTGACAGGAAACGCATGAGAACACTCGATGTACAAAAGTGCAAAGTGATTTTTTCCTTTCCGAGCGGAACATGCGTAACCTTATTTCATCAGGGCGAAATTTGACTGCGAAGCTGGGAAAACATACTCCTTCCTTTTTTTTTGTTAGTCTCGACACCACCGAGTGCGTCAATGCTGCGTTCATCTCCCCCCGATTCCCATACGCCAAATGGAGTCCAGCGTTAAGTGGGGGCTGTTTTATGTGCTGGCAACAAAAATCGTTTACGGCTTTACCCCCGCGAGCTTTCGGCATCGTGTCTTTTTTCCTCACCTCAGTATAAAATGAAGAAATAAACCAGATCAAATGGTAGCAGGCGAAACGCGGGCTACCGGGAGGCGCACTGGCTCGCGGGAATCGCGACTGAAAACAAAATGTCGAATGGCGTCTTCTGCATAAACGTGCCGTTGCCGTTATTTTCATGCATCCCTTATTTTGCGACTCCCCCTTTTTTAATGCTCGCTCGCAAGGAATCGCTGTACGCGTGTCCGTTCGACACTTTGTGATTTTTTAATATTATATTTATCCATATAATCACCTTTAATTCCGCATCACCTCCGCGGTACCTGGTGCCGGCATATGTTTTAATTTACGGCCGACAACAAATAAGTACACGGTTGTTAATTAAGTGCGAACACGGCTTCGAGCTGCTGTCCGAACATGACACAATTAACCCGCGGAAGTCAATGTTGCGCTGGAAAAATGTTTATGAGGACGGTGGTGCTTTACATTGCTCTTGAAGGGATTGCGCAGGTCCGACACTGTTGACGCGTGACGGTATGGAAAATGTTCCACTTTCAATGAATAAAGGCATTACTTTGAATGACTGCAGAGCTCCAATCGATAGCTGTTTTCAAAACGTTTCAATATGGAGTCAAACGAGAGTATATCATCTACTTGTAAAAACATATGCGTTTTGCAGACAAATTAACATGAGATAAAACCTTTAGAAAACTAGAATAAGATTACAACAAACAAAATTAAATAAACGACATGTTCGTCCAAAATTTTAAAACAATTTTATGATGTTTGCTTGTCGCTTAAAATACTCAATGCAGAAATTGAAACTCATTTTCAAAAACTCAATACCAAGCAGCAGGACCTCCTCTCTTGAACATAATGGATAATTTTAAAAGTGACCTTTCACCACACACTCAACATAATGGCAACACAAAAATGCATACTCAAAAAATGCTCCATTTAAATTCTCCATACACCGGAGGCAAAACCGATCCTAAGCATACAATCAACGCCAGCCATCGATAGCCATCGCTCTAAGATATTTTTGGCTGCTGGGTTTCTACCACCTCTTGCTCTCCTCTCATTGCCCCCAGAGATAAGTGTCCCGTACGACCACAATCCATGCCGGATACTGCTGACGAAAGGTTAACTCCTATGTGCTGCTCCCCGTCCAGCGGACGTGACGAACGTAAAGCAATTAAAAAATCTTCCGACCACATCCGGATCCACCCACCGATATTTGTCTTCGGTCAGCATCGGTCAGCATTGCGGTTGGAAGTGGTTTGATTTTTGTCCGGCCCCCGTTTAATTACACTTCGTCGAATCGGGTAATCAGGGTACCCGGCCTCCGGCCCGGGGGAAAAAGTGCTGACCAACACTGTTTGCTCTACGCAAACCGAAGCCTCAACCGGCCATTAAAGTGTCATCGGACCGCAATCTTCCAAATTTTGTGGTTGGAAAAGACGAAAATGAGGGAGAAAAAAAAACTGAAGGCACGAAACGTTTCCCACCCGAAAGCGAGACAGGCGAGCTGCAAGAAAATGCAAATTTTAATATCACCACGATCCCTCCGAAGCTACGCTGGACGCCCGGGGAAGGGACTTTATCAGAAAGACCTTTCGGAGGCTGATGCGGAAAACAAACATTACCCCTCGGATGTACCGTTTCATGACCCCCTCCACCGTCATGACACCCGGGTACGGGAAGTAAAAAAGATCCCAACATTCTCTAAAATATTCAGCCGTGTATCCAACCCTTTAAATATGCCCTTCGATAGCAATCGCAAGCTTCGTATCCGGACATACGGCCACCGGACAAAACATATCGAACAAACAGCGTCACCCCCTTTTCGAACGGCAACGGAATGGTGACCGCATCCGGACCATAAGTGACCGCAGGAAAATTGAGTTCCTGCTCCATCCGGCGCCCGAAAGGAGCCGAACTCGATGAGATTTCCTTTTTCCGCAACCATTCGCCCCAATTCCTCAAAAACACACGGGAGAGCGTTTTGTGTTGGCGATCTTTCGGGAGATTCTTTTCATGTGCTCAATTTCTTGGACCGTCGACCTTTTTCTTCGATACCAGCAATTTTGTCTGCCCTTGCGGGGTGCGCAAAATTCACATGGCAATGTCGGGCGTATGCCAAAAAAAAACACCCCCCCGGAATGCGGATAAACGCACCCTTACGCAACACAAACGAGGTTGATGATCTGTTTTTCCTGCGTCCCACCAGAATGTGATCCGGCTCGGAGCGAAATGGGGTGCATTTTAGGCTGTCCGGGGGCCTTCCTGTCTCTTGCCCCCTTGCCGGAAAAATACACCCGTACTGCGTATTTTCTTTCAATTTTCACACGACGGAAAAAAAGGAAAAAACCCTTTAAACGACGATGATTACATGTAGGAAAGATGTTTTTTCGAAACCGATTCTGCTCGACAGATAGTCAACCGAAACCGATACGTACAACGTTTGACGCTTACGCACAAATATCTTATCCAATCCACCCCCGTCCCTCAATACCCCCGAACTTGCCACCAAGTTCTCCGGGGTGATAAGGACCGCTGGTGAGTTGCGTCAAAAGCTTGGGAAACCAAAGGGGGAAACAGAACACAAACCGAGCGTGAAGGGTAAAAGTATGCTAACGAAATGCAAATTTCAACTAACCTTTTGAACTATTATACTCCCCTCCTTTTTCCGGGAGGCTTTCGAGATGGATGGAGCTCTACCGGAGGGTGGCTCAAGTTGCTTGCCAAGCGAGAAAATCGTGCCGCTTCTACCCGGTTCGCTCCGAACTTTTCCCCATAGAATACTCCCGGTACTTGGCACTGTGCCAACACAACTAACAACAACAACAGGCTTCGCACGCACTCAAGAAGGACTTCGCACGCACTCGGAAGCACTACGCTGGCAGGTAGTTAAAAGCGCCGCCATTAAGCTCGGCCTCGGTAGGTGCATTTCGATCCAGCAAAGCAGCAACACGCGAGGGGAAATGTTTTCCGAATCGAGGGATCCGTAAAACAATCCTCTTTAGATACGCACGGCACAGCGTGGATGGGAAGCAAATATCCTCCCCCAGTGGCCTATCAAGTGGGACTATGATCAGTGTTTGGTTTACGAAAGTATTGTTTTTTATTAAATCATAAATAAAAATTATCAACTTTTCATGTCATTCGAAGTTCACAATATAAATGCAGCTTGACCTCCCCCGCAAACAAATGTTGAATGAATTGATGAAAGTGTCGTCAACAGACTCCATCCGCTTGATACAACGCGAATGGATTCCCTGGATTCCGTCCAATCATCAAACATCGACCAAACAGTGCAAGCTAATTGATTTCTAAATAACCACAGATGGTCCGACTAATTGAGCGCTTAACAACCGGAGCAAACCGCCCGCTCCTGGGGACGGGTTAAAATTTTCTCACAAAAGCTGCAAATCACGACGCGCCACGAACAACGAGACGGAAAAATCACGGCCCTTTCGGTTCACTTTGTGAGCAGATTGTAAAACAAGTCCCAATCGAATTAATAGACACAAATTAACGAGATTGCTCCATAGCACGGGCGGCCGGGAAAGGGGATCGGGATGGGGCCGCGTCGGGGTGGACGCGTGAGGAGGCCGTGCTAATGAAATTAATCAGGCCAATTAATTGAAAACTCTTGTAACATTTTCTTGGTCATTTTGGTTTTGACCGTCGCAGTACCGGCCACGCTCCTACCGTGCACCGTACCCGGCCAGTTTAGTTGCACTCGGTTCGCTTGGCTGGGGCGGGAAAATGAAGGTGTAAGTTTCACCGAACGACGACTGGCATGGCGATTTTCACAAGGCATCGGAGCAAAGCCAAAACGACCCCGTCCAGTAGTGAAGTTTAACGCAACGTCGGAACGATACGGACCATCACCGGGACGGGTCCATGCCATGCCTGCCGAGTCGATCGACGGAAACTATGGCCATATTAATTGCCTTTGAGGGATGAAGCGCAAAGGACCGGGACGCTATTTATAAGCCAACCGCGGTGAACTGCCACCGGATCGGACCGGCACTTGCCAACGGAAGCATTACTGCTGGTAGTAACATGAAATTATCTGTCGAAAGCTGTAATTGCCAGGGTTCGCCCGGAGGCCGCCGGTGTTTTGCATGGGATGGAGGGACGAGCCCAGACGGGCGAGGCGGGCGAGCGCATAGATAAATGGAAATGGCTTGGAAATTGAACACTAACATTGCGTGCATTTCTTCTGCATCGAGCGCTTTGCCGTACCCGGCAGAAAAGGGGTTTTGCCGTGTAAGGGAAGGATTAATGTAATTATAAATATGCAACGGTTTCCATGTCAGTGCCTGCCTCAACAACGATTAGCGTGTGTTATGCAGAAAGCTTCACCTCGGAAAGCACGCTATGCCACATCAAATTACCAAGAATTTCATATACATAGCGTTTTGATAACTGACGCAATATCCTCTATGATTATTGATTAAAGAAAACAAATTTACTTTTTGATTAAAACATAAATTTGAAAAAATTATCGTAGAGAATACAAGAGTGTTTGTTCGAATTCTCCACAACATTTTCCAACGCATTGTGAAAACGTACCAATTCCAATGCAAATACACAAATGTACAAATTAAATAAAATTCATACAACTGGAATGGGATTTTATAATGTAGTTGAATTCGTCATTCTATTATTATCTTGTCTGACAGCAAATTTTGCAGAGTGATGAAACGATAATAAAAACTTTGGCCAATTAATCAGCATGAAAAAATGCTATAAAGAGTCTTTCTCTCGTCATTTCATTAACTATTCATCAAAGTTTGTATTTATCACAGTAAGTGTTACAACATGTTTATAAAATACTTACTCATAAAATTACAATTTAAAAGTGCTTAATCTGATGACTTGAACGTTAAAGAATAAAAAAAAGAAGTTTAGAAAAATACTAATTGAATTAAAGCCTGTCTCATAGTAAATTGAGCCAAAGAAAGCGCGCTACTGTGGCGCCTCTAGTGGCGTCAGCCGGAAACTAATATTTTTAGTAGTATTAGTAACTAGTAACAATAAAGTTGTGAAAGTTTCAGACCTGTACTATTGTTTTTCGCTAAATGCCGTATTTTAGAAATTGAACGACCAAAAATAAATCCGCACAAATAACTGGAGCGCCGGTGGAAAGATTGACAAGGCCTGGAATCCATAATAAAAGCAAAAAAAAAGTCAAGTATTTTTCTTTCATACAGTTATACATAAGGTTTGTTATGAAAATAGTTTTTAACCATTTACGTGTCCCCTGTTCTTATAAATTCACATACTTTTTTTGCCGATTTTTCGACCTGCCATTATTCTACGGTTGTCTTAGAGTGGTACAGAGCCAATAAGATTCACTTTGTACCAAAACCAAATTTCCCAGAGTTTCGCCTCATCGAAAACCACTGGACAGTCTCAAAACTTCGTCTTAGACAAACTGGTGGAACAGTTACAGATGTTCTTGGCAAGAGGAAATGAACGGAGGCTGCGAAAACGGTGTCCCATTCCACGACATGGGCGTTAATGCAGGAAACAAAAACAAAATACGTGAATTTAAAAAAACAGGGAACACGTAAATAGTAAAACCCTATTTTTATAACAAACTTTATGTAAAACTGTACCAGAGAAAAATACTTTTCATTTTTTTGTTTTTTGTTTTAATGGGTTCCCGGTCTTTTCAATTTGCTCAGTTGCCTTGGTGCTATAGTTATTTGTGCGGATTTATTTTTGGTCGTTCAATTTCCAAAATACGGCATTCAGCGAAAAACAATAGTACAGGTCTGAAACTTTCACAACTTCATTGTTACTAGTTACTAATACTACTAAAAATATTAGTTTCCGGCTGACGCCACTAGAGGCGCCACAGTAGCGCGCTTTCTTTGGCTCAATTTACTATGAGACAGGCTTTAAGTGGTTCTTTTGAAGAACTATGGAACTAAATACTTTGCACAAATAAGCCTATTGCTTTGAAAACTGATTCATTTTGAAACAAAGGCTAGACTGAACTCATTGCTACAATATTTTAATCGAATCGTGCTCTTACATTGCTTACGAATGCACGATAAAATTCTCACATTTTGCACGGTCCGATTTCGGAAAATGTTTCATTCCTTGAGCGAATTTGTAAGGGAATATTCCACATTCTATCGCTCCATAGAAAACATCCTTCGCGTGCGATGCTGCAGCCACTTTCAGCACCGCTCGGTGCACCACCAGCATCACCATTCCGATTGAACCATCCATCGCCGTCCAGCGAGAAAGAAAAAACATTTCTCAGCCTCATCTGAGTGCACACATCTCGGTCGGTATGCCGTTTCCCATGCTGGTAGTGGAACCGCTGCGCCCGCAAATAATTTATATCAGAGTGATGGTACCGAGACGCTTCCCTCATCTGGGACCAACCGAGACGCAGGGATGAAGGATCCGCTCAGCGTGACCTGGGTGCAACTTCAGGGCGTCCGTGGAATGTGTGCTCTCGTCCCACAGTTTCTGTACGTCGGGCGATGGATTCTGCCCGTCTCCGGATCGGGTGCATTTTCCCACCCCACATCGGAGGAAAACATCGACATCGAGCCAGTACTTGACTTTCCTCTTAAAACGGGGTTCGGCCAACGCATCGGTGCGATAACGTGTCAGTCTCTTGGTAGGATATTAATGCCAACCGGTTGGTGAATGAATTTGCCAACGTGTCGTGTCTACCGATTCACCCATTTGCTACGGAAAATGTGCGAACCACAGTTCCGAGAGTTCTCGAGGTGTGTTAGGTATCTTTTTCCAGCTTCCAGAAATCTCCTCTCGTCTACAAAAACCCGCAGAAGACGAAAAAAAGGCATTAGGGTCGGCCTCGTCTGGGAACGCACCCAGCACGCTTGCCGGGAGGGTGATCCTTCCGGGGCGATAAAACACTTCTTCCACGCCGTCACCGCCATCGTCAGCAGTACCACCATCAAGGGCGGGCAAGATCGATCAGATAATGATGGTACACCGGCACCGGTGACTCTCGTCGGTGAACCGACCCGAACGGAACGAGCACTGGCAGCATTATAAATGGTGTGAACCTTCAATAAATGATTAGCAAATTAACTGATTGCCACCGGAACCGCCCGGAACGCGCCCAGGTTACGACGAAACGGAACGGTGAAACAACACCGGACACCGAACCGCCGGGGCCCTTTTCACCACGGAACGCTGCACGATCCTTTTTTTCGCACGCTTTCCGACCGGGGTAGGGTTTGAAAAATGCTTTGCGTGACATAAGTGAGGGCGAAAGCAAAACCAACATTAGCTGAATCGTTTATCCTTAATCTGAAGGTGTGTTTGCGGAAACGGATAGGGTAAGCACGCAAGACGGATGTGTGAACATATCGCCAACAAGGTGCAAACGTGTGCACGTACGTACGTTGGGTGAGTAGCTTTGATTAGTGATATTTTTTGTGTTATTTATGCATGGCCTCGAATAAACTTCGTTGTTCAGCGGAAGGGGTGGAGACTATTTCAGGCGTGAATCCGGTTACATTCCGGAAGAAAAACACGTATTCAGTGCGAGAGGAAAAACAAATATTGAACGATGGTGAATGAAAGAGAAATTAGTTTACAGCCATCTTATCTCTAAATAAAAATATTAGATTATAATGTTAAAAATCAAATGATCAAATAAACATCCAATTATGATGTTAAATTTGAAAATAACAGCACAATGTAATGCTGGTTGTATATTTCTTCTTTAGTTTACTCATCAGGTATATTACTACTGTAGGCTCTCGATTTTCTGTGTTCGTTCCTGAGTTCTGTTTTAGCTTTTTTACTTTCGTACAGTTTGTTGCATAGTGACACGATTATGATGAAAATGATACACCAGAAATATATTCAATGAAATTATCATCATATTACTTCCCGGAAGACCAGGCGTAGAATGTGCGAGTGTTTAAATATCTCTAAGGAAACAGCGTGAGTCACAATGCGCGTTACCCATTGCCAGAAGCCAGTATAATTTCGCATTGTATCATCAAACGTCATAATAGTCCTAGCTTGGTCATAGTTTGAGCTCTTCTAGATAGTTTTCAAGTTCAAAAATAAACATTGCAGCACGTGTAATCAGATAAATACAACATTTTCTTCTGTATAATTTCACAATTGTGACAAGTAACTAACAAACGTCATATTTCGACTAACAAGTCGTGCTTCATTTTGGCAACAACGCACCACCTATAGTATGACAACAATACCGTTCTACATAGCCACAATGAATATTTAACTTACATTGTATTTCAGCTATAGTTTATTTCATATTCTACATATATTGTAATTCAGCTGTCAGTTTCTTGCAGTAGATGGTAGAGACAAGGTGAAAAGAAAATACGTGGTGGTATCGTCCCAAATAACAATAGTAAAAGTACAGAGAGCCTAAAAATAATGATCGAACATTTCAACCTTGAGCTTTATGTTTGAAAAGTTGCTGTTTTCGTTATCGACTTTTCAATTTTTTCCTGTAAATCCATAGAAAAAAAAAATAAACATGTGAAAAATACTACATTTGAAAATTATTCGTCTATTATGCATATAATCTAACAAATAATTGATGATTTTTGTTGAATGAATATGGTTCAATTTATCGATTTCTAAAGGTATTATCGCAAAGCGACACACTTTTCGGTTCATTAAATTGTAAGGATATTTGAACGTTATTCAAATTAATCAAGTTTTTGAATCTGTATAACATGAATGAGAAAATAAAACAAGCCATCAACATGGACTTGTGAAGAAGCGTGTGACATAAAAAAACCCTATTGCAATTTCACACATAATCCAGCAGTGCAGCGCCAAAACCAGCACTATCTACCAAACCGACCGTGAACAACCCTATTTTCAGCACGCAGGTAAGCGGGCCACACTTTACGGCGGTAAATCTTCCTTGAACTATTAATTATATTTTAATGATACCACACTTCCCGGGTGTCGGTCCGGTTCCGGGAAAGATAAAGGGATAACCAAAAGTCGTTAACCGTTCCACCCGCACCAGCAGAGCGCCGAAACCAGAAGGGCTCCCGATGGGTCCGAAAGGCCCTCAGCGAAAGGACGACGCCCATCCCCGCTCTCGAACACACCACAGCGGCACGACAAAACCGAACTGACCGCATACCGAAACGCCACTGATGTGCGCGTGTTTTAGATTAAATTTAAATCAAGCGATTAACGCATACGCGCATAAGTATAATGTGACCCTCCGCAGGCTCACCCCGTCGCGCCGGGTGTGTGATGCCGTCGCCCATTTGCGTACACTTCGCCTCGCAGTGGTAATTTAATTGATGGCACATGAATGAATCATGGTGAGCAGAGTTTCATCACTCGTATCTGCGTCGGTGCGCGCGATCCACACACCGGACGGGTCGGTGCTCTAGAGCGAGTCCATCGGGACAGGCCAGCCCGGCCCAGCCCAGGCACTCATTAAGCACTCCGGCACAACCGAGCCGTATGGGTACGGCTCCCAGTGGGCCGATTCAGCTTCCGGTACAATCCGGCCATCAATCTCAAATTCACCACCAATCAACGGATGGTTCCGTGGCTCGCTCGTCGGAAGGAAACCGCTCGTCAGCGCAGTCCACGACGACAAGCTGCTGATGCCCCTCGGCTTCCCCCACCGGATGTCTCAGACCCTGCGTGCTCTGAGAATAACGATTCCCAGAAAGCACTCGCCTCCGGACGTTGCCTGGTGTCCCGTGCTGCGAATCTTTGCTGCAAAACTATTCGTTCGCAGGAATGCTAGCTAGCATAACTCCTTCCGGTGTGCCATTCCGAGGAATATTTTGTTCAGATTGATATAAAGACTGAGAGACAGAAAGAGATCGGTGAAATAAAGAAAATTCCTGAACAAAGCTAGGTATACGTGGAATAACAAAAGGAACGGAAGAAGACACATCTTGGTCCGGAAATATAAACTCCACCACTGAAGGTTTCCCGCATCATACATCCGGACTTGTGAGCATCGATTTGTGTGCATTTGTGTTTGCGTGCACATTTTTCATCTCAGTATGCAACGGAACTTTTGTACCACCAACTTACTTCCAAGCGCCGTTTGCGTTCGTTAAACTCACTGCAAAGATCAACACCAGTTATCGGTGAGCAAAATTTCGGGAAGTTTTACATCAAACTTTGGCCCCTCCAATCCCTGTCCATACCCGGTCTTTACAGGTCCATGTAACGGAAGCCGGCAAAAACCCCACAAAATGGTCCACCATTCGCGTGCATGTGCACGTCCGCCATGAAACTCCGTCGGTAACTTTTCCCGCATGCCAAGTCCTCGTTCGAAAGATTTTCCACACGTGACTACCTGCTTAGCTTCGTTTACTCCTGCTTTACTTGTTTCTTTTCTTTTTTCGATGTTTTTCGGCACAAATTTGCCACGAAAAACCCTTCGACGCTGTCGGTTCGCTGGCGGTGGCGAAACATGAAACGATGATCATTTATTATGTTGCTCCGAGGTGCCATCATCGGCTCGTTACTGCCAGCGCCGTGCTACGACAAGTGAACAAAAGGCACTCGGTAACGACACCACCACCACCACCACCGATGGAACGATTGCCCTGCCTCCCACGACCAGCGTGCGATTGACGTTATTGTTTCCCAAAGCGGGAGCTCGCTTTCCGTTCGAAACTTTTCTCCGTGTAAATCAGTGGAACTATTCAACAGAGAGGCGAAGAATGGTCGTCTTGTTGCGAGCGAGTTTTGCAATCGCTGTCCGCTTTGAGTGAAAAATGAAACCAACATTGATGCTGGTGTTCTTGCGGACTCAGAAGCAGAAAGAATTTTGATAGATTGATGGAAAATGCCAATGTAGGAGGAGCACAAATCACCGAGATTTGCATTATTACACCAGTTTTTGATTGTAATATATCTTCACTAAGTGAAACTAATACAAAGAAGTAATGATGTTAACGATAATAATCAAGTGTATAAAACTGAACAAATATTATTTCCCTTTAATTTACAATATAACACAATCAAATGCAATAGGTCTACGGAACTTTAAACAGCGCTTCGCTTACGAATACATACAAAAACTTGCGAAAATACAAAAAAATACCATAATCAAAACTGTAGGATTCTATAAAAACCCGCCGTCATTGGACTGTAAAGTTATTTGATTTACTATGTTATTTATTTGCATGACACAAAGACAACTTTTCTTCGAATCCTGAAATATTTCGAATATAAAGTATTATGTTTGGTTTTACAGATCAAATCAAATAAAAACATGACAGTGTGTTGAAAACACCATGTAAAACAATTTGAATGGTTTATGTTTGTCAAATCATAACAAGATGATGGCTAAAATGACTAGAACTAGAAAAAAATGAAAATACAATATTTTACAAAACCTGGACTAGGAAATATTAGCTACCAACTGTCCAGGTGTAACAAAAATTTCAAAAAAAGAATAAAAGAAAAAAAATCGAAAAAGAGAATTTCGAAAAAAGAAATAAATTCACTTTTCGAAAGTGAATAAATGACAGTGAAAAATGAAACAACAAGAAAGTGAAATAATGGGTAAAGGGGTAATTATTTTAGCTCTTCTAGTGAGTCCATTTTAAAACATGCTCATAAAAACTGATTCATCAAACTCGGAAAATCAACTCAATTAGTGTATATGTAAATATGTAAAAAGTAAACCAGCTAACTAAATTGGTATATTCCTAAAAACAAAGATACACCCATACTCCCCAGAGGCACCCCATCATTGAAACACATAATCGGGTAATTACAATATTTCATCCTCCTATCGAGAATGCTGGCCCGCCAGGCACATGCTAAAACCAGTCAATCCTCAATCAAAATTGGTCCTTTTTATCTCACGCCGGGGGACGAGTGCGGGCCAAAAAAGGCTTACATCTCCATTTCTAACCCCTTCACAAAAATCAACCACAATAAACATGACAAATTCATCAGTGAGGTGAGTGCCAACCGGAGCTACAGGGACGCAAAAAGGAGAGGAAGGTACACAAAAAATACCTCCCTTCCGGAGCTGGAAAACGAACGATATTTTGCGTGCGGAAGTATCCGGCGGTAACCGTACCTGTTCCAGAGCCTGTCACGCTCCACAAACTGCACGAAGCCCGGCATTTCATGCCTTTTGATACACATTCATTCTGCTCTTTCGGTCGAACGCCGTTCCTGGCAGGATCCTCCCTCCAGCACGCCGATGGGAACAAACGAATGGTGGAGCTTTTTTTCCGAAGCGTAAAAAAGGCCACACTGAGCAAAACATAGAAAAAGCTTACTCGCTTCCGCACGCCATCGGCGGAATGCTTTAACAAACATTCCACGCTTGGTTGGGCCGGCCTTGGATGGTTGAACGGTTTTAGACGCAACCAGATGGCCATCAACTCCCGCCCCACGGGCCAGCGCCAACCGTGGCTGGCTGGTAGCGGGAAGAAAAATGGCGATGAGAGTTGTGAAAATTTACTCAACAAACAACTTTTTGTGCTTCCCGCCCCCGCCCTTCCCGCCCCTAAAGGAGAATCACTTTCCTTTCCCAATGACACCACCTACCAATTTATAGCAGCGGCCAACTGGCGGCCTTTTTGCCAACCTGTCAATGCCGTTTGCGAGCCTCACAAACACACACTTTCCAACCCTTTTTCCGCCTCTCCCATCCACAGTTACCACCTCACGACCAAAGGATGCCACAAAAGGGCCACAGTTAGTAGGAGGAAAATGAAGAAAAAAGTGTTTACGCCACTCTCCATTTTGTTTGACTTTCACATCTACACTCACTTCCGGTAAGGCTTCGAGTATGCGAGTATCACCACGGTCAGGTAGGACGGCAGCATGAGGACCAGATTGGGTTGCAAGAGGGCTCGCGTGGAAACTTCCTCTTAAACTCACCTTTTAGCACTATTAAATTTCTATCTTTACTCAGTGCGCTACTCCGTCCCGTAACTGTTTCTGCCCGCCTACCCCGGATCACTTTGTGTACCGTTTTATGGTGGCTTAGTAGCTCTTTAATGCCAACATAACGACGTCTGCAAATGAAGACGCCTATGCTGGCTCGTGACGATCGTGCGGGCCGATCCGACGGAACACCTCGTTGAAGCGTGTCGAAGGATGCGGGTTAGGGTTACGAACGACACCGTTCATGACTTCGACTCCGACGACGACGACGACGACGACGATGATGGTAACGATGATGAGGTAATAATATAGATACACTAAGGATTTCACGGAGGCACCCAACGCCAGCCTATTCGAAATCCTGCGAAAGCAGCAGGAAGCCGATTGAGGTCGAATTATCGGTTAAACCCGACCCGCCCAGCGTGTGGTAGAAGCCGGTGGCCGGAACCGGCAGGCTGGTTTCGAGCCCGAGCAAGGTAATCCTTTTCTTTGGGGCAAAACATCGCAGATCTCACGCTCCACAGGACACGGCGCGCCAAGGAGGCGATTCACTCGAGCGTGCGAAGCAGTACGAGCGGAGAATCAATTATTTCCTGCTTTACGATTCAAATCGAGCCGGTGGAAATCGAAACCGCTCAACCGACGAAGCGTTGCAGCACAAACATGGCCCCGTCCGTGAATATGCACGGCGTACGGTTCGACTGACGTACCGAGCTCACAAACTGGTGAACATTCATTAGGCGTACGCCAACGCCCGGGAAACGATCCCGGTTCGAGGAGTGCCCTCGTGCAGCTGATAGCAACGAGCCAAGCAACCAGCGCACGGAAGTGGGCCAAGATGTTGGCAAATATGGTTTTACGCGTCGTATCGTATTTCATTTTGAAGTGATCGGCTCAAGGATACTTCTGGCTCGAATGTGAATGTGGCTCCGCGATAAATCAGTTCGGATTTTCATACAAATCAACAAGATTGTGCAAGAGTAGGTCCTTGTATGTCTCTCCAAAAAGAAGTATTTGTGCCATGTCAATCTGCAAACCATTTGTTTGTAACGTAGATTTCATTTTATTTCATCTGTTTTTCTTCACAGTTGTGATCCTTAATTTTCGTCAACATCCAATTTAAATTATTATGTTTGTTTTATTTTCTTTTCAAACATTATCGTTTCAAAAATAAATATAACCATCAATGAACATTGTTTATTAATTTGTTTTACCATACCATTTCATTTAAAATTGATCAATATTTAGTCAGTTTTATTTCGAAAGGTATTCCTATCAGTCAGCTTTATTTCGAAAGGTATGAAACATATCTTACTTTAAACAATAAAGTTTTCAAAATTCAAAATAGATTTAGTTTGACATTTTAAATCTGCCCTTTTCTATCTTTGCGCTAGAAAGCTTAAAGAAAATTTAAAGGCAAACCCTCCCGACAAAATTACCCACAAGAAAAATACAGTTTTACGAAATCTACGAGGAAGACAAACATGACAAGACCCAAAACATGGAAGCCATTGGCAAACCTAACGACTCTGAATAGGAGCTCAATGAAAAAATAGTTATCTTTACTGCCTGTTACCCAAATTCACCGATGCTAAATCCCCGCTGTTCACCGAACATCGCTTACCATTTGCTTTTCCGGTGGCGGCCCTGTCGAGTGAACTAAAGCACAAACCATTTCGCGAAACAACGGCAAGAGCATAACCAACAACGTGCGCGCCCCCATCGCCAAGAGAAAACACAATCAATTCGGGCGCTTTGCTGATGGTGCCGGCGAAAAACACTGGCGGTATCTGCCAGACCAATCGGAAAACGGTGGATCGGAAGAAAATCCCATCACCAAGAACTGGCCCCGAGGCTCGATACGCTTGGCCAGGAACGGGTAAACAAGGCGTCTTTCGCCCAACGCCTCGGTGCGTGTGTAAGCGTGTGTGCGCTTGTGTTGAAGATCATCATCATCATCATCATCAGCATCATCCGAGACGCAATCATCGTCGTTTTCGCCTGCTCAAACGAACCGAACGAACTGACGCGGGCAGAAGTATAAGGATCAACTCAACCAGTCCCAAGGTATTTTATTGATAAATGTACTTTTTTCACCGTGTATGTGAGCGATAAGTAAAACAATCCCTTTTGGCGTGCCTCTTGCCTTGGCGAAGAAGTAAGTCCACCATGTACGAAGCGGAATCCTCCGCCCAACTCTCAGCTGGTGGTTCGTGGGAAAAAACAATTAATAACATCCGAACATCCGCGCGTGGGAAGACCGACGAGGCGTCCAACCTTTGCCGCCCTGCGGCCACCGATTTCGCCGCCGCCGACATATCACATATTAATCAAATAAAGAAATCCAATATAAACACGATATCGAGAGCCGGAAGGGCTCGTGGGCATAGTGTGGAAATAATAATAGCACCTTATCCGGTCCGGGAACCGATCCGGTGGGCGGTAATTCCCGTGGCAAACAGTTGCCCACGTGATTGAATGTGTCCATAAGTCAAGGGACAGGACACCGGACAAGACAAATAGATTCACCCCGAACAGCACGGCGCTCTTGCGGCGGGAATGTCCGATCGCCTAAGCTTCAAACTGATGGGCGGACATTTTTATTGCACGCAGCATCGATGACAATTTCACTAATCTCGTACGGACGAGAAGGTGGATATGATGGGACAAGCCTCATTCGAGGACCATCGATGATCCCGGATCGGAGCAATTACGCCGGAATTGTTCGTGCGCGACATAAATTAGAATTATCCTGCCGGCGCAACCTCCGGCTCCTTCGACGATGCTGCTACAGGTCGCAGCCGATTTGTCCATCATCCTCCCGAAATCTTCGTACGTTTTCTTTTCACCGGGCACGCGATCGAATGGGCCAACCTTAATGCTCCCGCGACAAAGCCCCGTGCAGGTTGGGTTCTTCCAAACGTTAGCTAGGAAGAGAAATGTGCGTCCCAGCGTCGAACGTGTTTTTCCAATGCGATTTTGTTTTCGTTCTCCTCCCATTCCCATCTAGGGCGAATTTCTCGGGTCGTCCAACGCAGGAGTCGGCAAAGTCCGGCTCGCTAACTGATTTTATCCGGCCCTCAATAAAATTGTTTCATGTAAAAAGCCCGTCTCAATTCTTATCGGATTTTTCACGATATCCAGTTTAGTTTTTTTTCCAAAGTGAGGATTAAAATGGTTGAACTAGTTGTTCAATACCAGGTGGCATTCTTTTATACTTTTTGTTAGATTTTTTGTATCGTATTTGTAATATTAATTGTTCTATAAAATGCCAATAACACGTTCACTTTGCATCTGAAATAGCTACATTCAAAAAATACCATTTTCATAACTATAACGTACTCCGAGAGCACTCCAGTGAAACTAAGATATTTCAAAATAATTTGTATATAGGATTAATTTGTGTATTTGTGTGTAAACCAAACTGTATGTGTTAATCATAATTCAACGAAAATATGAAAATATTTAAAAAAGTTTTACGATAAAATTTCAAAAATTTAGGCTTATATCACGTTTTAGGTAACTTTACTATTTAGAAAGTTGATACTCTATTCAAAAGGGTTTATTATTACTTTGAAAACATTAAATTATCGTTTAAGGTATCCGACCCGTGCTTTCAGTTTCTCTTTATGTTAGAAACACTTTTGATTCAAACGCCAGCTGCCAATTAGGCTAAGAACAGACAGCCTGATAGTATTGATAAGCCAAAAGGGAACTTCATCGATCAGCTGACGGATCGATTGATCGAGAGGATCGATGACCCTTGGCATCGGCTTCGCCGATCGAAGGTATTAAATAAGGGGCTCGTTTGGGCGCGATGATCCATTGTGCAAACATCAGCGTTGAATAAAGGACTAATTTTTTGGTTCCTCACAACAGCGGTTCCTAATGAAATTTCTTGTTTTCTTTGCCATTTGCACAGAGTTGGAACAGTTTCCAACACTTTAATTATCTGGCCCTTTTTGGAAGACATGTGCCGACCCCTGGTCTAACGGCAGCACCGGACCAACCGGGACGACTGATTCCGACAGGTTGGCGAACGAAGACAAACTCCTCCCCGCTCCCTTCCATCAGCACTGTACTCTCACTTAGTCCTTGCTGTTAAATTTCCACGATTTAGAGCAATCAAATACGACAAAACCCCCGGCGGGCTTTTCGCTGCCGAAATTGCTCTTTCAACAGTTTCGCTTCCTTCCGAACCCGTAGGCGCTCGTTGGTGGCACGAAAAAAAATAGTCAATGATTTAAAAAAAACTCTTGACGAAAGCCGCCATGACAGGTGTGGGTCTGTGTATGCAGGTGTGTTTAGTTGTTTGCTCGGAAAAGGTGGAAACCCGTGATGGCGAAGATCCAACCATTCGTGGAAAGCGGCGGAAAGAAAATACCTGTTCATTTCAGCGAGCCAGCGGGAAACCTGATAGCCTTCGACACATGGCGTTGAAAGACACTTGAAATTGGAAATTCCTCGGAAAAAGTTTCCCGAACCCCCGGTTCTCCCTCCCCGCACCGACCGGGGAAAACCTGGGCTTGAAGGTCCTAATGAAGTGAGGCACGGCGGAGTAATGAAAATAATGTGCTTACGTTTACTGTTTGCTAGTTTGACGCTTCGTTTTATCGCTTGCACCTGAAGCGGAGCCAATCGGTTTTTCAACTGAACCGGTAGGCCTACTGCGATACTTTAATATGTAGCGATCGTTCGCACGAGGTTGGTCTCGGGCCCGGAAAACAAACGAACGGTTCCTCGGTATTCCAGTTCCAACCCAATTATCCATCGACCGAAACGGTGTACGGTGGAAGTATATCTAAATAATGCCCGTCATCGGGAAGCAAGCATAATCCTAGCGAAAGCTCACCGAGCTCCAACATTGATCCTTGCTCGCGCTTGTGCTCCGTTTCGTTTTGAATTTTGCAAATAATAAATTGATTCCCTGGGAAGATAATACGCCCTAAGCCCGCCTCTAGTAATCCACACGCACTTCGGGTCTAATTGTAAGGCACGGTCGAGCTCCGCGCTGCTGGCTGCCAGGTTCAAGGCAACCCCACAGGCCCCCAACTCCGTGATGCCGGCGAACGACTTGGGGGCCAGCAAACAATCCACCCGATGCAGTGGCAAACAATAACATTGTCTTTATCATCGACTCACGCCGCACATTGCCACCGGTGGGCTTTTCCGGGTGGAAACTCGGGAGTCCGCGGGTGAATCCGCGGGAGATTTGTAGCGCTTCGATGAACCGAGCACTTGACGATGCTGCTGATGACGATGACGATGATGCTGATGATGATCGCGACTAACATTGTGGGCATTGTTACACGAGACGTACAGAGGGATAGACGATTTGCAAGCCGCCAAAATTGGCATACATACACCGACCTTCGCATCAAACCGTCAGCTCACTACTCGCACTACGCCCCGGTCGGTCTCCCCCGGCCCCATGGGGCCCGGAGGGAAATGCATGATCGCAAATTGAACAACGGTTCTCCGAACGGCCTACGCTTTCTCCAGCGTTAGGACGATTGGATAAAATTTCCTCGAGCAGTCGGGGGCGCGAATCCAAAGGATAATTTTTTCTCCACCGAACGAGTGGGTAGATAATACCACTTTTGTAGGAAATAAAAACATATCTGGTTTTATTGCGTTTTGAAGTTTTTTTTACCAAACATGTTTCTAGCTATTTATTGTTGGTGTTGTTTCTTCCGTCATGTTGTTGCTTCGCCGTGTTTCTTCTAATTGTTTTTCTTTTCTCGTGGTTTACTCGACGTTTCGATCTTTGCCGACATGTTCAGCTTGCTGGGTTGCTAAAGCGCGAGGTTTCCTCCATTAGCGACCTAGTTTAGCTGAGCTGAAGCTGCGACCCAAAAGTAAGATACTTGTAAGATACCATTCCACTGCTTCGAAATCCATCGCTTTTTAATTTAACGCTTTCCAGAGGAACCGCGATTGTACTCGCTCCAATCGAGCGATGCTGTATTCCAATTTATGCCCTTGCTATCGTTAAGCATGGCGCTATTAGCGGAGGGAATGGCTCTGCAAATCAAGCCACCGGAAGCTCTTAAGGCACCCGGTAAGCCACCACAGAACATTTCGGGGGAAAATGCTGACGGATTACTGTTGGTTTTAGCATGGCTTTATGTCGTTCGCTTTTTTCAAAGCGATTACACTGGCTGGTAAATGCAACAAGGAGCAGTCTACTGAGCAGTGAACGTAAACAATTATAAATATTTTGTTCATTCTAAAGTACAGGAAATTTAGACTTTATCCACGGATTTAGTTTTGACAGTGCAGCGGTGTCATAACGGTTCTGCTATCATGTCGCTGATCACTGGTTCATTGTTTCTCAAATTTGATTTACCTATAAAAATACTTATATTATTATTAAAAAAATGAAAATTTCTCCATTGCAACTGTTTTTCTCTTACCGATTAAACCTTTTTGACCCCTTGACAGTCCTGCCTAGTGGAGAAAATGGCTTTAAAAAATGGTCACACTGTTTTTTTTTTACTTTTTGTATAGGTTTTGGTCTAGGGCTGAAAAAAAAGCATTATTTTCCTCAAGTTTTTAGGATTTTATTGATAAAAAAAATGGTATATTTGCAAGCGGCTATGCAAGTATTTTTGTTCTACAATATGTGTTATTTGCGATCAGCAATAGTTTGGCAATCATAAGCAACAAAATTGTTCCATTGCACCGATTAGAGTCAAATAAATGAATAAAAACGTGTTTAAAGAGAGAAAGTAGAGGAAAAACGTGTGTCAAAAAAAGTGGCCGAGCCAGGCTCGGACAAAACTATGAAGGGGTTAATATTGCTTTTGCTAAAACATATCCTTGGATATAGAATAAAAATCCGCCGTGTTAAAGGGTTAAATTGTTCAAAATAGGCTATAATTTTAGAATCAGATTTTTTATTCACTTCACAGAATATTTATGGATAGATGAAAATCACAAATTGTGACAAAAATTCTATTCTTGGCGTTTATGGGAAAACTATTGGCAAACATTAAAAATGACATAGGTATAAATGATATTTCTTCGAAATTGTACAGACGGGAATGAAATCTTATAAAATAAATCAAGCCAACCAAAACTATTACATTGCTTCAAAACATCGATGGTCAACGCAAGGAAAACCTTGCGAGAATGTGATACATTTTGGGATCACGCAGGCTAAAGTACGATTCGACCTCGTCGAAATACCATCATCTCAACGCCTGTCGCGCAAGAAACCACTCGCCTTAAGAATCACCCACATCATTTCCTACTTAGTGCCCACATCGTGTGAGTAATGGGTCGTCGGAAGGTTTTTCCCCCTCGACAAAACCGACAGTGTCCCTCCGGTGTGTCCGAGTCCAACAACGAACCAAATCCGATACAACCAAAGGACGGAAAGATCACCCGCACAAAATGCAAAACTATCCCGTGCCGGACTCGGAAAAAATTGCAACCAGGGGGAAAAGGAAGCAAACGAAAGCGCTGGTCGAAATCCGAGCGCGTCGAGGTGATCGCGTGTCGGTGGGAAAAGTCACGATGATGACGACGAGCCTCCCTGCGTAAGAGCGACCCTTCAATCGGCATAAGTCACCGGTTTTTTTTTTTTAATGCTTTTCATTTTACGAGGGGGTAAAACCGTACAACCACCGGCATTCCGTGCGCACCAGCACGATGGCCCGTATCCTTTCCGCTCCGGAGAACACGCACGAGCCGCGTTTCCCAACCCATCCACGATCGGTGCGCAAGAAAAGTCGGATACCCTTGCGCCAGGGGAAAAAAAACGCACACAGCCGACCAGATGACGAGGCCGATGGGATAAAACGATCCCAGGGAAGCGCACACGGAACGGCCGCACTCTCAAAATCGATCCACACACGTGGCCCTCATCGGGACGGATGTCGTCGGACCCTTCGTGTGATGTGTGCATCTCCTTACCGACCGTATCCGTACCGACGCTGAACGCACACAGGCGCGCACCGAAACCCCGGGTTCGGCGCAAACGACTCAAGGACCAGCATCTCTCCAGGCGCTGGCGCATTTCCCTCGCGGACCATCTCGCTCGCAACACCTCTCGCTCAGCACCACAGCATAAGCATAGCTCCGCCCCCTGGCGGCAAAAACGTTCTTGACGTCATGCTGGGTCGAACCCGGAGCGACCGTGGAAACCTCCCGCCGGGACGAACGAAAATGGCCGCGGCGATCCGCGAGCGGGCGGAGCCTGGCCTTTATTGATCTTAATTGAGTATAAAAAGCTGATCAAGCGCTATATTTAATTCATTGATAATTTTGCATCCGACCCGGCCGTATCGCCCCGGGCGCGTGGTGGTGTCGTTTGCCGTCGGTTTTTTTGTGCTCTTCCGTGCGATTGTTTTCGTAAATGAGTGTAGGTGTGCGAGAGTGTGTGGCTGTGTGTGATAGGTTTGTCGGTGTAGGGTGTGTGTGTGTTTCTATACCCGCTTGATGTGTGCGCGGATGGGAAGAACAAATTAAAACCCACAAGTGAAATTAATCGAAATCCTAGCTCGTGATTCTTCCTGCCAGACAAATCGCTCCTACCTAATTGTATCGGAAAACTAATTGCTAGAGTGAGACAGAAGGTGTGTGAGAGAGGGAGAGGGAAAGAAAGGAAAGAAGAAACCAGGATAATTGGCGCGAAGCACCTGATCCTCGTGATAGTGACAACAAACCGGAGTGTTTATGTTGATTTACCAATTAAAGTCACGTTCGATTTCAATTGAATGGAATTCAAGATTCTTAACACCACTGAAAGCAAAGGAATCTTGGGGTGGTAAAAGAAAAAAGCTGTGAAATCTATTGGTTTACGGTGCACAATGAATTAAGCTAAGTTAGTCGATGCAACTCAAAGGAATTCTTTCCTCAAAAAAGTAAAAAGTTTGGAGTTCCTTCTTTGGAAAAGAATCCAGTGTAAAGTGAGCCTCGTTCTGTGTGGAAAACATTGAACCCAACCTCGTCCATGGTATGGAACCGTCCACCTTCGACGACCAGATATTCGGCGACTTCACGAGCGAAACGCTCGGAACGCTGGCCGGCGGCGCGAAACCGATCCATGCCGGCCCGTCGCCAACGTCCGTCGCCAACGCCGCCTCCGGCCACGGCAATCTGCAGGTGATGATGGGCATCGGCCACTCTCCGACGCACGACGGTGGTGGTGGTGGTGGTGGTCAGCAGCAGCAACACCAGCGCCTGCCGGAAGTGAACAGCATCCTGGCGGTGGCGGGCTCGCCGAGCTACAAGACCGTCGACTACACGAACCTCAGCAAGGTGGAGTACCACCATCTGGCGAACGGGAAGCTGGACGGGCCGTCCTCGGCCAGCTACTCCCCGCCGGCACACCAGCAGCACCAGCAGCAGCAGCAGCACCAGCAACACCACCACATGGTGGCCGGCCCGAACGGCAAGTCGATCGAGTACGTCAACTGCAAGCTGGAGTACTACACCGCCCTGCCGATCGGCCACGACGCTGGGAGCAAGCTGGAGTTCGTGAAAACGCTCGACTACAACGGCAACGGGCGGCTCGACTATTCCACCTCGTCCTCGTCCTCGCCGAACGGCTCGAAGGTGCTGGACTACGGCAGCGGGGGCCCGGGGGGCGGCAAGCTCGACTACGAAACGACGATCGCAATGTTCCAGCATCCCGGGCCGCCACCCGGACCCACGGCCCAGCCGGGCGGACAACCCGGCGGACTGGTGGACGCGGGCGGGGCGATGCAGAAGCAGCGGAAAGCGGACGTGGACATGAACGGGGCGTCCGGATCGTCGACCCCGACGGCCACCACCGCCAGCAACGCGTCCCCCCTCGATGGCAGCGGAAACGGGAAGAAGAACGATAAGAAGAAAACGGACCCGAACGGGATCAAGAAAAAGAAGACCAGGTAATGGTGGAAAACGACTTCCCGGGCCCGATCTACAGGGTGGAAAATTGGGATGGATGTTATTTTTCGAAAAAAAGATCCTTAATGGGGAGGATCCTTCAAAAATACCCTACACACAAAAAATTACACACACACAAAAGACAGCCGTTAAAAGGTATATTCAGCAATTTTAAGCTTGGTTTTTGCGCTTCCTTTTGGTGCTGGATTGGAAAAAAAAAACACCAAAGGGCAAACACCTTTTTTTTGTCGCTCCCCTTCTTCGCGTGCCCGACGTGCTATGCAAACATAGAATTAAAGGATTATTTATTACCATGCCACGCGGCTCAACATACCCCCCCCTAAAGTGCCTCCCCCCAAAGGGTCGACCTTTGCCGATAATGAAACATTGTTAAATTCCCATTTTGACGTCCAACGCCCGCAAAAATAAGTATAAAAAACACACACACACACACACCCCCCGATGAAAAAATGCTCTGAATTGCGCATCAAATTTGCGATTCACGATGCCCCTTCGATGGGCTCGTCCTCCGACCCTTGACTCAATTAGCACCTCTCCACGGGCCGCAGGCCGTTATGCTACCCCGAATGGAAAATGCTCGAGGAAAAACACAGCACCAACCCCAACACACACACACCCACGCAACGACACAATGTGACAGGGTATTTTTTTGAGTGCAGATTTTATCGGCATTCATCATCGCGTGGGACGTTTGAGGGAGGTTTTGGTTTTTTTTTTTTTGTTCACCCTGGTTCGTTCATTTTCCCCGGTCCTGTTGAGGCATTCAACATTCGATTCGATCGAGAAAAAAAACACACTCACAACTTCCAGGACACATTCCGGATGGCATCGGAAACAGAGGGTCGAGTGAAAACGTTCGCCGTGGTGAATTGGGGTTTCGGGTAGAAAAAAGGAAAAAAGAACACGTGGAACAAAAAATGGGAAAATCCAACATATCACCACCGGCCCATCGGCGGACGCACCATTTCGATCCAGACAGAACGATTCGCAATGGAGATAGACAGTTCGTCAGACGATGCCCGACAGGCCCAACACACCCAACTGACGGGCCCGGCAGACGAATGCTTCGGCAACAATACGTTCGATCCAGGACGGCGCCATTAATTCTGCCCGCCGGCGCAGTTTTCCAAAAATTCGTAAAGTCATAACACATCCATCGGAATGCGATCTATCATCGCCGCACATTTACATTTGTGTTGTGTAGCGCTTTTTCTTCCTACGTAGGGTTTTTTTTTTGTTTTAAAACAATTTTGAAAGCAGTTTGGATTTCATTCCTCTCATTATCGATTGAGTGACTGCCTTCAGGCATTATTTAGAATGAATTTAAACTTTCCTGTTAGCAACGCTCTACGGTCGTTGTCAGTTGAGAACGGACACAAATAGCTGAAACAATAGTATTGGCCAAGCACAAAGAGAAATTTTGCCAAGCACAAGCCGAGATGAAATTTTATTTTTCATAAAAAGAATTCGCTTAACTATTCATATACATCACGGGATGAAAAAAGTGTTCCCAAGGTGAAAATTCATTACTTTTATTGAATCTATTTCATTAGAATATTTTTCCAGTCCCTTTACTTAGTTGGTAAATTCACAGTGAATTGAGCAAGGCATGTGGAATAAAAGTAATGGATGGAACTTTTCAATGTACAATACTTCATTTTTTAGTTGAAAGTTTATTTTATGTAATTCAATGCCAAGTCAGATCGTCAACGTCAAACATTATTGCCTGAAAAATGTTGCTTTAGATGCCAAATTTAGCACATAATTTTGTACATTTCGCTTGACCATAATTCTTCAGCGGTAAATTATACTCAGTGGCAAATGTGTAGAAACATTAAACATTTAATACATGTTTGTTTCCGATTGAATAACTCTAAAATCTTTTTTTTCTGTAAATCTTCAACCCGGATTATATACCGGACCATTCTTTTATTATTTCGCTATGGTGCTTAGCATTTATTTCTATAGGATACATTATAATAATTATTGTACGTCTGATTCCGTTCCAATATACTTCATCGGAAAAGGTTGAAAAATTCTACAGAATATTTGTTTAAGTAAAAATTTTACGAACTTGGCCCTTTGATGTTCGGGGCTCCCCGTGGCCGCTCAATCCGCGCACCGTTAAATCCGCCACTGATTATACTTCAATTTGCATCGTAAACCCGCTAGACATTTCCTAATGGTTTCTCTCAAAACTCCTGAGCGCTCACAAAAAAACTCCTCATTTTTTTATGGGCGGCCTGTAACAAAATTAGGGAATTGTTCAAGCACTCGGGCAGTTTTTCCAGCAGAATTACTGTAACAGACCGCTTCGGCCCGTACAAAAATGAGGCATTTTTCGTTCGCATTAAGGAGTTTTTGAGGGGAATCGTTAGGAAATGTCCAGCGGGAATTACTCTTTTAAAGTTATGTTGATTGAAAATGAATTTAATTTGAACTACACCAGTTGGTTCGCAGAGCACATCCCCGAGGAAAAGGACACTTTAAACTCGAAACGTTCTTCTAATTGCATCGTTTTACTACCCATTCTTCTTGCCCCCCTTTTTGGCGAACCACAATTTAAATTCATCCCATTGCGGTTGCACAAAAAAGGACCAGGATCTACACCATCCTTTTTTAGAACTGGCTAACAAATGATGATCCTACCGTGTTACTAATCAACCACAAACACGCGCACACACAGTCACACAAACACTACCCAATCGATGTTTCTCCGCCTTTATCGGATTAAATCGACCACTCCGATCCGGGGCCGGTGTTGCCGTGCGAAAAGCGGCCCAACCCAGAAAAACCGCTCCCGTACCCTCGTAACAAACGGCCCAACAACCATGTAATCATCATCTTACAATGAAGTAATTCGTCCGGGATACCCTTTTTTTCTGCCAACTTAGCTCTCCACCGGAGCGCAAACCCGATCTGGCCCCGTCGATGGTCGAAAGGGGGCTCTGATTACCGGCCTTCGGTAGTTGGTTGTTGTAGATTCGAAAACTCCGATCCGAAAACTTCGAGGGCCATTCACTCGCCGTCGAATAGCGCTGTGCTCGGTGAGCTGAACGGGAGGACCAAACCGAAAAATTGTAGGAAGTAAAAAAGTACTAACAAAAGGCCCTCGCAGAAAAAAAACACATCTTTTCGGTCACCTTCGTCAAACACATGCACCTCGTTCCAAGCACACAGGGAAAGAAGATCTTTCTGGTCAAGGGCTTTGCACCTTTTTGCCACTTTCGTGAACCTTGATTAAGTGTAAGTTATTTATCCGTTCCACGTCGGTAGAGCGCTGTGCAGAATGGTTAAGCGTGTTCCTTGGAAGGATACCTTTGGAGAACGAAAACCCGTACATGCACGACACCCAGGAATGTGAACCCTCCGGAGGGGCGAAGGAGGAAAAGTGTACGAACGGTGGGGCACCGAGGTCAGATTTATTTATTCTGATCAATCTCCTTGCGGAGTGTGTGCGGTCGCATGTTATCCAGCAATCGAATCCGATCAAAGGCTCGTGACATGGCGCAATCCATATTTGGTTCGTGAATGAACTCTCACGCATACCTTGGCGAAAAAATCAATCCATTAGAATGCAGTAAATCGTAGATCGAGGAAAGCCATGCCTCTACCGTACCGACGCCACCAGAGACCACCTTAAGTTGTATTTACACCGCACGGTTTACAGAATAATCCAATGATAAAGGAACGGCTCAGAATGGTAAAACATAAATACACATTACCTGAGCCGAACCCCAAACGGATGCCGAGTCTCCAATTCGGCCCAATTGTGTTCTACAATCAAGACAGATAGTTTATTTGCTGTGTGACTCTAAATCGAATCCTAATGCGGCCTTTCTGGCCGTTTGCGACAAAAGGCACCCCGTAATTTTGTCGATCGATTTTGTAATCCTTTCGGTAGCCTAATGAAAGGTAATTGTTCGAACAAACCAGAACCAGAATTTGAAGAAACAAGCCCAGAACGTGCGTTCTCGAAAAGCTGTGCCATATTTTTGGATCATTCGGAACTCCCTTTACATTCGTCCGGACAAAATGGACTATTAACAATTGGGCAAAACCTGGACAGAACCACTCGAACTCCGGCGCCTTAATGGTGTTTATGAATTTTTCGTGCCCCCTCCCGTTTCCATTGCAGCGGCCAAAGGTATCAGCATCTTCAGCGCATGACGGGCACATCGCTTGCCTTGTTTTGGTGCCCGAGTGGCTGCTTAATTCTTCCCCGTAAGCTCGACCCAGCCGGGAAGAACCGGGGAGACTGTACATCACACCGGTTCCAATCTAATTAGTGACTCCTGGAGCTGCATCTTTTGACCTGCCCGGGCGATAGCGTTGGTCCGGCGTAAGGCCGGGGCATTGTAGAGCGATAAAAATTTCATGCACGACCCCGAGAAGCAGCAGCAGCCAATCGGGAACCACAAAATCCTTGCAATCCTGGTGCAAACGACGGGGACGGGGTTCATAAAGAAACGGAGACTCTGGCATGGAAGGGCCTAACGGAGACATTAGTAAGAATCGGTACTAATTCCACCCGAGTGTGGCGTGGTCCGGGCATGCACTGGGGAAAAACATTTGTATTCATTAGCCGTAAGGGTCCGCCACCGTTGGTGGTGGAGGGTTGGAGGATCCAGGGAGAGACCGGGAAACCGGTGTTGCTGACCAATATTGTTGTTATTACCAAGTTCCTTTCCTTTGTGTGCGCGATGCGAAGGGCAAAGCCGGGCTGGCAAAGATGCCGTACACTTCTATTTAACATTCTTGGCCCACATTCCAGTTCGGGCGCCGGGCGAAGAATTGTGTGAGAGTAGGTTCAAGGTAGGTGGCTGCAAAAATCTCGCAGGCTTAGGCATCGGGGCACGAGGCGGCACGAAGTTCTGGTGCAAAATGCGATTAGAACGGAACGTCCGGTTGGTTTCGGTGTATCACGTAGATGCGAGGAAGCTTCCTCTTCAATAGACATGCAGCTATGCTTGTAGCTTCCAGCCAACAATGGCTCCGTTCTGGCCTTTGTCTTGCACTTTGATTGCGGCCAAACTACATATTGTTGAAGGAAGGTCTGCATGCTTTTCCCGTGCCTTTTTCCCGAGGCATTCGGGCAATCATTTGAACTTGCCTTGAGGGGGGAAAAGTGAATTTTACAAGCCCATCCGGTCATCCGTACCGCATCGAGCATTATATTTTGCATTTCGATAATGCTATTATATGGCTTCGGTCCGAGTCGGGGGCGAATAATAGCACAAATCATCGAGCATCACCGGAACGACACGCACTCACACGTACTCCCACTTTTGGCGCTTTTTCCTTTCCCCCAGGACCACCTTCACCGCCTACCAGCTCGAGGAGTTGGAGCACGCGTTCGAGCGGGCCCCCTACCCGGATGTCTTTGCCCGCGAGGAGCTCGCCCTCAAGCTGAACCTGAGCGAGTCGCGGGTGCAGGTGTGGTTCCAGGTGAGTAATGCACGCTTTTCCCCCGCAATGGTGCCTCCTAATGGGCCCCGCTCGTTCGATTGCTTTCCACAGAACCGGCGGGCGAAGTGGCGCAAACGGGAGCCGCCCCGGAAGTCGGCGTACCTTGGCAACAACAGCCCGTCGGCGCCGCTGAACGGTCCGATCGGTACGACGTTCGGGCAGTTTCCGCAGACCGCGACGGTGACGCCGCCGGGCAGCGTCGACAGCTGGTCCACCTACCAGGCACCGTACGAGCTCGGGCCGCACATTAACCTGCTGTCGCCGGCCGTCAGCCCGTACGGGTCGTACAGCACCCAATACGGTACTTACATGCCCGAAAGTCACATGTTCCCGGTGCGGCAGCACTTCGACTACGGCAGTCCGTCGCGGGCGGGCGTCGGCGAGCCGGGTGCGGACGAGCCGGGACCCCACCAGCAGCACCAGCATCAGCATCCGCACCACGGCCACCACGCCCACCACCATGCGTCCCAGCAGCACCAGCAGCACCAGCAGCATCAACAGCAGCAGCAGCAGCACCACAAGCCGGACCACTATGCGCCGCTCGACGACAAGTTCGACACGCACTGCACGGCCGGACTTCCCGATGGGTGAGTACGCGGGGGGAGAGAGGGGAGGGAGGGGATGCTTCTATCGGAAATGAAACAATTCCTACGATTATTTACGGAGATTTAGAGACAATCCACTGTGACAGGGGGGACATGTACTGTCCCGGCTCGGAACCGGGAACCCCCGTCGATGACAACGACGGCGAGTGAGGTCCGGGCGTCATCCTTCCGGAAGTAGATTGATGGGGCCACTATATGGGTCACACCGGGGATGTGTCTGTGTGTGTGCGATTGCGCATATGTGCCACACGTGGACAAATAAACCCACGTCGTTCCGTCCGTTCTACCTTGCCCGTGGATTCTCTGTTGCTGCGTAGGGCTATTGTGATTGTGGGACTATCCTACCATGGTACAAAGGTGAGCAGTTACGGACCAAAGGAATGGTCCTGAGTCCAGTCCGGTGATAAACCCGCTTCCGACCAGACAATGGCTCTAGGATGCCTCAAGGGTTTGCTATAACTTAATTATTCCCATTCTCGTTGGCTGAAGGATCTAGGAGCTGAAGGGCTCTAAGGAGGAAGTTCGTACAAGGATTAAGGTTATTTATGGGATTTAAAGGAAGGATTTTATGTAACAAAAAAACTACAAGCTAGTTGTAGTTACTTTGTCGGTTGCATGCAAGAGTTGAACGAACGCTCAAATATGTGGCTATCTACATTCTCTCACTATAAAAACAGTTCTCCATCACTGCCCACCGGTTTAAACACAATCCATCCGACAGTCCAATGCCTCGGGCAACCTTTCAAAACCCTCATTCATCGTGACGGCCGATGAGAAAATCTCTCCTGCCAAGTCTGCACCGGTTGGTCGTCCTTTCACTCCAGTGAGCTTAGTTGGCTGAAACGCACTGTTGGCTAATTTTAATCATACAACTGCGTATGACGACGTACCTGATGGAGTCACCTAGCATTGGCATGGTATGTTAGCTTTGATGGCCTTTGGAATTACAATTTCCACGAAGCGCATCGGTACCGATGAAATTCGACGCAACGCAGCATAAAAGAGCGCTGCAACGGGAAACGTTGGTTTCTTTTTCCAGGAAACCTACAAAAATTAGACATGACCGATGCAGGAAATACGCTTATCAGATTTGAGGAATTTATTCAATCCGGCAGTGGATGATTTAGTTGATTTTCAACGCTTTGACCGGAAGCTAACTTTTGGTTGGAAAATCGCAGCGATATTCAGTAAACTATGAATGCATGCTGCATACGCGGAATGCACTTAGGAAAAAACAAGGAAATTGGAAAATATGGGCATATGCTAGAAATATTATGCTGATCCTTGACCAGATTATGCTTGACCAGTATATGTATCATACTAAACGATAATGAAGCCCGACTAGGATGGATCATTTCTAGTTAGTATTTAAAAAACATTCACGCCCCATATTATTTTGTATTAAATTTCATGTAGCACCGACTATGGTCAAGAATTATTTTAGCTTGAAAATGTTTCATTTGCTCAGTCGAATAAAATCAATTAATAATAAAAATATATAATTCTCTTTAAAAAAAGTACAACGAGATACTCTAACCTTTTATGCCTTTATGTGTAATTATGTGCAATAAGTGCAATAGTATGAAATTATTGCGTTTCATTTTAACAGGATGTAAATGATCTCGTCCTAATGATCCATGCGTGTAAATATTTCATGACATAATTAAAACTATTTGCATATCTTTTTGTGTAAATGATTAGCATAGCGTAACACTGTTCGCTGGACAAGCGCAATTAATAACAGTGATATTTAATGCCTCAGTGCATTTAACGCATAAGTGCATTTAAGATGTATGAAATTTAATATAATTGAATGTAATTGTTTTTTTGTTCTCCAAACGAAATGACTGATTGTAAAAACTAATTCAAATAATCTCAAATCATGTTTATTTATGCACGATCTCTAATCATCATTACCATTGACGATTTATCGCCCCGAATCGAATCCCTCTGTGAACAAACCCTGCAGTATGACACAAAATTGTGTCAACACAAAATTGCACTTTTCGAAGAGTATTTCTTTTCAACACAAGAGGATCATGTGAGATATTTGAACCGCAGTATCTTCTAGTATCGTTACATATCATGCAACCTGCAGGTGTTCTCATGATCAGCCAATTTCGTACATCAAAACACGACCCCTGACCAATCAAATTCTGCACCAAAACCTTACGAAATGCTAAAGTTCTAACGAGCACAACTAATAGATACTGTCCGGCTTTTTCCCAGCCATCATGTTCACAATCAACAATTACAATCTCGATTGTTTCATCTCTTGCTGCGATGCCTTCTTCTCCTCATTTTTCATCGCTCGTACTTCATAGCTTTACAGTACGTTTTTTTCAACCAGCACCAATCAAAATGTTCGCTCGTTTGTTCGTGCAAGCGAGGCGCTGCAATAGTTTGTAGTGAAAATATAATCGAAATTTGATCAGACTATCGCAGATGAACTACCGGCATGTGAGTAACATTTGTAACCCCCCCCCCCATTTTGAACCACAACCTTCCACATCCGGCCAGCACGTGGCCCACACAAGTGGGAAAGCACATCATAACACAGAACTCGGAAAAACCTAACCGAACAGCTGCACCTTTTTACTCTCGTCCAACGGAGCTTTCACATATCTTGCCGGACGGACGACGGGTGGATTCGTGGTGGAGAAGTCCTGTTACCGATGAGCATTTTGCGACTGGCAAGTGTACTAAGAATTCATGCTGGGAGGGCAAACTTTCCCCAACCGGTCTACACCCCTCAGCATCCCTCTTTCTTTACAACAGGCCATCATCAATACGAGTTCAAGTTTTTCCTAGCCCCTTTTTGCCTGGATATCGATAAATTGTTGGAGACTTTTTCGGAACAAAGTTCGACGCTTTCTTTCAAACTCCTTGCCCGGAAAGACTCATCCATCTTATTCCATTTCCAACTATTTTTCCGATGCTGCGGGTACCGGGAACTGGAACAACGGCAAACTGACGTCCAGTTGTGTACGCCCTCTTCTAAAATAAAAAAAGAAAGGCCACTATTTGGGAACCGAGCAGCGAACCTGACCAAAGTGGACGTAGTGCCGTTCCGCAACGTGCAACTTTCAAACACTCGAAACGAAAAAAAAAAACAAACAACTACAGCTAAAGTGACGGGTTTCGGGGTGGGATGTTCCATCGATTCCGATGTGTGTGAAGGATTCACCAGTTCGCAGCTTTGCAGCGACACAGGATGCAACTTCTTGTGCAAAGTCCGGGAACTTTGTTTGCATTTCAAACACCTACCAGAGGAAGTACAACTGAACCGACGGAGCGTTGGCCATTCGTAGTCTTCATTACAAGTCGAACTCGCAAACTGCAAACGGCAACTGCAACTTCGGGTGCAACAAATGGTGATCACAACTGGTTGAGGAGCGCATTGTCTTCGGTAGTGGGGAGGGAAGGAGGGAGGGAGGGTGCAAACGGAAAATTGGAAAAACGGAACCGTGCGAAAGTTTGTCCCGAGCTTGTTTCTTTGTCGGTAACATTTGTTGCTCCCCAACTGATGAAGTTGCAGCAAGTCTTTACGAGCTGCAAAGGGTCATCCCGGTCGCCACCCGCTCACTGACTGACTCGTTCACGATCTCGCCGGTGGCCGATAATGAACGACAGAAGAAAATCCCCAAGTAAACATACACACACACAGTTGCAAACAATGGAGTTCTGATTTTCTCCCATCTCTGTTTGCTCGCCCCCTCCTCAGCGCTATTTGTAAGTCGCCAACAGATAATGGTACTTGAGTAAATGAATCCTGTTTAACCTTCGCCTCGGTTGTAATTTGAGCGCCGGTAGAAAGGTGGAAAAGATCGCTTTGACTGTTCGGCTGTGAAATTCGTGTACTCCTCACTTTGCGTGAAGAGCGTGAAAAACGTTGATGGCCCTATCTACTATGCTGCTGTGTGAAGATAATTAAAATTTTCCAGCAACTTACAAACTGTGAAACTGTCAACCTCTGTGATGGGGAGGGAGGGAGGGAGGGGGGGATTCAAGGAAAGCGAAGTCACTTTAGTCGGCTCTTTCTCGTGTCCACTTGAACTGAATTTATCTCCTTCCGGAACCGGATGTCCTCCCTAATATCGCGATAATGAGCACAGTCGGAAGCAACCGAGAACTATCAAAGTTTGATTGTTTGAAAAAAAAAAGTTCCTACAGAAGTACTTAAGCAATACGGTAGGAAATTAATCATCTTCGTGCGTTTGCTGAAGAGCGCATTAGGGAGAGATTTTAATTAAACGCTCATTGAAGAACTATAATTGAACAACATGGGTGGCAAATTGAGCGATCGAACCAGAGATTAAACATGACAAAGTACAGTGTTTCATTTCAATTTGCAATCATTTGAGAATGGTACTACTTAACTTGACTTGGGAAACTAATATGGATTTTTTTATTTGAATAAACAAAGTTCATAAAGAATAATTAAAAAGCTATGTGAAACGGATTGATTCTTAGATAACAAGGATATAATCTGTCATCGACATTTTTTTCCATATTTGATACGGATTTGGTTTTTTATTCGTTTTGAAAAATAAAACAATATTCCAATTTTGGAACATAACTTACACGAAGTGATTTCCCATGAACCCTGGCCAACTTGCTCTAATTTTTGCCAAAGTAAGTAGCACAAGTACCCATCAATACTTAGATTAATGAAAGATGTTTTGAACAGATCAATAACGCAAACATAAACAAGGACCAGAAACTGTTGAAATATATTGCTAATATGAAGTAAGTCGTGAATTTTATGATGGCAAAGTCTGGGAAAATCTTGTCAAATCGCTAAAGAGGGTTATGATAAGAAACTATAAATCTACGTTATTAAGGTTCGAATTTATTTATACACGATATTCGATCCCCAAACTGAGAACATGAGAAAACACCAACGCCTTTTTTGGCGAACCCTGTCGTAAAATTCCTGCAAGCATAAAATAAAAAGGAAGTGTACATACTTCCTTTCAACGACTTACTTGAAAACTACTCCCACTCCTCCCTTCTCATGTTTTAAGAGCGGGTCACCTTTCCGTACGAACGCCACGTAGCTCAATTTTTCACGATTTAAAAAATGCTCCTTTCTTCTACATATCACCAACGTTTCCCTTCTTTTCGCAACTCTTTCGCAGTCTCACGAACGGCAAGTACGTCGACGACACGAAGTACATTCACGCGGTCGACGTGCACTACAATCCGGACGCCGATCCAAAGTACGGCACTTGCCACCAGCTGGAAGATCCGGCGATGAAAGCTCACTACGGACCGCCACAGCAGACGCAGCAGCCTCCATCGCAGCAGCAGCAGCAGCAAACTCAGCAGCAGCAGCAGCAAGGTCAGTGTCAACCCGTCGGCGTGGACGACCCGGACGGGCTCGGTTTGGTGAAGGCGGAGGAGAGTGTAACCCACAGCTACGTACTTCCCTCTTTTTTGCCCTGATCGAGAGCATCAGAAAGGGTTCACAAGCATCATCATCATCGACGTCATCATCATCATCATCCTCGTCGTTCTCATCGTCGCTCCATTTGAGGCACCCGAATCGATCACGGTTCGACCAGTTCCGATCCCACTTCCACTAGGTTTCCCTGTCCCAATCCCCGCGTTCCTGCCTCCCGTTCGCTCCAGACACTCCCGTGGCTAACCGAGGAAAATCCTTTATTTCACCGTGATTGCTTTATCTCGAGGTTCGGTATTTGTTTGGGACTGCATTCATCTTCCTTTGTTAATCCTGCCGAACCAAACCGAACCGACCGACCGGTTTCATTATTCATCACTCACCCGTTTGACTATAGGGCGTATAGTGCTTCGGTTGGTTTTCGATCGTTTGTGGATCTATATATGTGTGTGCGTGTGTGCATGTGGGAAACAACCTTCCGGAAAATTTTCAAAAGGGTATAAAAGCAGTAAGACTCAATTGCCACAATTGAAACACCGATATCAGCTAGGATGTTTGGAACTATGTGCTCATCCCTAATTGGTAGTATTGAGGTTAGTTACTCAAGGAATGTGTTTTAAAATTATTTTTAAACTCTTAAAAATAATCCTTTAGGTCTTTTTAAATAAACCCTCCTTCGATACTAATGTGACGAATTAAAAGAGTGCTCTTAAGCCCCTCTCTTGATATCGACACAAGAGCTTAGCTGTTGCTTTCCGTATCGTATGAAATTCCGGAAAACCAGAAAATCGGAGTTGCTCGAAAAAAAGGCGAGCGAAAACACCTGCAATTTTAGGCAGAAAAGCTTCTCACCCACTCAGGTCCACTTTTCCGGTCTAATCAAATCAAACACTACGGCGTACCCCGAAGCAACACTTTCTGGGCAGTCGTTTGGCAAAATACCACTCGTTAGGTGGGGGGAGGGGGTGGTGTGTGGTTGAAAGAAGGGAAAGCACAACAAGTGTGCGTGTTTTTTTTTTTAATTTTCTTTTATCCAGGGCTATTGACGGGGGGTGTTGAGAATAAGGTAAAACCCACACACTAAAGGGAGATTTCCAGCGTTCCCGGGTCGTTTGTTTTAGTTTTCCCCCCACTTTTGAATTTTCATCCGTGTGCTTTTTTTCTATTGTGCTTTTAAACCATTCCAATAAGGTTTCTCTGACTCTGGACTAATAAATAAACCGATGGGAACCACCGGAGAGAGGCTCCCGCACGCAACCGGTTGGGCCGTGATTTATCGACACCACCCGGTGTGTCGGGCCGGGCTGGTTGGCTGGCTTTTCCTGGTCGATCGGAAAAACTTTACCCCCCTCCCGCTCTGCCAGAGTTGCTTCCGTAGCGGCCGCTGTGATCTCGAACGTCTGAGGGATCGATAATTTCGGTTACGGCCCGTGACCACACACATATAAAACCGATCAACCGCACACCGGCGAAGAGCGTGGTGTGCGCTTGCTTGTGAACGTGCTCCATCAAAGACTGTGGAAACCCCAAAATGTCGGTGTTTTCCCCGATTCTCCCAGCTGGATGGAATAAGTTTGACCGTTCTTCACCCGATAGCGGTTGGGGCAGATAACAGGGAGCAAAAATAGAAGTAAATTAAATTTTTCTTTTTCGAAAAACATTAAAAACAAATTTCACTAAACAGCGCTTCCGGCAAATTAAAAAAAAAACAACAGTCGACCCAAAATTCACTCACCCCCCCAAACGCTGTGAGGAAAGCGCGATCGGAAAACATTTCGCACGGAAAATCCTTCCCCTATCCACCTTAGAAGGGCCACCGGTCCGGTTGCGAATGGTGGAAAAACCGTTGGTGCGCCCCGGAAACACCGGAAACGGGGGAGGCCACCAACTGTCGGCGCCAACGACCGGCCGACTTCGCATGACCTACCCTTTGTTCCGGTTCAAAAGATTTGGCGGACGAAAAAAAAAGACGGCGAACAGCCACAGAAAAAGTACACGCGCTCCACCAGGTGAGGCTACGGGGTTTTGGTTTTCCCACCGCTTTCCCACCGGCTTCAAATACAATTTCGTGGCGGGGGAAAATTTTGTGTTTTTACTTTTCCCTACCCGCCCTTTCAACCCCCGCGATTGTTTCGCTCCGTTCGAGCGGGTCCAGTTTGGCGTCTTTCATTTTCCCAAATCAATCAACCATTCGCTGTACGTTTCCCGAAGTTTTCCATCTGCGCGCGCTCAATACTTTGGGGCTTTTTTTTTCCTGTAAGTTTCCGCCGATTCCTCTTTCCAACCACCGGTTCCCGGGTGGCTTAGGAAACATTTGGAGTCGTCGGAACAAATTTTACCCCAACCGGATACGTATGTGCTGGTGTCTATGGGGTATCCTTTTTGGGAAGCAAAATCCCGGAAGGATTCGTGTTTTTTTTAACACGGTGATATGCTTTATAGAAAGGGCGATTCGAAGAAACTCATGCATACAACGTCGGGGGTCTCGGGAGAGATTCAGTGAACCGGATGATGCTTCTAACATGTGCCGAAAATAGTCCCAACTCTTTGCAGCAAAAACCGTTCACCCTCCCGAAGGGTGTTTATTGATCGATGTTTATTTTAAAACATCAAGATGAAAGCTTATTTAAGGCGCACCTATTGAATTGCTCGGGACTGCAAAAAAATACCTCCACATGCGATCACTTGTATTGTTCCCTCGAGTCGTCACATTGTTACGGTCCACTAAGCACGTCGATAGGTTTTCTCGTACTTGTTTTCCTCAAAAACTTAATTAAACTAAAGTGCCATCCCGAATCGTTGAATAGTTTTTAAAGCTGATTCTATTAAAGGTAAAATGGTCAAGCATCTACTTTCCCCGAAGGCCGGAAGGGCGGTCTAACCTCTCCCGAACGCACTAGGGCACCTTGCGCCTTGATACACCTTCCCATCGGTGCGAGCCCTTTGACCATTAATTAACATCCCACTTTAGCGTCCGTCCCGAAGTCGTATGTTTTTCCTTCACTGGAAAGTATGAGTTTTGGAGAGCGAAAATAACAAAAAAAAAACGAACGAAACTCAAAGGAAAGCGTACACTTGGCCTGATGACTTTGAAGTTTTCCATCATATCGACGGACAATAGGCCCATTTTCCCGGCGGCCGGGCCATACCGGACATCCTGTCCCAAAAGAAAGACCGGCAACATGGGTCAAAATGTGTATTTGTTAGTTTTTTAGCTTTCGTACCAAACCGGGGCCCCTTTTCAACCTCTCGAATCTTAGGTAAACAACCGTTCGGGAAAGTTTTTCACCCACCGAACGGGTTTCGGCCCCCGAGGCGGCCCAATGCCGGCCAGCAACAGTTGGTAGTTTGGTTGTTGTGTAATTGAGGCCACAACGTGCCTAAAACTGCTCGTATGAGACCCGGGGCTGATATCGGGACCCGGGACGGGGCGGTTTGGAAAAGTTTAATTCTCCACGGATCGGTACCCGGGGCGGCGGGTCTTTTGGGGGGCACCGTGTGTATGTGTATGTGTGTATGCTCCGAAAGGTTCGTGAGTTTTAGATGGGTATATTTTTTTATGCCTCCTGTCGATTCTCTGCAGACTCGAATTTCATCCCAACGGAACGCAAGAATCTAATAGAAAGTCCGAAGCAAACACCCAAAGGCTTTGGAGTTGTTTACCACGCCATCTTCTCCGTTCACTATCGGGATTGGTTCTGTTCTGCCTCTTTCCCACAACTCCCTCCCACTACTTTCCAACTATCGTCATCATCATCATCCTCATCCTCATCACACATCGAAAACGCTTGTGAACCCTTATTGTTTGCTCTCAGTATCAACAAACTACATAAATTGCGCATAAAGCACAGGCGATCACAAATCGCACCAAGCCCTGGCCCGGGCGAAGCGGCGTGCTGTGTAATATAGGCCATATTTATTTGAGATCGACTCTCTCACGCCAATCCCATCCTTCCACGCCGCGGACGATATTTATTGATCCGCTCGGAAATGAACCGTGAACCAGCGCCTCAGTGCGAGGGTGTACACGGGCGGATCCAGGGAACGGAGGAGCGGGGAGGGGGGATGATAAATACATTGTAGAGGACAAAGCAGAAAAATTGAAATGAAAGAAGGATAAAAAAAAAAACAACGAAACCGATTTCGCAACCAAGCCGAGTAGAGTTGAAGTCGTAGTAATCGATTTCCGGGTGGATTCTTTGCGATGTTTAAAACGAAAGCTCGAATGAAGCGAAACAAAAAACGAACTCCGGTAGAATGTAGCCAGCGTTATTTAAGTGAAACGGAGGAGAAATTGATTCCGATGTACAAAGGGATGGAAAAGAGATGAATTCCAGTGCCATTTAAATGCGATCGACAAGCTGCAGCTAGTAAAGCAAATACGCGTAGTTCGCGATAAAAGCGAGCGAGCGAATGAAAAAGCGAAAATCAATTAGAACAAAAACATGAAGGAAGGAAAGAAAAGTCCTTAACGCTTAAGTTCCTACAGAGTGTCATATATATATAAATATATATATATATATTTTTTGTTTTGTATTCTATCTATGAAGCATTAGAGTTTACGATACTAGCATAAGTTCCGTTTATAGCCCTAGTCCCTTCGACAGCAAACATCACGACGTTCTTCCACCAGCTCGGGCTTAAGTATACCCGTTCCGGATGGGATTAGACCTAGGAGTAGCGTTAAGGAAACGAAAACGGTTCGACAAAATTGGCAGAACGAGCGTAAAAGAGTTGTTTTCGTTTCGGTCCGCAAAGAACCGCAATCGAAACGGGGCCGGTATTGTCGATCGTTTCGTTACAGCACAAGGCAAGTTGATTAGAAAGTTGGCGAGCGCAATCGGAGGGAGCGTGAAAACTGAGGAAAATTACTTGTACATACGGTTTCCACAAACACACCGCAAGTGCCCACACATCAACAGTGTCATGGCGCAACGATGCGAATGTGTCCGAATCCACTTTTCCACCCCACCCCGATCGTCGTTAGGTGACGAAAAGTGGCTAACAAACTCAGAACTCCAGAACGTGCCGAAAGTGCCTTACGGGAATGTAAATTGAATTCCTCCGAGCGCAAAGACAACCACCTATGATGCTCCGCCAAATCGTTGATTGCATGCACTCGGTGGCAGTAGCAGGAAAAATAAATAGATAAAAAAAGGAGCCAAACTCCCTCAGGAACTCCCCAATCCAGCCCGCCGGGCGATTTCAGGGAACGGGCCTAGTGGCATCGTCCGAGTAGCTGTTTGCCTGCACGAGCTAATAATTTGCATTTCGGTCCATAAAATGCTCCATTTCGGAGTAAAGTATTCTTTGAGCCAATGCCACGCTCCTGCAGGCACACACTATCAAAGTAAAACTAACGCTCTTCCGGCAAACTCGGTTTGGCTCGGATGTTTTCCGGATCGTACACATGCGCCCCCCCTCTCTCTCCTTCCCCTATTCGACCACCTTTCTTCGTTGCCACTCACCTTCGACGCGCAGCCGGGGAGCAGTAAAATTGTTTAAATCTAGTTTATATGTAAATAGATGCCACAACACGTGTAGCAGTGCCTCCGCCGCAAACTTCCGCCCGACCGCCCGTAGGAGTTCCCGGGAGTGGAGGATGTGAACAGATTTCATGGGCTTCCCACCATCCCACAATTATCATTCCACCCGGCGATGATGGGCATAATCATCGAGATAATCAGGAGTCGTGCAATGGAAGGATTCACCATATCCGCCATCTCCACCCGCATTCTCTTCTCCCCGTCTACTCACGATTTACACGATACTGTTTAGATTATAAATGTACACCTCGATTTGTGCGAGCGGAATATCAAAACTATGGCAACAGCGCCATACGAGCGGATGACGAGCTCCTAGCGAATCACGGATAGAACCGTTCCGGAAGCGAAGTTGTTGCTACAGCGGTATATTATATAGCCGGAACTAAATTAAACATTCCGCGGGAGATGAAACTAGCTGGCCTTGGGCGAACCATTGCTCAGCTTGTGGTGGTTGGTGTTGCTAGTGTGTGTTTATTTCAACGTAAGTGTAAGCAGATAATCGATGTAGCAAAGGTGGCCTTACATTTGCTGGTTGCGCTTTTCTTTCATTTTTTTTTTCGCAAACCAATGGTAGTTCGTTAAGTCCGTTTTAACGTAAGCCTTTTATGTATTTTATTGTAGAACAATTTTGTGACAATTTATTAAAGAAAAAAATACAGAGATTTTAAATATACTACATAGCTTGTCAATGTACAACAAATAACGAATTTAATCCAACAATAGGTCACAAATCTAATTAACGTAATCCGAAAATCAAATCAACATCGTCATTTGTTGTGCTACAGTATTGATACTTCGCTTTAAATAAATATCATTTCTATCTCCTACAAAACAATAATTCTCATTGATCTGGCGCTCAAACGCATCTCTCTTTTTAGTCACAATAAACTATCAACATAAATATTGTTTATACGCTTCTACTTCTCTTAATGTTTTCCAAAGTCCGAAAGAATCTTTTACAAACTTTCACAGAGCAACGTAGTGGAATGGTAAGGAAATTATCAGACCACGAAGGAAATATTAACTCACTGTAGAAAATGCAGTTCTAGTGACTTGCTAACTTATGGAGTTGGTTAATGCAAGAACCTAAATGACTCTTTGCATCGATTTTGCAATTCATGTGGTCTAAAGATCCTAGATGAATGGTTGAAAATGGTATTTTATAAATCAATATAAAGTTTTAATTTCCAGTTGCCCATCATTTCAACAAGCTCAGAAATTTCAATATTTTACCGTTGAAACCTCTGGCTTGGCTTATATAGAGAGAACTCTTTTTGAGTCATGGAAATTCAAAATTAATTTGCTTCATATAAATTTTTCTACAAGAGGGGTTTTCTTGGAACGAAACCTATACGACATTTGTAGCAATATGAAGGCGCTTAATTTAACCCTCAGTGGATCAGCAGAATGCAATAATCATTTCGAAAGAAATTTTCTGTGGCACACCGCTTGTAAATGTAGGATAGTTTCCAACAACTCAAGCGCCAGCAACTTCATTCAAAGCTATCCAAAATAGTAGCTTAATATCAAATACCAACTGGAACGGTATCAAGGAATTACAGCTGCTAAGCGGAAAAGGTTCCGCAAACCAAAGGCAAACGAACCTGCTGGCATGGTGAGCTTCTGGGAATGGATAGAGCGAAATGGATTGGCTAGAATCGTCTCCGTGGTTTCTACCACCATGGAAATCACTACGAAGCACCGACGGTTTAGTTGGTAACAACCTATACCGTAACAAGCTTACTCTGTTTCTCTTCTTCTCTTTTTAGTGCTTGTGTTTATCTCTGGGTCCGCAGTGTAAGGCCCACCCGAGCATCCCAGCAGCGAGAGGAACGGGCCAATTATTTGGTGGAGAAGGTTGCCGTAAAGTTGTCAAACAGCAGTGATAGTGGATGGGTACAACAAACGATGGTGGCATCATTTGTCAAATCGGTCCCGTCCCGACCGGCCGGATGGGTTTGGGGTGGCTGCCGCCGGGATGTCTCGTGTGAACTCGGGACAGCGGAGGTCCACCGGGCACGACCGGAGCATATCTGGTGCAGTTGTAAACGTTGTACGGATTACTTCCATTACTCAAAACACGCAGTGAAACAAAATGTTCTACAAGCTATTCGGAGTATAACCCTTTTGCCCATTACATTCCCTCCTTTGAATTTGATGGGGTAGTTTTCATACGGTGCCAGTATCAGTCGACTGCGATGGCATTGTCATTTCATCATTCTGGAAAGGAAATTAAATAGTTGGGGCAGGACGATTTGTGTTTGTAGTTTGGTAAGTGATTCGCATTTAAAATAAATTCGTTTGCACCCATTTCAACCGTTTCCATAGACCCTCTTCAATGACGTTTCTTTACTTTTATTCATTCAATATAAATAGTAACGAGTAGCAAGCTGATAGTGTCTGCTGATAAATAAATGGGACTCTGCCATTGAAATGAAATAATAATTGGCTATCCACGTTAGCACCCCCGTGGGAAACGATAATACGGTATTATCTTTAAATGGTTGCATTTTAATAAGCTCGCCTTTATTCGACCGATTCATGCAAGCTGTCCAAGTATCATCGTGCCTGGTTCGTTGTGGCCCGGTACATTATTGCATGTCCCCCCAAAGAGCGAGAACAATTATCATTGTTCGATAATTCAATGGATGCACCCCTTGGTCGAAGCGATTGTGACCGCGGGGCGAGATTAGCCTTTCGAGCGCGCCTTTTCCGACACTTTCCACCGGTTCGTTGCGACCGACCGAACAGGCCAAAACCGACCCGGAACAAAATTTCAAACGACTGAATTGACCAATTCGTAACGCAGCACCGTATGGCACCGTACGCTGGAACTGGCAACTCATTCGCTCCGTTCGAGCCGTTTCGGTGTTGCCTTAATTTATTGGCCGGAAATTAAATTTTCGCGGCATCGACCGATAGAAAATTGGTCCAGTTCAATTAAATCACGTATTGTCGGGCAATTGTCGTCAATCGGCTTATTGTGTTTTCCAACCTTCACGGCAGGATCTAAGGGAGTCGGTCGGCGGTGTCCTTTGGAACTCGTGCACGGTGGGCAAGGTATAAAACGTTAGCCCTCATTGGGGCTTAAAAGAATAAGTTTTGTAAAAACAAGCAAAATAAAACAACAAAGCTTTCATCGACATACCAGATTAATAAAATTGAAACATATCAGTTTCATGTGAAACTGATGAATGAAAAGAATGGATGAAGGAGTCAAACATTGAACATCCAAAAAAAGTGAAAACATAAAAAAAAGAAAACGTTGAATATAAATAAACAATATCTATACTTTCATAACCTACGCTGAACGAAGTAAATAAGTGATACCACCAGGTTTTCCGGAAATATGTTCAGAATTTACCCAATTTAGAACTTTATTTCAATCAGTTTTGCCTATTTTCGGCGGTCGTAATTCTATGAACTTTAAAAATATATTGCTGAATATTAAAAAACTGTTTGAAACAATAAAACAGCACCAAATGCAATTTAAAGATTTCAATAGTATGCGAGGGACCCATTCTTTTGGAATAAGATTTCAATAAGCTTTAATTGGTGTTGAATCGAGTCGTTGAAAAAGAGGTAAATATCAAAACTGATCGTAAAATCTACCAATCTTACAGAAATCCGTACTAACGATGACGGATAAAAGAATAATTTATAGGGAAGCAACGAACCGGAGAAGAACAGCAAAACAAATTTGTGCAGAATTTTATAATGTACACAAATAGATGATTCATTATGAGATGGTGATTTGACAATTAAATGGTTGAGACCTACAACACTCAGCGGTTGTTTGCAACGTTGCCCGATTAAAGTATCCATTCTTGTTTCAATCTATTTTAGACACACGAAATGCCTTTTCAAGAGGGAAATAAATTCCAATGACCAATCACTTGCATGGTAGCTTCCCACTGTGCGATACAAAGATCACATCCCCAGGCAAAATTGGAAAAAAAAACTGCTACTATCACCCACCAGCAACGAACGGCATCCCTCCAATCTATGCAGGGGGAATGGAAATACCCACAACACTCTAAAACGGTCAAACTATTTGTGTGCTGTGGCAAAACGACTGGGCGCCTCCATCGATTGCATCGACGACAACCGGTTGAACTGTCACAAAACCATCCACCCCGTCAGCCCTTTGGTTTCGGCGGAAAAGTATCCTCATTAACGAACCCTAAACCCCAGCGCCCCTACGATCCACCTGCTGCCAAATGACTAAAACCACCGGATTGAAATGTCCCCCCCTCGTTCGATGAGCGTAACGAACGGCAGCGGCAGAAACGCATGGTACGATGATACTTGCCCGGCCGCTCGTTGTCCAAAAGTACCAGGTTGAAGGGCTTAAAAAGGCCAAAAGCCCCCGCCACCCACCGCACAACGCTAATTGAAACGCACTCTTCGCAGGCCCGGAAATCGAAACGCCGGCAAACCACGACGCCGATCCCACGGTCCGGAGTCGACTGACAACTGATGAATCGGGCGTGCGACCGTGTGTCTTGTGTGTGTGTGTGTGTATTGAATATTGGTTTGGAATTAATTTATTTTAGCTCTAATTTAACGTGCACCTTGCGCGCGGCCCGAACCTATGCTGCCGCGTTTGAAACCGAGGACGGGGTAGATATAATGGGTTGACAAAATTGCATTATGATGCAGCAGTCCCAGGGCGCACTGCTAGGCGTACGGCCTGCAGCATGCCGGATCGATTCCCTCTCGTGTTGGACGAACGCGGATGCCGTCGGGATCGGATGCAAAATCGGCTTTTTAATGCGCTGACACTAATGGTGTACGTTTTGTTGCTGTCACTCGCGTCCCGGGTTGAGTGGTCCCGCAGCTATCGGTGGACAGAGCCATCGAAGTGCATCGAGTCGGTTCGCTTCCGGGAGCGTAGCCGGCGAAGCCACTATGTCAGCATCGTTGTTTGCTTACTTCGCCCATCGCCAATCCGTGCGCGTGTGGAATCGGTGCGATTTTGCTAATATCCTACCGTGGGATGTCTCAAACCGGTCACTAGCTCCCTTCTCTCTTCTTCGCTTTCTGTTTCAGTGGCTTGCAACTTGATCAAAATAAATGGCTTTTACTTTAACTATCTATTTTTCAAAGAACATTTGAAAACAACACGTGAACCGATAACACAAAAGCACTTTCCAGAAAAAAACGGTTCTGGTAAAAACCATAAAAATGAGATTCAATAGTAATAGCAATAAACAATTCCTAATGCAAGAATGCCATACTTTCAAATATAATGGATGGTTAAATTGAGGCTACTCTAAAAGATACCGAATTTGATATATTTATATACTCTACCAAACAATTCAAAATTGTTGTATCAATATATGAGGTTCAATCTAATCTGTTAAATTAGATTACTTTTGAACTAGTTTACCTTAGGCCATACCATTAATTTACTTATAATGATCCGCGAGCAACTTTAATCGGAATTTACAGATAATTAGAAAACAAATACAGTTCGTAATGAAGTAAACCATTTTTTAATGATGTATACTATTTCAACAAAAATACTACTACTGTTTGTACTAAATATAACATATTTTGAGTACATGAAACGATCTAGTACACAGAGACAATTTTACTAATTTTTAACAAGAAACAGTTTTTCTCAAGAAAAGTTATTTGCTTTGAATTTTACTTACATCAACAAATAAGTTTTTTTTATATGGCACGACAACCCCAAGTGGGACAAGGCCTCTCTCCGAGGGGGGTTTTCGGTAACCGAAAGACGGTATATTATAAATCGGTGGTCAGCCGTACGTAATACCGGGGGGTGCCAGAACCGAGATTCGATCCCACACCTGTGGCGTGGTGTTTCCTTGCGCTACCGCTGCGCCATGGGTTCCCCCAACAGTAGAAAATGGAAAAACTTCACCAAAAAATATATGAGAATACATTTAGATGTTTCGTAACATCATTTGTGAAGCTTATACTTTTTTTTCAACATTTCCCTGCCCGAAAACAATGTTGCCGAATACTGCCCTCGATAACAGCTTGTCCGGATGAGCTCATGCTCATCCTAGTCCTCACTTCGTTGCGTTATCCCTCAGTTTCTTTTGCCTAATACCATGCGTTCACTAAATTGCTCCTCCTCTCCCCACTGCCACCCTCTACGAGGTTCGCATTCATTTCGGACCGGTCATGTTCCAAATCCTACCCCAATCAGGATCGGCATTCAAACTTGCATACCCGTTCATTAGTGCACCCGGGCACCACGGAATGGTGGGAACGGCCATTCCATCACACGATGGTTCGCCCGGTGGACAGCAACTCGCCCACTTGCCCTAGCGTCCCCTCTCGCTCCCTCTTGCCAGTCGAGTCCAGCCACCAAAAGCGCTCCATTAAATCAATCCGCCACGGTGACCGAACCGGGCCGACGGGTTTTCAGTGGTCCGTGTAAGCGAAAACCCTCCGTGCGGACAACACTTGAAACAAATTTCACTCCATTTCCGCCATTTTGGCTACAGCCAGAAAAAGAAAAACTACGACAGGTTGTCCATCCGGCCCGTGTGCTTTCGGCATCCCTCTACAGTGCTTTCGGCATCCGGTTCCACTGGACGGAGTCCGTTTGGGTTGAAAGGATAGTTGCATCGCCCTGCTGCAATTCCCCCTTAGCTCCACGTGATGGACAGACGAACGGACCGGTCAACATTATTATGGAGTGACCATTGCACTTGAACGGCAGCTCGGAGAAGGCCTCGGGCGACGAACAAATACGCTCCTTTCGATGGCAACGACGACGACGACGATGGTTTGCAGTTCGAGCCGCCCAATGGCCGTGTCAGACTGCGTACGGTTGGCCACGTGCTAGGAAGCAGACCGGAACACTGCCAACGACAGCTCCGGAACGGGCGACCTGACATGCACTTGGGCGCCCGGCTTGTAAATGGGATACCGGTAGAGCGCCCGTTCGATGGAACGCGATGGCTTTCTGCCTAATCTGACAATATTTTCCAACGACCGTCCCCCCCTCCCACTCGCCGCGGATGACCGTGGAAGCCCCCAGGGCGAAGGGCGAAGAGCTGCCGATGGGTCAGAGGTGCGTGCAAAAATCACTCGTTTCTTCCGTTTCATATTGCCGACATGGGCGCTTCACACAAATTGGGCTTATTCGATTCGGAACGAGTTAGACACGGTGTGTGTGTGTGTGTTCGTTTTTTTGTCTCCCCATGCTTCCGTCCGCCTTTCATTTGTATTATCATTTCGTTCAAAACCCAAAAAAAAAACAAGATGCCAACACTCCGGAAAACACTCTCGTGCACTGGCGGACCATGTTCCGGGGCATGTTTCGGGCGCGCGCGAGAATTGTTACCGATCTGCGCCAAAATAGGCCGGCACACGTGTTAGTTTTGCTCATCGTCCGTGCGGCAACATTTGGGCAAGCGAAACCGTTTGCATATTCGTTTGTCCGATCCGAATGGGGGCCGTATTACTTTCTTCTGGCGTTCTTTTTGTCTTCCACCCTCCCTGCTTCTGCCGCTCGTTATTATCTGTGCCGGCTCCCGATGGTCTCGGCATTAAGGGGGAGTACTGAATGAGAAGCTTTTTAAGCTCGTGTTTTTAAAGCTATTTCAATATTCCAAGTGGAAGCAGAAACATATAAATTTTGGTGGGAATACTTTGGTTTAAGGAAAAATAACTTCCAAATAAATTAAATCGTGAGTTTCTTGCAAAATTTTAAATAGATGTGCGTATTAAATTGATCAATAATGTGATAGTGTTTCAGCATAATTTAATTATATAAAAATCATGTGCTGATACAAATATAAAAAAGAATCAAAAATCCAAGACCTATTCCATTTATGCTCCTATCACATTTATAGTGCCTCTATAGAGATGCTTTTATTTTAAAATATGCATATGACTTTTGGACTTTTTTTTCGATTTACAATTTGTTAACTTTATACTTCATTAAACTTCAGTGAAACCAAAAACAAATGTATTGCACATAACAAGAATACAATTTAATTAAATCATGTAATTGAAACGAAATAATAATTTGTAAAAAAGTTTTTGCAATTAGCTTTAAATTAATTTTATCACATTTAGTATACTAATATTTTAGTTTTTTAAATTTGAAATTGATTGCACATAACAAGAATACAATTTGACTAAGTTGTTTAGTTGAACCAAAAAAATAATTCGTAAAAATGTTCCTTTCTTATTTCCAGCAGCTCATGAGTTGTTTTGATAATTTTAATTTAAAATTTCGTCGTATTTCAATGTCTAGTTCAGTTACCCTCCTAACACGTATCGAGTGGAGGGGGCGACATACTGGACATACAAGTCGACTAGAAGGCATGTTTAGAAATAAAAACTGAAAAAAGGCGAGGGACAGCTACTCGTCCCGAAGAAAAACCTCCCAAAAAAGCGGCAGTGGCGAAACGGCTGATGAAATTTCACATTTGCATACAAATCAATTATTTTTCTTTTTCGCGCTGGCGTTTCGACTCACATAAACGTATGCGTGCCGTCGTACCCCGCCACCCCACAGCCTCCAAAGGGAATTTGCGATATGCTGCACACCACCGCCAATGCCTGGCCTCCACCGAATCCTTGACCGATCCCCCATTCCGGTGCGGTTTGATGTGCCTTCCGGTCTCGGCGATGACGCCAAAATGTTTCGGGCATGATGCTGGCGGGGCACGACGATTTCCCGGGCGCATCCGAATAACGAATACAATTTCCATTTTCATCCACTTCCGGCGGTGCCACCGCGTGCTCCCGGTCCCTCGGCCGGTTTTATCCGTTTGGCATTGGTACCACCTTCCGGCACCGGTCGCCGCTGGTTATACAACTCTCGGTACATACCGCCTGTACACAGCAACACACGCACGCACAAAAACATGCAAAACACACGGCACGACCGATGAAGACATCAGTTCCACGGTAGGCATATTTGAAAATGGGGAAAATCCTCTACAATCCGCTCGCCGCATGTCTCTACCTCCGGTCGCAGTAGAATGTGTACCTCCACGTCCGCGGGATGAACCGGGATAGTCCAAACGCTATAGTGCTAGCTTCAAACGGAACCGGACGAACCAGACGTTCAAACCGAACCACCGTTTCTCGAAAATGGGAGAGGAAAAATCCGCCACGATCAACAACAACCTTTCCCGCGGTCGGCCAATACTTTTACATGATGAGCACTTCGGCTGATAGTTTATTCATAAAGCGGAACGACCCAAAACGCGCCCGGCTCCTCGGCAACGCTGGAGAAGGCTCGTATAAACCGAGACATTTATTTGCCACGGTTCGAACGTTTTGCGGCCGTATGTTGATTTTATGACGCGCCTCATCGAACGGGGCATGCAGGCACGGATGAATCGGGTGTGTGGGAGATGGGAAGTGCACGGATTGAGATTGTGCTATCGACTTCCACTGCTGCGGACCGAGGAACGAGACTGTACATAGGCCACCGATAACGTGCCGATCGGGGTGCAGTAAATACCGAATCGCTGAATATGTTAAAGAACACATTTTTATGCGATGATGCCGATGGTTGGAATAATTCGCCGTACTCCATGTCGAGCACTAGCTTAGGGATGGGATGGCGCGTCTAGCTGGAATTACGAATATGCCCGACAGAAGGATGATGTAGGGTACCCTCCAACGTTGGGTACTTTAATAAATACAATCAGTGGTATTACCATGAAGGGAAAATAAAATTTACCCCAAACAAACGCTCAATTGTTGGGCCAATGTTGTAACAGTACTTTGAATAATATGATTGTAGTTTGTATACAGAAAATCTGTGCTCGTTGCCGATTACACCATTGCGATCGGATACACCAGTCGCAGGGATTAGATTATTCTCACTGAAAAGTGGTGTCTAACTGCTATTAACACTCAACCTTTCCTGTGGTAGGTAGGCGGTATAAAAATCCCCCAACAATTTCAATCGATTTAAAAATAACTGTATGTTCAGAAGGTTGAAATCACAAATTCTGAAGTGTAGTTGTTGTAAGCTAAATAGAAACATTCTAACTGCTACAAAAAAAACGGAAAAGTTGCGAAATACTTCACTCTGTAACGCATTGGAACGTATTAATAACAACAACAAAAATGCAAGCATTCATCAATAACATTTTAAACCATGTAACAAAACTACGGAAAGATCATTCGTTGATATAGATAATAGAAGGAATAAAATTTAATTTAAACAGAGCACAGATAGAGACATGTACAATTTATAAAAATAGAAGAGAAAGAGAAGATAATTGAACACAATAGGATAAGAAAAAGCGTTGTGAGCAATTGACCACATAAAAAATGCAAATGATTGAAGAAAAAAGTAATAAATTCCTACAGATAGGAGTAGTTCGTCTCGATCGATTGATCGAATCGGGAAAGGATCGAAGAATCGTGGAAGAACAGTAAAAAGAGTTAGCAGAGAGTGTGACAGATGTGAATTGTAAACCTATTTAACAACCGAACGCAGATTGGAAATATATTTGAAAGTAAAAGTGAATATAATGAATGCAATATTTTTAGAGTGATTTTTGGTAAGTAAATACTAAAAATTATTTCTCTTCGAATTGGCTAATTATTCAAATTTTACACCAATGAAAAATAAAATTCGCAGCATAGGTTTCCTCACATAAATATTATTAAAAATGTTTGTCCTTAAGTTGAACGCAACAACTACTCGTTACATCGAAGCCCGAGTGCTCTCTAACGTAACAAACATTAAATTTCATTTTATTGAAAAGTACTTCTTCGCTCAATACGAATCTATTCATGGCGAAAATGCATATCACTAGCACTATTCAAAGATCGTTCAGTAGCACTCGAGCGATGCACAAATGGCACTGCAATGGTCAGCGTCAACCAGCAAAAACTCCATCGAAAAGTTCATTCGATTTGCCTCAAAAGCCGCAGCTAATTTGCTCGTTCGACCGTGGCCGGTTTCGAAGTGTGGCGTAAAAAAAGTCGGTACTCAAAGTTAGGCAACTGTAGAAACTAACTCAACACACACATAGCCACACACTAAATCACATAGAGAGCCACTAAAGTACCACATGGCAACAATGGCATGGAACGGGAGACGCGTGTCCTTACCGTGTCGATGATGAAGTGGAAACGGTGAACCAATGCTTCAATGCGTTCCGTGGTACCACCCTCACTCCCTCCGTGTTTAAATTGTCAACTCTTAATCCTCGCGCCACGTTGGGTACACCAGCGTGAAGGATATATATTTTGTGTTTTATCAATCCACTTCCCCGCAAAGCGGTGATCGGTGTGTTTGTGGGCTTTGTTTTTTTTCAGAACGCAACACTTTTTTTCGCTCGTCCGGTCCCACGCGTGACCGAGTTCCGGATAACGAGGAGAGGTTTATATTTTATCATCGGTGGGAGGAAAAGCGGCAAGCCCTTTCCCAATGCCCTTGGAATGCATTTTAACACCGAGAGCACTTTGGTGTCCATGGATGAGCGGGTGTTTGTGTGTGTGTATGTATGAAGGTAGGTAGGGATGGCGTTTTGTACAAATCCGTGCACACCTGTACGGTTTTGTTCCGATGTGTCCCGTGATTTGCGTAACACTGGTGCATTGCGAAATCCGCCCCATCGTCCGCTCACAGAACCCCCGCCGTCCCATACCACCCGACGCTCGAGTGCAGCTCAAGCGTCCACTTGAGAGCAACAAACAAAACAATAAAAAGGGTACCAGATGTTTGTGTAACAATACGAGGACCTGACCCGGTGCAGCATTTCAGGCTCCATCAGCAAAGTGCTGCGTTTTGCTGAACCAAGCTTCCAACATCACGTGGATCGGGTAGGGATAGGGAGGATGGAGGGGGTTGATTGGCCATTGCTCCGGGAGGATCATTCCATTGTTTTTACTGATCCGATTGTTTGCTTTTGGTGTAGGTGCGAATGGAAAAACAGATTGGTAGGCGAGCCGGAGCGAAACATTAATCGATCGGATACAAGCCGTCTCCCTTTAAGCTGGATTAAGCCCTACTATTAGGACCATCCTTTCCCCCACGCGACCATATCGCCTCCCTCCCTTGCCTCCCCACCACACCATTGTCCCACCGCAGGCAAGTTCAACCGGATAATTTTTGGGTTTCCCAGTACACAATACCGCAGACAATCGGTAAACACGCGAGCGAATGTACGCCAATGTTTGGTAAACAGGATTTGTTTGCCGTTGCCATTTTCCAACGTCCTGCAAAACCGTCCTGCCGCTGGAAGTGACTTTCCCGCGAAGGGCAGCGGTGATAACAAAACAAATAAAACGATTGTCTACAAAAAGTTCGGTTGTGTTGAGCCAGCGATTGCATTGGACAATACATGGCCGTGTTTTATACCGCGCAATTAATCACCAACGATATCGGCAACTGATGTCCCGCGAAGTAAATAGCTAACCGCTTATAAACCACCCTGAGAGCCGGGTAAACTTTACCTTACCTACTTTAGGCCACCGTTTACCATCATGCCTGCCTAACACAAAAAAAAATCCATTTTGAAAAATTACATAAACTGAAAACAACCTGTTCTACTAAGGACTTTCTCTGCAGAATCTGTTTAGATGATAAAAAATGTTAAATGGTAGAATAGAATCTAGGGATTCAATTTCATGATGCGCTCAGTTAAAAGGATTCTCATTCCTACAGAACGACGAAACACAAATAACATGTATAGTAAACTCATAACGAAAGAATCACTCACCTTTGAAATATGATATCCTCCAGCTGTTTGTGTTGTGTGTGATTGGTGGTAATTTTTTCCATTTCATTTCATTGGCAATGATTTCATGCTTTGATTGCTTTGAAACCAGCTTGCATGCGGAAATGTGATTCCGGTGCGTTCGTGGCGTTTGTTTTCACCATGCATGCGTCTAACGTGGATTCACTCTTTTTGCACAGTTTACAATACGCCGAATTTGGGTTTTCCATGGTCTGGTGGTTATATGGTGTTTTTTCGAGTTCGAGTTTTATTTATGAAAAAGAGAACAAAGAAGATGTATTATTCATTGCTGCATTCGTTCAATTTTCAAGAAACCCTAGTAAGAAATTCACTGTGCAAACAAAACAAATGCATTTTCCGTTTATTACCTACTGAATGACTTGAACAAACAATCAAAACGGCCAAGAACTTTATAATGAAAAGTTGTAAAACTAAACAAATTATGTTTTGTTGCACAGCTTTCTTCACGTGTTACACTAAATTCTGGGTAGCATAAAACTCGAAACCATAAATGTTACCTTCGTTCAAAACTTTGTACAGCTACTACCTATCATTGTGGATGAAGTTTCTTCTAAACTTTCCCTACATTTCTCCGCCATCATCATGAACTACCCGGGGCAATGGCAGGTTTTTTACCAAACTTGTACTCCGTGCTTAAACTATTTGGCAGCTCTATGGTAATGGATGAGCCGGAATCGCTCTGCTGGATCTGCTGCTCCGGCCATACGCCGTCGCCGGTGAAGTGAAATTCGAGCTCAATCAAATAGAGCGCGAGCGCAAGCAGTTGCATTTTGCTCGCCCTATAAATCTCTACCCCCAGCTCGTCCTGCACCTTCCGGTCGTCGATCAGGGCGGAAAGTTTCTCCTCGATACGATTTCTGCGAAATGCAAAAGCCAAAAGATATGTTTTGTACATTGGGGTTAGGAAGAATCTTCGTATCGCCGTATCAGCACACTTACAGTGGGTACAGTAAAATGTGAACGTTATCCAAAATATCCTCCCGGCTGTACTTTAGTTTCAGCAGCGCCTCGAACGTGTCCTGCATCTGTGCGATCGGCACATGGAACCAGTTCGGATGGCGACGGATCTTCTGGAGTGCCGCATCGGCACGATCACCGAAAATGTATTTGAGAAAGTGAGCTGTATCCCTGCCCTTCGTTCGATCACACCCTTCGCGTACGTACCTAGAATGAAACGAAGGGTAGATGTGCTTAGTTGCTTAGGCAAACGGATGGCCAAACCCAAGTACCTTTCAAAGTTCTGCGAGTGACTCGAAAGCACGTCTAAGGAGGCACAGCGTACTTTCAGCTGCTGCAGATACTCCAGCCTTATGGTGGCTTTCGTTTGATACTGTATTAACTTCAACACTCGCGGATGTTTCGTGAGCACCTCGAATTCTTTAACATTCTTCAACCGCTCTAGCCGATCCGCGACGGTCAGCGGTGAAAGTGTCAGCACGGTCATACACTTGAGCAGCTCACCTTCGGGTATGTTTAACTCTTTCAATATCGCCATCACCTTCACCACAGACTCATAGTTGACCATCAGTACCTTTGGGTGCTTCATGGCCACCTCTCGCATCGTTAAGCCCCCGATCGCGGGAACTTCCGCCGGTAGGCGGAGCAAATTTTCCGGATCCGAATGCAGCAGATACAGATTGGCGATCAACTTTTCCCGGCTAAACTTGTACTCGTACTGCAGGATGTCAACAACGCGCTGCGTGTGGCCAAAGCTTTTGTGTTTAATTTTTGAGTACGATTTCCATAGCTTCGCCAGCTCCGTCTCGGTCATGTCGAGCCGTTTGGCAAGGAACGCGTTGAAGAATGCAATGCGCAGATCTTGCAGCAGCGTCTGTTCGTCCCAGCGAACCTTCGGCTCGACCGTACACTCAAACTGCCGCTGAAACTGTTCGTACATGTTCAAATCTTGCGGTATCAGTCGGTGGCGCTTCAGCAAGTCGATGTTTTTCCGTATCAATCGGATGTAGTTCACGAGGGCGGTCAAATTCAGCGACTCAACCAGTCCGCACTCCCGCAAGATCGTGGTTCGATTCTCGAGCGTCACAAGATGGTTGCACAGAATGTTTGGATGTTCGAAGATCTCCTCGGGAGATATATAAACGTACTTTAGATAGGTCAACTTTTTGTCTAGCTCCGTTTTGTCCAGCTGTAATAGGGCAGGATTTTTCGTAAGCCATCGTTGTACCTTCAAGTGGTCAGCCTCTGCAATTGAAGAAACAACACCGGCATTCAAACACAAAAACCATTGTAAGTATTTAACGATTCAACTTACCCAAACGTGGAGCGAAGAAACGAATCGCCTCTAGAACGGACATATTTTCCTTTGTGGATTCTTTGCACATCGTGCGGAAAAACACTCGTAAACCGAACATGTTTAATGTTTCATAACTTTCATACGCACAACAGCATTCGATTATGTTATGTTCTGACTGTCCAAATCAGCTGTTTTACTGCCAGCACTAGCTGCAAGGAAAAACATAAACAAATAGAAATGCTGTCAACAGGCTGTCAGTGATACATTCGGTGAACTGTGGCATTTGTTATTTAAATATTTCATCATTCGTTATATGAGCAACGGGAAAGTTTGAAAGTAAAAAAAATTAAATTAAAAACCTTAGAGTAAGGGCTTATTGAAGAAAGAGTAAGAAATTGTGTCCTCAGAATAAGATCGAAACATGACAAAATGTTCATAGACAGGGTTATCATATCAGTATAAAGTACTTCCAGTTTTCCAATATACAATCCACTACATGGAACATACCAATCCTCTCGCAACAGTAATGTTTTTTTTTAATTTGTCGTCAGAAATGTGTACTGCACTATAATTACGTTAAACGGTTTTATTGAGTTAATCAAGGAAGGAAATTACGTTTACATTTAACCAAAATTCTGTGATATATGCTGTGAAAATATAACATGACTAAAAATCTGTCGTTTATACATCATAGAAGCGAAATAACCGTGATCCATGAGATGCAAATCAGGCCTTGAAGCATGTGACTGATCCAAACATCCACAATAAATTAAAATGTGTAGGTTTCATCAAATGATAAACTTTAAAGTAACGAGAAATTTCCTTTCATGTCTCTAGCAATTCCAAACCTCTTCCGAATCTTGCTAAAACGCTTATGATATATGGCATGTAAGCACTACGAAACTCGAATATTTAAATCATTCAGATGGATGCCCAGGCATAGCACATATATGTACAAGACAATACGTTTAGAAAAGAATAAAAGGAACTGGTAAAATAAATCGTGGAACCCGTTTCAATTGAGAACAATTAAAACGCGCTGAAACGTTACAACATTCGCCAGCTTGTAGTAACACAGACGGTGAGGTAGGTATTATTCAAAGAATATATTGTAACTATCATCAAGAAGGAGGGGGCGATGCGCGCCTGTTCGGCACGCAAAGAAACGTATCGAGAATACTTACAACATATCACAGTTAAACTTAACCGCTAAAACAGATGCAGCTAGGGTTTCGAAATCATGTATGATATAGGCGTACGGAGTGGTTTGCAGAAACCTATCGCAAACCGCATGGGATGACGCGAAGGTAGAGGAGACCACAGGACACCAATTGATGTCGTGGAAGCTTCACGGGCGACGCGTGCGGGACAGCAGTACATAACACATGGCTCATATTTTCAGTGTACAAAACTAAACGGGCGTACTTCAACAGTTGTTGCGGCGTTGTCGTTTAGGTGTAATCCTTTTTAATGCGTATCGGGTGTCAACATAAAACATTCTCCTTCCTTTTGTGATCTGGCCAACAAGTCGTGTTGTCGTAGGTCCAAGGGGGAAGTAACCGGAAAACGTAGGGATGTCGAAACGAACAGGTGAGATGATGGGAGGGCTCCCGGCAGAGCCCAGAAGGACACAGTAAGGTTCGCAATGTTTTTCTTCTACACCACATTACCATCGCGTCGATAACGTTTTGCATTGGAAATAGTTAATTATTTAAATGTTTTTTTTTGTTTTCATTAATATCTTGGGTGCGAGTATCGCACAAATTTACAAACTTTCCACTTTGCCTTTACAGCCATTCCCGGTAAAGTAGCGCAGCGCTCATAGCCACATCACATTTTAAAAAGGCGCACGGAAAGGCGCACATACAACGGGCCCCAATTATCACAGAAATGCAAAATTAAACTGATCCTTTTGACGTTGTATCTTATCATAATCGTGCACAAAATTTAAATGTTTTATTATAACAAATTTAGATGCTTAGTCCATAGAAACCTTACCACAGACGAAATCGGGCTGCACTTATGTGATAATTGTTGCGCGTTGCTAGTGGTTCAGATTAAAAATGCCATTTCCCCGTGCCAAAAAAAAACACGATGCGGCTAGACGATACTACTTTGGGAAACTCTGTGAATAATATTACTAAACAACACGGCGTCGACGACGTACCCTCTGCTTCGAAGGGTACTGCCGGTTTGATCGAGTTCGCAAGGGGAGAAAATCGCATCGGATGACCGATTTGGACGCTTCACGCGATGATGGACACCCGGTAGCATGGGCCCAAACACATCACATCCGTTGTTTGTTCCTTTGATAACAAACACTCACACGTACACACATTCGCACGCCCTACTTTATCAGTACGGGAAAGAATCTATCTGCAGCGGCTGCACTAAAACTGAATGTAATAATGTCTCTATGTACAAAGTGCGCTGGTTCCGCGTGTGCGGTGTCGTCGAAGGGTGTATATATGTATATCGCAGCCGCCAGTGTAGTCACAGTTGAACTAGTTATAGGCTGAACGTGCCAAGATCTTTGCCAAATGGGTCTATACTCCTGCTGCTACTCGCGTGGCGTTTATCGGTAGAGTCGGGCAAAGTCTTGCAGTGCTTGCGTAGTGGCACGCGCGGTTTTGGAGCTAAAAAGAAACATCCGGGTAGGGGAAAGGAAACCAGGGTCATTGTATTGCACGAGCCAACAAAACGCGAACGCTCGAAAGCGCGCCTCCGACTTACCGGACGACATCGGTCACAAACTTGACCATCTGCTCGTGTGTCACCGTCACCGAGCCGCCGCTGTTCTTCTTCGGCAGCGAATCGACCGCCTTCTTCACGTACTCCTCGAGCTGCTGCGGGCTGTGCTGCTTGATCTCGACGAACACCTCGGCCACGTCGGTCAGCATGTACGAGTGGAGGCAGAACACGGACGCGTACAGCAGGTTCATGATGAGTGCCTCGCCGTGCGACAGCAGTATCGACTGCACGATGGGCTGCAAATCGCTCGCCTTCTCGTGGCGCAGCAGCGAGCAGAAGAAGCGCATCACAGAAACGTTCGCGTCCCGGTGGTCGAGCGTACAGGCCAGCAGGCCGCACTGGATGATGGGAGTGACGAGCGGAGACTGGAGGAACGGTAGGGGTGCACGTTGAATGAAGCGGGACGCAAGGCGGAAGAAGTCATCCACCATGTCCGGGTGGTTCTTGAGACCGTTCTCCATCTGTAGCACGCCGAAGGTCGGTTCGATGAACGCCTGGAGCATGTTGAGAAGCCCCTGCGTGCAACCTTCCTCGACGGCGAACTCATCCACCAGAATGCTGCCGAGGTACAGCAGGCAGCTGTGATTATGCCCGGAGTAGATTGTAATGATCTGCTTGACCAGCGGCTCGAGGATTGGCATTGCCTGCTTGCCGATACACCGTATGGCGTACCGGATGCAGCGCACGATGCGCTCCATGATTTTCGAGTCATTCTTGTACCGCTCGAGGGCCCGCGACAACACGTTCCAGTTATTGATGATCACAAACGCGCAGGGATTAACCTCGGACGTGTTCGCCTGGTGCGGGGGTGGGGGTGGCGTGACGTGCCGGTAGATCGCCGCTAACCGGTCGAGCCAGAAGCCCGGATCGGAGCGGGTTTTCTTGACGTTCAGCCCATCATCATCGCCGTTCGTTATCCGACTGAGTGCCTCCACCTGGAACGCGCACAGCTCCTGCATGGCCGGCGTTAGCTGGGGACCGGGTAATCGGCCGATGATGATCGAGATGCCCTTCAGTAGGCCGATCGCCGATTCGTACTGAATTTCGAAACTGTCGAGGCAGCGCGCTATCTCCATCAGGCCACTGATGTGACCGAGCATGTGCTTCTTGCAGGCGGAACAGATCGATTGCAGCGAGTTGGCGGCGGCCGTCGCGAGGCCGTTCTTCTGCTGGAGCGCAAATAGCAGGAAGTTCAGCACCGGTTGCAACGTTTCCGGGTTCGAGTCGATCCAATCGCACAGCTCGCCGAGGATGTTGATCGAAGTGTAACGTATCGCGATGTGGCAGTTCTCCGGCAGGTTGAGGATCGCTTCGACCACCTTCGGTACCACCTCACTCTCCTCACTGCGGAAACGGGGAAACGGAGCAGGCGGAGGAGAGAAAGAGAGACAGAGAGAGAAGAGAGAGAAAATACAAAAAACGATATGTAACCCTTAAACCATGTCGCGAGCATTTCTTTTTAATCACCAAAGCTGGTTGAACCTCGACGTTGGTATATCATCACGCTCTCCCAATTCCATAATCTCTCTAGAAGATCCAAATAACACAAAGCGCAAAAGTACATTAAAATGGTGTCCAATTCCATCGCCAGGATGCAGCATGGGATTCGTATGTATGGTTGGGCGTGCATGTATAAGGTGTTGTCATGGAAACGGGGGGAAGATTAAAGAGACAAAGAGAGAGAGAGTGAGAGAGAGATAGTAATGCTGCTTAGATCAAATTTCTACATTAAACATTTATCCAATACAAAATTACATTCATTTGTCATGTGTTTAAAAGTGTTCATTTTTGCTATTCTGTTATGTTATGGAAACGGGGAATCTCATCGTGCAAGTTGACCTTCGTTGAATGTGAGTTTCTTTCCGCCAAGCGGAAAAACAACCGATCGAAAAACTTCCCTCTCGTAGGCAAAATTGGGACAATAAACATTCCATAAGTGTCATTACGCTGTTTATGTTAGCATAATCAAAAATGCAATTAATCTTTTATGATCAAAAAGTATCGAAAAGAAAACATAAACAGATGATGAAAATGATTGATCATATTTTCACATAAACGAAAATCTACGAAAGAATTGAATGACTATTGTTATATCTATCTAAGTATGGCCCCGATCCAAAGGAAGGGAGAGCGCTTACAATATTCTACTTGTTATAAAAATTATTCCTGCGATGAGATTTGAGAATGTTTTACAAACGCTTTTTTAATATCAAGGTAATTTAAGATTGATTTATAGTACATTTCCCGGTCAAAAGTCACATTTCCCATGACACACACCCTTTTACACACCCGGTGATTATTGGCCACCTTATTTCCCTACATTTCAGAAGTAGCAACGGAAACAAATTCACAAGACTAACGTGCACGATAGAGCAATTCCGGGCGGATGAAAAGGATACAACAAAACCAAGCCTCTCCTACCTAGTGGCAAAATTAAAAACCTAAAACATAACCTTAACACGGAGCACACTATACTGTTTGGCCACAAAAAGACAAGGTAGTACTAGAAGGTGTACTTACGGCAGGATATTTCGGGCTACGTTCTGCATAATAAACAACGCTGCCTCGCTCGATTCCCACGTCACGTTGGGATTCTGAAGGACTAAAAACATTTGCTTAAAACAGCTGATCGAGCTGACAATAAATATGACGTCTTTGATAATTTCCGAAACTCTGTCACGGAAATCCTAAAACGATAAATTGAAATAAATGGTTGTTAGGTGTTGAGTTTGATGGAAAGGGGATTGATGTTTGCTATCTATCCTACCTGGAACGATCCACCTTCCTCCACCAGCCCATCGTGGTCCGGATCGAGCTGCGAATGCTTGTACAGGGCCGCTATCAGTCGTTCCACGTACGGCTTGAAGTGCGCCGTAAGCATGTAATTGTTGCGCTGGTACAGATCTTCGCTCAGCCGGAACCACATGTTGAAGGTAATTTCGGCCACCTCGTAGTCGTAGTGCCCGACGCAGTTCAGCACCAGGTCGAGCGACTTGACCGTGTGGTGTGGCGTTTCCTTCTCCGAGAATGCCACCATCCGCACCAGATTACTCTCGACCAGCACCGTGAACAGCCGGCAGAAGTTCATCGACTTTTCCAGGTCCTCGTGCGTCACGGACGCATTATACGCCTCCTCCAGGCATAGGATCCCGTTGAACAGCTTCTCGTCCAGGTCACTGCCCGTTTTGTTCATCTCCAGCAGGTTTAGCAGCGAACAGAGACAATCCACGGCAAACTCGTGCAAATCGGAACTGGTGTTGGCGTTGCTGAGCAACTGGAAACAGTACACTATGATCATGCTGTCGCATATTTCTGGCAGTTTAAATGCGTTTATTTGCACCCAGGACGTGAAGCACTTGAGGATCTTGCCGATCAGCAGCTCGCTCTCCTTGCAGTTCATTAGGCACACGGTCAGGTATTCGGCAACGAGCGTCGAGTCCGATTCCAGCTCGAGCAGAAACTCTTTCCGTCGGTTCTCGCCGAGACGGAGGTGCCGCGAGTTCACTTCCTCCGGGATGAGCGTGAGGAGCTCGATCAGCGCGTACATCATGTTTGGGTTGGGCGAGAAACGCTCGAGAAGTGTGGCGACCGGTTTACGCCAGGTGGACATCAATAGCGCTAGATCGGCCAGTGCCAGCGACAGCTGCGTTACGATCACGGACTTTGTTTCCAGCGTTATGTGGCTAATGTGTTCCAGTAGTGACTGCCGGAGGGATTCGTGAGCGGTTACCGGCAGCTCGTGGAAGCTGTTCTGTATCTTGTTTCGCATCGTCTGCGCAGCGAATGTGCAGGAGTTAAGGTCATGTTTCTGCTGCAACAGCTCGTCAGCAATCTTCCAGGAATGGATCTACAAAGAGGGGGCAAAGACCTTCATCAAACACACCACCATGGCACAAGTAGAAAGGTCATCGCGTCGCAATTGAGACCCCGGAGTAAAAATAAAACATGCAAAGCATCGTAACGCCCCGCGCATGAAAGTTGGACAATTACGTTTCATAGGAAACAGCCTTCCGTGTCCGCATCAGGCACACAATCTTCATTTCACCTCATTTCGATTCCATTTTCGCATAAAATCACATCTATCTCTGCACAACTACCGTTGTCGCAACGACGAGAAATGTTCCAGAACAAATCGTTCTTTGAGGTTATGATGCTGATTGTGTGCGAGAGTGAAACAGCGATAGCTTCTTGTTGCATCCAACACCCCATGGGTCTCTGGGAGGGCATCCGGGGTTTTGCATTCCGCTAAGATCCCCGGTTGAAGATGGCCAACAAGGAGATGAAAATACTATCACCGACACCTACCGACTTCTGAAATTCTTCGAGCCACTTCGATGCTTTCTCCTTTTCCACATTGTTTGGATCGTTGTACAGTGTGAAAACGCCTTGCAGAACCGCCTCGGCAGTCGGTGGTTCCATTTTCCTTCTTCCTGGCCTAGCTGTTGCCGTCGGGTCGGGCACTTAACCGTATTGTCTATCGTCTAGCCAAATTGCACTATTTTCTTGCACGATACACGGTCCGCACGCCAACCTTATTTCAGTTTTTCGATCCCAGATCTCACTTTTCGCAGATTTTTTACTTATTTCGATGCGTTTGGTACTAGTGTTGGCAGAATCAGCACTCCGAAGACTCGAAGATTCAATCCCTAGACGGATTCCAAAGATTTGAATCCCATTTGACAGAATCCAAAGATTCGAATCCCATCTGACGGTTTCAAGATTACTGGAACTAGAGGTTGGGTCGTCACTGCTTTTCATGTCTCTTTACCTTGTTGGTACTAATGACTAAACTGAACCTATTTTGAGCGTAGAATTGCCGGGTACTGTAGATACACAGATAGGTGTTTTCCTTAAAAATCCAATGAAATAGATGTTCTGATAAAGGAATCATATGGTTGGAAGCAGTCGATAAGTATAAATGTGTTTTACATCCTGGTTTAGCTGTTTTTTGGTACAGATTTGAATTCAAACGTGCATTACGAATGTTTGTTTTAGTTATCATATATTCCACGACGGCGCTATGTTTACCTGTCAAAGCGCTTCACATAAACCAACCTTGGTAATAAACTTAACTTAATCCCAATCTATTTGAATTTGATATGACTCGATCTAGACACGAGGTGTGTTTAATTAATCACGTAACTTGTAGATCTAAACAATGTGATTGATTTCAGTTTATTCGACTCGGGCGCTGGTTAGAATGGATAGTGACAATTATTCAGACCAGCTCCTGATTTACATTTTTACCGGATTTTGAATAAAACTATCACTATACATTGATAATCTTCTTAGACCGCGTCCACACGGCATCGTAGCGTAGCGATTTTGACACTCTGTCGTAGTGTCAACTATTTTTTATGGCCGTGGCTAAGGCCTCTCGACCAACATTTTCACTACGACGGAGTGTCAAAATCGCTACGCTACTATGCCGTGTGGACGCGGGGTTAGACAATGTTACATACAAAAATAACTGTTCCCGCTTTTCAATGCCTGCGAAGAACATCGTTTCCTTACAGAAGGCCTTAGCCACGGCCATAAAAAATAGTTGACACTACGATGGAGTGTCAAAATCGCTAGGCTACGATGCCGTGTGGACGGCCAGTATGATGAATTGGGATTTGGGTAAAAGAGTAAATGAGGCCCCGGCCGCCATGTTTTCGATCGTGGCTACACCTCTTGCGGACGTTTAAACTGAATGTATGCAATTGGTGATACATTAATTCGTTAAATTCGACCGACGAGTATTTGAACCGTAGTGTGTACCGTTAATTTCGGCTACGCAATCAACCTAGGGGGTGCGGTATGAGGGGGGCCCACGGGCCCCCCTTATTTCTCAAAACTATAACAAAATCTCTTTTTCGGTAGACCTAGCGCAGTCCGCTCGCTGCGCTCGCTGCGGGCGCGCCGCCGTTTCCAACTCATTTCTTCGACTAAACTCATTGTTTCATGCTGTCCATCATGTGTGGTATAGTTTAGTTACTAGTAACTTAACATGTAAAAGTATATTAACCCGCATTCAACCTCCACTGCGTGATTAGTTTGAACCGTTATGGTGTTTTAAGCGAACCGTTAGCGTTCAAAAATTCGAAACGTATACATGTGTCGCGCTTTGCATAGCTTCAGGCGCTTAATGTGAACCAGTAGGAAGAGGAGAATCTAGCCCGGGGCCTCATTTACTCTTTTACCGGGATTTGGATTTGCGGATTCAATGTACCCACCACTAGAACAAAGCAGCAGCCCACCAACAGGCTTTAAAAACCTTGATTCAACTTGAAATACTGACTAAAATAGCTAATTTGTGGTAAAAGAGTAAATGAGGCCCCGGCCGCCATGTTTTCGATCGTGGCTACACCTCTTGTGGAGGTTTAAACTGAATGTATGCAATTGGTGATACATTAATTCGTTAAATTCAACCTACGAGTATTTGAACCGTAGTGTGTACCGTTAATTTCGGCTACGCAATCAACCTAGGGGGTGCGGTATGAGGGGGGCCCACGGGCCCCCCTTATTTCTCAAAACTATAACAAACTCTCTTTTTCGGTAGACCTAGCGCAGTCCGCTCGCTTCGCTCGCTGCGGGCGCGCCGCCGTTTCCAAATCATTTCTTCGGCTAAACTCATTGTTTCATGCTGTCCATCATGTGTGGTATAGTTTACTTACTAGTAACTTAACATGTAAAAGTATGTTAACCCGCATTCAACCTCCACTGCGTGATTAGTTTAAACCGTTATGTTCTTTTAAGCGAACCGTTAGCGTTCAAAAATCGAAACGAATGCATGTGTCGCGCTTTGCATAGCTTCAGGCGCTTAATGTGAACCAGTAGGAAGAGGAGAATCTAGCCCGGGGCCTCATTTACTCTTTTACCGGAATTCCTTATCCAAAACATATATAAATAACTCAATTTTACATGACAACAGAATAGAAAATTTGTAAGTTTCCTTGAAAGACGACTGTTGTACTTTTATTTTAGCAGCTCTCTGACTAATGTTTTATTTACACACCGTTATGAAAATAATCCTTTTTATGTCGATAAATTTCGATCAACGTCGATAAATTTCGATCATTCTCGATCAACGTTTTAATTTCTTTCATTTCACTACACAATTGCATATAAACAAAACGCCAAGTATTCTGCTTCTTTTACAAAGTTTACTTTTCCGAAACATGTACAAATTCCTTCAACTTTCTCCAAAATCCTTACAAATATCTTTCATAAAACTAACATCAGCGCGAATTATGATGCTATAGGAACGTCGTGCACCTCCATGTACCGAGTGGTATAACATCCCGGGAGATTTTTGCAATAAAATGCAGAGACACATAACGATCTTCTTAATTACTAAAGTCGGGGATCCGTGCCCCAAGGAATGGCTGTATTGGTGTCTCACAGATGCTACTGTAACTATAAAGCATTTTTACAAACTCTAACAAATCTAGGGGGAGAGGCACCAGCTTTTTGTTTCGTTGTTGGAATGTTCTCTCCGTATGTACAAAGTGGTTTAGAGCTAATTGTAGAGTAAAGTATCGATAAAACTACGAAGGGCACCCGGTGGTGGTGGTGATTGAGCCCGGCAAAGGCGCTGAGTGTCAAATGCTGAGCGATGGTCGTTTCTTTCGTTCACCTTTGCTATTTTTGCCGAAAATGTTTCCGAGCGCCTTCGAGACACTGTTCACACCCAACTTCCGCCGCAGTGGTAGGGCCCGGAAGAGCTGCGTCGAGCGCGCTTCCCGGATGAGCGAGTGGAACGCGAGGGACACGCCGGCAAAATTTTCCGCCGCCGACACCTCGTAGAATTGGCATGAATACCGAAACGACAGCTCCTGCCCGTCGTTCACCGAAATTTCCCTACGGAAGTGAACAGCGTGTAAAAAGGATTAGTTGCAATGAGGTGATCGTTCGAGGAAAATATCGTGACGTAACTTACCTCGCATGATCGAGATCGCTCTTGTTGCCCAGTAGGAGCAGCGTATAGTAGGAGGGAAGCTTCAGTTTGGTCAACTGCTGAAGGTAGTCGGCCGCGTCCTCGAAGCTCGCCTTATCACAGATCGAGTAGACGACGACGAACGCGTCGCCCCAGCGCAGGTGTTCGTACAGGCAGCCGCGTTTCTGAAACGATCCGGGCCGATAAGGATAAGTCTTCGCGAAAAACAAGGATGAATTCTTTAGGATTTGGTTTTACTCACATCACATCGCGACGTGTCCATGATTTCCACCTCGGTTGTTATGTTGTCATAGGTGACGCTATGTCGGTAGAGAAAATCTGCAACGGAAAACAATAAACACGGTGGATTTGTTAAGGTCGGGTTCAAATCGGTGCAGCCTGCAGCCCTACTGGTCACTTACCCCGCGAGGAACTATACTCGCCGATGTAACGCTTCGTGAGATAACGCACCGTGACGGCTGTGGAATGTAAAACGAAGAGGTATAGTCATTAGTGCCTGCACTTTCGTACATCTCTTCCTATTTAATAGTTTGGTCTTGTGCTTCACCGGCCGCTGGTGGCCTTCGAAAGGGAGTGAGCAAAAACAACCCCATCACGTCCCCACGTCGGTTGACGGATCGCTGAACAGCTTCCCAACTATGGACCGAACGTGGCGGTACCGTAGAATTGTGAAATGGTTCTCGAAAAAGGGAACCGCTCGCTGCGCCGTACCCTGGCCGGGTTTTTAGTTGGAGTGCGCCCCCTTTGTATCTCCTCTCTCTTTATTCCGGGCCGGTTTCGGGACCGACGACAACACGACGTTTATGGGCGACGCAGTGACGTTCGTGGCGCAAGAATTGCCTGACCATAAACATATCTGCAGCTCCAGTGCGGGCGGAAAAGGCAGCTAGGCTGGAGATTGGTTCTAAAGCTGCCGTCGACCAGCGGACAGAAAAAGTTGCCCACCGATGTACTGGGGTCCAACCGGGCTGCATTTCCTTTTTAGAAGAAACCCCGAGAAGAGGGCACGCGCGTGTACGTATGTGTGGATTTTCCGCGGGCTGATTGATTTTACTCGATCGCGCACGTCTCGGCTGACGCATGTCGAATGGACGGATTTGGTATGGGGAGTAATGAGATAAAGCGTACGAAAGTTGAGAGGATTCGAAATGCCTCAAGGTATGGCAGGTCAGCCTGCAGGTTAAGCTTATGGTTAAGTTTAACGTTTGGGAAAAAATGATCTTTTTCTAACAAATAATTCCACAACAATTCCATCTATTTTCAAACAAAATAAGAGGTTTTCTACGATTAGAAAATTTTATTAAATAAGTTTTTTCATCTTGGCTCATGGTTCTTTAGTTTTTGAATGTTACTCTTTTAAACTTCTTTTCATTTATTTATTTATAGTTATTTTAATAGCTGCGTTTCCGCACATTAAAAAAAAAAAGTTTCACTCCTTACATTTGTGTGTTTTCCGCATTCTTCTTCATCTGCTTGCTCGGTAATTTAGAAATATAGACCGGGTCAAAGTTTTTTTTTTTTAAATTGTTAAAAGCTTTCAAAGGTTATGTCAAAACAAAAGTGCACGTAGAAAAGGTGTTGTCATTAAAAACTTACAAACATATAGAACATTGAAAAGAAGTTAATATTTATGCGATCAAAAATGATGATCACATGATCGATCTGAAAGTAAATCAATCGCATGCCAAATTACAGCATGATGTGTTGAAACATCAACTATAATTAATAACCGTAATCATTGGATTAACCGTACAATATGGAATGTTATGTTTCTTTGAAAAACATATTTATCACAAATTTTGACCAGTTGTCATGCTTTTTTCGAAAAAAAGGTTTTTGTAAATGTAAAGCTTATCTTTTTGAATTTTCTGAAAAATACAGAACGGAAAACAGAAAACACTTGGACTCAGACTCATACATATTTGAGCGTTAACAACACGAAAAAGTGCTTTTCGAGGAATGTTAATGCCTACATTATTGAAATAACCATTGTTCCTTAAATTCCTCCAAAACAAGACATGGCAGCATAATCGAAATACACATGTGGCTCCGTTTTCCCCTTTATCAACATTCCAACATTACATTTGCAAGATTACGGACATACGATTGCCTGTCATGTCACCAACTTGTAACCTTTTCAACTGTTCACCTACTGCTGCATATTGTATAAAGTGTTACTGGATGCATTTTCATTGTTTTCCTTCCCTTTCATGTTTGACCTCCTTAAAACATGCCTTCTGACAGAGGGTGTTCATGGCCTTTTTTTTAAAAGGCGTTTAAAAACACAATGTTATCTGCTGCAGTTTTCAGTTAGACAGATTACGGTCGCATTGTCTTCTGCCCGTGGCCGTTGTATAACGAGCCGCCTAAAGAGTCAATGCAGACGGGAATCACTCATTGTAGCTGCAGGTGATGCGTTACGGAAGATATAAATGTTCGTCTTTTATTAAACAGTTGCAAAAAAATTACTCAACGAATCAACTAACGACACACCATCCACCACGACGCCGGCGGTCATCCAGAGTTTTCTCTTCGCGTCCCCAACCATACCACTCCTTCGGCGGATCCTCTTCCCCGGAACCTCGTCAATGACGACAGCGACTGTATACATAATTTGTAACAGTTTGACTTTCGTGAACTAACTGCACTGGCAGCGAATCGCACGTCATTTATCTCGCCATTGTTGTTTGGCGATCGGTGTATGTGTGTGTATGTATCCAACGGGATACCGGAGCCCAAAAATCGCGCGCGCCCCGCCGGGTACTTGTTTTCATTCGATGAAAGAAAAATCTCCAAGATCTCTTTATTATCGAAAAATATAATGTAATGAAGGACGATGTGGTATGGTGTGTGGAAAGCGCGATCCCTCCATCCCCTTGAGCTGGGTGGGTCCTAAAAAATGACCAAAAACATGGAAGAAAAATATGGTTTCAAGAAAGTGAAATAAAAGGATCCAGCCTCGTGCATTCAAACCAACGATGCATTTCCCTTTGAGTGTTTTGTGTGGTGTGAGATCGCTTTTTTGTCGATTTTACTTCCATTCTCTTAGCCCGATCTCTTGAGGTTCCGAACGAAAGCGTCTCGCGAATGTAGGTCGAAGTTGAACGAAACGCATTGAATTCCGGGCCCATCGTAGGTCCACACCCGCGCCACCCTGTGCCGCGTCGTCCCCTCGCCCGCCAACGGACAAGAATTATTAATTACGATTTATCACGCTTCAATAATCGATCGGACCGGGCGGACAAATGGCACCGGGCCATCCCGTGGGACTCCGTGGGGTTCGCGTTTTCACCACCGATCGCCCGATAAAGATAGCGTTCGACCCCCTTGAGGCCCGCGTTTTCGGCAAAGGAAAGTGACCACACGAGCGGGTGGCATGACTGTTGTTTTTTGCCCCTCCTGCTTCTCTCGACCGCACGTGACGGAAAATACTTGCAGGTATGTAAAATGGGTGCATTTGACTCTTCAGTATCACCGTGGCCAAGGTTGACTTGAAGGTGCCGTCCGAGCGATCGGTCAGTCAAACAACAGCACGTAAGGTGACTCACGTGTTTAGCAGGGCACGTTTTCGGCGGTACGGCACGATCGACACGCCATGCGTATTGATGCGGGAGGGTTTTAAACCTTGATCCAATAAAGAAGTTATTACATTTTAATTGAGTCTCCATTGTTGCGGTTGTGATTGAGAATCGTTACCGAACAGACAGCAATCTAAACAGCATCTAAAAGATGTACATGTGAAAATATGTATCAGAACGTTTATGTAATCATTTTACCGACCAGCTCTTTTGATAAATTAAATTCTTGCTATGATTAAAATGTTTTTGTTGAAACACTAGGGTACTATGATAAATAATAAATAAATAAATAAAGATTTCTTATGCTCCATGTGCTATAATTTGATGAGTAAAATATTCACTTTCGCTTCATTGTTCAAAATGACTCGAAAGCGTAGACAATATTGGTACTGTAAAACCTATTCTAACCTCAAATCACGTCAATGCTATCTGTCTAACGATAGAATTTGGACACAGTGTGTTACCCACTTGACAAAAATTATTGTTACTTTTAATTTCAGCAGAAACCTCTTAGTTTTTTTTAAATATTCTTCTGACCGTGTGAACATAAAGTATAGTCATATGTCATGTTAGCACAGATTTTCGACGGTTTAGGGATTCCATTAAAAATATATTCCTTTTCTGTAGAATAGAGATAGAAAAATAAAATAGAATAATAAAAGAAATAAAATAGAATAAAAGACAAATGTATCACCCATCCAAAACGAGTTTAATTTTCAAGCATTTGCAATTGGTTGCTCTCTACGAAATGTTGAGCACGAGACAGAATAGAACTATTTTATCGTAATTGCATTTTTTGTTTAAATTAAAGTAAAAAATCAGGAATGGTTTTGGTTAAACGGTTCGAAATGAATGGTCAATTTGCGCCAAGCGAAAGTTTCCACCGCGGAATGTTGTACCATAAATCTAAGCGATAGTGAATCGTGGACAGCTGGTGTCAATTCGCTTATCGATTCTCTTTCAATTATCAGTTGTTAAAGCGACCAGTGTACCAGTTCCCGTCCTGCAAGACTAGGCCGAGGCGTTCCGTCTACTAGCCGTAATTAGGTTATTACAATTTTAGTACCACCGATTCAATCTCTCTCGAAATGCTGACTGCACATCCAGCAGTCATTCCCTCCGCCCGATGCGGTTCGGGGTGGCCCGTGGTGGAAAGTGCCGGTCGTTCGAATGTGGGTTGACAAGCGGCAGACGACGACAGAACGCCAGACCTTGAGACCCCGGGGCGGTAAAAATAGGCTAATCGATTTCTCTAGGGCGCGCACGTTCAGGTGGATGAGCTGGCAACTTTATGTCCGTTCGCACGCCGGTCGCGACTCCGAGGGACCCTTGGCGAGGGATTTCCCAGCGCGATGGCCAAGTGGAAATAACAATAACCATAACAATCGGCATTAAAACTGACGACTTCCCTTTCAGTGAGGTGAGTTGGACCTGACTTCACCGCAAAACTGGCAAAGATGGAGAGAGGGAAAGAGAGAGAGAGGGAGAGTACTTGCAAAACGTGCTTACCTGATTTGCCCACTTTGGAGCTTCCAATGACGACCACTTTGAGCTTGTTTAGATTCGTCATTCCTTCGGTTTATGTGCACTCTATCAGTCGGTTTGTGAATTTCAATTAGCTTCTGCAATGGGAGCTGCACTGCTCGTGGTTGTGTCCTTCCAAATTTTCCTACCGTTTGCCGTGAACGTCACTGAAATGGCATGCCCGTGGATGGGTCGCTAAATTTACGCTCACAAACGGGTGCCGGGGGGTGTCGGACACCACTTTTCCACTTTTCCAAACAGACCGACCTGCTTCTCAGGACGCCGGACGGGTGTGTACACAAGCAGCAAACGCAATCGATTGAGGTGTTGTCGTTGTTGCTATTGCTGCTGCTGTTACGGCCTGCCTGTGGACGATCATTCTGGCCAATGGTGCCACCGGCGCTGGCAACTGCGGGCCAACCAACTCGAATCCACCGAACGGTGGCCAACGGTAGCGGCGAGCTGTCGTCCGGACGATCGGGATCTGTTTTTGCTCGGTGGTTTTGGAGAAACGGGGAAAACGCCTCGCAGCGGGGTGGACCGGGTGGTGGATTCGTTTTATTCCGTTTCCCTTTTAATGAGACACGTCCGATGGGCTAGCAGAGCGATAGAACCCTTCGGGGGGAGCTAGATAAGAGGAACGAGAAAAAAAAGGGAGAACAAGAAATAAGAACATCGCACAAATGACGATCAGTACCAGTAAGTCATGTGTTTATTTAGATGTATGCAAAAACACATCTAAAGAAGGTTAAAAATAAAACCAGCATGAGAATATTACAGCTGAACGTGGTACGCGGTAGGACGGCCAGGGAAACTTAATGTGCACCTCCCCTACGAACACTCGATCGTACCCCTTCACCCCGTTAATCCCATCCCAACACACCTTAGACGATCGATAGCGAGCCGATAGGGCGGCAGCATAAATAATGGTACCTGCGCAAAGTGTAACATATTTTAATTAGAGTGAATTTAATTCCCATTTTCGCCTCGTATCGATCGGTCTCGTTTTTCGCCACCGTCCTCCTCATGTCCGCCAGCTTCAATGCCAACGCTCCATAGACATCCTTCGATGGGTTCGTCCGTGCTGGCGAGGTAACGACGTGGCCGGGTTTAAAAATAGTTGCAGTTTCCGGGGAATTGAGATGACACTGGCCCCGGTTGTCTAGGTCTACCGCGTCTTCTTCGACGACGGTGAAGACGTTTCGGTCACGTTGCGTCGGTTTTGCGAACGTTTCCATTTCGTGTCCCTGCCCGGACGGTCGGGTCGGTCTGTGGTATTTGGCCTGATTTCCGCACCGAGATGTAGCAGCAACGACGGGGATGAACTGGAACGACGTCCCCGGCGGTGGAGAGCTAGAGAGGAGCGGCGGACAACAAGCGGTGTTCGATGCAAAATTTCTGCATAATTTTAATAGATGCGATTGTAAATCTAAATAGCAACACCCAGCGCCAAACGTGCGCACCCGGGAAACGTTGGTGCAGAAAGATTTACTACGGTACGGAAAATGACGCGCCCGGGATTGGCTTGCAGTCGCAACCCGGGCCACTTCGTTCTTGCACCCGACGTTTGGGTTTTTTTTAATGTTTCCTTCATCCCAGCGTCGAAAAAACAACGCTGCGCTCGGGAGATGGCGAAGGAACGAGGGCGAAGACGACGTCGAGGTGCGCAATGGAATTTGTAGTCAACCGATGCTCGCTGCGTTCATGTCGATGCAAGGGCAGTCCGCGATGTTTGTAGTTATGTCGTATGGTCGCTACTCGAAACATTCGCTAAACGAAAGACAAGAGTAACAAGTAAGTGCTGGAGGGGCTTGGGATCGCAAATGCGCACTCGGGGTATACAAATACGTGGAACAGGATTCCGGAGGAATTTTACGAAGAGCCGACTTGTTATCAGTTGGTATGGATCAAACATTCGCTTTAACGAGGATTAAAGCGTTTGAATTTAGCAGAACGACGAATGAAAAATGTGAGAATCGTCGTGAAAATGTTTTAATATGTAGGAAATATCAAACGTTAAAAAAAAGTAAAAGTTGAAAATGGTGACATAAAATGAACAACCAATTACAGTAGATAATCATAAATGATAAATATAAAACCAAGTGTGCCATACTTATAATTAAATTTAAAAACGTTTCGTATTCTTAAAACACATTTCCTCTATTTAAATTCAACTAAGACACTAAAGAAATTATTATATGCATTTACTTGATGGAACATATTCTTAATTTCACATAACTGAAATTGTGTATAGCAAAAGTTAATCCACAGAAAATTCAGCAAAAATGCATAAAACTGTTATGCTCAGCAAATCTAAAAAACCTGCATTTGCAATCAATATTAAAAAGCGCATCTTGTTAAAATGATGAAAAGAACCAAAGTGGAACAGCCTAAATTGTTGGAGTCATAATGATGCTACAAATAAAAATAATGAGCCGCTTGGATGCATATTTTTGGAGTTTTTCTTCTATCGCAGTTAACCTTAATGAACATAACAGTAACTCAAAATGTTCCTAGATTCTAATTGTTGTAAAAAAATCAGACATAGACTATTGTGCAACATATTTCTTCAATATTTTGTCCGTACAAAGCCTAAATTCAGCAATCAGTGAAAAGCATGTTAATTTAAATTAACACCGATTTTCAACCGACGTAACAAGCCTTTATTGAAGCAACTATGTTCGCGTGACAGCAACATAAAATCACAAAACACCTTGTCAATATGTCGTCCCTGACGGCCGGATAGCGTTAATGGATTTTGGTCATCATTATTTAACATTCTTTATCGCGCTCATCATCATCATCAAGAAAGCTACCGGTTTTGGGAGCGTTCCCAGCTTTCGGCGGCCTGTGATATAACGATAAACAACAAACCCGCACACTCGCAAGATAATCGACTCCAATACGTGTTATTGTTATTATGTGGGAAACCTATTATCCGGTGGTGTACCGCGCCTCGGCTGGATGCAGGAGCGAAAGGAAAACGAAAAATCCGCCGATGAAAAATGGACATCGCGGCTTTGAAGCGCCGTCATCTTCGGGAATGGGCTTTGGGGTTCTGTTTGCTTCTGGTGCGAGTGCGTGAGAAGCGAGAGGCAGAGGGAAGTGAAATGTTTAATTTATTTTATATCATTTTACTTTTCCTCTCAATAGCGTGTAAACGCAAGAAGCCACACCCATTGGCCCAGATTGTTGATGCTATCGTCGTGCGGGCAAGTGGGCGATAATCGAAAGCCAATGTCGAGCATCAACTGAGCGAGCAATTCCGGCACCGGTGTGCACTATGGATCAGTATTATGTGGAATTTAAAATCGAATTACTACTATTTTTGAACCAAAACTATTTGAGAAACAATATAATTAAGGTACAAAAAGATTCTGCTGATGTTTTAAAACGAGCTGGCAAAACAATTTCTAGAGCAAATAATTACAGATCCATTTCTTTTATTTTTCACCTCTTTACACTCACAGTACGGGTCCTCATGCAATCTATATTGGTATATTTTCCATTACAAACGATTCCCATTAACTTGTTCGCGCTGGCGTCGGCAGCAGCCAAAAGATACGCCGGTTCGTTTATATGTGCGCAAAGGGAGTACAAAACGGTCGAAAATTGTACTCCTGTCACCCACCGAAAGGTGTGCTACCGTCAATGTTGACCGCTGGCCGGCAAAGAAACACCGTCGTAAAATCGCTTTGACGGTTTAAATCTGCAGGAACGCGATCGTGCCTTCGTCAAAGCAAGCGGCTCGGGGGAAAAAACAGCCCGCGCAGGTTGAGCGCGCGATAAATGATAAATAAGACGCGAAAGGGTAATTTAAAACGGAATGAAAATAGCCCCGACGAAATGAGATTATTATTGAATTACCCGAAAACCGTTCATTAATCGTAATGGAAATTGAAAATAAAAGCCATCAGTTTATGCCATCATCATGCCAACGCTTCGGCAACCGTGGTTTCGTTTGTTGATGGTGTTGCCGTAGCGCACGTAATCATGCCACGGCTTGTCGCGTGCTTCGCCGTACGGATCACGGCGTGGCGGATTTTACGCTTCTCCGCAAGGGCGAAATATCGTTGGCCGTAAAACAGAAACATTTTACCTCAGTACGATATTTTAATCGCGAGCGGTAACATATAGTCGACTAACTACAACAGTATTAACCGATTTCTTTAGTACCATCAATAATCATTGTTCGATTTGCCGAATCAAATTGACCAAAATGGTTGGAATGGCTTTCAACAGTCGGGCGACGATTATTGTTTCGTTTGTGTCGATTCTGCCACATAAACGATATGATGTTACATGCTGAAATGGCGAGAAAGTTGAGACAATAAAACTCATTCCATGCCCGTAAATTTTAATTCGAACATATCAGTGTAACTTGGGTGGGTTGCTATAAAGAATCAATAAAATTCCTTAATTTACTTTCACATACCGTCATGGCTTGTCGAATAATATTGAATCCACGTATTGATTTAGAATGTTTCCATTCATGAATAATAAAACGTAAATATATATGGAGATGAAATTCTTATTATTAAATCTACAAATACTTATTAATAGAAAAAAACATTGGAGAATAAAAAAACATAAATTTCAAAGAAAAATCTGTGGCTTGACAAGTTCTTAGCGTATTAGTATTTGTCCTTTTCGTAAAACCAACAACATAAATTTTAATAGCTTAAACCTCACCGATTGTTTTCGGTTGAATGATTGTATTTTTATAAAAATCTACACAAAATTCTACACATTACTCTAACTTTTCAAATGATAAAGTTACATATATTGAAAAACTTTTCGGCAAACCAATATCATGTTCGAAGTTACCGAGTAAGGAATGTGAGAAAGTAGCTGACTAAACGGAATGCCTCGCAACTGCATAACAACAAAGCCAAAGTGTCACGTTGAAATCAAGAGCTGCACCCAAAATACCTGAGCCGTTCGCGATCATATTTTCGATAAACAACCTGCACTGACTTCAAGTATGCTGTAAATTTGAACGTAAAATTATCTTCACCACAGCTTGCCATTTGTTATGCCTTGCGGAGTGCTTCAAGGAAGCGGGGGGAAAAAAGTAAAAACTGTTGCCTTCGATTATGAGCAACGATAAGCGGAACACTTCCTACGCACGAGCCAGCCATTTTCGTGGCGGTGATCGTTTTTCGCGATCGTTGGAGTGCATTTTTGGGGCTTATGGATGGTACCGTGTAACGGTGGAAATAAATAACTCTTTGACATTTATTTATGTTCTTGCTCGAGTTACAAAGGGTCCGTTCTCGGATGGTAGGAATGGCTGTCTTTTCGTTCCGGCCGGAAGATTCCCATTTTGTTTTTCGTTGGTTCTTTTCCTGTACTGCTGAACAGCATTTAGGAGCATGATTTATATGCGCGTTGTAAGCTGAGGCCATCCGGGGAGGTGAGTATCTTAAATTTGAAATTTCTCCAATCACGATCTAGATGAGCAACAGTTTGTGCGCCATATTTCATGGTACTTCGATGGTACTTTCTATTGATCGCGAATGGTTTATGGGTTCGTCGTTGAAAGTTCAGCCGCCGTCGAAGTGACGAAGATTGGTGTTTCTCTTCCCGGTCGATGGAGCGTGCAAGCCAACTTTGCCAGAGGACCGGAACTGATTGACGGTCGATCGGCTGGGTGAGAGGAAGGGACCCTTATGGGGGCAGATTGGTTGATTTTTATGCAAAACTGTACCACTACCACCACCCCCACCAAGTTTTTCCGGCCCTCAATATTGTAATGAAATTCCGCATGAAGCCGGCGGCAAAAACGGTTGGACGCTAAATTATTGGGCGTTTATGATGGCGGTCCCATTTCCGCCACCGGTTAACTAAATTTGCCTGATTGCGAGTAACGTTACAGTAATGCTCACAACTCGTTTGATATTGTGTCTATAATATTGTTTGTTTGCAATTTTTTTTATTAAAACAGAAATGTGATTTAAACATGTTTTGAAGCGTTATCTTCTTCCTTTGACATGTGATGATAATTTTGTTTTTGCCATCATCGTGTGGAGAGATTTAAAAGTTTTGAATTTTGGAATGGTAACCAATTTCGTTATCATGATAAAATTATTTCGCATAAATATCAATAATTTAGCTTCCTCGTAGATTTAATAATTCACTGAAAGTGTTTATTCATTGGATGGTAAAACGTGCAAACTTTAAATAAGTCCAATCCTTTCCTAATATTCCTAAGAAAATTATGCTTTTTAAATTGTATTTCTACGTCGGTGCCATGAAACTTTTCAATCTATTAAAATTGTATCTAAAATAGTTTGGTTTGCGTAATGAAAACTATAAAAAAAATGCTTAAATACACCTTCTAATGTTAATTCCGATTGGGGCTACAATCAATGCACATATTTTGGCCATCCAAAGGTAGGGCCAGCACTCCCTGCATCAATAGAGCTGCACTCGGTGTTGCAAATGCCGTATACGTTCTACCAATGTTGCAGTCGACACTGTACTTTCCGCCAGGGCGACGCACGGACGCACATTACCCTTCGCACGCGAGCCGCCCCTGACTGCTGGAAGCGTTAGACACCGGCGCCACCGCTGCTGCCCGCGGGCCCGCAGGCCTTTCGCTATAAATAGTCTCTAACGGGCGGCGGTGCAGTTCGTCCCGACGGGCTCGCAAGCGGGACGGGCGCTTCGATAAATATGCTAAATCAAACCGAAACCCAACGAAGCCGAAGCCTATCTCGTGAACGCGCGGAACGGCGGCGACAAATCTAGTCGACAAGCGGCGTGGCAATCGATCCACTAGCGCCCTTTCCGATCCACCCGCCGGTAGGTTCGTCGCTTGCTAGAGTGAACAAGTCTCCCATTTGGCATGGCGCCACCAGCCCGCCTCCGCGGGCCGCGGCCGCGATTGAGTTGTAGGAGTGCATAATTTGCAAATTGAGCGTAATATTTTGCGATAAATCATAGCATTTTTCGAGACCCCTCATCACCTCTTTCCAGTGCGCCACCCCTCCTGGCCGGCTGATTGGTGGAAACAGCGGGCGTTCGATCGGCGGGTATCGAAAATGGCCACCCCCGTTCCACACTGCTGCACCACGGCGATTTCTTTTTCGCTTCAGTTTGACTTCATGCCAGCCTTCCTGGGGCTCAGTGTTTGCAAATATTGTGCCTAGGATTAGTTCTCTTCCGTGCCTTTTTTACAGCCCGTTGTCTTTCGCCGTCGGAGATGCAATCGCTCCCGGGTGGATCGATCGGTCCGATCGGGATCGATGCTAAGCTCGCCGTTCGGGCAATCGAGAGTGCCTTTGTTTGGAACCCGGTCCGGATAGCTGCGGCCAGGGTGGTCAATTTATTATTCGCTCCCTTCGATTTCGATTTCCTGCAGCAAAATGGAGCATTGTCCGGAGCCCGCAGCGGTGGTGGTGGCACTGCTTCTGGGGCGGTTGTTCGGTGCATTTCGGTGCATTTCGGTGTGACTCACCGGTTTGGGGTGGTTTTGCGCGGTGGGCCTTAGCTTTGGGCCCCCGAGAGCAGTTTATAATTTGTTCGCTGAGTGGTGTTGGTCGCTGTTGGTTGGCCCAACGGCGAGAGTTCGGTGGCCTGGTGTATCATTAATTTCAGTTTTATGCTTATTTCGCGTGGGCTACAATTTAACCGCTAACAATGCAATTGGAGCGGACAGTTTGGATGTTTACCTTCTTTCGTCGTTTGCTTCCTCGATTACGATGGCTAGCGAAAACCGACCCTTAGCTGGTTGCTTTCGGTATTTTCCTCTTTGGAAATCTGGGTGGCCTTATGCCACCCAAAAAATAAAACTAAACGAAGGCAATACCGGCACACCAAGGAAAGGTCCCGTACCGCCAGGCGGCTGTCTAGGGAAGCGGTTTTTAATGAGCTTTTCCCATTTCCGATTTGGCATGCATCCAGCGAAGGGACGGTAGATTTTCCTCCCTCGGCTACCCGTTCCGGGGCCAATCAGGCGCGTCTTCGGGCGGCTGTGCAATATAAATTTCCTCCGGAGTAATAATAATAAATTTAACCCTACCAACTAGGAGGCAAGCGGACGGACAAATCTGTGTATGGAGCAACAAAGGTCCGTTCTGACAGTTTGCGCAAGAAAATGGTTTTACGGCAAGGAAATGCAGCTGGAAGTCATCCGCGGTTGACGGTCGGTTCGATTTGCCCTTTGGATGCATTTGGGCAGGCCAGGCCAGATCGTGTGCACGGTAGTGATTGATTATTTATTTAGTGCCACCCCGGGCAGCCAGATAAGCAGGGATCAGATGTCACACAGCGGGGAACCTTGATGGAATTTTTCACCTTGTGCGATCACGATGGAATACTTTCTCCTGCTCTCGTAGCTGACGGATATTAATTGTGTGTTTAGTGGGTTAAATCCGTCGCTTCCTGTTGTTAAAGAATTTATTTTCTACATATATTAGTTTGAGGCATGTGCTTATCTGCTAAGTTATCATCAAGAACCGGTTGATTGTATGTAGCAATCGCTTTTTAAACCAATGTAGTGAATAAATAGAATGATTAGAGAAATCCTCAAAAAAGTTCACAGCGACGTGTGGATAGTATTTTTATTTTATATTTTAAGCTGTTTCAAAGAAGGTTTTGTTTATTTTATAAAAATAATGATTACGATGAAAATACATTGATTACTGCTAATTTTGTTTGATTTATGTTTTGTTTGATTGATCTATTTGATGTTGCGTTGTAAAAGATTGAATGAAACATACTTTGCTTTAAAATTTTTTTGATTAATGTAGTTTTCAAAAAATGAAGGAAAAACCAAATAATTCCCTACACTCTACACTCAATAAAAAAGTTGAAAACGGGGCAAACATATCGGATGGTCCCGTTTTATTGAGTCAGATATTTAGAAATGAAAATTAGTTCACACACTCTGGTGACAACTTTATTCTGTACATTCGACCTGAGAGAATGTTATTTAATATTAAACAAATGTAATGATTCCAGTAAACTGCATTTACGTAAATTCGTCGGGTTGAAATAAGCAGGAAGTCAAATATCACAAACAATGTAGGAAAACATAAACATAAATCACAAGTGAAAGCGGCACTTGTCCATGCACCCCGTACATCAACAAGTGAAAATATGCATTCTTAGCCACGGTGACAACGAAATGTCCTGCTTCGAGGCGATCGTCTGCATTGCACCAGTTTCATGTACCGACAGTTTAAAATTACGTCGCCCCGTATGCGACTGCTTTAGTTTTTCACTTACTAAGCAAAAATAAAGAACTGCCACCCTTTGGACACCTTGTATGGTTTGCTTGTTTGGGCGTCATTGCAAACAATTTCCCACAGCACCGATGCACTCGCAGCGTTGTCCCCGTGCTAAACGCTGGTCGTTGGCACCTACCATGGCGTCTCGTTTTAGTTTTGTGATACAGCATTTTGTGTGTACTCTTTTGCTTCAGCAAAGTGTGCATCGCATGAACGCTGCAGTGGTCGGAAAAAAGTCATCCAACACCGGTCGGTCACCCGTAACAGGCAGAAATTGGTTGTCTCTCAACCTTTCTTCGTTTTTCACCCACCATCGTAGCATAAATACCCGCTTGGGGCGGCGTTAGCCATTCGGCGGCCCATGTCACTCGTGTCTCGGCTTTGACAAATCCGATTAATTGCCCGCACTGTGGGGCACGCGTTGGCCAAACGAGACCACGGGCTATCAGCGATCATATCTCTTATCGTATCGTAGGCATCGGCGTGAAACCGTTTTTCCGTTGCAATCTTCACCGCCGTTGCTCGAGGTCTCGATACAGGTCGTAGACTTACGCTCCGGTTCGACCATTTCATCACCCCTTGGGCGGGTGGGCTATAATTAATCGTATGATACAAACTATATTAACAGTTTAAAAATAAGAAAATTGCACAACCGTTTCCCGAGTGGAGCGGGCGCCGGGATGGAGTCGGGGGCGCAGAAACGGCCCACTCAGCGGGAAACGCCTTTTTGGGTCCGCCTACCACCTCGTGAGGGGGAGAGAGGTGCAAATAGAGAGAAGTGGAAAAGAAAACGGCCAACCATGGCGGCACGTGCGCAAGGCGCTTGCGTATTCCGGTGGCGTGCAGGTTATGGGGTGGATTAAAAAAAACTACGCACCTCCCCCTCCCCCCCCCCTCTCTTTACAAGGGGTTGCGATCGATCGGGAAAAACGTTTAGCTGCCGCGGGGAAGCTAAATGTGCGAAAATAGCCTGTTAAAAGCAAAAACAGAAAAAATGGTGGTAATAAAAACAAATCTACAGCAAGCGTCTGGATGTGGAGACAAAAGCAAAAACAGCAAAATATGTAACACACACACGCACAGGGGGCCAACTTTGAACAACAAAGTAACAAAAAAAAAACAGCAAGTAAAAACCACCCCACATGAAAACAGATTATTACCGTCAATCCCTTCGAGCCAAAGTCTCTCGGAAATGTGCATTGGTGGCATTTGATTTGTGGTCGGTCGAAACGCTGAAAGTCACGCCATACATACACACACACAACCACACACAAACAAAAAATTAAAAAATAAAACCAGGGCCGCTTTTCCCTTTCGTTTCCCTCGCTCGGAAAGCGTTGCATGATAAATGGCTCCATCGGTTGTTTTCGACAGTTTATGAAACCAAATTGATAAATATTAGCATTAGCACGAACGGGGTGGCATTCGGGTAGATCGGGTGTGTGTATGTGTGTCTGTGTGTTAGATGGTATTTATTACCCTTTCTTTCCTCCCGCATGTTGGCTCACGCTTGTCCTCTAATTGTGCGCCCATTAGTCGGGTGAGAAAGTGATTCGAATTTGTCTCCGTTGGTCGTTGAATCATAGCGATTCGCAGCGATTCCCACAAAAAAATAAACTGCCTTGTTTTTCAACCACTCCTGCCGTTGCGTGACCCGCCGGGGGATCAGAGTTCGATGAATTCCCAGTCCCAACGGTGTGCAGCGCTAAAGGAGTCTCTAAAAAGCCATCATAAACCATCGGCTAATCCTGCCGACAAATGGCAACCGCCGGGCTGGGGATTGTGGTGACGATAAAACCTTTTGCATCGAGCCAGGAGGGGTTTCACTCGGTCAGTGGTGCAATGGACCGGGAGTTGGCACGGAAAGTCCGCCACCCTTTTCAGGCTTGATGGCTGTTATCGTCGGTCGGTGGAAAAGGAACTTCTTTTTCGATCTGTTTATTATGTGCGAACACAACGATACGAGAGGTGGCAAACGCACGAAAGCTTCCTGAAAGCAGTGGTGTCGAATTGTTCTCCGTTGTGAATAAAAATTATAACCATACTTTTGATTCAGTTGATTTTTCAATCAAAGAGTAATAAAATGATTATGTGATGTCAAACAACAGGTTCCATGGTCTACTATTAATTATCATTGAGCAACGAGTTCTTATAATCCACTGACTTATTGGGATTATGAACTAAAGAACTCCATTCGATTGGTAGTAACATAAATTTTAGAAGACACAGGTCACAGTCTAAGGTCTCTGACTCCATTTCAAGGTGGCTAAGACGTTTTTGGATGAAGTTCTTGATCATTCCAAATTTTAGGGCCGATATAGTCGCAGTACCAAATGCTTCAAAGCCCATTATATCTGGGTTCAGCCCAACGAGTAATAATTTAGCCAACCAAGACTCCTCTGCATTCAAACCGATTCCCAAAAGTTTGAGCACTATGGACATTAAGGTTTTGATTAACGGAAGATTCATCTGCATCTTTATATCAAACATCTTTTCTGGCTGATAATAAAATTAAACAAAATTACAAGCAACTGTTAAAAATATTTCCATGATTTCTGGTTCATTGCATGTTATCCTGTAACATCGCTTTTTAAAACCTAGGGTTAACCCAAGCCTCAAAAGTGATAGAAAAATACATTGCTTTACAATAGAACCAACATTAGATTACGATAACCGTGTTTTAATTTTAAATTCATGAAGATGACCTTGTTTACACAATATGGAATTCTTTCTTTTTATTATGATATTTTTGAAGATTTTGGTCGAACGAACAGAACAATGTTCCACCAAGGTCAGTTATTGTTTCTGTTGCTGTTGGACACCACTGGTTTTACTCATTCCCGGGTGGGTGCAACATCAAATAAAAGTTCGCGCATCAACGACGACGAGGACGATGATGTCGGGCGCGTTCAAGCGCGATCCGCATGATCCGGTGACAGCAGACTTCGTGCCTCGAAAAGCTTAGGCAAAGGATTAGGACGTTCGACGACGGTCGCGCCTGTTCGTAGTGTTTTGAGCGGGTCCGTCGCCGGGTTTTCCCTCGGTGGCCCTCTCCGTTGTCTCTGGAGGTGCGGATTATGATTGTGGGAATTCGGCGTGCTCCAGTCCTACCTCGCACACCACGGCCCTGGGGGGGGGGGGGGGGGGGGGGGGGCTGCGTGTCGGCAAGCGTGAAGTGTTACGGATTCATTCTGCGAGCCCCAGTCCAGGATCTACGGCTCCGGGCTTCGGAGCAGACGGGCCGCCGGCCGATCGGGCCGGGATTGAGACATGCATGTGTACCTCTCGTGCCGGCGCATTGCGCATGGCCGCGGCCAACATGATGTAAGAAGACAGCTGCCACTCGAAGCAAAAGGTGGAAAACTTTCACCGAACGAAAGGAAAAGTTGGTGAACTTTGCGGGTGAACGCCGCGCGAACTGGTTACGCGATGCCGGAGAGGTTATATTGACTAATGGTCGAGCCAAGGGAGGAAGGGAGCAAGGGGCACGGATGACGCGGGGATTGCGGGTGCTCGAGAGTTTGCAAACGCGATCAGAGGGATTACCTTCTGCGCCGACTGGTAAGGTTATTTATTTTTTATTGCATCTTACTAATGCCGTGCGGGTCGAAGTCGGTTCGATCTTCCAGAGTGAAAGACGCATCATCCTGCCTTCGCCCACCCACCCCTACGTCCCCCCGTCAGAAAGGGGGCGCATGCTCGCCTAGCCATTAGGGTTGTTTTATTTATTTGCACCCGATGCACCCGAGTACAGCACCCACTTGATTGCTTCTGCAAAGTTCGCGGCAATTTGACACACCATAAATTAGAGTGAACGCTCGTTCAAGCCCCCTGCGCTCGTTCACGGAGCCATCCCTGCGTCAACCGCCGTGTCATGTGGACCAATAATTTAAATGGCAGACGTACGGTTTGCTTGCCTGTACCGGCGAGTTATAGCTACGGTTTTGGGCGATACACTTGCCAGAGTGCACAGGATGACATTTGGCAGCAGAACGGTTTGCTTTCTATTTTACGTCCTACTACATTCAGCCATTTGTTTAGCCGATCGGAGTTACTACTTCTTGCTTACGAAATATTGGCAGAGGAAAGTGGGACAATATGCACCGGTGGAATAAATTGCAATTAATACTAATAAACATCTGCATTTTGACACTTACGAAAAGAATCCAAAAATTTAGCTGATATAGACTATTAGAAAGAGATTAGATTATTATTGTAAGGAATTGTTTTCATTACTCTTGCAAATGTTGCTGTATAGATATGTAAATTAATATGTATAAAACAAGAAAATCTTACGCCACAAGTCATGGTAATGAATAAAGTCGGGGGTTTTGCCCAACAAATATTAAAATCGTGTGGAAAAGTGGACTTTAATCTATCTAAGAAAAAAAGGAAACAAGGAAATTTGAGAACTATAATTTTATAAACAGAAGTGTCTCTAAAACATATCCTAAGAATGGGTCAAATGATACGTTATATATGATGTTGCGACTAGCAAAGTTTGCTTAATATCAATAAAGATCTCTATATAAAAAAATCAGAATTTTGTTATCAGCAAGTGAAGTTATTGGAAAATAAAAAGTAATGAATTCAAAGAAGTAATTGATCATACACTACATCAATTCTAATATGATTTAGGCTAGGCGTTAACAACTTTAAAGGCGATCCAATTTTATTGAATCCTTGTGTTGAATTGATAATTTGCAGGAAATAATAACGGTTGTTTTTAATTCATCATCGAACCATATCCTTGAAACCAAGTCGTTGGCAGCTTATGGAAAGTGAACTTGCTAAATACGTCGCCTTCATTTGAATGCCCCAATGAGCCCGATAATGAATTCGCTCCATTTCCTCTTTGATCAAAATTACTTTACGACCGTCCTCCATTTCGGCTACGAAAAGAAGATTATAAACCATCCCGCTGTGAAGCAGGAAGTGCTGAACGCAAAAGACGTCGATCGTGTGGCATGGAAACAGGTTATTGCCCTCTGGACTTTTCTTCCATTTTTTTAGTTCAACTGAGATGTTGCAACAATCAAACTCGGTGGCCGGGACAGAAAAGTAAAAAAAAGTAACAATCTAAAAAGACAAATAGACAAAGAGTTCGCTGTCAAAACAGAATCAGAACACGAACAGAAACAAACTGGAGCTGGTAATGCTTCCAAATCTGGCGTGCCAGCAGAGTTCTTGGGTCGCCCCCGCGGTCAACGGTTCGTCGCCGCCCGGCGTAAGATGCTGGCGGAGCGAAAACGGGGAACTGCGCCGCTCGACAAAATCGCCCACGGTGTGGGTTTTTGAATCGTGGTGGTAGAACTCACGTGGTGTGAGGTTTATTGGCGACCGTCGTTATGGCCGGGCGGGATCGAAAACGGTCTACCGACCGCATTCGCCCACGGCAATCGGCATCCCGGGCCGCCGATCCGGAGGCAGATTGCGCCGCGAATCGAACCGCTCGTGCTCGCTGAGTGGTGCTTGTCCGAGAAGTATAAATAATCATCGAAAGCCAAACCACCGGTGCTGGATCCGGTGATCTTGGGCGGTGGGATGGCGCACGGGGTGGTGGAGGATCCCCAAGTGACAGAAAACACGATTTAGATAATTTTCGCCAGGCTTAGAAAGGGGCTGCATAGAAGATTAATAGCAGTCTTATTAAGCCAAAATTGCAAGTGTGTGCGTGAAAAATGAACCCACCGTGGGTGCACTGATCCGATCCTTACTATTATAAATTGAACCCTTCCATCCCAACTCCGGAACTGACAGCTCAAAGCCATCAAATCAAAACAAAATATAAATTCGAATTCAAACAGAGGATTTATTTTAACAATCTCAGCAGTTTTTCTGGAATAGTTTCTTCGCGTGTTCCAAAAACCGTCTAGTTGCAATTCGTAGTCATGAAACGAAAAAGACGAAAAGGTAAATATAGAAAAGTACAAATATACAAAAAATTACCTGTTTACATTTGCTTGCAAACAGGATAATCTTCCCCGACGAACTCGAATGCAAAAAAATCGCAAACACTGCATGTATCGAGCTACCATGGAGTAAACCTGCTTCCTAGCTTGCTGCTCGTCCTGTATTACAGGGTCAGCTGCATCTTGCGGCGAACAGAGCGTCTGCATCATCATTGCATAAAGTTCAATACGAGCAATGCAGAACGGTCAATACGAGCAATGCAGAAACCTTCCGGCCTTTGTTGTTGAAACCTGCTGGACGGTTGCAAATAATACTTTCCAAATAAAAATTATCGAGTGCTGAAGCGATAACGCAAATAAATCAATAAACTTACCATAATCGATAAACTGCCTCATCACAATCTTGCTTGGCCCTGGGTAAACGTGTTGTTGGCTTTCATACTGCTGATCCACTCGCTGTTTAATCCACCTTCTGATCGAGAAAATTAGAGTCGCATCTCTGTTTATCTTCGAACCACAATGTTGTTTTTGGTACAGTGCAAACGGCTGAATCGAGAGAGATGTGGAAATATGTTATTCGCAGACCGAGACGCAGGTGGGACATTTCAGTCCAGTCATTGCTGATGCTGTGCAGGAGTACCATGACAGTGCAGCGAAATCACTCCGTCGTGTAGCTTCATAGAATACTATGCCAGAGGGCAATTGGGCTACGTTCTATCGGTGCCGCAGGACAAGTAAGATCGATCAGTCCAGCCTAAATACCCATCTCGAGAATGCAAGCGCAAACTACGATGCGAGCATGGTTAAGCTAATGCAGTCTGACCTAGCCACAAACTGCTCGTTACAAGGCACAAGAGGTTATCTGCGTCATTTTCTTCAGCGTACTTCACACCCGGCGACTCGACACTGTTTCCAGCGCTGCTATCCAACTTTTCACTACGCTTTGTGAAAGTAACATCTTTCATCACCGACCTACCCGATTATTGAGAGGAAACATTCTCCTCGCTGCTGCTGCTGAGCGACGAGTTTTTCTTACGACTTAGCGAACGTTAGCGAACCGATCGCGTCCTGTATGTCACCAAGTAGACGGAAGTGATCGAAGAGGTGATATTCTTCACCACCGCATCTTACACCGTATCCTCCTGCTCCTTGATCACCATTGCCTCCTCAGACATGAACGATTTCGGTCCATGCTTACCGCCACCGTCGTGTACGTGTACGCATCAGATCGTCTCCAGCACCATTGATCGCCGACGATTCACTTTCACGTTTGACCACCTCATCCATGTCGATCAAAATATTACCCTGCTTTTGCTCCCTCGCGCCTCCGTGGACGCGGTTTTCCATCCGCTTTTTGTTCAACAATCGAGCAATCGACTCCTGCCAGCCAATCTGTTTCGTGATCATCTGCGGAGCTTTCGGTTTGGTAAAAGTGTTGGTCATCAACCGTCGCGCATTTTCAAGCTTCAGTGACAGTTTGGCCAGATTGGTGTGATAAATCAAACAGAGTGCCCCGCCGTATCCCATCTCGGTGTCGGACCCAAGGTCGAGATCCCGCAAACCCAAAATAACGTGCGGCTCCAGCTCGAACGGCAGCGTGAAGGAAAACAACCCCGATTAAAGGTTGTGGCACTCAAGTGATGGATCGTAGAATCGCAGGACAGCATTTTTTTGCTCGAATTTCGCTTCGTGTTTAGCGGTAATGAACTTGATCAGCTTCCTCGGCGCCAAAGTGTCATCAACCGTAGCCTCGTGCTTCGTTGTGGTGGTAAGGGTGAGCCCGAATGAAATCCAAAACGAGAAAAATAGGAAAATGAATAAGCTTGTCCCCTGAATCTTACGAACCTTTTCAATGTTAAACTCTTTTCGGATGTAACACTTCACGTTTGTCAACAGTGACTCCAGTACCATTTTGGTATCCTGCGGCGGAAGTGTCGTACCTATCGCGAAATTCTCCTGTACCACGTCTAACATCTACTGACGTAACGCCGACAGTACTTCCGACCGTCCTTGATAATCGTACTGATGTATTGTATGTGCCCAGAATTTCACCCCGATCTGGAAGTTAAACACCCGATTCCGCAGCAGCTTATGCAGTAGCTTTATGTTACCCAGGGACATCTCGTTTTGAATCGCTTCGATCAGCAATTCGAAAGCTATTGGCACCTTTTCGTCGAATATCCGCTGGTTGCACTATTGCAGCAGCGAACTGACGATGGCGATCACATCGTTCATCAGCACATTCTCCTTATTTGTTGCGAGTTTGTAGAGAATTCCCGAAGCCACCAAGTTCGTTGTGCGAAGTTCTACTTCTCAAAAAACCCTATATCGAATATGAAGTTCAAGAGATGGAACATTTTAAACTAAACTTCCTTCAACGGTTGTGATTTATTCACTCCCGCCGTGTCAACAAGTTTTGAAACAAACCTCTGGTTTGTTGACGTTTTTTCATTCAACACCTACATTCGACCGACGTTGATGATGATGCTTAATATATATTAACATATGTTTCCGGAAAAAGGCTTCTCTTACCTCTTTTCTTGTTATTCCGTGAAAACATGTGTGATTAATAAAGATTATCATTTTTTATTTACGCTGAACAAGTCCGCACGATGCACAGTCGCATTACCAAATGAAAACACCAATGACAGCTCAAAACTGATGCACAGCCAGCTTCGAAAAATGTTCAAGAAGAAAACATTCATCAGTCCGTGTATGTACACGGCGATACGAAATTCCGCACCCATACATTCAAACATCGGTGGGATTTAGGGCAATTTCACTGCATTTTTCAAAAATAACCGTCAATTTTGTCACCTGGGTCCCGATGCGGTTTTGAAGGGGGAATTTGTAACGTCAAACTGGCAGCGCATCGGTTGTAAACACGCATCACACGCGGACTGCCCACGTTTCAAGACGATCGACAAACGATCGAGCGGCGGCGGGCTGCAGAGTAGACTCGAAGGTACCAAAAGGAGGGAGGTGGATGGAGGAGAGTTGGATGCTCATTCGGAGGGAGGGCCAAGGAAAGTCACTTCTGGTGGTACGTGCCTCGTGCTTGCGGCATTTGTGGCTTTCTTCTCGTCGGTTGCGTGCGATTGCGTTCGAGGCACATCTCAATTTCACGCACTTCGTCAGCTGCCGCCGGCGCAGGGTTTATTTTCCCGCTTTATCGTTCATTCTGCCTCCTCTTCTGGCGGCAGAGCAGGAGGTAGAATGCTACCGCACCAGCAGCAGCAGGCCGGTAGGGTCATTTGGTAATTGGATCGAAAACCGAAACATTTCAAAGCCACGCCGGTCGGTGAAGCTACATTAAAAATTCTCAATTATCCACCCAGCGGGAAGCTGACCAGCGACGTTCGTTCGACCGCGAGGGAAATGGTTCATTACGAAGCCTACCGTAATTTTGCATCCACAAGATCGTCCCCGGTGAAAGTGGCAAGTGGGTGAGCGTAATGCGATTGCATTCTAGATGCGCTGGGTATGATATATCTTTCTTTTGATTTCTGCCGCTTACGGTTCACACGATGCGTGCACCTTTTCCAGTGATATCGCTGTGCGGCGTCTAGAGCGAGGGCAATCGTGATCGTGTTTCTTACGGGAAACACTTTGCTGCCGGCATAAGAGACTCTTTACTTGAAAAATGAAAAAACCGTTCCTACAGATACTGGGGTGGTTAACTTAAACTTTGTAGGAGTCTGAACATATTAAAATCAGTGGAGAAAACTTAAAAAAGATTATTTTTTAATGCATACTTCAAGCAATGTAAACATGTTTGAAAATATTTCTTACTTGATTCGTTAAATCCATTTTTATTGAAATACTGGTTATCCATGTAGAAATTTAAGTTGAACAATCTAATCTTGTATCAAACCCTATTTTATTTATATTATATTCAAATTAGGCTCTCAGAAACTTTCAGTCGTACAGTTAAAAAACTTAACGCCACTCTAGATATTTAGTTTTTTTTGTATGAAGTTCTGTGTTTTGTATGGAGTTCTGTGACACCTAAGTTTGAGAAATAGAGATGTTGTTGACGATTTGAGTTTATTTTTGGTGAAACTATCTAAATTTTACAATTGAAACTGAGTTTTATTAACACAAACAAAACAAGCATGTACACATATGCCAAGGTGTATCCACCCAAGTTGTACAACAAGGTTTATAAAACACTGGGAAATCAATGAAATATCAACCATTTTAAATAAGCCGTTATTGTAACTATTAAATTAAAACATAACTCTCAGGTATAGAGTTGAAACCATAACCCTGTTCTCAAACACTGAGTATCGCCGGGGCATCAATCGTGTAGTAAATATGTTTAAACCGTTTGATGAGATTCGCCTAACGACCTCTGTTCACTACAAACTGCTTTTGCTTGAGTCAGCTTCCGTTTCAAGATCAAGATCGTCCGCCAGATGCTACACATTCTCGTCGCATCCAACTATTCGGTACATTTCCGGATCGGAGAGTTGGCTTAGATCGTTCCCACCGCTCGCAATGTTCCCGCGGTGTTTTGTTTTGATTCTACTTTATTGCTTTCCTTCGCTGACCATCCGTCGACTCGTCGCGAGGGTGAAATCGTAATCTTGTCTCGTCTCGCGCGGGCGCACGCTCAAACGCGCAGACAAATCGCACCGATTAGCGGACACGCGGAAGGAGCGGAACCGCACGCGCCACCACCACCGCAAAATCGCCAAGTCTTGGCCGTGGGTAAGAAAGCGCGCCTTTTCTCGTCGCCCCGGCCACCTTTTCCTCCCGCTCTGTGGCGCCCAGGAAAAGGGTGCACATGACAAACACGCGCGCCCCGGCTGATGGTGATCGTGCGATTAAATGTGCACTCACCGACCAACGATCTCCAGCTTCATCGCCACCACCACCGCCTTCCAATGGCCACAAGCGCCAACGGCACGCACTTACGGCGGTGTGGAATTTCGATTGGATATTTCCTCATATTTTCCCGGAGCCTGCCCAAGCGACGGCACGGATATGCCTGGCGCCACGTTTTGTCTCGATCTCATCCGTTTTCCGTGTCCGCGTGCTCCACAAACGATCGACTTCGAGTGTCCGAGTGTCCAGTTGCGTATAGCTGCGGGCCCCTTGCCCTGTCTCTCATTTTTTCTCCCTTACTCTGAACTCGAATCTATGCAGATCCGGGGAGGGAACGCCGTTTCGGGAGGACTTGAACCGCCACGCGGGTTTACGGTCACATGGCGTTGAAGTTCGCCAGAACGGGACGATTCTTAATGATCACTTCCTTTTGCGGGGGGGGGGGGGGGGGGGGGGGGGGGGGTGGCCAGAGTTAATGGCCATTGTTCTACGGTTTGGCTCGTAGGCGGAAAGTTCGAGTTACACGGTCCCATTCTATTTTGCGCCACTCTAGGCGAGCCTCGGACGAGCTCCAATTACGGACAGCAGGGGTGGCTTGACACGGGAATTCATTACTTCCTGCTAGGCCATGCTTTGCTACGTACGTTAAAGATTGAGTGTTTTTCAACTGCTTTAAAATGTTTGTTTAATGATGCCAGTTAAAAATTGATCAATTTAAGCGTTTCCATTTTGAATTACTAGTGCGATGTATAGTGGACTAATTAGTTCACATTTATTTGTATTTTAATTTGTATTTGCAAGACATATTTTGGAAAAATAGCACAAGTGGGGAGGAAACAGCCAGTATCCTATACTAAATATTTTTTATCCTTCACCTTTAAAGTCACCTGTTCCGGAACACACACTTGTCACCAAAGCATTTCCAGCACGCACATTTGATGGTCACAAGCTGACCTCTCGAGGGACCATGTCTTGTGAATCTGGTGACCTACAGAGCTACTCCGCCACATGTTTGCCACGAAAATGGGGGGTTTTGCAGTGCCAGGGTCTAGTCTCACATGACCAATTTGTTGGCGCACTCTGGTCTGCTTTTGCACTCTCTGTACGCAGGCCTTTTGGGGCATCGCAAAAACAAAAACAATGCTTCCATCCCTTGGGCACGCACAAAGGAAATGGCATTGCCGTGGGGGAAGTGAAACAAAACAAGAAGTGTCGGGGAAAAATAAAACAACACCCGGTGTCGCGTTAGGTTTTTGTGTATGCATTTTAAGAGACACATAAAACTAAAACACATCCCTGTCGCCGTTGGCGCATATTCGTCGCACGAATGGATACGCTTCGCCTAACAACGATGCGCTCCGGTCGTGTCGTGCACATCCGGGGCAGGTGATGAGTTTACGGAAGATTTGCAAAGGAGGAAAAATGGCATCAAATTTAACGCTCACCAAGGAGGTTCGATGGCGGAGAAAGATGACCGCATTGCTGATGAGTTGAGATGGTGCGACGCCGTTAGATGTTTTCGAGTACGTCCGTTACGTTTTTGGTTACCGAATACTGAGTCACTTTTGCCGCTTTTTCTCACTGTTTGTTTTTCTCTAATTGTGACCTAGTTGATGCAGTAGCATCTGGTGCACCTGCTTTTTGCTTAACACTTCTTGATTACTACTATTAAAACGAGCACTCACACTAAACGCACACTCTCGGTCACTCCAAAAACCACCCTTGTTTAACGTCACACACGTTTGCTTCTTGCCGGTTTTGTATTTGGCATTCGAATCCAAGCCAGCGAATTCCGCAAGCAACAGTCGAATGGATTCCTTTCGCTAGTCGAATGTAAAATAAAATACCTTTTCACTTCGGCCCGTGTGGAGCTACCAGCAGTGCTGGCGGAATCGGAAGCTGCATCGGAAGCTATACTGCACAGTGCCTCGATCACTCTTCGGCCCGCGTGAACGTTTTTCTTTTTAATATGGGGGAGTTTATATGCTACACGATCGTATGATCGAGACGCGGAAACCTAATAGCGATATCGAGAAACACGTCCACCAGGATCCGCGAACAACGCAGAACTGACCCGCGAACGAACGTTTGCTGGAACGCGATGTTGTGTTGCAGCTCGCGGAAAAACAACATCGAGCCGCGAAGAGAGGCAAAGTGGTCCTACGAGAGATCTGGAGTGGAACGCACACAGTTTTCTTCGATACGAACGGAAATGTTAAGGGAAGAGCAGCATAAATAGAGATTTAAAGAGAAAAGAAGCGCGGCAGAGAGAACAGCGAGAGATTAGGATGGAATGGTGATCGAGCGATCGAGAGATCGCAAGGCTTTCCTTATGTTTTCATTGCTTCTCTTTCTAAATGTTGCAAATTCATGTTTGGTTTTCTGAAATTTGAATGCTAGCAGCAAGTCCTAATGAGTCAGCAAAGTGTTTTTTCGACGATCAGCGAATTCGCGAAATCTATTTATGCAATGAACAAACAAACAAATCGTTAAATAATACTTTTCCAGGCGTCCCATAAATCCGCGATTCAGCGTTTTTTGGGGAATAAGAAGGAAATGATACAATCTTCAATGCTTTTTTTCAATGTTATATTAAGGTATCAGAGCGCTTAAAGATTTATCAAGAACAAAACAAAAATAATATTTTAAATGGTTTTAAAGCTAATAATGCATCGAACGAGCTTTGCAAAAATGAGGTTTAATTAAGGTGCATAGGCTACGATAGCTTTAGAAAATTCTTATTATAGGTATATTAAATAGGTATATTAAAATTAATAAAAAATGTAATCATTCCCCCATCGAAATCGTCCATTGAAAAAGTAACCTGTTTTGCGAGCCTATGTAAAAGAATTCGAAACAAAAATATGAAACAGATATGGGTGGACCGCGACAGCCGAGCGGTAGCGCCGGTTAGAAAATCGGTCCATGAGCGTCGGGGCTCACCACAGAAGAAGAAGAAGAAGAAAAAGATATGGGCGGACTAATGGAAAAATTATGAATATACCAAAATAAAATTCGTTTAACATAAAATAAGTTATAGAAACTTACTGTTTGAGATTTGTAAGATTTGTTAAATAAGTGTCTCGTAAAGTCTTCGTAAAGTACAATTTAAATGGCATTTACAATATGAATAATAGTAAAGCATGTAGATTACGAAAAAACAAATTCATGAAATGAAAACAGAGAAATTTTAAATGCCTATCAAAAGTATTTTTCTTTTTCTTTAGTATTATGACAATGCATAGGACATCAATAACTATTCTTATTGTTATAACAACAAATATTGCTTTTAAAAATAACAGTAAGTTTTTTGGTATGGAAAGTAAAAGTAAAAGACTTTATATTTCGCTCGTTGAAGTGGTTCAAATGCTATACTCTTCAATTCGGTGTTGAACTTTCTTTCACTCCTGGGGAAGCTTGGTTTCGAATAGATGTGAATACCTTCTGTCCATTCGGTTCGTATTTCATCTCGCACTCACAACTCTTGGCGTCTCTGCGAGGCGACGCAAGAGTGCGGAAAGAGTCGTATAATTTTTTATTTCTCACTTCCCACCGGTACCAAGGGTAGACATTTCCCGCCATCCAGTCAGCAGCACACGCGGGTCGCTGCAGATTGCTCCGCTGGGTGTTATGAAAGCTTTCACGGGGCACGCATTAGCCACCCGAACGTTGATTTGGTAGCGTTGCTCGTACCACGCGAGTCTGCGAAAGCGCGCGAAGATGCGATGAGTCTGATCTGTGTAACCAGAAAGAAGGTAAACGAAAATGATGCACAATCCATCATGCCGGGTCCGGCTCCGAACGTCGCCATTACCGCGCGACCACCGTCGGTGAATCCGCGACCACTAATTATTGCGAACCTGGAAGATGACGTCCCGGCACTAGTATCGCGTCGTGTTGGATAATCATCGTCATAGCGCGCCGTCGCTGGCCATTCGTAGCAATAAAAAACTCGTGCAAGGGAAGAAAATCGCATAAAAGGTGGAGAAAAACTGGCGGCGCTCCCGCGAAGCAGCAATCCCACGCCGCATCGCCGTGAATGACCGGAGGGCCTGCCGAAGGGACCACTGTTTACTTATGTTGCAGTAATTTGAGGTCTTTCGTCGCGAAATTATCCATCGTCCTCACGCACTCCTCCCAGTCTTGCCCTCAGTCCCTTCCGACCCGGCAGTCGAATCTCGGGACGGGGCCACGCTGAATAAGACACCGGTGTTGATATGCACTAATGAGACAGTTTTGTCCGTTACGATCGTTTAATGTGGAGTGGCGCGCGCAGTAATTTCGGCCCCTTGGGCTTTTGGTTGGGCGCCCGGGCGGATTGGGTCCCGAAAACAAACAACATCCCTCCGCGGTCTCTCCCGCTTAACGGCTGGGCTCAACGTCCCGTGCGTGGTAAAACAATGTAGGGTGAATTATGGTTCCCGTTTACTACTAGGCCAACGTATGGCGTAAAACCGCGAGAGAAAATGGAGCAAATGGAGCGATTTTTCATGGTTTGTGTGTGTGTGTCTGTGTGCCTTTTTCGGTGTGCCCTTTCTATAGGACATTTTATCTTGTAAACCATGGCTAATTAGTGTACGGCAACCATAAAAATAACACAAAATGATAATGTTTCCGAAAAGGGCATATGGAAATTTCTACTCGCCATCCTCGGTCCCTCCAAATTTCAGTTAAAAATAAAGTTGTTGTTATGCGTCGTTTGTCATTTCATAAACCTGCTGTGAAAAGATGTACTCAAACAGTTTTTGGCCTGATGTAATCTGGGAACACATGTTCCGATAAGCCTTTATGAAGTTGTCACCATCCAAATCCAACCCCCGCGGAGTAACTAAGCACAGCGGCCCTCTTTTTTGTCCAATGCCAACTCTTTCTCTTCCGTTAATAAATTTAACCGATTTGTTTGAGATTTGGGTGCACGCCGGGGAAGATAAAATAATTTACAGCTCAACGAATCGCTTTTCAGCAACCTCCACTTCGTCGCCTTCCAGAGCGTCCTGTTACTTTTTCGGGGCTAGTGGGTGAGCCGGTGTTCCGCCGCAAATAAATGGCCGTTCACACGGGCACGACCAGCACAAGCGACAATCCCTCGCGCGCGCAGGAGCCGAGGTTCCGAAGCCCCGGGAACCGGTTCTAATTTGCATTTCAAAGAAATAAATACGAGCAGCAAAACAGACAATCCCTAGGGCCCTGTTCAGGGCTTGGGTACGGAGAGGGGCCCGGGTATAGGGTTCGGGTGGATTATTGTGTCCCCGCCCGAAACGCACCACTGATCCTGCCGCCCCGGTGAAAGTAGTTCACACGGATTAGATAGTGGCGGCACCTTGGATGGTGTGTGATTTTGCTTCGTGTGTCGGAAACTAAAAACCACCGTTCGCTATGTAGGAAAAATACATAATAAAACTCATAATTCCAAAACTCCCGTTAGTGTACACAACGAGGACGACGAACGGTTGGGTGTTTGGTGGACACAAAAAAAGGTCAATCTTTGCCAAAATGAGAGATTTATGAAATGCAGCACAAATAAAATCCTTCATCTCCGTGAGCCTCAGATCGTGAGCGATTTACGCGGAAGCTAATGCTCGCTGTGGGGTCCGTCGTGCCGGGCGTAAAAATCTTCGAAAACTCGTAAATATACCATAGCCATAAAGGTAACCCTCCGATGGTCGTCATGTCCCAATGCCGCTTTGGGTGGCTTTGGGAGCGAGAAAGCACCAGAAATTGAGGCATCAAGATACGTCCCCTCGTGGAAAGCGAAGCGCCACATCGAAACCAAATTCTTGCAATCGATTCCGCGAATATTTCATACTTGCACTGTTTTATTTCTTAAATCTCCCACAGCGAGCAGAGGTAAGGAAAAAAAGGCTGACGTTGTTTTAATGATTATTTCTGCCCGAAACGAAATAGTTGCGTGCGAGCACAGGGTTCGCGGAGAAAGGGAAACCGAAGCGGAGGACGACGCGCGGGACACTTGGGTATCAAATTGTGGCGATAAATATTGGTATAGGAATCTCGTGCACAGTTTCCAGTATCGACCAGCAACAAAACCGGCCTCCGGTGCGGTGTGCCTTTATTTTTTTTTATTTTTGAGAAGCTGCAAAAGTGTTCACATGCTCGTGCGCATAAACGCGAAATTCCACACGGTTCGCGGATCGCTCCGTTGGTTCGTGCCGGTTTGTCTTTGCCCACGACTTATTGCACTGCGCGTACCTTATGCCGGCCGGTTAGCGGAAACGGCACCGGTACGGCGGAGTGAGCATTAACGGTGCGAAAAGTAAGATTAATCATTGATATGATTACAATTTTTAGCCTTCCACGGCTGGCGCCATTAGTATCGCATCTCTCCGGAGCGGCGTGAGTTCGCTAAATGTGACGTTCGCATCGCTGTGAATTCCCGCCGCCCGCTGTGGCATTACCGTACGCAGGGCTCGGTGCATTCCGGGCACTTGTAGTCCAGACTCGTTCCTCGGTTAGGATTGGTGGGGCCTGTGTGAAGGAGCACCCTTTGAAAACGTAATTTTACGCGCACCATGAATGCGTTACAATGTTGTCGGTTGTTTCCGCTATGTTTTATCTAAGGTATTTTGTAGCTATTTATAAAGAATATTTGGGTGGAAATAAACACGGAAGCAGTTTAAACTTCGTAAAAGTTACAAGTCGTTGTTAGTGAGAAGTGAAATATGTCAAAACAAGATGAAAGTATAAAACTTTAATATTTGATAAAATAAAATGATAAATTATTTTAATAACGACAAATAATAATAATAATAAGGACAAATAGGCAAAATATGCAAAACTTCTTCTCGCTAAAGTGATCTGCATCACACATAAAACTACAATCAATTCTAGTATCACAAAACCGATAAAAACAGATTGAAATGTCAAGAAATAAAATTGCCGAAAAAGAGTAACGAAACATTAAATTGTTATACGTTTTTTTTAATTGTTTAATATATAATATAATATATATATAATTTAAGACATTTCGTTAAACATTCGTTTTATTTACAATTATTTTTCAATTTATTATATTTTTTCAAACATTGGAACAGGAGAACTAAGGTTTTGAATATCAGGTAGAAAAGCAAATTTTACTAAGTGCATATTTTAATACGTCTTATGAACATGATTTTCAAAAATATATATCGGACAGCTCAGTCTCAGTTGCGGAATATGCGTCATTCGGACCCTCAACACCGTGAACAAAAATGTTGAACTGCAGCTGGTGATAAAATGAAAATTGATTTCCTTCCATTAACGCTGCTTCCTAGGCATAGGTTTCTCCGCTGTCACTCGCCAGCCGGCGTGTTAAAGGTCCCCACGGCCACGTCCGTTATCGGGGAAACCATTTTCCAAGCAAACGGCGGCTCCGATTTGCGCGGACTCGTTTCGCAGTGGCTTTCGTGTGCCGGCTTTCGGCACACGAAATGTCAAATGTCAGTCGGAGGGTAGAAAAATGGGACTAGGGCACGAAGTTTATCGTTAAGACCCTTTCAAACGAGAGGGCCTCGTCCGTCCGTCCGTTCGTCAGGGCGAATCATACAATTGCAATTCAATTACGCTACCTTCAACGTTCGGAACGGACCTTGGCGCGGAAACGGTAGAAACGTGAGGTTGGCACTGCACCGGGGCATCGAGTAGAGAGGAAAAGTGACTCCAAGAGATGAAAATCCCGCCCCAGGCTTATCGGAGCGCTCGTATTTGCTAACCCGAGTACGGCTAACCAGAGAAAATCCCTTCCAAAATGGAAACATTACCTTCGTGCAGCCATCGTAACCGTCGACGTAATGCGATCACCTCCAGCGCTTGCCGATAATTGATTATGAACGCATGAATGGACCATTTGTACCCGTTTATCGGTTAATTAAATCCAATTCATTTGCTCGATAGATTGGTTTTCTTCAGCTGCTTTCGCACGGTGAGGCAGCTCAACAGGAGGATGGATGAGTTTTTGAATATTGGTTTATTTTCAACACTTCTAATATCAGGAACTACTCACAAATATTGTTATTAGTCCCTAGCTTATGGCGATTACTAGTAAATAACCACGTTCATTAGCCGGATCGGTTGGAGTGAACCGATCAGGAGAAAGAATCATAGCAAAACGCAAAAAGAGAAGAATTTTTATAAATTCTTCAAAGATCATAAACACGCTCAAACAACAACTGTATTTAATAAAGCTTCACTAAAACGTAGAATATTTTATAGAAATATCACAGTTACGAGACGTATTTTGGTACAGAAAAAACAACTTAATTATTAGTATGTGACGACAACAACTGATGGAAATTGTGAAAAAAGGAAAACAAGAAACAATCACAAGCAGTTGTTTTTTCCAACGAATATGGCCCTAAGTTGGGCCATACGTGTTTGTATGATACACTAACGTCTAGTGCAATGTACTTGTGAAGCTAATTCAGCCAGCATTAGCCATCACGAATTCCCAATCGGAGCCACCTGCGGTGACCAATTGATTCACAGCTAGGATGCAACGGGTAGTGCTTAAAGATTTACGGAAAACCCGTCTCATGCAACCGTAGAATCTATGGTCCACCGCAAACGCTCCCACCGAGAAGCGAAACCGGAGAACTCTTTGTGCCTTTCTTAGACCGTCCAGCCGTTCTCGTTGGTGACAGCTAATTTTCCTTTGTTTTCACCACACGCCAGCGCGAAAGCGGGAGCGATTAATAATATGTACAAACTGTTTACACATGTTTGTCGCATGTCGTCCAAAGTGATCGTTTTGTTGAAAGGCGGTAGACGCCACCGAGCGACCCACATGGCAGAAGACTGCGGAGGTGTTCCCTCGATGGGCCGCTAGTTTTTCTTCATCCCTCGGCGAAACGGGACCTCGGGAGTGGCGGGATCGGAACCCGGTTTTCTGGTCACCGACTTCCCCGGTCGGTGGGTGTATCACAGATCGTGTGTGCGTGTTTGTGATTGCAGGGGAGAATTGATTTAAAGACCACTCCCGCGACTGTTGGCGGCCTTCTCTAAGGCCCCGTTGCCTTCCTCACCTTATGTTGACCGGCGTCGAAGTTGGCCGCAGCAGCAGTTATTAACTGCCCTCGTGAAAGTCGATAATTTAATTTGATTAAAAGGTAGCCCCCAATGGTTTTCATCGTAGGCCATTTAACAAGGCGAGAATTTCTAGCGAAATATTGGAACTAGCTGCACAGTGGGGGAGTTCAGGAAAGAAACGATGTTCAGATTCTATTTTATTGTTAAAATGGTGGAAATAAACACTCTACAAATGTAATGCGCCAGCATCACGATCGACTTTCCGAAAAGTGTGACCAAAGGTGTGAGTGTGTTCGTGTGTGTCCGTGTAGATTGCACTTCACCACGTTCATGCTTGGGGCAATTATGAAACGTAACATTGACAGCCCCCTCAGGCCGAGGTCGTTGATTTACGGGGGCCCAAATTTGATTAATTACCAACAGGAAGCAACTACCACCGCTCGAAGGAGTTCCCGTGACGATCACCTCTGCGGCCAACGATTTGTTCGGGGAGGAGCTTCATGACAACTTGGGCGATTGAACTGGGGTGCCAAGCAGTGGGGCTCAGGTGCGGGACCTGGTGACAATTGACCGGATGGCAATTATTATCGCATTATTGAGCAGCAGCCGGCTGGATCAACAGGATGTTTTTGGGCGTTTTCTTTGGCATTTTAGGAACAAAGTTTTGGGGATGAGTTTTGAGATCGTAGATTTGAAGGCAGTAATTTGTGAAAAGATAAATTTAGACATTTATGCTTAAAGTATTCCTCACCAGTTTTGTTATTACTAATCAACATTTTTCTCATGAGATAATGCTCTATCTTCACCGAGTGTATGCTGTTTGGTGTCGTCCATTCAAAGTTATTATCCGTTCCACACTACCCTCGACTCCAATCCTGGAACTCACCCGCGCGGATGTAAATTTGTCATAATGTTGTGTTTAATTGTAGGTCCGGTTACACGCTTTGCTCACTTTACGGACAGTTTCCCTCCACCCTTGAGTCACCACGAGGTCTGGCTCTCCTTCATATGATGGCTCAGCCACCTGCACCAACTCCTCCCACATCCCATTCCCACTGTTCGAGTGAAGTGTCGTTTCCTTCCATCGAAACGGGTTCCAAACCGCAATCCCCTCCGCATCGGTTCGGGCGCAATTTGTCGCAACGGTTCATCAGCAGAAAAAAGGGGTCTATAAAATACTGAAAACTTCACGGAAATGACGACAGCAGTCGGGAAACGGCTTCACCGTACCCGCCTCAAATGCTCGCCGCCCCAAAACGAGCGGCAGATGGGACGACCCAGCCTGAACATTTGCTTTTCTGGCCCGGACGACTCCAGTTCCGTGACTTCCCTTCCCGATGCGCGCGTATGGAAGTGGATGGGGCAACCCGGCCCGGTTGCCGATGTAATATGATACGCTCTTTAGCGCGCCTCAATGTTAACAGCCGAGCGAGTAGACAAATCTACGGCGTCGAAGTCGAACAACTACACTTTTACCGTGGAACTAGCGAAAGGAAGGCAAGCTGGAAGAAGAAACCGGGATCCCCAATGACACTGGGCAAACGACCACAAATGTCAACCGGTGGCTACGAGCCAAAATGGGCCTTCGACACTTGTCTGACATAGTCCCTGTGGACCGTTGTCTTTTAATTACGTCAGCGTTAGGCTCCGTTGCAGTTGTTTGAGTTTTCTCGCCGAATTGGGTTCTTCGATTCGCTAAAATGTCCATGATCGACCGCCGAGTGCTTCCGCCGTTGACTTGTATTTATTACGACAATCTTCTTTACGTGTTTCATGCGAACGCTGCGCTTTGTTCAGTCAGCGATAACCACTTTATCATTTGCGCGTGACACACTAGTGTAGGTTCTTGAGTTTCTTTTACATGATGTGAGCAATCAATTCTTACACAAAGTGGTAATGTGATATTCCTTTCCATATGAATAGATTTTTATTCTTTCCTTACTTTTTTCATTTTCCTTACATGCATTGTTTTGCATCTTGCAATTTTACTTTTTCTAGAACTTTTTGAATTTTAAAGTCCATTTTTCAACCGAAATATTTTTTAAAAATAATTGTTTTTAATTCTGGTGAACTCTATTTCTTTGTTTCTTATAGTTTTCTGAAATGTAGAATCAGGACAATAAAATAGCTGATATAAAGAAAATATAACTCTCAACGTTCAAAGGTAATGATCTAACGTTAAAAGTTAATAAAAATTCTTATAAAAAGACTAGAAACGCTAAAAAAAACTACATATAAAGTTTTAGAGCGAATCTACTTGATTAATATGAAGAATCTACTTAACTTAATTTATCTAAAGAGTGCCGTAAAAGACTGTTACAATTTTGTGAAATGCTCAGTTAAAACAATTTCTCATCCGTACAATCAGCAATGGCTTTATAACTTTTTAAACATTCTGCTTTTCGATGTGCTTCAAAATTCTCCAAACGAAACCCAAGTTGGTTCTTATGAGTCATCGAAGCCAACCAGTAAAACTACTGCGAAAAGGCTTCTCGATCTTCTGATCTTGCAGCAGCTGTGTCTGCCGAACGGCAGTACGGCAGTGGGTCGACAGATGTTCTTGCAGAAACACCTTCCAATTAGGGACAGAAACGAAAGAAAAACGCAAAATAACGATCCTCCAAACCTACATTCTAATTCTGTTCCTTCTCCGGGTCGTCTCTCAAAGCACGACGTTTGTCTGGAGTTGCTCGTTCCGCTTTCCCCCCCGGGGGCCTCCAGGCGGCTCCACCGCTGGTTCGCAGAATATTACAACAGACAGGAATTTGGGGCTCGAAAACAGAAGAAAAACGAAATCAAATCTGTTAGCTTTCGTGTTTGGCTGCTCCGCGCCGTCGCGCCAGCGTTGCAGCGCCAGTTTTATTATTAGCTTTATTGTTAGTGCACGAATCGGGGCCGCCGAAGTCGTTGCTTGCATGCTGGCATGCATGCAAATGCAGCCGCCATTCTTCGGTGGCGTGGCTGCCGGCTTCATCCTTTTCCACCGCTTCGATCTGTGTTGGGCTTCACAGCCTGGTCCGAAAATGCACCTTCTACCCGACGGTCGCTTCAAAGGACGGCTCGAGCGCCACGGCGTGATTCTTTTAATGGCATTAATTAATTTTAATCCGTTTTATATTTCTTGATTTCCCGCCGCGTGAGAGCATTTTACAGCTCGGTGTGTCCACCGCGGCTCGGATCGGATTAGAAAGGGGGTTAGCTCTTTCTGTTTGTGCGCTGGTGCTAATGTTTTTATTTCTCGTCTCTTGCATTGAACCGCACACGGTGGACGCGTGTCGCGTTCCACAAGGGGGTGCATTTTTTCTTCCCGCTTGCTCCTTATCTAACCAGAAGGTTTATCCGTTGGTTTTTGAATTAATTTTTCATCCAAACGTTTGGCGCACGCCTGCCACCAGAACGGTACCGATCGCGTGGATCGACGCTTGCGCCACGTGGGGTTTTTTCGGCTGCACTTTTGACTGCACTTTAATCGAATTATAATGAAAACAAACAAGCGACACACTCAAGGAACCGAGCTTAAGCCGAGCAACATTAAATGCGACAGGCGACAGAAATCTGATCGTTCGACGAACCGTTCCAGCTGGAAAGCTTTCTGTTTTTCCGTTTCGACCATTGGTGGCAGTGAGGTCGAGGATTGTTTTCCACACTGTTGGTTGGAAGATGTTGTCCACCTCCCCACCGCCTTGTCCAGTGGGTGGATGCCCGGGTTTTATCTCACCTTCGTAAACTCCTTTCCCGGTCGCTTCCAAGCGTCTCGCCCGCCCCAAAAGTGGAAGGTTGGTGTGCTCGTCGGTGTTGCGCCCCGCAGACCGCTAGCTTTGCGGTGATAAAATGATAAATACACGCGGAGTCAGCGCTGCCGAAACCAGAAGCGAAAACCCCGGTGCGATTTAATTTAATTTATTAAAATTTAATGCAATATTCATGTGTAAAATTATCGCGTTAATGTGTATGACGAGACGTCCGGGCGGATCGGGTTTCGCGGGACACCACGTGCAGCCGCCCGGGTCGGTGGCGTTCACATGTACCTTTTTTTTATCTTTTTCCCTCATTTCCGCCCCGTTCGAGGTTTCATGCCTTTCTTCTCACGTGCTTACGTTTGGTTATCTGGCGTTTTGTTTTCGTGCTCATATTTGCATCCCCAGCCTGCGGGCGGAGGGAAATGCCGGGGCGAAGGGTTCGGTTGCCTCGATGGACACCCTTTTCCTCCCTCAATTTCGACCGACCCGTCCAAGCGCCGGCTGATAGGTTGACAAGGTTTTCGCTCCAACGGGCATTTACTTTAAAATAAGAAATATTTTAATGATGATCACAATATGCATTTTCAGCCAATTTTCTTTTCGCCGATCATTCTCCCAGTTTTCCCCGATCGACAACGAGGAATTGCATTCTGTCACGTCCTGTCGTTGTTTTGACGCCTCAACGAGACCGGGATTTATCGTAGCCCGTCGGACAAATTATCTCCGTTGTTGTTTCACCTTCGTTTTGCGATGCTAGTGGTAGCGCTGATAATGAACTTGAAAACAGTTTCTTGCTCTTTGTTGAAGAACGTTTAAAAGCAATGGTATGAAGCTAAGTCGATCAAAACGGGACAAATGCTTTTTCAAACTGTCTGCATGATTGATCTAAAGCCCAAATCGAAAAATAATTGGTAAGCTTTTTTATAAAAAATTTGACAAAACCCTACTTGAGTTGAGGGAATGATAAGAATTTAATGAAACAACGTACTTGTCCCAATAACATGTTCGCATACAGAACAACGCATATTTTCTGGAAGTGCAATTTCACACGAACACAAAAATACACTTGTTTCTCATTAAATTCGACGATCCATTCTGCGATGACACCGGGACCGGGATCGTGATCGCTTCCGGGACAATTTAATCCGTCATGCGCTCTGCCAAACGCGTTCGCCTAATGACAGGTGCTGAGCCAGCAACCAAAATGCAGCTGGATCTTGCGGGCTGTCCCGGCAGAACAGCCATCGCACCACGACGCATAATGGAGGGTCTGGAGGCGTTTCGGGTTAGTTTCGCACGTCGCCATCGCCATCGTCGGTACGGGTACTTACATTATTATGCAAAATTGGGCTGGACCGTCGTTTCGTCCAGAGCCGAGAGCAAAATGTGCTCCACAGTCATAAAGCCGGGGAAAAGGCGAAACGCAAAATATGGTGCGCAGGGCAAGTGCAGGCCTTGGAACGCCAGCGGCCATTGCACGAATTCTACCGTAACGCGCGTCTTCGCCTTTCCGACGGCAGTATTCTTCGGCAGTTCTCGACAGGAAGCGCCCAAAGGAATCGTAAACGAACGGTACCCGGCGCATCACGTTCGGTCGTTACGAAAGTTTACAAATTTCGCAAAATCGAAATCACCCCGCAAAATGCGTTTTTGGGGTGATTGGGGTGTACATTTTCATTCGAGCGTTTTGATTCATTTGCCTCGCGTTGCGCGCCGTGATTTGTCTTGATGCGTGTCGAGAATAATCATGCGCCGGGCGCATTACCTTCGACGTTCGGCGCGGCGAGTGGCAAAAATGGAGGTCTTGCGAAGAGCGACGGTAAGCCTCGCGCTTCTGACGATTGCGCAAACGCACGTCGGTGAGCGATAAGCGTCGTAAAGCAACGGCTCGATTGGGTTTCGCTTCCCGCCCGCGGCCCGGGGTGGCGATAATTTGCGTAATCTGAACCTTGTGCCCTGGCCACAAGGGCCTCCTCGGGTCGCACTTTCTTGCCCGCCCGTTATTGCGTTAGCTTTTTCGTTCCCCACCCCGGTACGTCCGGGCTCGGAGTCTGCCGTACGAGTGGAGTTTCTTCTTTTTTGCGTTTGCAGCTCGTTTGGGTTTTTTGTTTGGTCGGTGAACCGAAAGCACAGCCTTTCACCGTTGAACCGTTCAACGAAGCGCCAAAGAAGACGCTGCGTCTTCGTCTCGAGTAGTGCCCAAGCCAACCCCCAAAGCTCCCTGCTTCCCTTGCTGACGATGGTGCAGAGAGACGAAACACCAACTCATACACACACACAAATACACACGCAAACACAGCTGGAGTTACTCCTTGCGAACGACGTTTGATTAATTCGTGCGACTTTCCTTCGCCCGGCGCGACCGTAGCGTGATTATCTAATTCACATTTTAACACCTTCTGTCTTCTTGTCTTGTTTAAAGTGAAACATTAGCCTCCAAACACTGGCCAGGTCGTCGGACCGTTCGGTCTCGCCAGTGGACGGTCCGCGACGGGCCCGACAGTAAACGTGACGCGCTCGAACATGCGCCAGCGCTGGACAAACTGTGGTGCTTTAGAAGGGCCTGACGCTTCCGACGCTGGCTGGTGGGACAGTGGTACGACAGTTGGACAAAATTGTTGGATGTTGATAGTACGTTAATAAAATACTTACGCTAGTCATCAGGAACGTATACAACTACTCACCAACTCCCGTATTTTTCCGTGCATAACGACCCCCCTAAAAAATTATTCAATGCAAATGAAAAACATTTTTTTTCTCTTTTTAACCAGTTTTAACAATTTTTTTTTTCCTGTTTTAACCTCCACTCTATGATCGTAGATCTGCTTGGAGATCATCCAAAATGCTTCTCTGTTGCATTATTTCCATTCACTTTCGCGGATTCAATCACTGTAAACTTTAAACTGGATTTATGCGAAACTCTCTTTGCTGGTAGCATGTTGGTTGATTTGCTCGATTTTGAATACCAAAAATTAATAAAAAATAATTCAGATATCAACAAATCTATACACTAAGTTTTCAAAAAAGTCTCAACACGTAAAAATTACTACCCGTGTATAACGACCCCCTAAATCTGGCTTTGGCCATTTTTGAACTAAAAGGAGATCGTTGTACACGGAAAAATACGGCATTTTAAAACATGCACGAAAATCTCAAATAGAACTATGAAGATACGGGAAAAAGATTGGATATTCCATCCTAATTTAATTAAATTTTGCTCTGATGGATGGGTTTTCAAAACAATAAAACTTACATCTTCTTCTATTCAAAGCCGTAGGGTAAAATCAAATTAGTATATTTCTTAAATTTGCTCTCATATCGCGTTTTCCACTTAATTATATCTATTGAAAAAGGCAAAACGAAATACGATAATGCATTATCTTGTCAAAAAACATCTTAAAACAGCTTTAATGCAATTTTGATTTGGGTTCAGGTAACATCCCATTTGTATGATATGATAATGCAACCACCAAAATAACATAATACATACAAGATTCTTTTCAAGAATGTTTACAGTACTTTTCAAAAATACCGTTTTGTGAGGTTGTTAATATGAAAGGTCTTCTGAATCAGGTTTACTGCCGGTAAATCATTAAATCCATTCATATAACGTGAGCTGGCATTTAATTTTTATTTTTGCATATTGTAATACAATTTCGAAAACTCACAAACAAGTTCAATCTGTTCTTTGTGTGGCCAGATCGTCATCGAAGTGCAGACCGGTGTGTTCCAAGCAACTTGTTCGCACGATCGCACCCCATGTCCAACGTCCGGCGTCTGCACGCGCATCGCCAAGCGACTCAACAGGCCGTTCCCCGGGACCTGTCTAATTTCTTGTCGTTCGCACGTTGTGACGATGCGCGTAAACTACCTTCTGCACACGCTTCCCGGTGCATCAGCAGGCTGTCCAGCGCGCCGTACGCCCGCAGGCTTGCGTGTCGGGACGCCTCCTACACGCCGGCCTGTCTGCTTATCGCACACATCGCGTTGTTTAGCGCATACTCGAACAGCATTTGCATGATGATAATGCATCATCATCATCGCCATCACACCATCGCCATCTTCACGCTTGTGCCCCATTCTTGCCGTGATCCGCCCCACGTTCTCGTTCGATGCGGAGGTTTTCCCCTGTGGAGCCGCGAACCAGGTGCTGCATCGCGCGATGAGCATTGCCTCCGGCTTCGGCACCGAAACGAACCATCTATCTTGATCGCCACGACCGCGCTGCATTAGGCACCGAAAGAACGTCGGCGATCGACCAACCGCACGGATGGGAAGTGAGAGTGCACCTTCCGTGGATTGTTCCGCCCGTTCGAAACCCCAACCGTCTGCGCCACCGTGAAGGGAACGGGTCCCGTGGGTCTTCGGTCCGTTAGCAAGCGGACAGTTCGAAAGTTCAACCCGGCGGTGGAAGATACAGCCGGGGGAGTTCGGCGATCGGCGTGACAGGTCAAATCTGTACTGTCACGCAGGTGATGAATAGAATCCATTCAACCGACGGGGCCAACATCAAAGCGGTTCTTCCGCGATCGCACTCTCCGATCGGGCTTTCTAGCGCTGGCAACATACTAGTAAGGGCTCTCCTGGCGGTTCCCTTGGGCGTTCGAGTGGCCTCGACCGCAGTCTGATGTGCGTAAGGTAAGGTGGTTGCACCGGGGCCTATCCTGGCTCGTCGCTGCTGAATGACACTCGATTAGCCGCAGTGCGCGCAATCATGTCTTGTCTGGTATACGGAATTCCCGCAATAAGTTTCTATTCAATTGAAACCGCGCGTGGATTGTGCGTGCCACCAAACTGGATACAATTTTTAAGAGAGATTTACAGCTTCTTTGTAGGGCTGCACGTTGATGTTATGTGTCAAGCGATTTCTGTAAAGCAGTATGCAAGACAAATTGTTTGAAAGTTTTGCATACCTTTAAGAATTATATTTATCATTATGATTCAGGTTCAATGGCTTTCTACAAAGTTAATAGGAATATTTTTTTCCATACCCTCAATTAATTGTGAATGAAACGAGGGTACGACATCATAATAGAGGAGAAGAGATCTATGAGCAAATTAAGCAAATACCCTTGGATCAGGTCCCAGAGTAAAGTTGTTTAAATTTATCTGGGATGGTCCTAGATAAGAAGAAAACTAATTTAAGCTTACTGTAATGTAATGTATTTCAAAATAGAACGAAAATAATAACATATTGATTGATAAATAACGGATACGATATTTCATTCTAGAATAAGATATGTGAATCTCAACAACTTGCTTTTATTGGCAGAGAAACATGGAAAAGCATCTGACGTTTGTTACAAAAAGTTATGTGTTTTAATTTTTTGTCTTGACAAGATTATATTTGATATGCTAGTTTTGCGGACGATTTTGGAAATATACGAATTGGTAAAATGTAAAATATAAGTAACTTGAAATATAATGAAATGGAGTTTCTACTCAGATCTAGGTTGTAAAAGTAATCCATTAAATTCAATTGTATCCATTAATAACAGGTTATTTTAAATACAATGTAACGATCTGTATGATTTCTGTTTTTATTTTATAAATTGGCCATCTTAAGCTTGCAACTGCTTTCACCCACCCACCAGTTCAATGACCTTTCTATGAAAGAGAGTCCTCGTTTTGCTCGGGACATGATTGATGATGGCAAGGGTCACATTTTCCAGTGCACATTGGCAATGTCCACTGCCTTGCCTCGTCCCGGGAGGGTTGTCGTGGTACCATTAATATGTTACTCCTTTGCCTTTCCACTCCCTTCGTCCTGGCGAGTTCACGGATGCATAGTGTTTTGATCCGATTTTGGGTTGTTACCAAAAATCACGGCAGGATGCCAAAACATTAATCACGCCCATGTTAAACATGGGGCAGTTGCAAAACGGTACGGTTTTAACCTGCGCATACCTTTTTTTCCGAACCCAGCAACCTCCAGCTGTGGGGACATCGGGGACAAGTAAAGAAAAGGCAACCAAGGTGCATCACGACTGCATTCGCCTGCATGTGGCGGCAGTAGCAGGTCGCATGGGCAAAACCTTGCGAAAGATCGTTGGCCCGGCCGGGCGTATGCGAACTGGTTACACGGCGGGTGTAACCCCGGCAAATGTCGCCCACCAGAAACTTTCCCGGCCACCGGGCGAGCGAAACCGGGACGAAAACAAAGCCAACGACGGTAACGACCGGGCGGGATGAAGTTGCATTCGCTGTGCATCAGCCTTTCAACCCCCATCGGTGGGGTCGGCGTAGGGGAAAGGGCGTACACGGAATGTCACGACCGCATAGTTTCACAGGATCGAACGCTAATGGAGCGGAGCGTATCGTTGATTGTTTCGCCCCCGAATGTCCCGAATGGGAGGTGGTTCTCGACTTCCCAGCTCGGTTTCCTAGGAGAACACCGATCGTTCTACCCCCCACCCTAGAACCCTCGGCCTCGGGATGTTCGGAACGTTCAGAATAAACCACGTGACTCGGTGCCGCTATCGGTGTACGGCTTTTGACGTTTTGAGGTTAGAGTCATTTGAAACGCCACGATCGGTGCGATCGGACGAAATCTACACGCGTTCGTTTCGGGCGAAAGAGGGAAGAGGTAGTGATTGAGGTGAGGGCCTTAAAGCTGGGAGACACGAGTTTGTTTCACCGCGATCGACTTTAATTTTCCCCGCCTGTCTGGGGAATACATTTCCACGATGGAAAAACGCGGAATGCTCAACCCATTTGGGACCGTTCGCTTGCAGAAAGTTCTAAACCCATCTAACCTCGGGTTCCCGGGAGGGGCAGGGAACTGGTCATGATCTACACATGGCCACTATCGTGTTGGTGATGGTGAACGGCGCCGCCGCCGCCGCCGCTTCCCGGTGATTTATGTTGCACGACTTACAAACCACCATCAAATCACCATTCCGATTAGTCGCGTGTTGTTCGCCTTTCCCAAGGCAGAACCCCAGAGTGGAGGAATTTGCCTTTCGCTCGCGCCGAGAACCTCCTTTCCGATCCCGCCAACCCTCCCGCTGCCGCCGGGCCATCATCCATCCACCCACGGTTTGACCTCCACCGGGACAGCCGGTGTCACGGTGAATGTGTAATGGCGAAAGAATTACAACGAAGATTATGTTTCGGTGGCCGCTCCGTTACCTTCTTCTCTGTCGTTATTTCGGTTTACACCGTTCGCGCTGGTGTCGAAGATGGATGAGTTAATTTTTGAAAGTCGACCCGCGGTCCTTTTCTTTTGATTCTGGTTTCTTCACAACCGAACGACATTAACGCCCCGCGACTTGAACCGGGTGCAGCAGCAAGTGGGTGGATTTGGTTGCGATCGCATCCAGAAGCCACGGATTAGTGTCGGATTAGTTTGGTTGAGAATGCAGATACAGAGAGAGAGAGAGAGAAAGACAAGTCTCTTTAATCGTCGACGTTGCGAAATGTACCGTTGCTTCCATCAGGGATAAATACCAATGACATCCTGATCGGTGATCGGATGAGCGTTATGAAGAGTATTCCTTTTACAAGCGTCATCTATCACGGTATAATTATGCCAAACACATTCACTTCAGAATGGTTCAAACGAGAAGAGAACTCTGGTTCAATCTGATAAAGCTGTTTCTTTGTGAGGCGTGACGAATCTTTTTCATAAATTTCTCTTATCGAAATAAAATTGGGCATGTAATTTTTAATGACCAACACTGCCCGAACTCAATGCGTCTTCAACAGTACTCCGACTACGTTCTTACCAAATGCTGGTTCATCTTTAATGCATCGTTTTCAAGCAAGGCATGAAAATTAAAATTCCGTCGCGAAGCGAAAGTAAAATGGAACACTCCAAACCCTTCATTGTTGGTTCAATCAGGTTGATCTCCTGCCCAGGTGATATTCTCCGTTAAATTCCAACAACGCCGGCCGAAAATTAGCGCCCAAAAACAGTGAACTCAATGCACATCGGTTTGGCACATTACCGATCTTGTGATAGGAGAGTGTTTTGGGGGCAAAACCGTTCGAAAAGAGAGGAAAAGTGACGAGCATCCCATCCCTTCACCCTTCCTTCCTTTGCCAGCGGCTTCGAAAGGCGTTTGAAATGGCGCTAGAGCACCGCTTCCGCCCTTCTTCACCCGCAAGCGGCGGATGCAACGGTACGAGAGCCATTTAATGGATAAGTGGTGAGTCGGATGGACGCGCGAACGGACGGACGGATGGACGGATGGGCAGCTAAACGTATCCGTTACCGATCTCCGGGCGTCCATTACGTCGTTTCTAATTTGCGATTGTCTACCTTGGTGAGCGTGTGCGGCTTTCGGATCACTCGGATCGTCGGATGATCGCTTGAGCAGGTTTGGGTATTTACCATTCTCGAAAGAAATAACGAAGAAAGCGATGGTATTTTTAACTTAGGTTTTTTAAGTGTGTTTAACCCTATGAAGTGTGTTGATGCCCCACGTGTTACCCAACATAGTTTGTATGAATGTTTACTTTATCAATTCAATGATTTTATTCTCATCCTTCCTTTGTATGAATGTATTTAATTAATTGTTGAGTTATAAAATAGCTCCCTTGACGAATTCTCCTTTGCACTTTTTCGTACAATTTTAAGGTTTATGATCTTCAATATTGTACTATAATTAATTTTATCGTTTAGCTCAGAGATAATAGATTTCTTAGAATAAATCACTTGAAATGCTCATAAAATAGCAGAAATGTATTTAAATAACTGATACTTCTGTGAAACATAAGGAATAATAAAATTATTATCAATCAAATAATGATAATTTTAAATTGCAAAATTTCTATTTTTCTTAATTTGTTTAAAGCGTCTGGTCGAAGTTTAATTGACATTTTGATATTATTTTCAAACTTCTTTGAACTACCTTTCTGCTACGTACCGCAACTTTTTCAATAAGTTTGTTTAAAATTGCTCTCAGTTTGTGTGTTGTAATTAATAGCCAATTTGATGGTTTTGTTTTGTGTGTTATAAATCAACATTTCTCGTTTCACAAGCCATCTTGCACTTTCTTGTTTCTATAAAATCCCACGGTGGATTTAATATTATTTTTTGGCCCGTGTTGTGTCCTTTTTTCTCTTTTTTCCCCTTAGCATATTTGCAGCCGCTCACCTTTTGGAAGATCGTGAATGATAAACCCGTCTCGCCAGAGGCAAAGTTTTCTTCCGTTTTCTCTCTTCCTAGAGCGTTATCATCTGCCTGTTTTGTGTATAGTTCTTCGCTGAAACTGAAACCGGGCGTACGACCGCCAGGATGTGCAACCTCACTGTTGTTTTGTTTTTTATTCGCATCAAAACATTAGAGTGATGCTTTGACCGGGCCCGCTCCTCATGGATGGTTCAAAATTTGGGATACGAACGGTCCAGTCCGATCGCTATATTTGCACATCGCACCGGCATCGGCATCGTCGGCATCGTAGGCATCCTTCCGGAGGTGATTTTCCTGTTCCTGTCGCTTCGGTTTACCGTCTGCTGCTCGCTCGTCTTCGAACGCGAACATCCACGCCGGCCGAGTGGAAACCGTTCCGTGCGAAAGCGAAATTGATCGAGTTATCTGATGCGTCATCTTTCACCGGAGCGTTCGGTTAGGATTTCCATTTTTTTTTTGCATCAATCTTCTTCGGCCGATGTGTTGTGTTCCGCAAAGCTAAACAGAAAGTGCACTACCCTGCTACGGCATCTAACGGCAGCTTGATCCACACTGGCGAGCCGCAGGTTTCCGCTGATGATGCTATTTTCATATTAATGATTGTTTTTAAAAAGTCTCGCCTAGATTTGCAATCATCGAGCGAACGGGGAAGGGAGTGATTGGGATTCTACTTTCCCTTCGTTGTTCGCGATGAATGGGGATCCGTTTGATGAGGTTTCAATTGAATTTTGAAGATTGAAACAGCGTGGACTACCCTTTCTTTCGCTTTGCTGCAACGCAACTGCTCTTTTCCGTTAGGGCAGAAAGGTCAACTGCAGGTATTTCGAAATAATTGAAAACTGGAGAGTATAAGCATTCTCGTATCGAACAAATTGCTTTTAAAAAAACTTTAATTTGTGAGTTAAGTTATACTCCTTATTGCGTGCTTTCATTCATGTTTCTGTGGAGGTTTGTTCTCAAGAACAATAGTTAATAAATATCGTCTACAACTGCTCTCCAGGCAGCTTTCCTACAGGTTTGTGAAGAAAATGTACGCAAGAGACACAGCTGACACCAAACTGAACCTTTGCATGTTCCTCTGCCATACCGATTTGTCAGCCCTCCCACCCCGTGCCACATTGCCGGATGGCAGTTAAAAATTCCTTTATCGTTAGGTGGCCAATAGAGCCATTAGAAATTTAACATTTCCCACGCCATGCGTACGGCGTGCGGTAATGCTTTTCGCGCGAGTGCACGCGATGTAGATGAAAGACCATTGCAATTGCACTTGGGACGAGGGTCTATTTCTATCGCGGTTGTCTCTCGCACACACACACACACATGCGATCTAACGAGGAAGAGATGTCCATCCCTGGGAGGGCATGGTTTACGCTGAAGCTAACGGGTAATGTCGGGTTCAGTCATCTTTCTGCATCATCACCTGCGATGAAGGTGGTCTTTTCGTGGAGCCCGTTTTACTTCTCCATCCCAATACATAAACCGAACTTTCTTGCTTCGGTTTCCGCCGGTCGGAGTTCGCAAGTTATGAACGACCAGCCCGAAACGTCCGCGATAATGATGAGATGAAAATTTGCAATTACACCCTCAAACGGAGATGGTTTCACTCCTTTTATTACATACGTTGGGTGGTGGGAGTTTTTCCGAGATTGATGCGGAAGGTTTAAAGGGTCGTTTCGCACCATCCCGGCATGAACGCGCTCTACAATAGTAGCCTTTATGGTGTGCGTAGGTGAAAGTGTTAGTAAATGCACACTGTTTGGTATACCCCCGGCCACCCTTGGTAGGTCCTTGCCCTTTGGGGTCTCGTTTGGGTGACCGGCTGCTTTTCTTTTTCGTTGCACTCCAATCAGAGTCGCCGATGGAGATCCTCCTAAAACCTCCGCAAAATGCCGTAATGTGTCATAACAGTGCGCACCCGAGTGTCGTTACATTCGGCCGGGGTTCCCGAAAGGGTCTCCAAATGGGTATGACGGATATGTGGGCTGGTAGCCATCGCGAACGTTCACCCAAAGCCCACCGGTTTCCGACGACCGCCTGCGTCCGTGGGCAGACAAACAAAAACCAAAAAGTACGGGGGCGTCAATGGATTACGCGGCTGCCGACAGTCGGTTAATGATGGTGGTCATTCTAAGCCTTTCACTTGTGATCTTTTTAGCCCGGCCGCTGGAGCCCCGGAGGGAGGGCTTTTGGGGTAGGGAAGCGAACGCCGTAAAATGAAATTGTTTTTCAACAACTTACTCGCGCAGCTTCCGAGGTGGATATGAATGGCGACCTTTGAGGCTCCCGGGCAGTAGCGAACATGGGCCGCAGCGATTGTTTGCTTAATATTAATTATGAGCCCTAAATAATTGTCCCACGCAGCCCGCCGCGGTGGACAGGTTTGGTTAGCGGCCACAGGAAGTAGGGTTAGCATTTATAAGTGTCATTTCGCTTTTCACTATCGGCTTCCCCGGTGAAAGTCGTATTGATTTTGCTCCGGATTGAATAAGCATCATTTTTCATCTCAAGTCGGTAATCAAGAGGTGTTGCAATCAATAGAGAGGTTTATGGCATTGCATTTGAACACGAACACAAGCTCGCTGAGAAAGCTTTGTGGTGTACCATAAGTTTAAAATTTGTTAACAATAAATATTTATCAAACGCTGTTCAATGAATGTGCTACTTAATTTTGTATATTTTAACAAATGAAAATAAAATGATAGCATGCTTCATTTTGTTAACATATACATGAAAGAGCATTCATGATACCTCATAGTTATCAATATCGTACATTTAAAGTTCATCTTCCCTAATTTAATTTAAACAAAAGATTATTCTAAGAAGGATAGCAAAACTAATCTATTTTCATTAAGAGTAAGCTGAAATACTTGAACTTAATGTTTTGCCAATCATTGAATGTTTGTTTCTGAGTTGTAGAAGATTTATTAAAACATTTTAGTGTACATGTCAATGCAACAGCAACTTTAAATATTGCCGTTAAATTTTAGGTAGTTTCGATTTAAATGCAATTCATTTCTAGAATAGTTAAACCTAGAAACGAAAACTGGTTTTAAACAATCGACTTCATGTGGTTTATATAGTAACGTGTTCGAAGAGCCATTTTAAACAACTTTTTCGACATGGAGTAGATGCAGTACTTCATACCACTCTGTTACGTTTAATGAAAACAAACTTTAATCCTTTTTCAATCTCCCAAAGTCAACACCTCTGACCTCTCCTTGTAGTTCAAAGCAATGCTCACGGTGAACACCGTTTCTCGTCCCTCGGTCAAACAGAACGAACCCCCTCACCGTTCACCTCATTCACAACATTTAATCCTATCCAACGTGGCTTATCTGAGATCTTAATCACCGAAACTCGTTCACAACGCTCGACCGGGGGCTGGTCAGGTTGGCGGTTTCACACGAACAGGTAGCCCGAACGACGCAAAGGTCACGACGATTTCGATCGATGTTGGTCAGCATGGCGCACGAAATACACACCTGACACGGGTGGTGGACACTGAACCTCCCGAGCTAGCCCTTTACCCGAACACCGTCGGCCATCGAGTTCCGAATATGGGCCGGCTTTCCTGGATGAATGAAATTGTGTTTTTCCTTTGGCATGCCCAGGCTCGCTGAGGGTGCATGAGTCTTTTCCAACTTACCGCTGGAGAATGGCGACCGACGTCGTCGAATGTGCGATGTGTTTTTCTCTCAACCCTTGCTTGTCCTGGCCTGGTCCAACGAGCTCGTTCGTCTTGTTTACTCTAAATTACTAGTCATCCGAAAACACTTTCGCCAATGTCGTACACACAATCCACACTCCCTCGCGTAGTAATCCTGAGACTTGTGTTCGAATTTCTAACACGTGTAAATAGGTTCCATACGATTTAGCTGCGCCTGGGCGATGTACCCGCTAAGCCACCTACGAACGGGTGGACCGAGGCGCACTTGAATCACCGATCCGGTACGTCTTTGTCTTCTGGTGGCCGCCAAACGGTGCGCGTTGCCGTTTAAACTTTCATATTCGCGCGGGATCGTCGCCCGCAGTCCGCCGGCGGGGGAAGGTTACGGGGGATCGCCTGTCCTGCCGAGATCGACGGGGGGAACCGTGATCGTGACTCGGTAAGACCCCGAACTTGAGCTTTGGAGAGCGTGGCGGTTGTAGATGGAGATGGAACGGGACACCACGACCGGACCGGATGAAAGTCCGAAAGTTCGACGAACGTTGGACAGGCGGGGTGGGAGAGTAAAAAAAGACACAGGACTCGCCCGCTGTCAGTACCGTCAAGCAAACGGTTTTGCTCTCTAACCTCAGCTGGTCTTGACCGGTCCTGATATTGCACCCTTTCGTCGTCGTGCGACAGTGAACGATCACTTTTTCCGCACGGCACAACGAATTCCGGTTCGCGAAATTCCACACCGCTCCGGAACGATCGCTCCTCCACAACACAAACACACACACAAACAACCCTTGGCCGGCACGCACCGATACGGTAAAGCGAAAGATCACCTAAACAGTGGAGCCACAAGCTAAACACAAATCCCTGACCAACGCCAGGAGGAAATCGAACTTCAAACGCGAGCGAATGTTTCTGGCGCGCACGCGCGCGTGACTTGAGCAACGCAGCAGACGACGAACCGAAACCGAAGCGAACGAAACGTGTACTGAACGCAGGTTGCGCGCCCGCTGCGGCTGCTGCAGCACGAGTCAACCACACGGGGTTCGTCCCACCACGAGGTAAAAGGTTCGTGGTCGAGGTTTGCTGCGAGGTGGCGTGCATGGGAGAAATGGCGGGACACTCAGTGGAAACCGGCGGTGGCGAGAGGTACGAGCAGAAGGATGGCAACATTTTGTGTTACCCAAAGCCTGTAATCTCGCGAGAACAAACTTCATCCGTTGTTGCTATCATTGTCGTCTTGGACGAATAATTTTAAGAAATCGCGAGAGTGAGGTTTACAAAGAATATCATTAAATTTCAAGTGTGTTTTGTGATGAACTATTTTTCAGGCTAGTGAGGGTAATATTTTATTTTGCATCAACAGCGCATTTTGCAACTTAGTTGATACTTTTAAAATATATTTTCTTTAATAAAAACATTTTCGATTGCAAAAACATTTCAGTATGCATGGAATGAGAAACATGTTCCACAGTTAAGTTTATGAAAGATAAAGAGAAGATTCATATGTAGGACTAAATTATAGTACTTCCAGCAACCTAACGATCATTGATGTAGGCGATTATGTATCCAACGGAGCCCTAAGAAGCCAAACTACCTCCCGGTGGCCATGTGAGAGGGCGAAGTACATTTAGCTAACCTCCTCGAAACATGTGCCCAACATAACGCGGTAACAAATATGCAATTATGCTCCGCTGATGGTGGTGGATCTAACCTTCTCGTTCCACAGGACTCTCGCCAGTGGAGCACCAGACCAGATGCAACAACGGTTTAGCGTGGCGTACATTTTGACTGGTTGCTTTTCTTTGTGCTGCTCGTTTTTTTTTGCGTACGCCCACGGGTAACTTTGGGGATCACGTGAGCAGTGCCTGAGGGCATGCAATTACCGAAACTACCAAATCCGTTTGATGCTTACAAATATGTGACCGGAGGCCCCGTGCAGAGTGCTTGCAGTGCGAAAAGCAATTATATATCGATTGGCAATGAATAATATGCCATTATTACAGTGCCAGTTACCGCACGCATTCTAATCCCGATTCCTTTTTCCGCGAGATCATTGCGAATTATTTGATGCCATAAAGAGAGAGAGAGAAAAAAAGAGAAAGAGAGAGTATCATTTTAAACATTTTTACTTTCTGATTTTAAAATGCTATGGATGGCCTCTGTTTTTTTACGCATTGAGTATCAATTCATTTAAATTCGGTAACGTGAGCTTTAAATTCAAAAGCTTAAAATTATTTTTAGATACTTTTCTATGAGTTCGTTGTCGCAAATACATTTCTGATAATTTTTATATTTCTGGTGTTTTAAAAACTATTTCTAAAATACCGATCGGGGGGATCCGCGACAGCCGAGCGGTAGCGCCGGTTAGAAAATCGGCCCATGAGCGCCGGGGCTCACCACCTCGACGGCGTGGGTTCGAATCCCAACCGAGACCGGACCCTCCCCTGTACGAGAGGACTGACTATCCACGTACAACAGGGAAACAAGTCTTGTAAGCCCTTAACGGGGCAGGCATGACCAACAAGGTCGTTACGCCAAGAAGAAGAAGAGAAAATACCGATCGATAATTTAAGATTATAATTTGACAATCTATCGTCGGCTGCAACCAATATATGCAAGGGAAACTGGGCTGAATAGTGATAACACAACAGTAACAAGGAAACGGAGTGCCTCACCGCACGCTGCACAACGTTGGTGTATTAGTAATCGATATTAAATTCATCTAATAAAACCTCCACCCGATCAAACTAACCACAACCGTATGCAGCCGGTCCACAGATTCTACCCCGGAGTTCCGAGCAGAGGCAAACCATAGCGTTCTCCGAGGCCAGCCTTGGAGGAAGTGATGCGATCGTCGTGCATACGGCGCTGCAGCAGATAGTGAACCGAACGGAGGGAACGCACGTGTAATTGGCCGTGACCACCGCAGCAAAACGATGTCACGCATCCTCGCGGAAAGCGCGCGAGGGTCAAGACGGTGCACCGGTCGGTGGAACATTCGACATCCGCCGTCGCGTGAAACCAGTTCCCCAGGTGCCGTGGGCCGGCACGATGCAATGGCGTGGGATGTCTGGGCTGCTACCCGCTTCCCCCGCCCGAAACATGATCCACCTGATTCTTGCTCAAACGCAACAAGGTGCAACGGTGGTAATTTGTGACTTGCCTGTGTTTGTGGTTGTCTTCTTGGTAACCCCTCCCTCTCGACTGTCCATGTTCCGGGGAAGCTCATGTGTTCTTGCGGCGAGAACCCACGTGCGCAGACGCAGTATCGCAATAGGACACGCCAGACGCAAAGGGGTTCGTCTCTTACGGGGATACAGGGGTTGAGGGCAGGAAGCCCCCACGACCTACGAGCGTACGTGCAAGCATCCATCGATCGGCTATTAGGCTACAAAATGGCTACAATTAATAGAAACAATGGGACAGGTCTCACAGGTAGCATGCACCGAGCGAGTGCATCTAACATCGGTCCATCCGATACTCTGTAGCGATGTAATCGGCCGACGGGGCCATCCCGTTCCCTATTCGGGCGCCCGAACCATTGCGGCTTGTAGATTCTGGCGGATTTTTCTAACAAATTGCTGACATTGAATTGCAACACGCGGCATCCATCGCGGGGCAGCTGGCGTTGTTCTGGCGGATGCTGCTGCCGTGGCCCATTATGCGCAACCCCGAACGACGGGTAACGTGTAATTTGTTGTCCTCCGGGAAATACGGCGCAGGAACCCGCGACCCGGGACCCGCAGGGAAACGGACATTTGGGAAACATTACGCGCGTAGATGTAGCGTTTTATTTTAGTTTATATTTTTCCCAGGAGCGACCGCGCACGTTTCCCAACCGTTGGGAAACTGCGAGAGAAGAAAACCAAAAACCGGAACATCGCATCACGCCACGAACCACGGCCGGACAGCATGCTGCGTTCTGCGCAATGTCGATAATCTTCGCCGTTCTAATGGTTTCGCTCGCAGACGCTCGTTCTCGAGCGGGGTTTGAAAATAAAAACAAAATCGCAGCAATAAAAAGCTAATGCCAGCGCGTTTATAAGCGTTATGTTTTGAGTGAATGGGCCATTTTTCTTGCCCGGGTTTACGGTGCCACCGCTCCTCAAGCAACTCTCCAACATCGCAACATCGAGCAAGATGCACCGGGAACGCATGTAAAGCTGAAGATCGGTGTTCTTGCGCGCGCACCTTAAATGCGCAAACAGACGGACATGTAAGTGAATTTTCGGGAAAAATGCAGTCGTAAATGTTTATCGCTCCGGGCGGTAGTTCGCTAGTCATTAGTGCGAGAGTGATCGCGTGATTATTGTCCGGGGTTTTGTGGCGGGCCGTATGTGGGTTATGGGTTTTGTGTAGAACATGGTTCCCCCCATTGAGCGCCATGCGGAGTGGGTTTAATTATTGGAGTATGTTCCTAACTCGCATGATTACAGGGCACCGGGTTGTTTTTACTGGACCGTGTCTTCCAAATGACGTATTGATAAATTGCGCCTCACAAATTCTTCGTTGTTCTCTACAGAAGAAGAAACATTTGAAAACACCTTTTAAAAATTAAATCTTGTGTTTAGCAAACGAGGTAACGACATGTCTAACTAAGTAAAAAATATTTAAAAGTTACACTTTTTTTAGCCAACTTCATCGTGCCTGGTCATCAATCTTAACGCGATGATTCCCTCAAACCTACGTCCCGGAGTCGGAAATTCGAGAACCCTTGAATGTTTCGATGGACGAGTTAGGTAAACTTTCTCACGGCCCAACGAAAAACTCCATCCGGTTGCAGTTTCATAATCGCGCGCGACGCTGCACAATTTCTCGGTGGTGTTTCCATCCGTCATAATCTCGACCGACCGACGGTGATCATGGTGATGATGATGATGCAGATGGCGATGATGGTGGCAAAATGGAGGGTAAGGGTAGGGCCGTGCTCAAATAACGCAATGTTTGCCCGACTTCCTCCGCCCGAAATTGGTCTGAGAGATGAATCAAAATGTGCGGAAGGCGGTTTACCGGGTTTGAGATTTTGTGATGCGTCTCTCGATGCTGTCACAATGACCGTAACATAATTGCAGCTTGCATTTTGCCAAAAACGCCCACCATCACATCACATAATAGCGATTACGTTTTGTTTCGTTGCAGAAGCGTCTGCAAATTTGGAATTTCGATGGAATGAACTGGTTGATGTTTGTTTTTTAAAGAAATTCTGCGTTATAAATTTCGGTATTGAAGAGACTCGAAGAAATGAAAATCTTCGTTAATGATGCATTATGTTTCGAGTAAAGTGTTACTATTTAAATTCCTTAACCAACATATTTCCTAAATAGGATTCATCGTTGCGACCCTTCAACATCAAACACCCACCTTTTCCGGATCGGTGTCCCTCTGCCGATCACAAATTACACCATCAGCGACGGGTTTTTGTCTGGTTTGCCAATTCTTCAAACCGAAACTGGACACCGGACACTTGTTGGCGGGGTGCGTCAGCAAAGTCGTTCGCCCTTTCCGCGTGTATGTTTGGTTTTGTGTCGTCGTTTTCCTTTCCGATCGATCGCGTTGGCGAGGGAAGGGTCGCCGAGATATGTTATGCTATGCGCGCTGCTTTGTTTTGCTCGTCAGCTCGCACTTTTTCTTCCCTTTCGAGCGGGCGAAATGTGTCTTCATCAGCACCGCAAAGAGCGATCGTTGTTCGCCCGAGGAGTAGCCCGTGTGGCCACACTGGGAACCGGGTCGTAGTTTTCGGTTTTTGTTTTTTGCGCGACTTGGCGTTGTATTTTGAGTGGATTTTTTTATTCACGTTTGAGGCGCAAAATGGAAGTGACTTCAGCGAAGGCGCGCCTGGCTCGGTTCGTGGCCGTGCAATAACCGGCCGACAGCGTTATGCTGATTTGTTATGGCTACCAGCGCGGTTTTTCCCGTCCCCGAACGACATCTTCCAAGACGTGACTGCATGATGATTTATGAGTAAGCCCACGGACGGTGTCCGCCAGCATGCGATGGAATTGCGGGATGAAATGATAGACGTGTCTATTGGACCGCCTGCTCACCCTCCCGGGTGCCCACCACCCTCACCACTCCTCGTCATTCGATTTTATTTCACGCGAAACACTTCACCACGGCGCGATCCCGTTCGAAATCATTCAAGCGCCTATTAGCTTTAAAAATTTTTGAAAGGTTTTTGCTTACTTACCGGGCAATGATAGAAAGTGTTTGAAGAAAATGGGTGGATCGGGTTGGGCCGGGGGGAAAAAAAATACACACACCAACACAAACGGAAGTTATGATGCCGTGCAATTATGCAATCGGAACAGATCACACTCGTGGACACTCACGTCGCAGTGAAGTCGATCGTCGCGCTCCAAGAGAAGCAAAGCAAAGAAAGAAAAATCGAAAAGACCGAGATTGTATCGTCCAGCCGTGTCATCGCCCCGGGGAGCGCTTTTTGCGCCGATGTTGGAATTGGAAGTTGGAAGTTCACTTTTCACCGCGTGCCATCGTAAAACGATCCAACGGTTTCGGTTTCTATTTTGCATTCGTGGGTCGCTTTCTTCCACCGCCTTTCCTTTCTCGATTTGTCCACGACGACCGAACGGCGAAGCGTCATATGGAACCATTGATGATGCAATCGGTCCTAGCGAAATGTACGCCCTTTCTTCTGAGCCATTTCGGAAAGATTAGTTCCTTGGCCTTTGTTCGGTAGGGGATATTCTCCGTTGGCGTGGATTCGCTAGTGATCGATTCAATGTCAAACGCCAAGGGGAGTGCACCGGGATGATGCATGGATGTTTATTATGTGCGTTGGCTTGGTACCCGTGCTTATGGTTGTTGATTATCCAGCATATACTTCTCCGAGGGCCTCGGGAGATCGTTATGATGCCGGGCCGAACCTAATGAAACTTTCCGTTAACACCTTCTGGGAGATGGATGCAAATCAGATGCACATCAAGCAGATCCTTGCTGCTAATCATTTTAATGCATCTTCTGCAAAACCTATATGATCGATCGTGCGCAGTGAGATGTTGTTTGCCGCAGGTTGTGAGATGATTACTGGAAGAAAATTATAAGTTGCAAGTACGTGAGAATTAAGGTGTGAATTTTTGCATCACTATTAAATTCTTCGTTGCGATCACTTCGTTTTTCGAAGAGATTTTACTTTTTCAAAGGTGTTTGGTTTGTTGTAGAAATTATGAAACATGATCAAGTGAAATCTCCTTTTAATCAAACTTCATTGCTTGTGATGATTCAGTTTTGTTGAATGGAATTTTTCATCCAGTATACAGCACCACTTTTTTTTATTCATTTCATTGATTCTAATAGTATGTTTGGAGTTATACTTTTAGTGTACCTATATGGTTTAGTGTATATTACTTCAAGTTTTTAGTACCAATTACGGAAATACCTTTGGATGAATCTTTTTTTCGTGTGTGGAATCTCTTTTCGTTTTCACTACAAAGAAGGACATTAAACAACTTCATCTAAATTTCTAATATATTTTGTATATTTTCATGTAACATACGAATTATTACAATGGAATTAAAACCTAGTTGGAACCAAACGAGATTTTATTAATTTTAAATGAACTGATAAACGTATTTTTTAAAATTAACGAAATCTCTCGATAAAAGAATTGTAATGAAAATGGTTTATTATCGAAATGAGTTAAATATTTCAGGCTGGTATTATACAACACTGCAAACATATTACAATAAAATAATGAATAGTATACTTTTTCTAAAAAATATTACCTGCTTCAAACGATAGTGCTTCCTTTCTTTTATCAATAAGCAAATATTTTAATTATCTGCTTCCAGTAATGTTCATTTCAATTTTTTGTTTTGTCATTTCATTTGAAGCTATTTACTTCTGGTGGCATTACTACGGAACCTATCTAATACGCACCAATCCAAGAAATTACGGTCCAGACCGATTGCATAATCCATGCAGACCGAACTGGGTGATAGCATAACGTAAAGTCCAATCGATACGGTCGGGCTTCAAACTGGATTCCAACGGGAGGGGTTTAATAGGATCGCCTTGGCTCAGGAATGCCATCAGTCCGGGAGTGTCATTATCGACGCGTTCGTTGCGATTGTATCTACCGTACTGTTTCATAGAAAGTAAAAAAAAAAAAAATAAAACTGATGACTAGTGCAACAGTTCCACCAGCAATCTGATGACTAGTGCAACAGTTCCACCAGCAATCTGTACACTATGTTATTAGATTTGGCGATATTCAATTAAGATGCAAATGTTTCTGCATTTCCGTGCGTTTTGATTAGCCTTGCAACGTGCGTTTCGCTCGGCTCAAAGGATGACGATTCGCGTCGGAAGTCGGGTTCGCTCATACCTGTGGTCCTGTAAATCCTAGGTGGAAAGGCAACGGTACACAAGGAAGGAAACCAGTCTGCACTGTTTGCTTTGCATCGAAGGCTTCCACGATGTCCACGGCTTACTTTCAATCAAGCTTACCCCTACACACCTGTGAAGCATCGGCGCTGGGTGGCGATCGGTGCAGACACCGATCCAGGATGTTTGCTAAATGGGCTATTTACTTTGACGATGGCCGTAAGCCGCAAGATCACCTGCCGGCAGTAAACCTGATGCGATGCAGCCAGCACAAGTGTGCTTTAAGAACAACGGCGGTCATAACTTGACACCTTCTGCGAGGGGACGGTGCACCGATCGGTTACTGTCAGAAATTGCGCCGATCGTTTTCGTCGTTCTGGTGCACTTCGGAGTGACACATGTGAGATGGAGATGCATTAACCCTTAGGTGTACTGCATAAACTTTAACGGTTTTTAAAGATCTACAAAAATACGTCCGTTTAAAAGTTTTGTGTCATGATGTTGTATTTTAGTTCTCTACAATAAATTATTCGATCCTATATAAACATCGGCAGGCTTGTGAAGTGAAATGCATTAATCAATAAACATGGTTTTCCTGTATAATAACTTTGAATAATAAAATCAAAATGCTTCTTCTTGAGTGTAAATAATAAAATTTTTTAAATAATAATTGAACATTCTAGTTGAAGGATTAAGTACAAAAGAAGATTGATCTTACTCGTAGTGGCGAATACTTCCACAACTCTCCCCGGCCCTTGGCCACCCTTCAGTGGCAAATGAAGAACGACAAAGTGACACGCGGAAACGCCAGCGTGACGTGTGAAAGACCAGCGTGAAAAACGAAAGCGCCCCGGAATAAGCCAGGAGATGATTTCGTTTACCTCGCCGGACCATATGCATGTCTAGCCATCACACCTCGTCTTCCGCCGTGAGGTACTTAAGCTTTTACAATTACTTTTTTCTCGCGAGTGCTCGAGAGAAAGGTCACGCAGCGTCTGGATCACCGCGATGTCGGTTGTTGTAGGGTTTGCTTCTTTTTCTCCTTCATGTTCATGTTTCACGCGGTGTCCTGTGGATAAACAAAATTAAAATAAACTCCGCTCGTTGACCGACGGAGGTGTTCTGTCGCGATGAGGGCGATTAACTTCTCGAGAGGCAGATTCGAGAGCCTGGCAAGAAAATTCGTTTCGTACAGCCACACACCATGGGCCGTCAACGGGACTGTTATTGATACCTGTCCAACCCGGTGCGGAACAACGCGATCACCGAGCGAGGTGATCTTTCTGCAAACGTACCAGGCTCCGTTTCTCAATGATGTGCAATATTCTTAATCTAAAACAATCACTCGCCCGCCATGCGGAACATCGATACGATCCGCGGGGTTTCCCGAGGCGAGAAAAATCAACTTCTCATTCTGGTCCATTCCCTGGGCCCGCATCGATAGAAGACAAATCGATGCACTCGAAGCGCAACCCTTTGCCGCAAGACGACCGCTGAAAGATGCTGCTCCTAACGGGCTTTCCGGCATCGGTCTGTCACCGCTCTCTGAGGGCGTCGTTTGGGGGCGCTGTCGAAACCGTCACCCGGCCGTATCCTGCGACTTATCGAACGCGATTTCGACTTCCTTTCGTCCGGGTCGGCGCACTTCGGGCCAGGCAGATTTATAATGCACCCATCCGCTACGGTGCATTTCCCGGGTAACGGTTGTTTCTGCATTCGGAATTCGTGTTTCCGAGGCATCTCTTTTTCACTCTCCGCTGGTTCTTCAATTAATCGTCTTGTCGGGCGAACAGGAAAAAAAAAGAATACCATGAGAACTGCATATGCACACAGTCCTCGGAACGGCGCTCGCAGGAAGATGATCGGATTTACCGATCGGAACGCGCCGCATTCATTCGCCACACTCGCCACCCCATCCAACGCGTCACCCCGTCCTGACGTGGGAAGCGAAACCGTTGAAAGAATAATCGATTTTTGGAACGCAAATTCCTCGTCCGCAACGGGATCGATGGATCGGAAAAATTGGAAAACAAAACGAATACGGGCACGCGGACGAACCGGGTGAAATTCGAAACCCATCCGAAAGGCACACGCAGCGCGCATGTTCGCACGGATAATCGGTCGGTCGCGGGCCTTGAAACTATATCGCATATAGGACTTTCTTATTAATTACTTTCTCTTCTCGATGGCCACGGAAACAAGGCGGAGGAAAGGATAGAGCGATGGCAGTTTGTCAGTGACGACTGCCCGAAAGTTAAATTAATTGCAAAAACACTTCCCTTCCGGAGAGCAATCGCTGTCACGATGGCTGTCACGATCACCCTTTCGGATATCTGCACGGAGTCGATCGATTGATCGCCGGGGATGTGCATCCGACCCTATATTCCACCTCCAAGGCAGAGATGGAGAACTTATTTCAGTCAAGGAGATTCACAAAGAAAAGCTTTCATAAATTTATTGTAAACGGTTAAAATGTTGATATTAGAAATAAAATGAAAAAGGTAGTACTTAAAATGAGTTGAAATATATTGGCCATCGTTACCCAATTTAAACAACTGTTTGCCATCACTACTCTCTAAGACAAAAGATAACGAGTGCCGTGCAGCTTCGCGTGCGAAAACTATTTCGTGATCCTTTTCACTTTCGAAAATGAAGTTTCGATTTCTTTCAACACTTTCTACGGCTCTCGATGACTGCAGAGAAGGGAAATGGGTGTTAAGAGATTGATGGACCGTATATTCTTCGTCTTGATTTTGTTGTTTTTTAGACTTCTACAGTATGTGATTGTGTTCGAACGACAGGGATATGCCAGCCCAGTCGTTTCGGGTTCTTTATTGCACTCACGACGCCGGAGCCGCACCTTTGGAGCAGTTTTTCACACCTTGGCGGGCAGCTTGATCGTGACGGACTTCGTCTCCAGGTACAGTTCGATGCCGCTGTAACCGAGCTCGCGGCCACTTCCGGACTGCTTGTAGCCACCGAAGGGAGTCGTCGGCACGACGTAGTCGTAGCAGTTGACCCTGAACGAAGGCAAATTTGGGAAAAAAAGCATACGGTAAGTGACAGTGGAAAAGCGAAAAAAGGGGCTCCATTTTCCTTACCAAACGGAACCAGCTTCGACCGCGTTCGTGAAGGTGATGGCCGTGTTGATGTCCTTGGTAACGACGCCGGCCGCCAGCCCGTACTCGGTGCTGTTGGCCCGCTCGATCACCTCGTCGAGGGTGGCGAATTTCAGGATGCTCTGCACCGGGCCAAAGATTTCCTCGCGCGCAATCTTCATGCCATCGGTGACCTCCGAGAAGACGGTCGGCTCGACGAAGTAGCCGACGGTGCCGGAACGCTTACCGCCCGCCTGCAGCTTAGCGCCCTCCTGCTTGCCCGACTCAATGTATCCGAGCACCTTGCGGAACTGCTCGTCGTCCACCTGCGGACCCTGCTGGATGCCGTCCTGGAACGCATCGCCCACCTTCCGGTTGCGCGCCATCTCGGCCGCCTTGGCGACGAACGCGTCGTAGATGCCCTCCTGGACGAACGTGCGGCTTCCGGCGCAGCAGTTCTGGCCGTGGTTGGCGAAGATGGCGTTGTGTGCAATCTCGACGGCTTCATCGACTGTCGATCGGAGAGGAGGAAAATGATAAATTTGATAGCTTCATAGAACACGTCTTTAAAATGACTAGCTCCACGAAAGGTATTTGGAATCAATTCCTAATAAGATAAGACACACTGGTCAACTTCATATCTCATATAGTAAATAGTCACATTACCTACTGGTCAATAGATAATTGAAGCTCAAATAGAAGGCAAAAATATTGATCCTTAAACATATTAAGTATGTTCTAGAGTTGCCAAATTCGAATTTAAAAAGAAAATTTTAATGCTTCAAACAAATTTTTATCGTATGTGTTCATGATGTCTTGTTTGTTTACATCCCAAAAATGAAGATTAAATTGTTGAACAAGGTGTTCAATACCAGGTGACTTTTTGTTCCTAGTCTCGTGAGTCTCATACAACATCCGGCGGGAATAACTTGTTTACTTTGCATACAAAATAGCTACATTCAATAAATAAAATTTTGAATCCCATTGTAAAAGCTCACAAAATTGAAAACTTCTCGAAACTGAGTTATTTTAATTACTGAGAGTACGACAGTAGAACCAACATACATTAAAATAATTTGAGTACAAGATTAATTTCAAGTACAATTAAATAAATTACTTAACAGTACAACAAACCAAAATCAATGTGTTGAAAAACTCAAAATTTGACAAAAATAAGTATGAAAATGTTTAAAAATGTTTAACGATAAATTTTCAAATAGTTTATCTTTTGCCATTTTTTGTGTAAAGTTACTATTAAGGAAGTTGATACTCCATTCAAAATAATACTACTTTGAAAACATTAAGTCATCGTTGATGGTATCCGGCCGGCGCTTTCGGTTTCTTATTAATCTAGCCCTTTTTGGGAAATGTACACCGACCCATGCTCTAAAATATCTGAGCTTTTTTGACTGAGTCATGAAGGACAGTTCAACGGTCTCGAACAATACATACAAGTGATCGTTGACACCTCGAGAGCGCTACTTACGGTCGGCATCGTTGAAGATGACCAATGGGCTCTTTCCGCCGAGCTCGAGCGAGACCTTCTTCAGGTTCGATGTGGATGCACCGTTCAGGATGATGCGTCCCGTCTCGACCGATCCGGTGAAGGCCACCTTGCGGATCTCCGGATGAGCAACAATGGCGGCACCGACCGTCGGGCCGAATCCGTTCACGACATTGATCACCCCATCCGGGAAGCCGGCCTCCTGCGACAACGCCGCCATATGCAGCGCACTCAGTGGCGTCTGCTCAGCCGGTTTCAGCACCAGTGTGCAGCCGGCAGCTAGCGCTGGGGCCCACTTCCACGTCAGCATCAGGATCGGGTAGTTCCAGGGAATAATCTGTCCGACCACACCGACCGGTTCCTTGCGGATGTAGCTGAGGACGGGCCCGTCTGAGGGTACGGTCGCGCCGTGGATCTTGTCCGCCCAACCGGCATAGTAGCGGAACGTGTCGATCGCGCAGTTGATATCGAACACCGAGTCCCCGAACGTCTTGCCGTTGTCCAGCGACTCCAGGTTGGCGAGCGTGTCGATATCGCGCAGCATCAGATCGGCCAGCCGATTCAGGAGTCGACCGCGGCCCGAAGCGTCCATCTGGCGCCAGGGGGCGCTGCGAGCGAAGGCCGCCTTGGCCGCACGGACAGCCACCTCCACATCCTCCTTATCGCCCTCGGCGACCTCGACGATGGGCTTCTCGGTGGCCGGGTTGAGGGTGGCGAACTTTTTGCCACTCTTGGCATCCACGAACTGGTTGTTGATGAAAAGCTGCAAGGATGGTTTGGAAAGAAAGCGGAAAAAATGGTTGTGAGTTTGGATAAATTGCACATTCCTGCCCAAAGTCTTCTTAGGGTGCGATTACACACGTCGCCCAATACGAGCAGCATGATTTATGTCCCCACATCCCGAGGAAAAAAAGCCGATGTTCGACGGTCGACATCCTGGTAGCGCCGAAAGCCAAAATCGCCTCCCGAGGCCAAATCCCGAGGAGGTGTGACAAACATAAATAATCAACCCAATCGTGCCACCCGAATCGTTAAGCCTCCTTTAGTGTGTATGTGTATTTTTCGGCATGTCCACCGCATGAACCCCTACTGTCCCGGCGTGTCCTGGTTCGCCATCCTCGCCAGCGAGCGTCGACGATAATAATAAAAATTATGAAATTAAGTTATTAAGTCGGGAGATTTATGAAGCGGAAAACCGCATGTAGCGCAACGATGGCTATGGCGACAGCGTGTTTCCCTCACCTCTTCCCACACTCGCCACGCCATGTGCTTCTGCTACCATTGTCACCAATCGACCGTGCGTTCCGTGTTTATTTTAAGGCTGAGCGGTCTCCAGAGCCCCGTCGGGGTGGCCTTTGGTTCGTTAGGTAAGGCTCGACTCGCACTGTTGCGTTCCGTGGGGAATGCGTGCTATATCCTGTCCCACAACGAGAACAATCGCGCCACGGGCTCGGCTTACCTGGGGGTCGATACACGGTGTCCTCTTCTCTTGCCGATACTTTCTTCCTGATTGCCACCCACCACCCTCCGGCGGTGGTTTTCTTCGCCCATTTTACAATTTCACTGGCGACATTTTTAACGGTGACCCCTTGGAGACCCCGCGCCGGCGCCCATCCAACCCCAGGACTCAGGCTCAGGCCCAGGCATCGATGGGATGGTTTCGGCCTTTTTGGGGTCAAGCAGCTTTACTCTGGCACGGTGCGTGTGTGTGCTTGTGTGCGTCGGACAATGCGGCGACACCGTGGTCGCGCCGATGCATGTTCTAGTTAATTGCTTTGGCACAGTGTGCAATTTTTTTCCACCCCGCCGTTGTCGCTTTCCCTTCCCACCCCTGGACGCTTTTTCCAGTTCACTTTCGGGATGCAGCTCCCCATTTGGCGGGGTGACCTTTGCCCTCACACCCTTTGCCGTAGCATTCTCTGTCACTCGCGTATCGGAGGGCGCAGCGTGCAGGAGGTGGGTGATGTAACGGTGGATGAGGTCGATGGTTTCGTGCTGCGTGATGAATATGGGATACGGTGGGAAAAATGGGTCAGTGTGCAGCCGAACCTAGGAACCTGCGGTTACACGGGGGCTGGTATTTCGGCGGGGCTGGAATGCCGGAGGTGCGACAAGTATGCTGTTTCGTGATGTCATACACTGAGGAATGTACATATATTCAGCTTTAATAGTGTCGAATGAACTCGTGTTTCCGGTTCACTCTTCAATATATTGTTTGCATTACAAAAATGCGTTTCCAATTCCCGTTTTCGTGAAGCTATAAATGTCTTTTTTCTTCCCAACCAAATCTCATTCTCAAGTTATGTTTTGTAACAAAAAATTTCAATTTTCTTGTTTTTGCAATAGAAAAAAACGAACACCGAAACTAAGAAATAGGAAAAACCGAATCTTGGTAGGTCACTATTTCAATTTTTTGTATCAACCAATTGAAATTGTTTAGCCTGTTTAGCCTGCTTAATATGCTGATTGTATTTTGTAATAAGTACCGCAAAAATTATGAGACGGAAAATGTAAAAAATAATACCTAAATCAAAACAAAATTATCGATCGAAGGACCACGAAATTGCTCAAAAGAAGTTGCTAACGGACAACAAAACCCATTGTTAAAACCACTGATCTACGCGTGTGTATTATGTACTGTGCTTCCACAGTTATGATTTAGCAATTCTATAATAGTTTATTTTATTATCAAGAGACGTGGACGTAAAATATGGTTATCAATTAATTTTGTTATTAAAATAAATATGCATAATCATGCAACAAACTAAAATAAATCACACCACGAACGATTAAAACGTCAGAAATAAAATTATTACCAGACATTCCTGTAATGGAATTTCAACACACATTACTACGAGTAAACATCCTGACCAACCAAAGGACGTGCCAAAAGTTGAGGGAAAGAAATTAGCACAGACCCATAATTTTTCAATTTTCCACGCTCGTCGGCTTCCTATCGGCCGGATTTGCGTTGCGGGCGGCAAAAGGTGGCCCGCCTGAAATCACTTTTCGCTACCCAGCACAATTTATGTGAGGCCATCCTCTCGCACCGGCCAACCAAACGGGATGACCAACGGTCACGAGATAATAATAATTAATTTTTAGCCGCAACTTCTTACGCTCGCCGGGCGGGCCCGCAGATGCTCCATGTCACAAGGATCACAGGGATGTGCCGTCCAGTCGGGACCGTGGCTTGCACGCGTGCGCTTCCGAAGAGATACCTCTGGGTCTGCACAGAAGCCAAAATCCGTTACCGTAGGGCCACACGCGCATTTCGAACGCGCCCGGTTTGTTCGATGTATCACCACTCCGTTCCGTTTTCGATGGCCATTTACGCCGCGCGGAAGGGTACAAGAATGCGTAAATTTTAGTGTCTTATGCATGGTTTTTGAGGTTTTTTTTCTCTATCAGTTGGTGGCAAACGGAAGGCCGAACGGAAGACAAATCACATCACCGAGCCGAACCGTCTGCCTTGGGTGAGCTATCCATTTAGGGTCAGATGTAAGAAGCGATGCAAGGTGGAAGCGGGAATCTTAGTCGAGCCGGAGAAGGTAACATGGTGGGTCGGAGGGTGGGGTAAAGAAAGCAGAAAAGATAAACGACTTAAGTAATGCGATACGATATAACGCGATAGCGATGCATGCCAAAGTTAAACTTATGACCATGTGCGCCGCGCGCTGATTTGCGATGCGTGACTTCGGTGCGTCGCGCAAACACGCAATCCACGTTTCCCGGTGCTTCTGGCCGGTGAAGCTGAACCATCGTTCGCTCCGACCGCTCCACCCTGGACCCGGGCGAGGGACATTAAATTTTAAATTGTTTATGCATCCCGTTTGGGTTGTGCGTACATGGGCGCGTTTACATGTGAGACGTAGATTTGGTTGACATTTTTTCAGCATTTCTCCGGCCATGTTCTTCCTCCGGTATCGGTGTTGAAAAGTTAAATTATGCCTCACTGTCGATGATGTTACTAGGCCAATGCTGTCATCGGGTATGTTTTGGGAGCTCAGAGTATCCTTTTACCAGTCGAGCCAAGGCTTGTTTTTTTGAAGTAATACGAGGTTAAGATGCAAAGAAAATGATTTATTGATAATCCCAATCAGACACGGCTTGTGAGAATGTGAGCTTAAAACTTCTTTTCCATCGATTTAAAGTTAATCAATTGAACGATAACATGAGAAAAGCAAAATGACTAGAAAAATTACAATTTGCAGAAGGTTAAAAATAAAAAAAATGTCCCCCCATGTAAATCGCTATTGAAAACCAAAAACACCACACTAACTTATTAAAGTCTCATCCTCATATCACCATCATTTAATACGGACATCCAATATGGACACTGTATTTATTTGAGGGAAGAAATAATTAAAATTTTAACATTTTCTCCAAATTTAACAGTTGAAACAGATTATTTCATTTGAACGACATTTCATTCACTCATTTTCGTGTCATCGTGGTTTTTATTTTTAAGTTCATCCAAATCGATACTTTCAATTTTACATTTAAAGTTCGATCATTGCTCCACTGTGAGGTGATAAATTGATTCAATTTAAGGACATTCCCTTTCGTCAGGTCTCTCGTACGGATTCAGATATCGACGTACTCGTTAGCCAAGCTCCCAGCTTTATTTATTGTCTCGTGCCCTTTTCAGAAAACTTTGTTTCATCATAGGAACAAAAAGGCCTGGCGAAAAAACGAAAAACAACAGGGAAAACAATATGCCAAAGAGTTGGCAAGTTGCTTTGAACAAAAGATGTATTTAAGAACTCGCTGGGCCGGGCTTACGTAACTCCCTGGCGGCCGGAAAGCGCGGCGCAACCAAACCGAAAGAGTAATTATTCCAGTCGAAAAGGGCGCACGAGCGTTGTAAAGCTGGAAATAACATCATAACCAAACCAGAAACGTGCTCTACTCGCCATCCGGGCGGGTTCGGGAAGGGACGATTTGTGCAGCGGCTGGAAACAAATGGAGAGTTCACGGTGGATGAACTCTTCGCCCCGATCGTAAGCAATAAGGCGGGCAACAAATCGCGATTGCACCTCGCGAAAAGATCACGGGTTTTGCGAGGTGACGACTTGGGACACTGAAGACGCTGGGGATGCTTTTGGCAATGGATTCGATACACACGAGGGGGGATGGTAGTTATGGCCATTTAATGACACACAACTGAGCTCACATACTCATACACATACACACACACACACGGTTTACCAACGGTAAACCATAAATGAAGCCATCAGATAAGCCTGTCCGACGCCTGTCCGGCTGTTGTCAGGTAGTTGATTTTCACGCCACTTAACACAACATAACGCTCAATTAAGCCGGGCAAATGGTGCGATATTATCGGGCCCGTACCTTCGTCCATTTTGTAGCCACACTTATCGGTCGCGATAAGCAGAGGCTTTTGTACGCTTCGATCGGGAACCGAGGCGTAAGCCCAAATTATCATTAATTCATTCGCCCTTTTTCGCCTCGATCGATCAAACGTTCTCAACTCACCGATAACACGCCCGGGGTTGGGCTTGTGAAAGTCCACACCGAGACCGGGCGGCAACAACATTTATCGCTCCGGTGACAGATTCACTATCTAATCGGGTCCCAGGTCTGCGATGACAGATCAGAGATCGCTCTCGGGTTAACCCAAGCGACACCGACTACGTACTGCACCGGCATTCGTGTCGAGCTCGGACCACTTCTTGGAGCGAAAAGGGAAAGCGGTTCATTTACGTCACACACTCTCCCGGGGCTTCCCTTTTTTGTTGTTTGCTTTTGGAGCATGCGGACATTTGGACTCGCGCTCAAAACCACCGAAAATCGGGCCGGCACAAATGGCCACCGAAAAGTGAAGCATGCCTTTATTGCCTTCGCGTCGTGCGGAACAGATCGTCGGTGCGATAGAAATTGATCCGTCGGGCGAGTGAAAAAAAAAAAAAAATAAAAATAAATACCAGTCTCTTGCGAGCGAGACAACACGAAACCGTCCGGACGTCAGAGTTTGCCGTCGAAAAAGCCAACCCGTTTTGGTTCAAGGATAAGCGATCATAGTGGCCAGTCCCGAGCAATTAGCCGATAATGATCGGAGGTATCGAAACTGGGCGTCGAAGATGTGGCACGGATCAGAATCGCGGACATCGAACACGGTTGGCCGGTTTTCCGCCGGAAAGTGCCCGTTACTCGATGACGGCCAGTTTTGATTGATTTTGGAAGCATGGATTAGCTTCTTAAACAAGCGGGAGTCACGTTTGAGCACACAAACGTTCGGAGTGTTTGAGAAAAGGGGTTTAAGGTCAGCAAGTGGCTTTTGGGAAATTGGGTCATTAGGTTCGTATCGAGCGCCGGGCGGAAATCTGTAGTTAAATTTTGATCGAACATTTATTCCCGGTGTAAAATTGAAATATGCAGATACTGTTTACGTCCGCTTCGAGAAATAATACCGAATAAAGCCATCGATTTTTATATGCGAGCCATAAAAAGAGCTCCATTTTAGAGCTCTTGCTAAGAGATACCTTATCGGGACGGTCGCTCTTTTCACCAAGTGAATCTCTTCAAACAGGTATGTCAGTCAGTCTTATCTTTCTTTTAATTAATGCGTCCAACAAGTGGCTTTAAGGTGGAGAACCACTTAAAGTTGGGAATCTAAGAAGAAGCCATAAGATTGTTGCTTCGCAATCAATTTCGTTGTTCTTATTTATAGCGTTATGTTGGAATGTACCCTTCGCCACAGCATAACACACAGCGACCATCCTGAAGGTCAGTGATCTTCACGAAATAAATCAGACACAGAACTCCCCCGCAATCACAGATCACAGCACGAAGGCCAACGTAAAACACACTAAAAATACACTTTCACTGGCGCTAGGGTAGCCAAACGGCGTCGGTTCGATACTTACTTTGGTGTATTTGATTTCCTGATTCGGGTTCGCCATTTTGGACCGGCAGACGGCAGACGAGAGGTTACCAACGAAATGAAGCTGCTCGCTAGAACTTCACCACAAGACTGAAACGCCGGTCTAATGTTCCGAAACGAAGCGAACGTCGCTTGTTGATTTGCCAAATGTGCGTCCCAAAGACTGATGCCTGTAGCACAAAGACTAACAACGAAATAATGATAATGACTGTGATGATGATGATGTTGATGGGAATAGCGTGTGATGGGATGGGCCCATATGGACACAAACACACCGTTCCTTCAAGAGCCGGCCGGTAGATTGTGCTGGCGTGCTGTGTATTTTTTTTAAGAAGCTGTCAACGAACCACCAACCTATGGCGATAAGATACGCCGGACAGGTTGCCGGGTCCGATGGCAGCACGGTCGGCCAAATAAATGCAGCTCACGACCCGAATGCTTGCGTTAGAACCATTTAATGGTCGTCTGTCCTTCAAATTGGAGACGTACGAGTGAGGAATGTTTCCATTCGTTGAAACTGGTTTTGAACTGTGGAAATAATTTACGATTCTCACTAAATGGAATGGTAAAGTGATATCTAGGGAAATATTCGTTGCCCTTACGGTCAAACTGAACTGTTCGAGTAACGTTACGCGGAACCGCGCAGAAAGAGTCGGATAAATTAAACGGTTTTAATTAATGGCACCAGAAAGGTTTATGTTTAAAACGCAGGCTACAACAACACAGACCTGTGGTCTGTTCTTTAATATTAGATGCTTAGTTTTTACTGTGTGGGCAAGTTGGGTTGTTTACATCGCGACATCAAGAATGCATTGCGCATGCTCTTGAACTTGAAAAAATTGCATGTGACATCTGAAGGTCATCAAAATTGTTAAAGACAATTGAAAATGACAAACGAAGCCGTTGGAAAATGTTTGCTTTGCGTTTTGCTGTAAAAAATTCACTATACAAATTTCTTATTATTCTCATAAACACTTTTTAGTTGTATAATTATTGTTTACATATTACATTTAAGTTATTCGATGATTTTTGATTGAATATAGCCTGTGGAGGTGTTTTTAAAAGTCATAATAATAATGTTAAAAAAATAACAAATTTGTTTTCACTTTTTAAAGATAATCTACAACAATGTCAATATGTCATTCAAATCCAACCCTTTCTTACCAATGCTCTGAATTTTATGAATACCCTTGATATGAATCTTCTTGAATTTTTATTTACATTATTTAATTTATATTGTTTTTCTGTATCGAATGTTTTAAGTTTTTGTATATAAGATTAAAGGTTCTAAAATACTATTTGTAAACTTTTATCGAACATTTCAGAGATTCAGCTGCGAGAGAACCAGAGAGACTGAGAGAATGAAGAACGTCTGCAAAAAAACTTGCTTGACAAGAATTTCACTTTCACTTCCCACATGCATCCAGTGAACTTGAAGTGAATGCCCTGGCACGGTTCGTTGCGAAGGACGTTTCAAGAAGCACCCCGGCTCTCTTCTTCCGTCCGAAAAGGAGGCAACGATCTCACAATTAGGCCAACAGACGCGCATCGTAACAACGGCCCACAAGACCCTCCCTGCGACACATCCGGGGCCGCACAACGGTAGACAAATAAAGAAACAAAAGGCCAAAAGCCCATCCGGCAGACGGTGCTCACATAACCGAGCATATACCCAATCGCAAAAATCGGATACTGTTCGGACCTCTCACTCTAAATCTGCACTTTCTCTCTTGCTTCCTCTCGCACAAGGGTATGCAACCACTTTCTGCCGCGGCACCGAGCTGCGAGTGTATGCGTGAGCCATGCATGAATTTACTCCCCGCATCACGCATCTCCCCTTTGGGTCCCACGAACTTGCATGGTTCGTTTCCTCCATTCTTCATGCCCCGCGGTCGTTGCCCTGCGGCTGTCGTTTTAAATCGCTTTCTGTCTTTTTTGCGCTTATTTTCTCTTTTGCTCATCATTTGGCTTCGCGCCAAAACTATGAAGTGACGTCACATTGCATTTGTTAAATACGATTTTAGTTATCACTTGCGGTAGATTTAAAACCATATTTGCGTTGATTACAAGTGAACAAAGTTTTCCAGTGTTTATAAAGTGCAAAATTATAATTTGCATTGGACCAAAATGTCCGATCTTGATAAAATGAAAAAAACTGGCAATTTCAGTCGTAGGGTCGCAAAGTACCTGAAGATGGATTTACCAGTCGATGAAGAAGCAGTGTCAAGTGGATTGAGTGAGTGAAAATAATGATTTAGTAATATTGAATTAGTGTTAAAGCTTTATTTTCCAGTGTCACAACAATTACATGCCGTTAATCCTTAGGATAGTACCGATATGCCATCTGAACCACAAGAGCATCAAGGAGAAGGATCCATTCATTCCGAAGATCCGAAATTAACGGATTATTTAGAAACGAGTTCTATTAGTATGACAGGATGTGCTCTTGTTATATTTTATATGCACTCTGGCTGCAGCATGTTGAAGTTTCTTCATCAAAAAGTTAGCAACATGTTTGTCAGCTACTATTTTAATGCTCGTTACTGCCTACTTCCTTAAAAAGACTCACCACCTCTTTAAAATTAATCAAACCTGTCGTTGCTTGCCTAGGTTTCCTACTGATACCCGATCAATTCTTCTTCTTCTTCTTGGCGTAACGACCTCTTGGTCATGCCTGCCCTTCAAGGGCTTACGAGACTTGTTTCCCTGTTGTACGTGGATAGTCAGTCCTCTCGTACAGGGGGAGGGTCCGGTCTCGGTTGGGATTCGAAGCCACGCCGTCGAGGTGGTGAGCCCCGGCGCTCATGGACCGATTTTCTAACCGGCGCTACCGCACGGCTGTCGCGGACCCCCAACCAATTAATACTTGCAAAAAATGGCTTAGCAAAAATAATATCAATAGAATCGTGCATACAATTGGAAGGTTCTGCGCGCGTGACTTGACTTTGCAACCAAGCCAACAGTTTTCTTTTGTATTGAACGTTTGTTAGGTCATCTTCAAGCTTCAAAAGTTCTTCTGTGCTAGATATAGGAGAAAATTCAAAATCCGTCTACTTACGGATGAGGCCTTCTCTAGGCCGACTGACTGCCACCATCGTGTTCAAAGTGACATTCGTAGGCGCAGTGTTGCGCAGAACTAAATCCAGTTTGGCTTCGAGCCTCTCATTTTGAAGTCGAAGTTCTTTATTCTGATTTTCTAGTTTAGTGAACTTCTCTTCAAATTTTTCAGACATAGATTTGACAAGATTTATTACCCCGCGTCCACACGGCATAGTAGCGTAGGGATTTTGACACTCCGCCGTAGTGTAAATGTTGGCCGAGAGGCCTTAGCCACGGCCATAAAAAATAGTTGACACTACGACGGAGTGTCAAAATCGCTACGCTACGATGCCGTGTGGACGCGGCCTAAGGCCGCGTTTGCATTGTTGTATTGTTGTCCATTCTAATTGGATTTTGTGTAGAGCACAAGGTGTGGGTAGGTAAAGCAAATGAATTGTGTTTCTCCTTAACAATAACATTCTGCTTATTAATTTACACAGCTGTAAAACAAACAAATATAAAAAAGAAACACAAATAACTCCATTGCTTTTGGATCCATTGCTTCAGGATAGTTTAATGGTGATGATGATGGAAATGAAGAGCAAGGTTTGAATAAACAAATAATAATGAAAATAATGTAATTTAATCGATCTTGGATGCTGCTTGATCGATCACGAACGGTTCGATGACAGTTCGATGATGAGTCGAACAAATTGCCGCTAGAGGGAAACTCCTGATAAGGATGAGAGAATCAGGAGCAGTCGTTCTCACTCTACTATCTGGTATATAGACAAGTTATTGAGGATGCACCAGGTTGCACTGGTATCAGCTGATACAAGTCAACGACCTGTGACAAATCCGAATTGGTTGGTGGATTTGAGAACGACCTCTAGTAAAATTATTGTCAATTTAAATGTGGAGAACTTTTTACACAAAGCGGAAAAGAAAGCACGAATCGATGTAATGGCACTAGATTCGAAAAATTATTAGATAGTAGATTGCGTAGCACTTTAAGGTGTTAACTGAATTATGCTTACATTCAAACATTTCGTTATTTATATTGAATCACCAACTGGTCGTGCAGAAGAGCAGCCGATAGCACAACTGGAAAACACTTCGTTCCATGGGTAAATATAAACCATCAAATAACGATAATCAATTCTTACTTGCCTTCTTTCAGGAACAATTGCACCGTAAAAAGTTAGCTCTTCAATTAGAATAATATGATATGACGCTTCCTTTCACGCCACCGCCACAGGCCCACAGCCACGATATACCCGCGCGTGTAAGAGCAAACGAGAAGCAGACAGCTGTCTACACTCTCTGAGTCAGCACGGAGCACGGAGCTAAAGAACAAAGCAGGAGAAATAATAGAAGAGAGAAAGAACACGGGCAAAACAAATACGACACCGATTTTTTTTTTTATGCAACGCGTTTGTGACGTCATCAATCCGGCATCACCCTAAACACACCGCAACACCGCAAAAATCGGGTGATGGCAAGTGCTCATGTGTGTGTATAACGCGGCGCGCTTCGACCGCGACACCCAAAAATCTTGAATTTGGCGATTATTTAGGGGCTTAATTGGATATCCAATTTTTCTATGTGTAATATCCAATTTAGTATCCAAAACCCGCGTGTTCAAGTGACTGGGTATGCTCATAATTGCACCGAGGCCGCGGCAAAAAACCATCCATACATACATATACACACACACACACAGCCCCCGCCATTCTGCCCACGGGCAACGATCGCGTTCGCGATCTCGCCTACTGTCTTTGTGCGAAAAAAAATGTCTCCCATCAAGAACTGGAGCAAAGGCTCCAGAGCCAGACCACGATAATCGATATGGGCACGCGGTGGAAGCCTCCGCCGAGGAGGGACAAGCGGATTAATGATTTATTCCTCCCGTGTGGGCCTTTCTCAGCCTCCATCGGTGAAGTGTTCTGTTGAGGTCCCATGTTTTTCGTTCGGCACCGATGCGGAAAAAGTCAACATCCGAGGGCACCTCGAGCCGAACGCGGGCTTGCACGTTGATTGCATTTTCATTTCATAACCAAAACTGTCTCAAAACACGGTAATCTACCGGCTGCCGGTCCGCCGGGGCTGCGGGATCCGGCCACGGAAAGGCCGTGGCTCGTGTGGCCAGCGAAAGCCGCACATATCCCTCGAGGGCGCAAAACGAACAGTTTCCTCACATTTGCGCAAGGCTTTCAACCAAAAGTGCACGGTGGACAAACCATCCCCAAATGGGCGAAGGGATAGGGGTCGTGGCTGGAGGAAATTAATTTACCCATATATTTGCCTTTCGCCTCCTGCGAAATGATGAAGCAGTTGTCGAACACCGAACCGATCATTACCGTCCGCCGGTCCGTGCCGTCACCCGCAAACGGGCTCCCATTAGCGCGCGCAAACATTGTCGAAGAAATTGATTTCGGTCCGAACGGCTCCTCCACATGTTTTTCTTCCTTAAACTCTCTCTACTTTGTTTACCACCGTTTTTACTATCGTTGAGGCGGGCTTTGAACCACCGACCGAGATAGTATTCGATAATCAATTGGTGGCATCTTATCCCTAACATTTAGTTGCATATGTTCTAACAACAAACTTGAATTCGGCTGGGAAATTCCATAGCTCAAACAAACAATAGTTGGCAAACAAGTAAAAATATCCAATATCCTTGACAGTGAGACATTATTCTCGGGTCCCGATCAGAAGTAGGTTTCGTGCACGAACGACTGAATGTTCCATCACTATCAGTGATCTGGATACCTCTAGGGTGATCGGGAAGCAGATCGAAACAATCCTGCCCATTTGGATTTCGGTTTCCTTCAACACGTTTCCGAAGGATGTCCATTTTCGGGGGAGGGTGTCGAATTTTGTACACCCATTTTTTTTTTTTTTACGTAACATATTTGTCGCATTTTTCACCATGAACGATTGGAATCTCTGTGTGGTTCATATCGTCCTCACCTTCGTTCCATGTGTTGTTTTATCATTTTTATTTCACACGAATTTACCGTAAACCTTCTGTACTCCTCGGTGATACATTTTCAATGTGCGTGTTTGTGTAGATTTGCTGTTTCGGTTAGCTCTTGGTTTGTTTTAAAAAAAAACTCTTCGTTTGCCTTTCGTTTCGCACGAATCCTTTCGAAATTGAAAACCTTCGCGCGACATCTGGAATTGGCGTGCTTTGCGTTTCTCTTCCTTTTTTTCTGTTTGATCGGTTGTAGCTGCTTATCGGAATTCCGGGTGCATGCTTCAGCATGGGGTCATTAACTTTTCCTTTCCGTTTGGGTACGTTATTTACGAGTTCGTTCAGGAAGTATTCGTTTTGGAATTATTCTCGGAGCTGATTTCCTTCGGTATTTTAATTTTAATTCCATTATGCATGGCAGCAAATGCGTTATTATAACAGTAGACTTGCTGGATTCAAATTAAGAGTTTATTAGAAAAATTAAGTTATTTTTCCATATTATAAAATGGGATTTAAACTTAAAAATAAGAAATCGCACTTACAAAAGTGTTTTATTTAATGTTTTTATCTTAACTATTTATCTTAATTATATATCTTAATTTGTTTATCTTATTTAAAATTTTAATGATCTATTTATCACCAAAACTTAATTGAATTAAACCAAAACGCAAAATTAGGATATGCATGTAGAAAATTATGCAAGCATAATGAAAGCAGCATAACCATTGGGAAGTACAAAATAAAATATCCAAATGTTCAATGGATGTGATGCCGGCGGTCACAGCAGCAGCCTGGTAGAGGGGTCTCGGTGCATAAACATATTTGCTCTTTATTTTTACATACAACCTTCCCATGACCCGCTCCGCAGCAGTTCACCCTGCACTTTTCCACTCGCCTTCATCCTGCCGATTCATTGAAAAGGGCAAGTTCGGCAGGAATTTCCTCCAGGAGTTTATTTTGCCAAAGCGATTCGGTCTACCTTAGGTCGATATTTTCCTTTTTACCTTTTGCTGGAACAATCCCGGTTTGTTGAAAGACGAAAGATAGCAATGCGACAGGGAGAAAAAGAAGAAGTAGCCAAGAGCACCCAAGCGTCCCGGTTTCCATATGATAAGATTTATTTACTTTGGTTTTTGTTTGGAAGAAAATTTATTTTTAAACATTTGTCCCCCGTCTTGCGAAGGCTTGTCATTGGAAAAGAAATCGAACCGATTGAATTCAAACGAATAACCAATGAAATAACACGCTACCGTTACCTCAACCGTCGTTAGGAGAAAAGAGAAAAGCAACGCTCACCACAACGCCGAGAAAGGGTTCAAGCAGTGCGCGAATTCGCGTGGTAAATCTCGTGGCTGGCGCAGATCGAACAGAACGATCTCCCGATCGTCCCTTTGCAACCGCGACCGATTATCGGGCAGGCTGGAAGGTTGGGCCGGACGACGGTTCAGTTGACAGGCAAAATATCATCGGCGATTGAATGAACGCTGAATACCGTTCCAATTGTCACAGTATCGATCTTGGCGCTGAGTTTCGTTTGTTCGTTTACGTTTCTTTGCTGTTTTCCATTGGAAGGCCTCTATGGCCAACCTCCCGATGTTGGCATTCTTTGATCGCGTCTTCTCCGCCGCGCACACCCGGTTCGGCTTTCGGACTCGGATTGAAAAGCTAAATTATGTTACAACCGATGACATTCGGGTATAAATTCAAACAGTTTGCGGTTTAACCTGCTTGAAAGTGAAAACTGGCAGCAGTGGGGTTAAAAAAGGCAGAAAGGGCCCGCGAGAAGATAGGGTGGAATGAGGTAAGCGTACCTTTATCTATTCTCTTCCTCCAATCTTCTCAAAATATGTTGCTTCTCGTGTTTGGCCCAGTAATTTTCATGTGAATTTTTCACACTTCCGTTTATTTTCGGATCGCATCCGAAGGCGACCACAATGAGAATTTTGATATGATTAATAAAATTAGTAAAAGTATAACAAAACCATCTAATCGTTTTAGATAAGTTAGCGAAGAATATAACAAATATGCAAAAATATATGAGGTATGAATGTTACAATTTTTGTTACAAACTAAAATTCACTTCAATTTGACAAAAAGAGTTAACAAATATGATTCGTGAAATACGTAAATGTAGTTTAATTTGGGTTTGATATCGTCGCATTGCAAATAGAGTACAATTCGCTCAACAGCCTTTAGTTCTTACCATTTATTTTCTCGACTCTCGTTGTTCTCGTTTCAATGTATATCTGTAAAGAAGTTAAAGCTTAAGAAAATGAAGGTAGCATAAATGGTAAGTACAATCTAATTTTTACTTAAAATTCCAAACAAATCATACATTCGAATTAGCCACTGATAAAAACATTTTGTGATATTAACTCGGAATAACGCATTAAACGAATCCCATTCTGTAAAACAATGGACCACAATTTGTGTAAAAACTTGTATTTTCCCTAAATGTTTTGTTACCATTTTTACTCTGGTGTACGTGTGTGCGTGCTATTTTTCGTCGTTTTTGATATACTGATGACAGTTTCTTACAACAAATTTGTTATTCGATACTTTAGCACAGATTTTTGTTTTTTTTTTCCCTCGCCACACAACATACTTCGTGTCCTGTACAGAAACCATGGTTCACGGTTCTTTATCATTAAGAATGCACAGAGAAGAATACTTCTGTTCTAATAACTATTTTTCTATTAGAATAAAAGAAAATGTAACGAAAATAACCGACCTCAAGGGAACAGTTTCGATAACCCCGCACTTAGTTGAAAAGAGGAGATAACGCACAACACAACCTACTCGTTAGTTGTGTCGATTAACGTAACACTGATTTCACTTTTCTCGCTCGAATGCAACGTAGAGTACAACTTTTACATAACGAAACAAGTTTCTCTAGCTTGAGTGCTGTTATTATAATTTCTGTGTCCTTGCTACTTTGTACATTGTTCTCAACATGCAATTCAATTTTGATGTCCAATACCGTTGTAAGCCGTTGTTTACGGTCGTTCAACACTGAAAATCATAAATTCCATTCCTGGCGATAATTTATTCTTCACTTGCTTCTCGCTGTGCTGTTTGACTTTCGTACGCCGTTCGTTTCCATTTTTCCGCGCTTCCCTACAGGCTTGATTCGGTCCTCAACAAGATTGCGACCACTGGACCGTGTAATTGATTTAAAATCATTTTTAAACATTTTCAATCATTAATGTAATTATATACAATCTGCTTGCCATGCACCGATTGCCATTCGCTTACCCGGTACCGTGTCCCCTAGTGCTGAGCATAAAATTGTCGGTGAGTTTGAGATGCATTATTATATAGCACGCAGAGAGGGTGTATCAAATGCATTCGTAATTTGACAGTATCTTTTCACTGGGGAAAGAACATTTGCCAATTTTATCACTCCATTGGGATGTAATTTTACCGAAAAAAAAACCGCAGATGTGTATTTATCAACATCGTACAACACAATATAAAAGTTGGTACATCAACATTAAACCGTTCATCAATCCCAATCGAAAGGCCACGAATGATGAATGAACTGTCCGACTCTGGTGAACTGCAGAGATGAGAAGTCCGCATACAATTACGAGGCTATACGTTTTTTTTCATTGTGTTTTCCTCTCTCCCAACGTTTGTTCAATTGAATACATAAAATGCGATGTTTCAATTAAAAACTGCGGCGAAAATAATAATAATGAATGAAAATGAGGTTAAAGTTAACGCGGCTTAAATTGCGTCCTTCCCTGCAAGGGGCGGACCGGTGGGATCGGAAATGATTAACCGGGTAGGATCGGAAACCAAACGCCAAAATGGAGCTTCCCGTTCCCTGAGGTTTTGAGCCCGAGCGCGATAAGTCCCGGGGATGAAAAAATACACCAAAGAGAATAATGAGCGTGAAGCATAAAATTGCGGGCGACTAATGAATTGACCACCAATCGAGCGGCTAAAGGTTGACGTGTTGCACTGTCCGATGTGTGGATGCGTGTATGTGACCGGGGAGTGTTGTTTTTTCATCATGTATAACAATAATGTTGCATAATGTTGGATTAAAACAGGCCCTCGACGTTGGACGAGGGAAAAAGAGGACAGCTTTGGGGCGCGCAAATGATTGAGAATAAATTAATTGGTGAACGTATCGTTTTCACCGTTAGTCGCAAACGTGTTAAAGTAAAGGTGCACGCCAAGGGCATGGGGTCAAGCGAATGGCAAACCGTTGTATGGTGCAGCGAAAACGTTCCAGTTTGTGTCCCCTAGGTGACACTGATACTGCTCGGGTACATCACATCGAGTGCGGTGCTGTGAGTATGCGATGATTTTTTTCAGTAAAACCTATTTATTGTCTCTATCATGTAATCTCATAACTACGGCCCGTCTGCTGAGCCGTCCTCACATACCGTCCGGGGGTTCCGCCACTCTGCTGAAAATTGCTTCGCCCTCCCTTCAAAGTCTTGTGTTTTCATAGTTGCAATCTGTTTGCCAGATCTCGGGAAGCAGCATTTGAGCAGCCGTTCCCAATTCCGATCGATTTCCGTATTTGCTAGAATAAAAGTACAAATAAAACTCTACATCTACCGAACGCGCTAACCCGTCCAGCGTGTGTTTCAATCCCGTCGCTCCTTGAGTAATGTGTCCGTCGAGCAGCCGACGACGACTTGCCGGAATGTGAAAGTTTGTCAAATGTTCTCGCTTAAAAATAACCCCTACATAGACTTGAAAAAACCCCGATCCTAGCTTATCCTAGCTTAACTAATCACTACGTATTACTTCCATGCTGGTTGGTGGATGTCGTCGCTGCCGGGTGCGGTGACATGGTTCGTCCTACATGAGCTCCGTGACGTAGTCTGGCTGTTCACCTCCACCGGGCTGCTGCACCTGGAACGTGGAGCCCCGGAACTCGAACAGTTGCTAGAGGAAGTAGCAAGACGAGGAAAACAATCGTTAGGAGGAGCTCTAGTTTCATAACCTTAGATTCCGCTTACCGATGGCGCTCGGTTGTTGCGTAACGTGGCGTAGTCCGCGACTTCGCTCGAGCTGGTCGCACTCGTGCCGGTCACCCCGGCCGGTGTCGGTGTTAGGCCACTGCCCAGCACCGTACTGAGATTGCTGGGACCGTAGTTTCGCGGCTGTATGGTGGCGTACGTGTTGTCACCGGCCTGTGACATGTCGTACGAGTCCCTCCGGTGGCCGAGCGGAACCGACGCCGGATGGTGCAGCTGATGCTCGAGCCCAAGCGTGAGCGAAAGCTGCGAGGATGGGTCCTGCGAGCTGTTGGAGTTGTTCATCGACTGCTGCTGGGACATTTCCGGCTCGGAAAACACCTGCATCGTCAGCTCCTGCTCTTCGTACAGCTTAAGCTTCCTGGGATAAAAGGGTGACAGCATTCCATTATTCATTCTGGTCACGGAGCACCGATATTGTACTTACTGCTCGATCCAAAGAGGATTTTCCGTTGTGTTTAAGTCCTCTATGATCTGCTTCTTGATCAGTGCATCTTTACGCCGTGTTTCGCTCGGTATCGTAATAGTCCTGGAAGTAAGAACATCGGAAATTCATGTAAACAAAATGGTTGTTGAAAGCCCACGTCACCGACAGGAGGCTTACCAATGCTTTAGGCAACAGCAGAGAACGATAAAGCTAACCGCTCCAACGAAGAGTACGATAAGCAGGGCGATCAGTGCGGCCAGCGCTAGGTCGAAGTTGTCCTGCGCCGTAGTGGCGTACGCCGGGACAACATTCATGATGGAGAATCCCGCATTGTAGTCCTAAAAGATAAGCAGTTCAAGTCGATAAGAAACCACTTTCGAGGAGAGTCCATAAACGGAGACATACCTGAAGGAAGTCATACTTGGCATCGATCTCCCGGAGGATCTCCTCCACCGGGACAATCATCTGCGTCGTCGTGTCGACCGCGTGGAAGTACATATCGCACCAATCCATCCGTATGCGCCCGAGGCTGTCCACGTGGTAGCGTATCTCGTCCACGATGATCAGCCGCTGCGTCGCGTTTCCCAGCTCGGACACAATCTCCTCCCGGTCCTGGTGGACCTCGGCCGGCGGTCGCGAAAGAATCATGCGCACCAGCTGCTCCGGATTGAACACCCACACGTGGACGCGGGCGGTCGCCTCCCGTTCGGGCGATTCCACCTCCTTCGCCACGATCTCCAGCACGAACCGATCCTGGTTGTACTCGGCCATATAGTTCGCCGTCACCACGCGCCCATCCTTCGAGATGGCGAACGGGCTCGGCACGATGCTGCCGGTGGTTTTGCTCGCACCGTCCTTGTACAGGAAGGTGCCGCGGATAAAGAGGTCCAGCGTCGCGTTCACCCCCAGGTCCCGGTCGGTGGCGTTCACGATCGCCACCAGCTCGTTGATGGAGGCCTTCGCGCTGATACCGGCCCGGTAGAGGTCGCGCCCGAAGACGGGCGCATTGTCGTTCACGTCCAGCACGTGCACCCACACTTTGGCCACGGTCGCGTTCCGCTCCAGCTGCTCCGTCGCGAGCAGGACACGCTCGTGCTCGCTCACGTACAGATCCGGTTGCTTGCTGGCCAGAATGTACAGCATGTACTCGTCGTGCTCCTCGCGGTCAACCGAGCGGTTCGTGTACAGGTCGCCGCTCGTTTTGTCCACGTAGAACGCACCGTCCTCGTTGCCGAGCAGCATGTAGTAGAAGATGGGTGGGCTCGGCCCATCCAGGAAGGCCTGTATCTTACCGATGCGTATGTCGCGCGCACTGTTCTCTGTGATGAAGAACTTGTACGGGTTCGAGGCGTCCGGAAACTCCGGATAGTTCTCGTTCACGTCCACCAGCAGCACCGTGAGGAAGCGCAACGTCTCGAACCAGGCCGGCGTCCCCTGGTCCCGGGCGACCAGTATCAGCTCGTAGCGCGACTGGCGCTTCCGCTCGAGCTGCCGGCGAATACGCAGCTCGCCGGACATCTCGTTCACGCTGAACTCTTCCGTTTCCTGCACGTTCTGGTTGTTCACCTGGGCGAAATGGGATGAGAGGCAAAGAGAGGCGAAGCTCAGTTATGAACGTTCGGGCCGCAACCGCATTGCAGATTCGACCGACATACCTGTAGATAGTACAGCACCTTGCCGTTGGCGCCGGAATCGTTATCGGTTGCCTTGACGGTCATTACGAGATAGTCGGTGGTGGCCAGGTTCTAGGTGGGTGGGAAATAAAGTCGAGGTAATGAGTGGCTTTTATCCCGTGAGGAAGTGTCATTGAATATTGCCCGATGGCTTGCAGTTTAATTTGGTACGATACGTTTATACAGTTGGTTGCCAGCTATACCCTTATTTGACGAGGACTTTTACTGCCATTTTTGTTCAGAATTTCACAAAATAGGTTCTGGCAGGGCATTTGACATAAAAATTCTGCACGCTCGAGTAATAACCAAATTAAAACAAAGTTCTACCAAATTCATTTTGCAGTCATTTGAACATTTTTATGTTTGAATTTGGCGTATTGTTCAGCTTAGAGTAATGAACAAAGCATGTTGCAAGTAACATAGCAAAAAATAGGCAAAACGCCACTTTGACACAAAACTACCAGTCAAAAGCAAAACGGAGCATGCTCGGTTCCGATTTTGAAGAAAGAATGCTGTTGTCGAATGCGATTTGACAGTAAAATTGTGGTGAAAGGTGAAAGTTAAAGTCCTCGTCCAATATTATGTTAGGAGCATTCAAAACGACAATGTAACAATAATGAAAAGTAACAACCTATAGAATGGAAGTAAAAACAAACACAAGTTTTTTTTCGAAAAAGGCACCAAATAAACATTATTTACAATATTGCTTTTAAAGAAACGTGGTTGTAAATAAAATGAAAACAGTTAAAATTCATTATGAGACTTTACTGAAACAAATGTAATTTCGTTTATCAATTGAAATGCAATATCAAAGTACAAACAGTACACTGCTAATTTGTTATTCTTATAGAAAAAAAAACTGTAAAAATTGAACTGTTGTAATAAAATTAAAATGCTTTTAATTGCATCTCGGTTTCAAAACAGCACGCATCCCCAGGAGATTTATAATTCAATCGCATTCCTTCTCCCAACTGTGCCTAAGCTGGTTGGAATGCAACACCGCGAACATTACCCGTTGACAATGGTAATATTCTGCATGGAACTGTGTCACCCACTTTCGCGCAAAGCCTTCGGGGCTGCAAAAAAAGGCCCTCGGTCCGACCGCTAATACCGTCCGCGTTGGGATGTGGCATATCAAACATTCAAAGCGCCATGCCAATGCATCCGCGGGGTGGCCGCGAGTGGGAAAGGCTGTGCAATTCTACTGCAACGGTTCGGGACCGGGTGCAAAGGGTGACGGAGAAGATAAAACCCCACGTGAACGACAGAATCGGACGTTTTAATTTATACCACCCGATATCGACACCGACCGTTAGCTTCGCATCCGCTGGTGTGTGCGCGTGTGGCGCAACACGATACGATATTACCATTTTCGGGTTGGTCCTTCGCCCATTCCCCCGCCCGTTGCCTCGGATGTGGGTGATGGGGGCGGTGAGTTTGGGTACACGTGGAGGGTGACGGTTTCCAATAGAATTTTAATGAAAAACTCAATTAAACACGGAAGCCTAGGGTAAGCCGGTCCGGAGCACGCACCGTTTTCCGTGCCGGACAGAGAGCGTATCAAGCCAATGCTCGGCGCGAATTTCCCCACCTCCTTGCATTGATACATCCCCCTCCCCTCCCTCTTCCTCCCCACCCCTTCTCGTATGCATCGTTACCCCTTTCATAGGCTTTGGCTCTAACGGCGAGTTTGTTGGGTTTCGTTACCTCCGGTATCTCGACGGTGGCGTTGGAGAGCGCCGGCATGATGAACACGGGCCGATGCTGATTGATACTCTGGATTTCGATCATTATGGTGGCGGTGTCGCTGTGCGGTCCGGAACCGAGTCCATCTCGCGCCTCAATTTCGATGCGGTACTGACCTGCGGAAGGAGAAGAAGAAGAAGGACTCGTGTGCGGTTAGCGATGGGCGGGAGAGAGAGGGCGGAATCGCGCTCGCCGATGGCGCAGTGACATCCCGTTTCATCATAGGCTAATCAATTGATATAAACACGTCCATCGTCGCGCATCGCCGGTGTCATCGATCTTCGCAACACGTGACACATTTGCCGTGATGCGTCCCGTGCTGCTCTGTCACTTTGTTTTCCGATGTTTTAACGTTATTTTTTCCGTTTCCAACGGACTCTGCGGCCATTTTAGGCACGGCCGTTGTTTAACGAGCGCGAGCATTCCATTAACTTACCGCTTTTTCCAATTAAGCTGGCACCGGGATAGAGTATGCCCGAGTTTGCATCGAGCCGGAAGATGCCCCCGACGGTGTCGGATAGTATGGCGTACTTGACGTCTCCTGCGGCGCCCTCGTCCGGATCTGTCGCCGTGACCTATTGACGGGAGGGAATTGAATACAGATTCCATTAATGGAAAGTGTATGTTTTTTCGTAGATAATAACCAAACGATGTGGTTGAAATTGAATGATAAGCAGACAAGGAAACATTTAGTAACTATTCTATTATTGGCATATGATTATTCCTAGATATAGGAAAATAATAATTTGAACATGAGGATTCAATAAATTTACTCAAAACTATATTTTACAAATGGTGTAAATGTTAATTTTAAGTATCCGACGACTCAAGGTTCTCATTAGATTCTCCTGATGACTATCTTCTATAAGGGTATTGTTCAACTCATTGCGTTGCAAAAACACCTTGAATTTAGTAATACCAAATTGTGTGATATGTTTTCCCCATTTTTACTTAAATAGGGTAAGCACGAAAAAACATTGAAAACACTACCGTGGAACGGAAAAGTTTGAAGATGCAAAGAATTCTAGAGAATGTAGTAATGATACATTCGTAATTAAACAATTCATAACTAATTAAAAAAAAACAGGAATATTCAAAAAGCCTGAATACATTTTATGTGTAACATAAACATGGTAGTAATAATCTATGTCGACACAAAACTATTTAGTTTTGTGGCTTCCTACATGTTTTCTATTGAAATTCTATGATTTTCTGTTCTATAGTATTCTATTTCAATAAGTTGTTTTTCATTTGTTTGACGATACAATTTCCAACGAAAAAAGGACATGAAAAAACGTTGTACTAAAATGTTGGTATAATTTTATTCCATTTTAGGACGCAGCACTTACCTGCAAGATGGCCGCCGGCGGATGCAACGCTGCATTTTCCGCAACCGTCGCGTAATAGATCTGCTGGGAAAACGTTGGCTCGTTGTCGTTCTCGTCGAGGATCGCGATCTGCACAGGGACGGTGGTGGATCGTCTCGTCGCTTCCGGGGCTCGATCCGTCGCTATCGCCGTCAGGCTTGCCTCCTGTTCCACCTCCCGATCCAGCGCGGACGCATTGTGCACCGTGATGGCGCCAGTATCCGGATCGATCGCAAAGTTCCCGCTGTGGTCGCCCACGATCGCGTACGTCAGCTGGCCGTACTGACCGGCGTCGGCATCGTTCGCCCGCACCACCCCGACCAGCGTGCCGACGGGGCTGTTTTCACGCACCTGCATGGAGTACTCGGGCTGCTCGAACACCGGATCGTTATCGTTCGTGTTGACGACGTCCACCGTGATCTGGGCGGTGGAGGTGAGCTGCGGGACGCCCGTATCGACCACGGTCACGTTGAACTGCACCACTGGCACCGCCTCGTAGTCGATGCGCGTCCTCGTCTGGATGAGTCCTGTGAGCGACCGAACAATGAAACAATGAACGAGTGGAAACGGTGCGCCAAGCCGTGCGTTAATTTTTCACGCCACGTAATTAGAATGTCAAATTTGCCCGACCCCGCACACCTCTTTATGTTTCCTCACCCGGGAGCGATAAACGACAGGGCCACAATTTGTTCGCAGAAATGAGAAACGTCGAAACGATTTCGTCGATTATTAACGCCTGTTTGGATCCGGCTTGCATTGCCCAATAATAACCAGTGGTGCTTGGTAGGCAATGAAATATCATAAATTATCGGCTCCATTTATGTCTTGCTTTCAGTGAGCCTCCACAGACACTCCCCTGGTCCAACACCGTTGCTCTTTCAGAGGATTATTTTGAAACCATTGACACGAGCTAACCATGCCAGCAGAACACTCGACAGGGAGTCGCTCCCTGGTGACAGCTGGTATTTGCATTCAGAATGACTGGTGCAGCGTGAATTTGCCAATTGTTGGGCGCCTATGATAAGGTTAGAATGATTAAATAACAACCGTTTTGCTTCGTTCGAACCGAAGCTACATCGTAGCAACAATTGCGAGGTGTTGCATCGGACAGGCTCGGTGTTAATTCATCTATGGTGCATCTGATTAGGGGGTGTTCATTCGGATCTTTCGTAGAATCGGTTGCCTTGTCAAGGGAACGAAATGGGAAGTGGACCCACTGAACCTTCACATTCTGTAACATGTTTACTCCATCTACAAACTCCACAAAAACATGAAATAATGAGAAAAGGACAATGGTTTCAATAACATTTAGTAACCCTTAACTCATAAGTTTAGAAATAATACCGAGGCTGCAACTCATAGAAAGCCATGATTTACTTGTGAATTAATTAATGCGTAAATTCTGCTCTTGGTAAATTCTGACCAATTATGGTATTTCAACAACCAATTAAAATTCTTTCGGTGAAAATGAAGCTTTGTTGAATACTTCGAATAACTGGGCCGAATACATTTCCACTGATAGTTTCCCTGGTAAAACATCGATTATTTAATTAAACCTATATTATTTTTGGATAAATCAACTAGTGGGTAGACTAGTGAACACACTACATATTTAATAAACGATTAATTTTATAAAATTAAACTTTGTTTCATTGGTTCAAAAATTTCGGATAATGCTAATGCTACATATATGCAGAGGCGGATAATAAGATAAAAAAACTAAGTAGCTACTTGGGGCCCGAGTTATCGAGGGTTACCAAGTCCGCTTGCTCATTTGTTTTTAAATTTTAATGTTGCAATAATTTTATTATTTTTCAAAAAAGTTGCATGTCTTATCAAATGCGTGATAAATTTGCAAATTAATTGTGTTTGATTTGAAGGTCACCAAACGTCACATTTTTTTTGGTTTTTTGAAGTCAAAATATAAAATACTGATGCACTATCTTATATAAAAGCGATAAGTGTAAAGATTATTTAACAGAAGAGGAAAATTCTCAGAACAATTTGAGGATAATGGACATGGATTAGGAAAAGTAAATGCCCTGCACATTTCCAACAGTTTCAATGCTTTGCATTGTACTAACCTTTTCTTTTCGAATTTTCTCAAACACAAAACTCACTTGGTTTTTGTCAAGAGACTCAATAACTAATTAGAATTAGATTAGAAAAAATGAAATTACTCATCAAATAGGAAATTTTTTTCGTGAAAAATTATTCTCCTGGAAAGTTCGCAAAAATGATTTCGCATTTGTATGTAAGTATGGATTTGAAAATAAGGCTTTTGGCATTTAAAACATGGGATTATATTGAGGAAAATTTGAAAGTTGTAGTTGAAATTTTAAAAATTTTGGAATGTATGTTTTTGGGGCCTACTTGTAGCTGCTTGGGGCCTCTAGAACAATTAATCCGCCTCTACATATATGTACCAATAGATTTATATGAGTTTGGGCCATGTTTTTTGAGTCATAACTGTTTATCGAAATGCAAATTTCAGATAAGAACAGAAAAGTTAGAGATGAGTAAAAACATTACACTTTCCAAGATTTATGCAGATTACTTAAAGACATAGCGAAGATGAAATGAACATGAAAGATGATGTTTCCCCACAAAACTAGTTGTGTAGCATACATATCGCAACCTTAACTGCCCCTTCATATGCGTTGGGGTGTGGCTGGAAACGCTAGAAAGCCTAATCAGACCAAAGCCGTTCAGCTAACCGAGTTTGCGAGGTGACAAACAGCCGAATCGCGGGCGCTCTGCGAACCCGGACCGGAACTAATTATCGCGATTAACCGGGCTCGTACGTGCGACCGTATGGTTTTGGATTATGCCTAGCATGGCTAAAATATTGATCCATATTAGTGGAACTTCCAAATGCGCACCAAATACCACGACGCAAGAACAATGATGGATGCAAACGTTATGGCAGCGTCCCGTCATCCCCAGCCTACAGTTCGCCCATTTATGGACGACCCATAATGATGATAACGAGACCCGCACGCTGAACGGAATGAGCGATGGCTTGCCCATTCCGGGTCGGAATCTTGATAGCATTGAATAAATAATCGATAAATAGTTCGTCGGAAAGTAGCTATGGAGCACGTTTAAGTTCGCTTCCTCGTGCGGGAACTGTGTACGGTCGAGGTCGAGGACTTCCGCCGAGCCGACAGATGCCGAAGCTGCCAGTAATCAATAAAGTGCTGGTGCATCCGGGACGGTGCATCTGTTTGCACCATGCCGATGGAGAGAACCTACCTGTCGCGTTGTTGATCTCGAAAAAGCCGTTCTCTGTCATCCGGTACTCGGCAATCGTCGAGTCGGCATCTGTTGCTTGGATCGTCGTCAGGATCGTCCCGACCGGTTGTTCCTCAACCACCTGGAAGTGATAGGTGGGACTGTCCGGGGTCCATGGCGGAGCAAAGATCTGTACAGGGGCGGGAAAACCGAGAATATGAGAAGCGTGGCACGAGGATGTGTGGCGATAAAATGCACGAAGATGGATTGACAAATGGTTGAGGCGCTCGGTGTCACCTTTGAGTAATATTATAAATTTTGTGCCCAATTTATGCCCAGGCAGCTGAGAAGGACCACAACGCTGGAGGATGGAATTTGTAGAATCTGCTCAGCCTCACTCACATGGGCCAACGGTCCGGGCGCCCTTCGGGACGAACGTTGTCATCATTGTCCTCCTGCTGACAGCAATAAACTGTGAATAATGGCTCGGAAAAGCCATCAAGCAGTCTGCGGTAACCGGGTCACCGAGCAGCTAGAAACGGCGTCGGTGGTGGTGACTTGCAAGACGCCATTCGAGCCATAAGTTACGACGTGCCCCGGAAGGCACCGCAGCCTTGCGGTGAACAAGGAAACTTAACCAAAAAAAAAAAAAGAATGAGAATCTACCGAACCATCTCTCAGCCGGTTCGAGAATGCAGAGCATCGATGCGACCACCATGTTCGACACAAAATCACACACGCACCGCCCATGTAGCCACCCGAACTGGAGCCAGGCGCAAGGTAGCACAAATAAACGAGCACAACTGACAGCATAAATCAAGGAGCAGCACGGCCCAGTTGACTGGAATGCATTGTGAAACCTGCCTCAAGTGTAGCCCGGGGGTTGCCATTTTACATTCTACGGTGGCTTTTCAACCAAGACATTTCCTACAACCCGATCCCGTTCGTGGAATGTTAGGTGTCTGTGGCCTTTGACCACGAAACGAAATGCATCCCCGGAGGAGCTGTTGGCTTCTTTTAAGGCAGCTCAAGCGACCCCAAGATGCATTCTACTATCTCCGTTGCAGAATGGTTACGAAGATCGGGGTCTGATTGTTCTTCGGCTCGTTTGACGAAGGGCGCTCTACTGTGAACCGTTTAAATGTTTCATCAAATCCTTTCTAAACAAAGTGCAGCAAACATGTTATTGGTGACCCTCGAATGGATGCTTTTATCATAAGCCACTGTGACGCAAGAGGAGGAAAACGATGGCTGAGCGATTGTTTTCTAGATCAAAAGAATCCATGCTGCATCGCTTCCAGCGCACTTGAGACGGCGTCTCGATGAACTGACCTCTTTTTCGCTTTGGGCGTACTGGACTTGATTTGATTGAAGACATCGTTTCCGAACTCGCCAAAACCAGGCCACCCATAATGGAAAGAAGGAATGCTCATTGCCACCCTCGTCCAACCACTACCAGCCGGCCGGTTTCTCAAACAACACGTTTCCGGATCGCTCGCATTCCCTTGGCAAAAGGGAACGAGAAGAACTCTTTTTCACAATTCATCACCATCGTCATTGTCGTCGTCGTCACTGAACTACAATTCCAACCGAGTGCTGCTGCTCAGAGGAAATAGGTTGACACAAGCAAGTACAAGCGAAGGTCCAATCGAACGAGGGCGAGTGCTTGTCTTTCACTTTCGTCAAGCTTCCGAGCGGAGACGGCCGGTATGACGGCAAATATGCAAACATTTCCCGGGCGCCTTCCTTCCTTCGAGCGTGGGACTGGCATTGTACACAGTTTTCCAGGGGTAGAAAAAATAGACTAGAGTGTAAAACAACGAAGTGAGCATCTGAGACGGGAGCGCACAAATGGACGACGAGATATGGCCCTACATAGAGTGCGCCGGGTTTTCTATCAAACCTCCTTCCCCCCAACCATCTCTGATCGGGTTCTATGGCAGGAAACATGACTTGTAGGTAACGACAGCACATTTTGTTTTTCCTGGCCTGAATTGACAGAATTGTGATTTGCATTTGCAGCGGAAGTAAATCATCGGAGCGATTTGTCGGAATGGCGTTTGGACCGATTTTATGGACGAATTGGGTTTGTGTTTTGCGGAAATGTCGAATTTCGCCATCGACAGATGGTGCTAGAAAAGGGTATGAAGGGTATTTTGTGTGTGGTATTCAATAGAATTTTAGAGAACAACGTTTTTCACTTCGGCTGAATGACTTTTCCAGAACAGAAACAACTCGCATGAATCGCTTCTATTATTCGAAAATTGAGAAAAATATATTTTATTTTCCAAAAATCTCACGTGAAAAGTTAAATTCGACAAAATATGGCCAACAAGACTGTCAAATAAACGGAAAAGCAAGAAAAATACTTGATTGTGGGGTGAAACTATCTATTACATATATATTTGAGCTTTTTTATTTATGGAGTTTTGTGTACACTAAAAACTCGATCAATATTGAACCGTCGAAACTTTCCACACATTAAGCTCAAGCACTGCAGATGTTGTTGAAGATTTATTTGATCACGATGTTTTGATAAAACCAACTAAATTTTACCAATTGAAATCCAGTTTTACTAACGCAAACAAAACAAGCACATGTGTCAAGGTGTATCCATCCATCCAGGTGTATCCAAAGTTATACCACAGGGTTTATAGAACACGGTTAAATCGATGAATTGACAAACATTTTGAATTTACTGTTATTTTAACAATTAAATTAAAACCCAACCCTCATTTAAAGATTCAAAATAATAACTCTTTTCTCAATCTCTTCTTCTCCGAGCATCGCCGGGGCGTTCAACATATTGCAAAATAGTCTGGATTCAATGTGCTCAGAATTGATTTTCTAAAAGAGGACTAAATCCTTCCTTTTCTTTATTATTTTCCCTGAAAATTTTACCAAATTTGTTTATAAATCGTTGTGTTATGATGATGCCTGTTTGTGTTGGATGCCCTTTTGTGTTGGAATAAGAGAGCAATACTGTCCGAGTGAACGGTTCCTGTATGCACGCGATGGAGACGCCCGGTCTCTGACGATCAACCGAGCCACTCAGTGTTAGCTACTGTGCTGTTCCAGTCATAAAGTAGTCCTCTAATTAGCACATTGGCTCCCACCCTTTGGGAGCGACTGGCACGAGTGATGGGACCCAAATTGGCCCGCCGCTTATGATAGTTTAGTACCGATCGAACCACCGCTGGAAGCATCGAGCCGCACGCACCTTCACCCAAACACGTGTCCGTCTATTGTTCGCTCGAAAGTCACGCGGAGCGACCTGCCAGTTCCGAACCCGTCACTGTGGTCCCGCGGGAAGGAGAAGTCAGTTCGTGAGAGTTTGCTAGTCAGCGCTGTTAAACACTGATAATTGCCTTATCATTTATGCAAATGATACACGCGGCGCTGCAGGACGCGAACGTTCCGTGAAATATATTAACTCACTTATTGCTCAAAGTGAGCCGAACGTTTTTAGACTGTGCTTTTAGGTAGCATCGTGCTGCAGAACGGGCTCGGAAGAAGCGAGAAGCCTTGCGGCCGCACCGAACAGTCGCGTTTGAAAGCGTTTCTTTGTGGAGGATTTGTAGCAGGATTCAAACGGCTTTCTACCACTCGTGTCATTAACCCGTCGGTGTGCTGCGTCAGAATGAAACACACGGAAACCTGACGTCTCCACACACAGTTCACTGTTCACCGAGAGTTCATCAAATATTCCTGCCAACAAGCGAAGGGTTGTCCTCTCGGTCGATCCGCTGCCGCGGAGCACGCTCAAGACATTTACGTCAAAAACTCGAGCGTGTGCCTCCCACCTTCGCATTTGCTTGAGCGATTCTCTTCCCTCCGGAGGATGCCGTGCATATTTGCCTTTTATCGCTACTAATTCTAACTGGATTAGCTGCGAAAAGCGTCTCCCGGGAGATGATTTCATGATTATTAATGTGCTGCTTTAGCGGCTGCGTGTTTCACCGGTAGCACGTTTTCCGGATGGATGTATGCATGGCAATGGATGGGGGTGAAGGGTCGCAGATTAATATTTCACCCCCCGTGGCTCGTTCCAATGCACGTTGCTAAGGTAGGCAAATTAAAACCGGATTCCAAGCGATGAGATACGGCAAACAAACGGAAACGATATTTCGTGCATCGCCACACACCTAACCACTGTTCATTTTTCTTCCGGTGATGTGGGTGGAATCAGTTTCACCACCCAGCTCCTACGCTCGTGCCTTGCGACGTACGTGTATTGTTGTTTAAACCGATTGTGCGATGGTAACGAACCGACGGAATCCAATCCCCGAGCTCTCGTCCGAACCCTTCGGGTTGGATGCCGCAAGGATGTGAAGGAGAAAATTAATTATTCAACATACAGGCCCCACCCCAAATGGGCACATTTTCTCTTCCACCCTCCAGCGCACACCCGAACATGGCTCATATACACTCCAACTAGGGGAATTGTGTTTGGCTTTGGGAGATCGATTAAAATTTCCCAAAACAGTCGAGCTGCCGGCTGCAGAAGCCACTCCGTTTCCGTTGAAAGGTAACCCCGGAGAACGGGACGGATGGGCAAATGTTTTCCATGGCATGGAAAAACCCTCGGCCCAAATGGACGCAGGCAAATGGTAAAGCCCATAATCGTATTATAATTAAAATGCCCTCATCTTACAAGCTTTTGTGTTGGCGATCAACGGAGGCTTTTCAATCGCACTATCAGCCGCTTTCCGAGCCACAAGGGCCTAGGGGAGTGCCTGAGGGTAGTAGGTGCCCGGATCACTGACAACCAGCAGACCGGATGAGGGCCGACCGATTTCCTCCATTTTTGGGATCGCTTTTCTACAGAACCACAAAACCCGAACGGAGACGTTATTCATTCTCCGTCCGCCGGGCACTGCTTGGACTTTTGAATTTGTGTTTTCACTAGGGATCACACACACACACACACACACACACACACACGCACACGTACACGCAGCGACATAAGTCGACCGGTAGTGCGTGTGTCGGCTCAGAAGATGAGGAAGGGATTGCTCTCAAAGGATTTTTGCTAGAATTAATTACAAACTGTCGATGAAAGAACCTACGGGATGAGAAATATTAGTTCTTCTGAAAGTTTCTCATGACTTACGTAAGTTGTAATTGGATTCCGATTTTGCTGAAGCGGAACCAGACCTGGACGTGTCTCAGTTGCACAGTTCTGCGATTTGTGTTGAATTCTCAGAGCACTCTAATCCTAATTTTCTCCGAATCACATTGTTAGCAACGTTCTTTGGTGTCTGATACGGAGAATTTCCCATCGAAGGCGACGAAACATTATCGCGATGCAATACACCTTCCGGTGCATGCTCAAGCCGATGATAGCATTTGGCATGTGCTCTATCGCGATGAAGGATCTTGATGTTGTTTTGCACACACATACACACAAATACTAGGCTGCCGATCAAAGAACCACCTTTCAGCGGGATGGATTCGTAATACGACATGAATAAGGCATCTTTGCTCGAGCTGGTGGGTGTGTAGGAGAATGCTTTACACTCCACCGTTCCCACCGGATGCACTTGGATCAGGTTCCATACCGTGTTGTTCCGGAAGTGCTTTTGTTAATATCAACACAATCCCGTTGCGCAATGCTGTTGCTACCGGTTGTATCTTGCGGATTGAATCGAAAAGGGCATCATGTGTAAGTAGCGTGCGTCATCCTGAGACCAGAGAGGCTTTTAACTGACGGTAAAATTCACCTCACAACTCCCAGCGCGTACCGAAACTCCGGTGGGAATAGACCGTTTTAGCAGGTTTCGTTTTATCCTCCCTAAGAGATGATCCTTGCGGGATGAAGGAGGAACTTTGGGAAGCAAAATCAAGCTCATGTTCTCACTTTCGCTGATAAGCCACGACCATACGTACATTCAACAACTCACTGCACAATTTTGGCTGAGAAAATACAAAATGTGAAGAAAAAATATAAATAAACTCGTACCCTGCCGTTTCTCCAACCGGAATAGTAATTAACGGAAGTGAAGTTAGGCCAAGCCAGCAAGCCAGTAAAGCTTCTCTCGAGAGTCACTTAGCAGATGCCGAGGTTGAGCCTCTTCGGTTCCGGGAGGCGGCAGAAAATGAGTGAAAAAAAATCGGTATAAAAAAGGAAAACAAAAAAAGCGCACCGTGAAGCCAAAGGTGAGAAATTGTGGTTCGGCAAACAAAACCCGCCGGATAGCGGCGAACCGTCGGAATCGGGCGTGAAAAGTCGACCCGCTCGGAACGAACAGAAAAGCCAGCGCCGGGTGAAAAAAAGCTCCCCGAGGAGATGAGATGGGAAATCCAATGGAAAAGCTCCCGTATGCGCTATCACGTTCCACTTTAATGGATGCACTGCTTGCACTGCGGCGCGTATAATCGGTGCGCCCTGCAGGTCCCGGTTGCAGTTGTAGGTCAACGCGGGGCCCCTTTTTTATATTGGGTTGCATTGCTCGTTTCGCTTTGAATCCGGGATGATTACGCCTGGGGAGGTTGGACCATTTGGAGTGGACGCGGTCGGTGCGATTTGTCTTGATACAGCCGTAATAGGAGCGTCAGTTTGTGGAGCGCTTTTTTAAGCCAGCGCTCGAACGAGTACCGTAAACTTTCCACCAACAGGCCACGCCAGTCACAAGAAAGGCGGGCAGTATAATCTGCAACAGGGCTGGCCTCAAAGAGTGAAAGCAGTAGATTGAGTGTATTAAAAGATACATGGAGTTTGCGAAACCTTCTGAAGATATTTTCTCATAATCCGTTGACGTCGAGGTATCCGTGGCCGGCCAAAGGAAGTCTTCGTGCAACGTAACGAAACACGGTTAAAGCTACTTACGCCTTGGGAATGCGTATGATATGGTCTCAAGAAGCACACACACACACACACACGCACCCACACATGCAACGGCTCACACCCAAAGCGAACCAACAGCGAGCGAAAACCAGGCGCGATGAAAGAACGCGAAAAACGTTGCCATTTTTCTTCCCAACCATGTTGGCAGCAGATCCTCAAACGGTGTTAGTGAAATGAAAAATGAGAAGGAAAAAAAACAAGCAACCCAATGCCGCGGGAAAAAAGCGGGCAGCAGCGGCGAAAAGCGCCGACCTGCTGCGTTGGGAATAAATTGCTTCATTATGTGAAGCTGTTCAGTATTTTTTTCCAAAATTTTAGTTCACCTCCTTTTTCGTGTGATCTCGCGTGGCTTTGCGTGAACTTCTAGTCAGGTTTGACGTGCTTGAAGATAAAGATAGGGAAAGAAAAACAGAAAAAAACCGCCCCATACACAGACACTCACACATACACCGACAGTCGGGGCAAACAAACTCCACTGCTTACCGGGTTGATTCATCGTAACTTTAGATCTCCCTCTTGGTTTGATGCACATTTTGATGAGGGGAATTTAGTGGCGCCGCAAAAACGGAACTTTAAAGTCTTATTAGTGTAGTAAAAGTAGGTAAATTAATAAACACGAGCTGAGCCAGAGGAGAGCGTAGATTGAAATGCTAGCTTTTCAATTAAGTTTTTCGTTTGGTTTGTATGTTGGAATAACGGAACGTTGAAGGTCGTTTGAATCGATAAATCCTAAACTAAATGATATTCAAAACAAAATTAACCAGTGAACATAGTTTTATTCAACATTTGGATACTCTTGTTTTTTTTTTCATCACGATCACATAAGATTATGAAGATTTAGAGCAATCATGTTCGTTCATTCTGAAATCGGAGATGAAATCAAATAATTTGTGAAATTCTACGTATACTTATGTTGCCTTCATAAAACATGCTCACTTTTCTATTCATTTGGATTAAGGAAGGATCACTCCATCAACTGTTCAATGTTTTTCTACTAATTCAATGTGGACGTGAATGTTTTACAAACAAAAAAAGGTAAAAAACGTTCACTTAGTATCAAAACTCTGATCCTGTTGTATCTGAAAAATATTCCGCAAAAGCATCCTGCCTCTGCTGGAAACGCAAAAAACAGCCAAACGATTCATTGCGACTGACAAAACAATCTTCTCGTTCATTGAGCAAAAGAAAGCTACCGTCCGGAAAAACCGGATGGCATAAAAATGCATCCGTGATGAACTCCAGGAAGCGAGCATCATGTTGTATTGTTTCGAAACGCAGCGAGCTGCAATAGAGTGCAGTGCGAATGGAGCGAAGGAAGAATGGTACGGACGGAACGTTTCGCAAACGTTTTACCAATAATTTTCCAACCATTTTAATCTGCTTTTCACAACGAATGTGAGTTTTTTTTTCGCTTGTGCTGTTGTTCACCCTCCCTGGATCAAAATTCCCAGCTTCCGACGTTTGTCGTCCTGCAGTCGGCATGCAATTCGCAACAGATCGTTCACTCTTCCGGTACGGTAATGGCGCAATGCGAACGGATGGATAACATTAATCGACTTCATGGTCCAACGGCATCCATCGCGAGTGGAAAAATTACGTTCATATGATTACGCATGCAGCCGCGAGTGATCCATGTTCTTCTCCCTGTACGCTGTCGGGCTGCAGAATTTTAGTTATTTTTTTCATTCCCCATAGATCCCATTAGCGAGTGCTAGCAAGCATTCTTCGAGTTTTTCACGCTCGTTTTACTTTTATCGAAAGCTTTTAGAACGCTCTCACGGGAACCGTTCGCTTGATGTTGCAATCGAGTGTGTAAATTGTGTGCTAGCTTCCGGAACACATACGTAGGCACGGTTCGAATGGATCGAATCGCAAGGAAACTATTTATGACGCTGCATACACCGGATGGTGGATGCCCGTGGGTTACTCACGGTTATTACCGACGAGCATAGGAATATGTGGCAAAAATCGGTTTGGCAGGTAGATGAGGTGGGTGTTATTGTGCATTTTCTAGCATATCGATCATCGCGCCTGACATCATATCGGTGAATTAATGCACTCCACGGCATCGTGATCCACGCAGACGAAACGAATGGGGAAACTAGTGGCACAAATGGGTTCGTTCACATACTAAGGAAGCTCTTCCCTGGTAGTGTTGCGATTTTATCCCCATTCGCAACAGTGCTCACATTAAGCTCCGTCACACCTGGGTAGAATGGTTGCCAAGGAATACGCCATCAAACTTCGCCAAACGAGGGAGATCTCCAGTGGCGGGGTGTTTCTTTGTTGTGAAAATAGAAAATCGCATGGATTCGCATCAAACATCACGCGCAAAGTACCGGGAGAAGCAGAAGAACGGAGAGTTACTTTTAATATTCAAAATGGATTCTTCACTCAAGGACGAAGATGATGTTCACTACGCGCTAGATACGGTGGAGAAAGGAAATCTGTGAAAAACAAACAAGTACACTCACCGGTGGCTCTTCATTAACATCCGTAATCGTGATGATGAGCAGCCCTTCGCCTTGCTGTATTGAAGGTGCCGTTGTGTCCGTCACCAGTACCTTTATCCGGATGACCTGGTTTGGCGAGCGGGAAATGAAGAGACATTAGCACTCGACCGCTCGCTTGAGTGTTTGCAAGGCTTACCGCAAAGCTGTCCCGCTGGAGCCGTCGGTTCACGAACACCTTCCCGGACCGATCGATCCGGAACATGTCCTTGAAGTCCTCCATCTCGCCGACCTCCTTACCGTTCTTGTCCACCGCCGTGATGGGCTCGGTGGCAGCGTAATCCAGCGACTCGCTCGACGCGACGTCCGGGTCGACGGCCACTAGGGTGTGCACCAGCGTACCGATCGGGGCGTCCTCGCTCACCTCCGCCCGCTGGGTGGTGGGCGTGAAGTACGGCGCCTTGTCGTTGCTGTTGATGATGCTGACGATGAGCATTGCGGTGCCGGAGAGACTCGGTGTGCCCAGATCCGCCGCCACGATCTCCATCTGGTACGTGTTGCGCCGATCGTAGTCCAGCTTGCGGGCGATCGTTACGTCGCCAGTTTTGTTGTCAATCGCGAAGTCGTCAAAGCTGCCTTGCTGGATGCGGTATCTGGAGTTGGAGAAATTGAATGTGCAACGAATTATGAGTATTTATTAGCATAGCCAACCACAAACCGCTTTGGTATATTTGGAATAAATCTATGTGTACAGAGTAACAGGATATTTGTTACAAAATAAAATTTAATGTTTAAACTTGACATTCGATACCATTGAAGAGTTTGTATAATCTTATAACCTAGATAATTTGAAAAATACTTTTAGCAACTTAAGAACAACTTCGAAAAACTCCACTTGTTAGCGCTGCCAGAAAAAATATAGGAAAATATAATCAAAGAAGGCTTAGTTAAATGACATGGAAGAGGTTAGAAAAGAAATAGGGCAGTTGCAGGCAAGACTTTGAGAGAAGAAGTTGTAGTAATAGTATTTTTTTTAGTTTTGATGGAGGTTTTTCGATGTAGCTTGATGAAATTTGGTGAAATATAGAAGGACATTTGAGCTATCTACTAAAAACAACTATTAAGTTATTTTCCGAGATAACACCTATCCGCCTGTCACTTGATCGTCGTTTGTTGTGTGGGTTATCAAAAATTTGCATTATTGATAACGCACAGCGATAACGATCAGGTAACGGTTCGATGACAAGTTGGGTCCGTTCTAATCCCGTTAGATGGCGTATGCATGGATGGAAGGGAAGAAACGAAGATCGGTCGCTCTCACTCCACCGCCTGGGCTACCACAGGTCGTTGATTCCGGTGCAGACCAGCTGATCGGGTAAACGACCTGTGGTGCAACCGAAAACGTTGGTGGCTGTAAGAGCGATCGCACTTTCTTATCGCAACCGTCAAGGAGAGTAGAAGTGCAGTGTTAATTTTTTTAACCGATAAATAAAATTCGTCGCGTTCAAGAAATTGCTGTGAAAGTTCTTCTTGGCGGGGGAAAGAAAGCGTCTTGCCGCACCAGGTGCAGCAATACCGCCTATAAAATTTGAACGGCTTGCTAGTTCTAATTCAATGCATTTTTGTTTTCTTTAGTTACAAAAATTATTCTTTCTGATCCGGAAGATAGCAATGATATACAAAAGTTCGGTTCAATTTGTCAATTCTTAGTATGCTTTCAAATGAAAATGAAATCAAGAGGTATAGTTTGAAATTGTTTTCCATTCATCATTAACCTAATAAGATTACAAATGGCGAAAATAAACCATTGTGGGTAATGCGGATCAATCCTGATGATGAGTTTATGGCAATTAATCCGATTTATTAATTGAGTATATATTTCTCCTAGCACGCCTTGGTACATTGATTGGCGCCTTCGTATTAGAATTAGCTAAGCACCGGTCGAGATTTAATAAGATTTTCATTGAAATTATTATCTTTGTTTTTCACTTCCAATTCTACCTGGAATCCCCGGATGGGCCCTCAAGCTGGTAAATCTTATCGAAATCTTGGAATTACAAAAAAGCCACCTCTTGGAGCATTAAACAAAATGCAATTACGCCAAATTGCCAGACTGAAGCCGACCAATCGAGACCGTTGGTGGAAGCGTGGTGCTAATTTCAAATCGTCTCCCGAAGCCGCCAAACTCTTTTGCATATTTAATGAGCTGCTAGCCCCTCCAAAAAGTTCGGATTTAAATTCAACGGCGCACTTCCATCCGTCCGCCACGCAAACGGGCAAGAATGTGGCTAATCCCGTGTAATTAATGATCCAGTGCGGCCTTTCTGACGAAAAAAGCGCCACTGGCCGGGCATTGTTATTCACCGGTAGCAACGATTTTCCGGCCATGTGGCCGCAAGTCCGAATTCAACCACTCCGCTTTTTATGCTCAGCGTCATTTATTTTTTATTTGTAGAAACGAGGATCCGAGATTACCATTGACGCGTTTTGCAATCGCGCTCAATATTTCATAGGACAGGAAATAATGAGACAATCAAAACTTTATCACTTGCTCACGTCGTTCGTCAAGTGCCGAGCCTCAGCCATACTTATTCGATATCTTCAACAGGACGAGCTTGTTAATGTCTGTTTTCACTAATCGAGGAGTAGAAATTCCTATCGTTTGGCTTACATTCTGGAAAAGTCTAAGAAGCTTGAAAAGCTGGCGAACGGTTTCCTTAGTTCCAAATGGGTGAGTTAGCGCCCGCTCTGTATTCTCACTCACGGCATGCCCAATGCTTGGTTAACGCAACCGTTTGCCCATTCGCTCGCTCACCGTGACCCCTTAATCCTATTTAACCCAGCAATTTGGGTTCCTTAGCGTTCGGACCCGGTTCGCTCGCCCTTCCCTCCCTCCGATGCAACGCACCGACGCCAACGGGGCTACCGATTTTGGTCCTGTCGGCCGGCGGATCCCGCCGGCGTTCAATCCGTTCCGTTTCTCGTAAATCTAAACAAGAATTTGATTAAATTTTAACGTAATTTATGCGAGCACACCTTCCGTTCGCTTGGCTCCCAAAGCCGACCACCGGTAAGCCCCTCCCTCGGGCGGGTTCGACTCCGTAGACGAGCGAGTTATCCTGCCAGCTGCGACCAAATCCTTCCCCCGTTCAACCTCGCTTCCAACGGATGATTGCCCCACTCAATTATGTTGCGCTCCGGCACTGGGGCACTATTTATTTTTTTTGGCCCCACTTCTGTCGCCACTCCTTCGACGGTTGTCGTTCGTACATTTGTTCTCTTGTTTTGGCAGCGCGCACACCCACACACACAAACGCACCCTCTTACCGCTGATGTTTCGATTTTCCGTTCGTTTTATCAGGACGGTTTTGGGTGGTTAGGGATGGATTTTTCATGGTCGCTTTTCACCGGTTATTGGTTGTACAGCGACTGGGTTGGCCGTGCTGCGACCACGCACCAGTCCGCTGGTCAGAAATTGGCCGGGGTGGCTGCACATACATTGGCAGCGGTGCCAGTTTCCACCCCATTTGGATAACGTTGAAAAGTGGGTGGTGGTGCTCGGTGGATGAAACATGTCGAAACATTTTGGCGAAATCACCCAGACTTGGAGTCGCTCCGGTCAAAGCTAATCAGAAAATTTATGTGACAATTTGTACACCGGGTATGTTTAACGTTGGCTTTCCCGGGGTTGTTCAGCGATGCTGCATACGTACACCGGTCACGGTTTTTTTTTAAAAGGAAGATTATAAAAACTCGATGAGCATAAAATAGCCGATTCACATCCCTGTTGATTGTGTGCACTAATTTGTGAGCTTTTCTTTATGAAAAAGCAAAATCATTTACATACACTGATAAATATACTTTAGAAAATGGGATCCTCGCTGCTACATCATAAAACGGTTACATGTCCCCTGAATTACCGCTTTATTTTTCTGATCTCTTCTTCCTCAACCCATTATTGTCAATAATTCCATGAACTTTTCCATTTGCAATAAACATCATCATCATCGTCATCGTCTTCATCAAAACAACCATCATCATCGTCATCATCGTCGCCATCACCATCGCCCCGGATTGTCGTGTTCCCTGCAGCGGCCCGTGGCCAAGTTTTCCGGCATGCTCCTGACCTTTTCGTTTTTTCCTTGGCCCCCCGGCAGCCACAACATCACCCAGGATTACATCGGCAGACGGGCGGAAGTAAAGGGAATAAAATGGACATTAATGGTCGTTTTGCAAGCGAAACCACCCGAGCTTCGGGCACGTACCGGGACGCGTTGGTGGTGATGGGGATAGGAGGGTATGAGAAATTGAAAAGTGGATATTGAACCATCGACCAATATCATCGGCAAGGCTCAAGGCACTGTCGATGTGTGTGTGTGTGTGTGTGTGAGTGGGGATGGGGGAATGGTGGATGAATAAATAAAGGTAAAACAAGGAAAGGTTTAGGTCATATATTCGCATTTACGGGACGACCGTTCCGTGCTCCGGAGGCTCGGGAGATTGGATCGCTTCCGTGCATGATCGAGCGCTTTCCTTTAGGAAATTGTGAATAGGTGTACGTGTGTGTATGTATCTGTTTTCAGCACTCTCCATAATGGTTATATGCGACCCGATGCTTTTTCTTCTGCCTTGCCGCCCCGAACCTCCAATTTACCAGCAAGGGTTCAGGCGAAATCTGAACCGGGCGAGAAAAACACTGGTAAAACAGGGGAAATAATCAAGTTATTCTAAAAATTTATTTTTACGGCCCTACAACCAATGTATATGGCCTTCCTTATCTTGGTGGCAGTACCTGCAGGCGGACGGCGGGGAAGAGGGTTGAATTTAGGGCCGATCGAAAATCAGTTACGGAGACCAGGTTGGCCGAGGGTTAGGGTTTTCGTTTTCCTTCCACCGGATGCTGTGGGCACACGGCGCACGTAATGTAAACTAAGTTTTAAATTTACCTGATGTCTGCATTGATTCCCGTGTCCAAATCGATCGCCTGCAGCCGTTCCACTTCAGTGCCTGGAAAATTGATTGTTGCACAGCAGCGAAGAGAAGAGAAATGGAAAGAGTATAAGCATTGGTTGTATCCGGAAAGTGAGGTTGAGACTTTTTTAGTTTTTAGCAAGTCTATATAATTATCCAACACGAGATTTTGTGGTGTGGAAAAGTATTTTTCTGATGCAATTTCGTTGCTTTTCTTTTATTTTTTGGTGAATAACACTAATGGCAATAGCTTAGTCAAATTTGAAATTAAATGAATTTTGAAAAAAATGAAAATAAAATAAAGCATTGAATTGCGGGGTTGACTGTAGAGTATGATTAATTATTATTTGTCATTATTTTTATCGAATAAGATATTTAACTCGTTGACTGCCATATCACCCAAAAGTGGGTGAGAGCAGCAATTAGTTCTAAAAAGTTGTTGGCCTATAAATAAATGAAAATCAAAACAAAAACTATAGTAATATAAAATACAAGTTCTTTGGGAAGCAAAGTCTTTGCTTGGCCTTCAAAAACCGTCAGTTGCACAAAGGTTATAAACAAAATTTATTTAAAAAGATTGTACTAAAAAAGTATGCTAAAAACGCTTGGCAGTCAACGTGTTAAATTGTGTACTCTCAAACATTAACTCTCAAACAATTACAAACTGATAAACCTATTGAATTGCAAAGATTTCAACTTCTACACAAGGTAAAATGTTATTAAACTATCTACAGAAACTGTAAAACCAGAAGAGCGTTGAGATGATAGCACATATTGACATCAACCTTTTCCAACATTAACACATATAGTCTTCATAAGACTAAGCTCGATATTTCATCGAGCTTCGATGAAGTAAAAGAAAAGAACGAAAAGTAGAATGTAAAAAGAAGCTACGTCTTGCTAGACTGAATGTTTGATATTTAAAACTACCATAAAGACTTTTCTACCAATGAAATCCTTGTTATCCTTACGTCAAACTATCATCATTCATGAGAACGGCTTTACAAAACACATAACCCCGGCGACGGTGACTATCTGATTGGGACGTGCAAGCGTTTGGGGAATCCGATACCGATCCGTTCGTCCGAAGCAATATTCATAACATTGAGACTAAATAGTCTTGACTCGCTCGTTAGCATCAAGAGGCTGCGGTCACGCGAGCCGGCAGGGGATGCGAGGAGCAACGAGGATGAAATTGATTCCAGCATTGGCCCAGTTGTTGGGAGAGCCGTAAAACCCCGATCGATAGCTGTGGGCGGAAAGGTAAACGCCAGCCAGAACCGTCCTCCAAAGCCGTCCTCCAAAGTTCGGTGAGACTAATATCTTTTGATGAGTTGTTTGATAGGCGGGCGAGCAATATATTGTACCGTCAATGGATCCCGAGGCCGAATTCCCAACCAGCGCTCCTTAAAACTGTTAGCCAACTAAGTGGCAGCGGGGGTTGGGCCACTGCCACCACTAATTCTAACCACTTCGGGGATGGGACGCCCCGTGCCCACGAGCGTTCGCCTTTGTCGGGTTGACACTCGATACAGTTCCTCAAACCAAGACTCAGCCATTGTCTATCCAACAGAGCCGCTCTTTACTACTGGTACGTCAGAAGAGAGAATCCTTGGCGTACGAACGGTTAGCTAGAGTCGCATTCGTTAGCTTGACTGTAAAACAAGCGCTTGTGCGCCCCTTCCTTGCCGGTGGCTCCGGACAAAGCCAACGAACGGTTCAATCGAAATCGGAACCAACGAGCTCGAGCTTTAAGGATGCCAAACGACCCGACGAGTCGGGGTGGCTTTGTTTTATCGTCACCGTCAGTGTTATCATCATCGTCACCGTCGTTACGGGAGGCGCTCGTCGGTGTTTCCCACACCGCCCCACTTACCGATTGGTAGGTTTTCCTCAATCGAGGTGAGATAGTGTTCCCGAGCAAACAGGGGCGCATGGTTGTTCACGTCCCGGATGGTAATGTTCACGCTGCACAGCGTCGTGTAGAGTCCATCGGTGGCCTGTCGGGAAGCGTTAAGAAAGGAGTTGAGATGAAAATAGTGGCATAAGGGGTTTCTCGGAAAATCATTGACATTTTCTAGCGCCTGGAGAAGGCGCTCGGTGACACACTGGTAGTTCGATTTGTTCCACAACGAGCTCGGAAGGAAAATGGTTATCAAGAGGAATTTCTAATTAGATAAAGTAACGCCTTCCTGCGACGATATTGTGGACGGCGGTGTGGCCATACCGGAATAGATTGGATTTTCAGGTGGGAGTCACACCGGCCCCAAAACCGTGGCTTACCTCCACGCCGAAGAACACATTTTCCGACTTCAGATGGTTGACGTCCAGGGCGACCGATTTCGATATCGTCAGCTGACCGGTGCGCTTATCGATTTCGAAGTGGCGTGTGACGGCCTCGTTTCCGATGATGCTGTCGAAAAGGAAGAGGAAGGAAACGAATTGCAGTGAAACCCGTTCGTTGCGCTAGAGAGAACGCTACCACTTACCGGTAGTTGATTTCGGACACAACATCCGGATCGCGAGCCTTTATAATGAGTGGTGGTTCGAATAAGGTGGCACCTTCATCAACTGACGCCCGATAGAGTGGACTCTCGCAGACCGGTGGAGAGTCGTTGGCATCGAGCAGGCTGATGCGAACCGATACCACGGACGTTTGGCCGCGACCCTCGTCGTCGGTGGCGCGATAGGAAAGGTAGTACACCGATTGCGATTCGTAGTCCAAGCAGGGCGCTCGGCCAGGCCCGGCGGCCTCCGATACGGTCCGCAGCGGATGCTGGTGGATATCGTTTGTCTGCAGTGGCTCAATGCGGACCGTCGTCGGAAGACCGTGGTCGGACTCGTCCGACGTCGACTGGTCTGGCATCGTCGTCGTCGTCGTGGAGCGTTCCTCCGATTCCTGACCCTCGTACAGCTTGGAGATGGTGGGTGGCGCGACCACACTCACGTCGTGGAATTCGTTCGACTCTCCGTTATTAACAATGCGGTACGTCATGTACTCTACGCTGCTTCCTCCGGAAGTGGATGCGTTCAGGTGGTTCACATCGGCATACTCGTGGCGTAGGTTCGCCCGGGCGGGTACCTGCCGGCGACGTCTTCGAACCGCACTCAGATGAGCTTGGTCAGCGGGGTTGGCAGGACAATCAGCCACCGAAATGGCGCCGGTGAGTGCGTCCACGTGGAACAACTCCGATCCGGTGCCGGACAGCGAGTAGCGGATGCCCTGATCACCGAAAAGTCCCGAATCCAGATCCTTCGCCGTGATCGTCGTAATTAGCTGTCCCGCGTGCGCCGTTTCGGACACGCTGGTTGAGTACGAGTCCTGCTCGAACAGTGGCCGGTTATCGTTCGCGTCCGTAATCGATACGGTGAGCGTGGCGGTGGACGATAGCCGGGGGTTTGTCTTCGTTTCTTCCGCCACCAGCAGCACGATGAACTTGCGCTGGTTGGGATTCTCGTAATCGAGCGACCCGTTCGCCACCCGGATGCTGATCTGGGACGAACCGGACACCAGCTTCGGCTCGACGTCGAACACGTTGGAGACGTCGTTGAGGCGAAGCGCAAACTCCGCGTTCTCGCCCACGTCCGGATCGCGCACGGTGATCTCCAGCGGCAGCGGCGTTCCCGGGGCCGTGTTCTCCGACAGCGACACGAAGTATTCGGTTTTGTTGAACATCGGTGGCGAGTCGTTCACGTCGCGGATCGTGATCGACGCTTGGGTCGTGGCGACGGTGAGGTTGTCATTGCCTGGAACTCCGTCCACTACCTCGCGCGCCTTCACGGTCAGTATGATCAGGCCCGTGTCGTCCGGTAGGGCTTCCTTGTCCAATGGCTTTGCCGTCCGGAGCTCTCCGGTGTGTTTATCAAGCAGAAAGTAATCCATTGGATCTACACGACGAGTTCGAAAGAGAATAGAAACACATTATGAAGGTGACATTAAAGTGGAAAAGGATAGTTTCATTCTGTTTGAAAGAGTATAAGAGTAAAAATTATCATCGTTCTTCAAACACGTATCTAACTTATGAGGAAGATTTAAATAATGTATCTGCTTAAAATAAAAAAAAACTACATCTTTGCAGTGATATATAAACCAACGCTTATGGTATTCTGTTAGTTTATTCCGACTGTACTAGTAACTTATGCTAATCGAATATGCTATTGTGATCGTTGTTCACATTTAGGGTCACAACATCTATCCCATAGACGAAATGTTACCCAAGCAACGTTCGTGGAAAAAGTATGAAATAATGAAATTGAAGTTCGAGTACTATTAGAAAAACAAAATATTTCTGTGCCTGAAAGGACCCTAATATTCAGAGAGCTATTAGAATTCCAAATACAAGCGTATGTGCGAGTAATGCAACAATTATTTAAATGTGCAAAATATTTAATGTATTTTGCGACTCCCATGATTTTAACGTTACTACAACAAGTTTAACAAATGCCATACTTTTAGGATGGATGTCTAGCACTATCTTAAAGAAGACTTGTTAAGTTTATGATTTTTTTATTGTTGTTTTTAATGAAGATTGTAAACATAGACTTACATGCTAATTGTAAGTTCAATCGAACTAAAAAGTCTCTTGAACAAATTGACACAAATAAATAAATAAACATATTTTTCATTTACTTTTGTTTTTAAAACCTCATCATAACCATCTGAACTAATAAAAGGAAAAATGTGCAATCGTTAAAATTCCTTTCAATGTTTTTGTACTTACTCGTCACCAGCTCGTACACGATCTTCCGGGGTTGGCCACGGTCACCGTCCCGTGCGTGGATCACCATTACCAGCGTGCCGATCGGGCTGTCCTCGTTGATGACGGCCGCCAGCGATCCCTGGAAGACCGGTGCCGCATTCTGTACGTCCCGCACGTGAATCTCCAGACCCGCGCTGGCGTTAAACAGGCCGTCGCTCGCATCGAGCAGCACTTGGTAGATCATGCGATCGTTGTAGTCTAGCGGTTCCTTCAGCACCACCGCCGCGGTCAGCCGGTCCTGCTCGCTTTTCGTCACCTCGATCGAGAACTTTTCGCATGCATCCGGATTTTGTGGCTGCGGAATGCACACGACGTCCAGATCCTCCCCGACGGTGTCCCGGTCCGTGACGAGGATGCCGTCGAACACCGTCGTACCGGGTCGGGCGTTTTCGAGCACTTCCGTTTCGTACGGAATCTACAGTAGGGGGAAGAAGTAAGTGAAAAGCAAATCAATATAAAACAAATGAAACAATGATCCCAGTTGCTACAAAGCTGTAAGTATTGTCCCTGGCAAATTACATTTCAATCCGCAAATTTCCCTTTGCGTTCTTAATTGGTGACCCGTTTCCCTCTTTCTTTCGATGGTAATATCAACTGCACCGACTATTACACACCACCGGTCCCACCGCTGCCCAGGGCCGTCCATCGAACCGAGGGTTCAAATCGAACGTCCGATCCCGCTGGAGTATAAAATGTTTGCATTTCCAAAGTTTAAATTAGTTCGAAACACCCGAACGGACAGCAGTGTCCCTCGTTCGATACGTTCCGCAGGAAAATCGTTATGCACAACCAGCGCAAACAGGTTCGGGGGGAAAAACAGATTAATCATTCCCAACCGCAGTAGCCGAGGTTGGAGCGCACACTGGATGCACAATTTACCACCCCGTTTTCTTTCACGGTCCTAATGTACCATCCAGTGAAACTGCCACGTGACGGTTCGATACCACACTTCCGAAGCGAAGAGGACATAACCGCAAAAGAGTGGTGGGCAGCCATAGGACGAACACCAGCAGGGTACATGAGAAAAAGAGCATAAACCCTGTTAAAGGAAACATAAAAAAGGGCTCCACCGAATCGGGCGAGTTTATTGAAATTGTTTAAAATGAGAAACTTTTCCTATTTATTATTGCAACACGAAACTAATTTCACTTCAATGAGTTCACCGTCACAGTTGGCGGAGTGCTCGTTGTTGTCGCGGTATTCGTTTTCGTCACCGTACCAGGGTGGCTTTCCACATGGCCTTTGCCCGTCCATCACCCTTTTACCGTCCACTTGCTCGCACGTTGCTTTCATGGTTGGTTTTCTCTAACGAACGTGCGCACGGAAAGCTGTTTTTGCTGTTCTCCGAGCTTGCAACAACCATGAAAGTTACGATGACAAAATAGGAAAAATAGCAATGAGAGGGACACAAATTTCCAGGAATTTAACAAAACATCGTCGCATCACTAGGAGCACGTAGAATTCACTAGTAGTTCGCGAATGGAAACAATATCAAACCAGCAACTAAAGAGGGGAGCGAAAGAAGCGTAAAACATAAAACGAGACGATCCGTTCCGGAAGTAGATGGTATGCAATCACCCTGACCTCCAACGGGCTCGGAAGGAATCTTTGATGACAAGGTGCAACACCCCACGGCGAAAGGTGGCAACCCTGGAGGAAAAGTTTTCACAATTTACAGCATAATAAACATTCCCCTTTCGCTCATAGTTCAGCGAATGGGGATTCGTGTTGATGTACTTCGCCGATTGACGTCTTGTTTTTTTTTTTGCATTAGTTTAATGAAGCTGCATAATGATAAAGTGTTTAAACAAACGTAAACTTAGCTGCCAACGAACGAACGATAATGAGGTAACATACTTTTGTTGAACATCGGTCGTTCAAAACTGCTCGGAGGGTTTTTCTTTTCTATGTACAAGTTAGTCTAGTGAAACAATATAAGTTTGACGAAATTACTTTGTATAATAATAACATTAAATTAAAAATGGAGTTTTTAAATAAATAGCCTTATCCAAAAATACACTGAAACAAGCACTTATTGCTATTAGTAAGAGACAATAGAGATAATTAGTGTTATAAATAAGGAATCATGGATGCGGACTCCCATTAAAAGCTCAAACACTGCTCAAGTATAACTATAGAGAAGTACAGCCGAAATGAAGCGAGTTTGAGTTAAAATACCAATTCATATTTCAGAAGTGTGGATATTATTTTTACTGCTAATATAGTTCAAAAACTAAATCGACAGAATAAAAAAAAAAAGGTATAAACAAAAACTACCAATCAACAAAATAGAATATTCGGGCTGAAACATGATAGAAAACATGGGCATAAAATTTGATCTGTTAAACATCACTTTCAAATGCTAAAAAAGTAAAGTGTTTGTAGCATTGCATCTCGAACCTAATAACTTAGAAGGTTACACGTTTCTATATTGCTGTACTTCAATTTTGTACCCGAAATCATCAAACGCATTCTTTATAGTAATAGGAATCCGTTCCACCGTTTCGAGTCTTTCTGGACGACCCTTATTGCGTCGGAACTGCATGACCTGTACCGCTCTTATACCCTTGTCAAACCTATCAAAAACTTAATTACAGCGCGATTCGTTCACGCCGTTCATAGAGCATACGGCATCCGGAGCGCGCAGTCTGAAAACGATTTTTTCTATTTTCGGCAACAAACACCCAATTTGTACTTACGTTCTGAAACTCGGGAGGATTGTCGTTCTCGTCCAGCACAATAATGGTGATCGGTACGTTGACGATGTTGTCATTTTCGGACTCGATACCGGTCGGACTGACCCGGTCCCGGATGGAGACGGAAAAAGAGAGTGTATCTTGTGCCTGAAAAAAAAAGAAAAAAAGGACAGTGAGCTGCAAAGTAAACAACCATTTCAACTAAAACCTTCTGGTGATAACAGTGCTTTTATTACAAGTACGACTTTTCGTCCATTTGGTATGTCGCACTCTCTCTCACATTTTCTTGTTTGATTTCCTATGTGTCGTTTTAACAAGACTGATATCAATCGATTGCGTTCAAGTCGAGTCAAAATATTGTATTCTTTTTGCAACAAATAAGCCCCCTCTCGAAGCGAAAGCAAGCTCCGGGATGCGTCTTTGCTTTATGACTTCGCTAACATTTCCATTCCGTGTTCGTTGTTACGCTTGCCAATTGGAGCGCTTTTTCTCCAAACGGTCCAAATGATTTCCATCGGTTCTGATCGACATCGACGTTTTTCGCTAAAGTTTTTCCACACTCCCATACCTTCTTTTCCCGTTTTTATCCGCCGTTCGTGCGACCAGCGGATATTGATTTCTACATCCGTTTGATGTGACGGTTGTTTGTGCGCGACGGTGGGTATTTATTTATGTTCGCTTTTTGTTGATTTTCTGTGTCTGTGGGAGCGTTTTTGTTTGCAGCTTTTTATTCGACCCACCCGTGTCCCCAACGGCTTTGGGCCGCTCTCGGCGACATGAGGGCGATCGGGAAAATCAACATAGCCAGGTAGGAAAAGTGAACAGCCGATCGGATAAACAAAGACAGCACGAGAAGGGGAAGGGGGTGGGGGGGGGTGGTTGGAGGTGAAGGAACCGACTAACCTGAGGCAGTGGGAAACGAAAAACCGAAATGTTACGATACGCGGTTGTTGTTCACGGCCGAGCGGAAGATGCAAACAGAATGAATAATTCTGTTTATGCATGGCGAATATTTTTGCTGTACGCAATTGCCCCTGTGCGTGTGTGTGTGTGTGTGTATGATCCTGCAGGGATGTGGGCACATTTTTGTGTGGCTCTGGGGTTCTTCTTTTATTTCTATTTGTTTTCTTCGGTGCCTCGGACGCTGCAAAAAAAACATGCGTGCAAGCAAATGACGGATGCCATCCGGGCGTATTGCCTTCGATAGGGTTTTCCATAATGTTCCCACACCAATCCCCGTGCAGGGACGTGGTTGTTTTTCCATCCTGCGTCGTTCGCGTTGTCGGCGTCCGAGAAAGAAATTCACATCCTACCGAGAGAGCATCGGGATAGGTCAGGGCTGGATGATGAAAAATAAAGCGCATCATTATGCCACCGTAGCCAGCTTGTTGTGGAAGTCACGCACGATGCCACCGGTCCGCAGCCTAGGGAGCCTCCCGTGCACCGTCAGGAAAATCGATTCGGCTTGATGGCTTGGCAGTCTGTCCCCGTCCGCGACGAGCCGTGGCAACTTTATTCACATTTGCCGACAGGAAGGACGTGACATTAAGAAAGGAAAGTGGAAAAAATAATCATATCGTTCGAGCGGAGCGCTCAAACAAAAACAGGGAATAGGTTTATAAAAAAAACAACCGGAAAAAGGACACCTACCCTATATCATTCCATACATGTGTGAGGGATGCAAGGATATCACACGGGACAGTGTACTGTGTGTGAATGCATTTGCGAAGTGCAATTGAATTCGCTGGCGTTTGCATCCGCCAAACACGCAAAAGAGGCAGCCCAGAGCACGTTAATGGAACTCGTAGGGGATGTTCGGCCTCCCTTATCTCCGATATGCCCTGTTCCGCTGTTTTGATTTTGGTGATGCACCTGCTCTTATTAGATTTTTTTTTCCGCGTGCATGTTGACTTACGCAGGACATTCGATGTTTCCCTTTCCGTGTTCGATGTTCCGGCCAGTATCGGTGCTTGTCGGTTTGAAAAATCAAATTTAGCTTAGTTTGGGTTGAAAGCGCACGGTGCGTTCCCGTCGAGCACGAGATGATACCGACGAGCTCGTGTTCCGATGACGTTTTTGCTTTTTCACTTTATGTGCGTGTACGTGTGCATGAAGAACTGTACCCAAATATGCACAACATCGTCCTTTAGATGACATTTTTTATAGCACACTAGAATTCGTAGAATATTAACGAAGGTGTTCCAGCGATAGTGGTTCGATTTCGCACCATAGAAAGTTTTGGAAAACCCTCGGAAGCGCCCGATCATGGATGGCGTCAATCGTTACGGTGTTAAATAAATTTATCCCTCTCTAATATTGAATTTCCACTCAACTTTACGACTTAGCGTGGCGGTCCATTGGCTACGAACAAACAAACCACGACTCCGCAACGCTCCCAAATAGAAGGTGGTACGGTCTCGGTATCCTGGTTGGCGTTTCCTTTTCTACAAAAAAAAAACATCTACCAGCTCGACCTCCGGTCGATTTTTGACAGCATACTCCCCGGTTATAAACCAACTACGTATCGATCGAACGATGAACATGAAAGCTACGCTCAACAGGACGCGCGGCGACGGTGCTGGTCCGACCAATAACTTAATTACCTTCGCTCAATCACTCGATTATATGTTCGTATACGCTTGGCAGACGCCGTAACTTGCCAAACGGAAGGATGTACTACCACCGAACAACCGTCCGAAATAGCGCTAGTGTCAAATTAGTTTCTCGATCTTTCGTGTCTTTTTGAGTAGAATACCCACCGAAAGGGCTTTGAAAACATAAAAACGATATGAACAGAATTCTAAGCCGTGAGCCATTTAATCAATTTTATAAACTTACATCAAACACACACACCTCTCTACCACCTATGGCGATGCGCGTCATGGTGATCTAATTTGGCCAACGGCTCGGAATAGAATTCTCCGATCTGTCATGCCATCCGGATGGGCAAGAACGCAGGCCAAGCCGAAGAAAAACTTGTTCTAGACTCGAGAGCAGCGTATGGCGAAAGAGGAATGTAGAGTTGGTCATGTATGTGGATTTTTGCCATCCCGATTTCAAAGAAAAAATCGACCGATTTCTCCGACGCTTCTGATACTACCATTCTGCTTCAAGCTTCCGGATGGGGGAGTTCACGGGGTGGAAAAAAACTACACATGTCAGACGATAGCACAGCGCACTGGCATGCCCTCGCATGATTCCAGCGCAGCCTAGAACAGCTCGGGGGTAGAACGAGCGCTGTTGAGTTGTCGATATTAATTTTATTTTCCAATTTATTGATCCCGCTTTTTTGTCGATAGCCGAAATCGAATTCATCCGTGCCGATGAACTACTTTTTCTCAGTTCCCTCTCCATTCCATTCAGCCGTGGATCTGCGGTAAAGAGGGAAGAGGTTACGGGGATGGTCGCTTCGGTATGTGCCACCCGAGGCTGTCCGTGTGCTTAGTGGTTGAGACTTCCTCCAATTTTCTTTGTAAACGATTCCCCGTGTCCCCGTGTCCACCGGGTCGCTGGCAAGGTTCCTGCAAGAATTCCGGGTACTCGGGTCTGAACGATGAAAAGCAATTCTAGATACGTCAAAGAAGCGCAGAAGAAAAAAGGACGAAGAAGGAAAAAAAAAGGATCGACAACATTCCGTTCGTGATTCGGGAAGAAGAATTACCACGTAAATCTCGTTTTCATCCTACAAGAATCTCGTTTTCGGCAACACAACCCACCCGGTACCCGGCCGCACCCATACACACATACACACGGTCACGCACGAGAAGATCCATGTTATTTTTCTTCTTCTCGGAGCGGGGCGGATCGTGCATCGGAATGTGCTCCTGTCGCCCCCGTTCGTAGGTAAGCCTCGTTCTACATTCACGACGAGTGGCGCGCTGGACGACCACAAGCCTCGGGGCCCATTTGTATTAGTTTTTATCTTCATCTGGTTGTAAGTGAACGGAAGCAGGGAACTTTAAGACGGTGGTTGAAAATGACGGGATTGCTATGGATAATATTCATACGATGAATTGCTGGAGCAATCGAAAGCATAAGTTAAATCGATGGAAAGGATGATATTTTTATTACTCTGATTTAATCAGCCACCATAGAATAATTTTACAAAGATGGTGTTGTTCAGTAAAGATTTAATTTTGAATGGTTTATGCCAGAAAATGAGCATCATATATCAAATTTTCAGCAATGTTATGCTTTGAAAGTAAATTTAAGTAGCATCCTTAAATATTAATTTTCATTCTCGCTACGAATAAATTTTCTCTTATTTTGTTAAATTTAAAAAGCATTTTTTTTAACTTCATAAAATTCATGCCTATTTTAATCAAATTTTTGTCATCTTGATGTAAGTTTAAAATTGAATTTGATCGAAAATAGATACTTGAAATTAGCCCCATTTGCTTATTTTATCAATCTACGATCAATTTGATTTATTTAATGGATACTTTAACATTTGCTTAAAACATGACGTGTTATAAAACGCAATGAAAATCAATTATAAAAATTCTTTTAAGATAAAGTATTTTTTTTTTAATTTCAAATATGAGGCAAATGTCCACAGCCTTTCTGCAATTATTCTTAACGTCTTCTTTTAATAGATTTGCTTGTTACCCACCTCCAATCGATTCTCAGAATTTTTCCCTTCCAAATGGAATGCAGCCTCAGTCGAACGGATTGGGAAAAAAGTTTTTTTCCTCACTGCTCGTTGCATCAAGCGAGCTATTTCAACTCACCCCCCGGGTAGTCTGTTTTGTTCTATTTTGAGTTTTCTGTGTACCATCCAACCATTTGCCATTGTTTCTCGGAAGCTTTTTCCGCTTCCGTGTTGCAGCTTTTGTTTCGCACACTTGGTCAGCGCTGATGAAAAACGAAATACGTCGAGATGCACTTTGCTGGGGATTATCGTCGTTAAGAAGATGGTGAGACGGGGAGGCTCTTAAGAGATCCGACATTGAGCATACTGAAGCGTTTCATGGAACGGCGGAAAAGGCAGCAATTCTGTTTTTTTGTATGCAAATATTTCACCATTTTGGAGCTTTTTTCATCATTGTTGCACTAGTGCTTTGTCTGGCACACTGCTGCGAGCGCGTGTGGATGGTAAACAACGGCGCGAAGAGAATGGGAGAGCGAACGTTGTTAGAACAACTCTGTACCCAAGCCGCAAAACGTTTGCTCCATTAGGGAATCAAAAAAGCATGGTTGGCTCGAAGGACTAACGCAGGGCAATTATTCTACCATTCGGTCGCATCCCTTGGTCCCAGCCGTAGTGTTTCGTTTTCCCGCCGTACCATCGCAGCAGACGACCCGAGGGTTTCCATTGTGGCCAATCGATGACCGAGATCGCTTGTAGTGGATTGAAGGATTAACTTCCGCTCTAAATGATTCCCTTCCTTGAATGATGATCCTGCTTGTTATTTGCGGTTGAGTAATTAGGTGTTACGTCTAGAGCACTGACGAGGATTAGGATCCGACATTGCCGAGTCTTTGTTTTTCTCAATGTTATTCTTTATTTTTCTTAGACGTTGGAAGTTTCATTTTGTGTGAGAGAAAATAATAGATAAGCCGATTGCAAAGAAAACACTGTTAACAGTGGAACCGAACGTTTTGTGTTGAGTGGCTTATGTGTGTAATAGAAATGATAGGATAAACATAAATTACATAACTTTTTTTTACATAACGATATTATACGATTTATACGTCTTATACGTACATAACAATTTATACGTGTAGAAAAATTAAAAACCAGTTTAAGTAGCAAATCTTATGTTCAATGATGAATGTATTTAATATTTTCTAGTTGAATGGAGAAATGTGTACAATAAATTCAGTTTGGCATTTAGTTTTGGCATTCTTATCAGTCAAACTATAGAAATAAGAGTTGAGCTAAACATGTGAAAAGAAAGTTTTTCAATATTCCTTTATCAGTAGAATATCATATACGCATGGCTTTCTCATTAAAATGGGTTCAATCGTAGCCGTTTGCGTGAGCGTAACAACATTTTACGCCCAAAAGTTCCTTATCCGGTTTCTGAGGTCTACCAATGGCAGTTTCCCGGTTATGGCTTGGAAAACTTTGATTTTTTTTTCTATCAACCACCACAAACCGGGAAGGATTGTCAGGATGTACGGTGATTCTGCTTCTCAATGGATTCCTAATTTGCAAACCGGTAGCCCACGGGATTCACATGCTGGTAAGGTCACATCGGCACATTCGTATATACTCTGTTTTTGCCGAAGGTATTTTACAGCCGAGCAGCACACATACACATACGAGTAAAGGGGGAGCCTCCTATAGCATGTGATGGGAAACCGAAAATTAGCATATAGATCAAGCGTCAAACGAAACTGGTAAATGCACTTCCGTCGCTCATTTTCCCTATCGCCGGCAGACGTCCGGCTATCAGGATCACGGACCACGCTTACTCGGAGCGACCTACCCTTGGGGCACAGTTGGGAATTTAAATCATCTACTGGCAGGTTAGCCCAAAGGAACGACCGACGAATGGTGAGTCCCTTCCTTCCGGATCCATAATCAAGCCCCAAAAGTTTTCTCACAATTGAATTTGAATCTTACCGTCGACGAATCGAAAGTTCCATGTGCGGTTCGGGGAAAGAGGAGATATTTCACCAACTCTAGTTGAAGGGTCTGATTCATCCAACGGAGATGAAAGTTCTGCCTCGAAGAAGCTCAATGGAATGGGATCGGTTACGTCTTTGGGGATGAAACATTCTCCGATTGAATGCAGGACGATAAGTTCCTTCGGGAAGTATTACACCATCAAGGGTTGTCAAAGGTTCCAGCAAATATGACGTCAGACCGAATAGATGCAACATACAGGCCGCATAATTGCAATTTAAGTCAACTTCACTGTAAGGTTTTGGCTACTGAATATTGACCAACTTAATCATAATATTATTGAGGACGCTTGTTTACTTCTGGCCAGCACAGTTCCCAGAATCATTCGTATATTTCATGGAAAAGATTTCAAAGGATACTGCTTGACACAGCTATAAATGCATTCTGTGGTATGGTAACGTTTGCAGCAATAATTAAACATCGTTTAATATCACTGAAAGGCTTCGAGTTTGTGACGATATTTTCCATGCACGAACGAGGCATTGCTTATTGATACTAACGCATCCTTGTACTAGATATCTAGAATAGTAATAAATTCATCGACCACTATCCATTCCGTTCCTAACGACAGCTTGTAGTCATTAGTATTTACACCACCTTAGACGTTACTTGTCCAGCCATGCAAAATCGTTTAATGCATTCTAGGTTTGTTGACGTTAGTCGAAGCTACATCTTCCTGCCAGGCGGTGATGGTAGGTTTCTTCCACAAACCAGGCACATGTGCCGGCAGATCGTTCCGATTGCGCATTTCGCTTCCGGAGCAGCATTTGCAGTCGCTCGACACGGGAGCTCGAGCTCACCCACACTCAAAGTACGCATATTATCATCGCATTTCAGGCGAAGCAAATTATAATGAATATTTTATGCGGTGCTGTTTGTGTTTGCATTCTGTCTGCAGAACTGCAGGGGGCATACTTTGCGCTAGGTGTGCCAACTCCGATAGTCGGTAACCGTGTAGGACTAAGTGTAGCTTGGAGACTGCTGCGACAAGACGATCTTATGTTTCCAGTGTCGTCTTGCCGGTTTTGCCAGCGGGTATAATGCAGACGGTGTTGACGAAGGTAGGTCTTAGTGACTTGAAAACAATCTTTAAACTGCACAGTGATGGAAAACCTTTTCCGAACGGCTTGTCAGGCTATATTTGAACGTAATTAAGAACCACCTGGTATAAAATATGTACTAGTATCAATAAGCCAAATTATCCTTGAACACTTTGCGCATACTCTATTGTACCAAAAACCCTCAACAAATGATGGCGAATGCTTTGTAGAAAATCTTATTATATTATAAGTTTTTCTATCCATAGACTATGCACAAGAATTTGCCAATATTTACAGTCAATGAGCGCACTTTTGATTGTCGCATCAAGTTAATTAAAAAAAAAGTGTTCTCTTACTCCATAAAATATTTCTCTGTTTACACATTATTCTTCATTCAAGGTTGACTTAAATTTAAATTAAATAAAAATTAATTAGATAAAGTGAGTAAATTTAGTTCAATCAAAACATCATTATGCATGAGAAATGAAGAATACTAAAATAAAACAAAAAAATAACAAAAAGATGTTACATCATTGGAGAAGCGAGGAAGCTTTCAGGATAAAATTATTATTATGTTTGAAGAACATTTAATAGCATCCGTTTCAAACCAATGGTTTGTGGTGCAATATGCATTACATTTTGAAAGCAAACTGAAAGATTGCTTCCAAAAAGATATGACTTTTACAGTGTTTAACAGGTAGTAGTGTGCCATCCCTGGCTCCTGGAAAGTTTCTAGAAATTACACACCAAGCAAGCCATAACTGCTAGCCGGCCAGCATTGCCATTAAGCACCGGCGAAGGATGCAGCCGTTGTTTGTTGTTCTGTTTGCACAAAGTCAACCCGGGAGCATATTTGCGAATCTCGTCCGATGCTCCCGAGGAGAAACATGATAACGAAAGGCAACCTGGCCCCAAGTGTACGGGCAGGACGGATGGACGGATGTGAGGGAGCGCCAAAGGTTAATGTTTGCCCTGGACGGCACTTGTAACGCATTCCGCTTTGCAATATTATCTCTCCTTTCCGTCAACAAACGAGATATTCGACATGGGTAGTTACTTAGCTCCGAGCGCGTACATGGTGTTCTGATTTGTTCTACCGTGCGAGTAAAAGCTGTTTCGTAGATTGCAACATTGTTACATGAGAAAGAAAATATATGCACTTTCCCCAGCTGCGATGAAAGCGCTCCCTTGAGCCGTACGATGAATATTATTTCTGCTAATTTGCGAAAGCGCACGCAAGCGGAATGGAAGTGATAAAAGCGTTTCGGGCAAAAGGGGAAAAAGAAAGCCTGCCATCATTTTAAGCAAACGCTCCTCAAACGCAATTAGCTCCATTCCAGCCCGCTTACGTCGAAAGGGATTTAAGATGGTTTACGGCACGACGGAGGAAACATCGCTACGCAAAAGAAAATCCGATTTGATCGCTCAATAGCCAACGGCGTCACTCCACGGTTCCCATCCCAGCGGCCATTAACCCCGGCCCCAGGGTGGGCGGCTGAAAACGCAGCTGATTGTCCCATACTTAAACGCTTTCCATTTCCCCCCCACGGCGGAGGAAAAGAATACGGCAAGAAAGGGAAAATTCCGACAGAGTGCGTGCCTGCATGGGGAGTGTGTTTATCCACCGGAGGACTTCCGTTTCCGAAGGCCACCCAAGACAGTCTGCGCTTTGCGGCATTCGCCTCGCTCGACGTTCCGGGGATGGGAAGCTGGGATCAGTGCAGACTTCCATAAGGATTACATTTTATTGTCAATCTGATAGCTCTTATCGCCTGGAACTGCTGCCCCGCTTACCCCGCCCGGTAAGGCGAGAAGCAAGATGTCGGTGCCGGCTTAAGGCGGGAGAATGAAAAGCGGAACGAATGCAAACCAGTGTGCGAGTATGCTGACGACTGCCTTGTTGCCATTTTTGCACTTGAAGTCGTACCCGGACCGAAGCGTAATTAATGAACCATTTTGAATTCATAAAATATCCTACGGCCAATCCCACCCTCCTGACGAGACCAGCAGTACTGTCTGTGTGTGTGTGTGAGTGTTTGTATAAGAAGTTATTTCAAGCCAAAGGATCAACGAGAGTTCTTTTCCTTGCCTTTCGAAAGGGGTCGAAGAAGTTGGACGCAGACACAGCAGCGCCAAAGATATGGCACGGGGTCGGTTCTACTCAACAGGGCACAATTGAATCGTAAATTGTGCCATGGCTCAACATACCCGGGCCCTAGCGGGCTTCCGGAGCAGGTGCCCGGCCGGTTGTTCCTTCGCCTTCCAATCTCGCACACAGCTCCAACCCGTGCGTATTTTGCACCGGTTCAATTCCCGATTGTTTCCAGCCGACCGCCAACGATGCTTCGTCTTCGCGTTCGCTTAGGGTAAGCTTTTCCGGGGCTGACTTTTCCTGCCTCCAGCAGCTTGACTTCTTGGCTGTTGCTTCCTCCCTTGCTGGTGGAATAAATTCCTAAGCCAGCCTTTCGTTGCCCCGTATCTCCGGTGGCCCATTCGTGTGTACACGCACCACGGAGAGCTGGATAGTCGTTAAGCTCCCAGGAAAAGCATTTCACCGTCGATGTGTGTGTGGGTGTGTGTGTGTGTGTGTGTAGGTGGGTTGAGCACAGTGAAAAGCTGCCAGCGTAGATACGGCCATGGCTTTTGGCAGATTTTCCATTTCACTGTGTGTGGAAGGAATAAGCCCATCGGTTCCGTATTGTGCACCACCAGTGCCCCATCAATAGGGCAAGCGATTTGACGGCGCGGAATCGTTCGGGCGTGCAGGACTTGCTGGCGAATATAATTACCATTATTATTGTTATCACACAGGCAATCACATGTGTGCCGATGTTGTGCGGTTGCGTCGTCATGCTTGCCAACCTCGGGAGGGGCGACGATGGGCGATGGGAGCGGTGCGGTCGGAGGGCATGTGAAAAGCGAATTTCTCCTGTCTTAAGAGATTGTGCACCGGAAGAGGAACGATGTTTTACCCCTTCCACGTGAGCACTCTTTAAGTTATGCTTCAGCAGACGCGTGGGATTATTGAACAGTATAATTGGGGAGGATTTAGTTTAAAGTAAGTTTCTCAAAACGAGCATTCATAGGGGGAAATAGTTTCTTATAAAAATGATTCCTACTATAAAATCATTAATTTGGACGTGAACAGAATAGAAATTGTAACGCCAGAAAATTTTATATTAATATGAAATATCATTCACATTTTTGATTAGTTGAAGATTATTGTGGATATAATGTCATAAGAAAATAAGAGCAATAAATGTCTGCTTTCATGACAGTTTAATATCTATGTTTAAGCCTCTTATAAATTCTATTAAAATAATATTTGAGCTAGCTTTAATTACTTATTGGCATGAGTTATTGCCAAAACGATCTATTTTAATAGTGCACATTACGTCTCTTGTATTAAGTGTGTGTGTTAGTTCACGATTAATGAGATGCTAGTAAACACTAAGCAATTAAATTAAAAGTGATGCTTAATAACAATAATAACATTCAGTTATGTCTTTGGGATTATTCTATTTTGGGAGTGTCTTAAAGTTATAAAAAAAAATGTATACGAAACAGTCTCTCTTTCTTTCATTCCATTCTTCAAATGTTTTTAATAAACTGCTGCATGCTTGAAAATTCAACCGTGTGATTTTATCTATCTCGGCTTTATGGCAACAAGTAAATATAAACTCCATGTTATATCACCATGAACTATACCATTTGAATAAAAGAGTGTCGAATGAGGTGTAAAATCAGGACTTGTTGTGATTAACATAATTATAAGAAGGGAAATAAATATGTTCCCTCATTCAAGCCAAAGTATGCTTCTGTTTGGTTTTTAAACTGTTATGAAAATGATAAAAAGTGTTTTTAAGTGTAAAAAAAAGTCATGTCCCTCTCGTGCCCTCCGAAAAGTCACACAGAAACACACATAAAGTGGAAATCGTGTGGTAGATGGAAATTTATCTCCTGAACATGCACAGATCGTCCGACCGACCGGTAGGCAGCAACCACTCACACTGTTATCACGTCACCTCACAGACGAGCTCGAAAGTGTACGAGTTGACATATGTTTGCATCATTTTCACTAAAGCTTACCAACGGTTTGGGGGGCGGGTTTGTCGGGGAACGAGACAAACTAGCTACCATCGCTAGAAAAGCCAACGGGTCAAACGGGTCCTCGCAAGATTTATGTCTTTTGCCATTAGCTAGCCGGCGTTTGGGCGTCATTTTGCTTGGCGCAAAAGTCACCCCTGCGTTTGGCCCGAGAGAGCCAACTACAATGGCGTGAATCGGGCAATTTTCCTCCGGGAGAAAACGATTTGCGAGGGTAGCTCCCTCTCTCTTCCGCACATACACATACACAGGCACACTATCTCTACCAGTCATGCAGAACACTTGGCAAACGGTACTATTTATGGGCCGCCACGCTTACTTACCTCACGATCGAGCTCCTTGATCACCTGCACGTCGCCGGAGACGGGATCGGCGATGAAGTTATCCGAACCGATCAGACCGAACGAAACGTTACCGCCTTCCGGGTCGTAGCCTTCGAGCCGGTACACGACCGACCCGACCGGCGTCGTCTCCGGCAGGGCCAGGTTGTTCATGTCCTGGGTGAAAATCGGTGGCAGGTTGCACTGACCTGGAAAAGCAGAGGGGAAAAGGAAAGCGCAAACGGTGCGCGTGAGTGTGTATTAACACGTGTTTTATGGCTAATCTAATTTGCTCTATTATTTATGACGCCCGGTAAAAGGCGATAAACTTTATCTGGTCGATTGTTGGAAAGTTCTAAGCCGACGCATCGTTTAAATTTCGCTCGAACACAGCCGGCCGGTGAATCAATTGAATAGCTTAAGAAGCCGAAGGCGAGAGAAGATGTGTTCGTGCCCAAGGCCTTGCTAGTGGGTCGTATACTTTATGGCATCATAAAATTGCTTGCGCAAACTAAACATGAAGATAGCGCATTTGCACCCTCTGAATATCTTTCAAACTTACCCGTAGCATAACAAACTATTTCAATGCTTTCAAGTCATTCGAGTTTCTTACGCAATTCGTCTTATGTTGCACATCGCACATTAAATGTTTTTCGTGTATCAACTAATGGCAAGAATTTTACTTAAGATTCTCATTTCCACACTCGTTCGACTGATGCGCTTAATCCCTGCGAATTTATTTTCACTACACCAGAAACGACAGTTTTCCTCAACAGATTACATGCCATTTATGCTAGTTTTTTTTCGTACGTCTGAATCCATTGCAAAAACTATGCAACAACGATAATGGCCCCGTGGGGATGGAAAGACGCCGACGAATGCTGTTGCAACATTAGCGATGCCGCAACTTTTCTGATTGCTTCCAGCAATCCGGCATTGCGGTAGGTTTTCCTTCCATTTTCTCTCCCATTACGCGGCGCCCATATGTGAGAGGGCAGAACTTTTCTTCACACATTTCTTTCCTTCGGCTTCAGCACCGCTGCACGAAAAACTATGCCCTTGAAGTTTGGGCGCACATTACTTTGGGCGAAATGTTGCTTCTCGTTTGGTGCGGCTTGTAATGGAAAAATAAATTGAAAAAAAAGAATACAACTTTTATGCGGCACTATTGCACGAGTTTTGCTGGCAGCCTGTTCGGTGGTTGCGAGCTGAAATAAAAACGGTATCCTCTGCTGAAAGCGGGTGGAGATGCAAGCGGTCGGCGACGATGAGGGTAGAATGTTTTTATTATGGCAATTTTCCTCCAGCTGCCTCACATCGGTGCACCGTGTGCTTTTTTTCCAGCGTGGAATGAGCGGTGCATGAGTTCCCCGGTGGGAGTATCAGCTGGGCGACATTCGGCCAAGAACAGGTTGAGGAAAACGCTGCCAGCCGAATGAAACACTAGACCCACCCGCTCGGTCAGCTACGTCCCGGTTGAGGAAGAGTTTTCCTTGCTTCACTCACAGTTTGCCGGAGCGATGCTGTTACTTCGGTCGTCATCCGGTTACAAGACCGACCTAAGAGGGTGAAATTTGGGTTCTTGAAGGCGCGGAAGGGTGTACAGAATCTTCATCAAAGTTAACGCCGGTGTTCGAGAGCCGGTTGTGCGAGCAAAACTTTGCCCGAGGTCTTGTAAGTTTTTCGCCTCGGAACAGGTTTATCTTTCACTGCAACTAAACTAGAACCATGGACAGACCAAAGGTGACTGGTTGGGTTTAGGGTGGGTCGGAAGAGAGGGCTGGCGTTCATTAGGACACCATCGGAAGTGGACTTGGTCCGCTTTCGCAACCGGAAGCTAGCCGGGACCCGGGATATGCAGGACACCATAATTTTGCATTTACGGTTCCACCATCTGACAGGTAAGCAGTGGTGCAAATTCTGGTTACGTAAAAGATAACTTCGCTTTGTGGAGGGAGAAACGACAGCCCGCTTACTCGGCACAGATAACATGTTTGTCCTGCCACATTCCTGCGATAACATTGCGGTACGTAAGGAATAACATATTCCAAAACATTCCAACCGGAAACGAATTCCCCTCTGCAATCGTCCATTTTAATAGGCTACAAAATTCCGTTCTCACAAGTTGGAGATTCTAGGAAAGCTTCTTGCAGTTCTAGGAAAGCTTGTTGCTTTCCCAGGAACGTTCGTTGCAAACCGATGAGCCATCACGCACCGAATGCCAATGAAAATGTTTCTTGGGTACTTTTTTTACACGCAAAATGCTCACGTTCGGCCACAAGCGTCACTGGCAGATCAAACGATTTGCTTTGCCGCTCGTGTGCGCCTCGATACCTGTGATGCTGGATCGATACTTATTCAGTTGATTCTAGGAAATTCATTGGCAAATAAAAGTCAATGCATACATTTATTGTGAATATTTCCCGCTTTAGCGCACACCGATATTCGTGTTATTGCCAATCAACGTTCGGCAACCAGAAGCTTACCGCTTCCAAGGAGATGGATTCAATTAATTTGTATAACAATGAATCGTTCACGTTTGATGATTAAAAATGAAATATTGTGAATAAATTATTACTTTGATGTAGTGAACGCTTCAAGATAACAACTCAATCAAAATCATTGGTCAGAAATGAGCTCAATTATTGAACTCATTGTATTTTGAACTGAGCAGTACAAAGAGTAACTGTCCTTTGTAGTATCATATTACATATGAAATCATTAATTATTTTGAAAACAAGTAGTAAACATCAAAAACATGTGTCACAACAGTGGTACACGTTGAGAAAGAGAAGAAATAAAATATTTCAAGAAAAATGTTCTCTGTTCGGTCATGCGTCCTTGTTGTGGTTGCACTGAGCGATGATTATTAATATTCTAAAACACACTGTACAAAAAATAAATGGTGTATCACTCTTTCCGACGACCGTTTTCGTCGAGATTTCATCCTCCACTTCTGCCCACAAAAGGTATACAATGTTATCGATCGTCCGTATGCTTTGTTTGTGAAAAATGGTGTACATTTCCCTGTGTTCCCTCCGCACACGGGTCGGTTAGGATGGAAAACACTTCCTACACGAATACCCGATAGTTGGTATGCGATCAACGTGTTCCACACACTACCCTCAGGCCGCAGGATGTTATTCAGACCACCGTACGAAGACCCTCGAGGGTAGAGGGGGCGGAGGAAGGGGGTGGAAATAAAATAAAAATAAATGTGGTTTGAAATCACTAGAGTGTTGCAACCTTCGGATCTTTTCGCTCCACGTGTTTGCAGCAATTTCCATGTAGATTCCGATGTACGTTACCGTTCGGTACATTCTTCTCCAAACCCTCCACCGACCAAACTCTACGAACAGTCAGGATTCTTCCAATCTCCCCCGCCGAAGAAGTGGGCGAGAATTGGCTCCATTCTTTGCCAAAATCATGCTGAAGGTGGTTGAGAATGGTAGCGATTGCGAAAAACGATACCAAGGATGGTTGGCATGCTGTTCGTGTACGGTTTCATCGTTGACTGTGTGCGCTCAATACGGAGACATTACGATAAGGTGAAGGAGCGAAAGAGGTTAGTTCTGTGCCGGTGCCAATTATTATTATCGTATTATTATTACCCTATATGGTTTCAGCGGGCGGAATTGTGTGAGAGAAAAAGCCAAGTGAAAAGAAAAACACAAATCTTTTTTCAGCCAAGCAAAGGTGCTCGAAAAGGGAACACATTCCTTCGCTGTCCTAGTCGTCGGTGCCAAAAAAGGTTCATCATCGTGCTGATCACGATGCCGACGATGATGATGATGATGATGATGATGTTGACGATAACATCGAGAGCGAAGCCAAAACCATGTGAATGGCTCGAGAACATCGAAACGGTTGAATGAGAAGGAAAAAATAAAGAGGGGGAGCCAAAAATCCCTTCAGCCGGAGGCGGGAAGAATTAATTTCAGCCAAATTATGACAGATGGTTATTGCAGTTTTGGTTCCCATTCGGGCACGAAAGTGGCCACCCTCACCACGGTGCGGGAACCTGGCGAGATTGGTTTTATTTTATTTTACTACGTTTGGTCTGTGTTGGTGTTCCTCTTGCAATGATTCTTTTCGGCGCCCCGCTCAACTTCAACTGGGCCAATCGGAATTTGATTTACAGAACGTTGGCACGGGCGTTCGAGCATGTGGAAGGTGTTGGGCGTTCCGTTTAGACGCGTGGATGGTGGAAAACCTGCTACCGGGTGCACGGCACCCCGAGGTGGTAAACGGTGCCAACGGGAGCGAAAACAACGTTCAATTTGTATGTGACACGTGCACGCTCGAGCGACATAACGATATTAGGATCGGCCGGTGCCGCCAGCTTGAACCGGCGAGGGGGTGGTAATGTGATAAAAATTTGGTGTAACTTTGAGTCGTTATAGGCCATAAATGGCAGCTGCTTATGTTTTTTCTTAATGAAAAAAGAAAACCACTCTCGCACGAACACGCTGTAAAGAGACGTGCAGTCTATGGTTTTACGCCAAACATACCGCCACGCAAAACAGCGGTAAGAACTCCATTTTAAGGGCACACACACACGCACACACACAAATGAATAGCATTATGAGATAAAGGAAAACCCATGTCGGCAAGAAAGTTACACGGGTTTCACTGCACGTTAATATGAATCCTTCCTGCCGACGACGGATGGTGAAAAAGGGAGTGCAAAAATTTGTTCCTACACGCTTCCGTCTTACGGAAGAGTCATTGCCTAAATCAATTCACAACCCTCACGGCACACTACGGCGGTGGCAGCGAAAAGCTATAAATCTTGCCCTCATCTTGCACCAGGCCGGGAAACGTAACGGGCCTAATGTTTCGGTTTGGCTTTAGCCGATTCATCCGGTGGCCGACGATTTTTCTCCACCACGATCGCGGTCGAACGGGTCGCGCGGAAGGGAGGATGATTTTTCCACCGGCTGACTCACATGAATCAATCCGAGGGCGGATCGTGATGGCGGCCATGCAAAAGCTCACTTTCTGTTCTTCGTACTTTGTTCGCTTCTTTAGCGAAACGACCCAATTGATGGGACGGATGGTGGAGAACTAGAAGGGATATGAGAACGGATTGCCGAAAAAGGTGGGCCTTGTTCGAACTAAATCAAATCCAAGCTCATTTATAAATGTCGCTACCATCCTTTCCGCGCTCGGAATGAGGTTTGCTCGTGTAAGCGGAAAGTATTATCATTTGTATCAATACCATGTGAAGCTGCCCGATACGAGTGGGATAGCAAACGAGGAGGAAAGAATTTTGGTCTGCGCTGTGGATATTCGTAGATGACTTTTATTCTTCAGGTTGTCTCGTGTAGGCGTAACCTATGCAATACTTCACTGATGATTTTTTCAAAAATCATATACAATCTTATATTAAAAGCAAAATCTTCATTTTTAACGTTAGTATGCATTAAAAAGACAATTTCTAATTATTAGCAGACCGATGCCCTACAATCTTTGCACAAATTATAAACTCGGAATTGTATACTCCTTGACTTCTTTTTCAATATTCAAAACCAAACCCCCACTTTGTGCTCTGTTAACCAATAAGGTTACGCTAGCTGTGTACCAATAAGGTTACGCTAGCTATCTCTTCTTCTTTTATGACTTTTTTGTTATTGACTACCCTGTACCCTTTAAATGGTTGGAGACAAAACAATGAGGAGTTTAGCTTAGATCTTTTGTTTTGAAGTTTTACACTGTTGTGAAAATAAACTTTTTGGAATGCAAAATTATCTTTTTTTTATTTCAACACCTACAAGCAGAACCTGCAACAGTGGCACAGTGTGAAAAACATATTGCACCTACATTATGCTAGAGAAAAATAACAAATATTGCAATGCAACACAAATCGACTCAGCAGTTCTCACTTATCTGCTTTCAAAATAATGAACGTAAACTGAACGAAGGATATTATTTATTTCATGCTTCGTTGTCATGCCAACTTTACTGCACCTCGTTTTCACTGTATTTCAATTTTCTTCTACTGTAACGTTCTTTTGTCTCGGGTTTTAATTTTCTTTCACGCTCGGTGAAAAACAATGAGCTGGAGCTCATGGATATTTTATATTTTTTTATTAGTTTTAAGCGCATGTCGCTGGCACTGTTTCGCATGTTGAGACATTATCGCAGAAACAGAAAGTGCAAAAAACTAACTTCAACTATAAATCAGAAAGAAAAACATTTTCCTGAAGACACCATCTTTTCGCAACAAGAACTTAAAATGTAAGTGTATTCGAAATATTCGGACCAACGGACATGTGAAACAGGAACAAATTTCCCATATGCCACAGCCGTTACCGACATGTGAGAGTTTGAGGAAGTATGCATTTTCCACGTGTTAAATTCTTTTTTTCCCCCACTCTCAACAGTTGGCTGGCAAAATTAAAGAAGAAGCGCTTCAAAAGAAACTCTCCACCCATGACTGGGCGCCTCCATCGGAAGTGTTTGGAGGTGTTTGGCAGTTCAACGCAGGCACGTAGGTGGCACGTAACGGGGTTGAACATTTTTCACACTCTCATGTGTGTACGATATTTTATTTCCTTTTTTTCCATCCATTTTTATGTCCAGAAAAAACATCCTCTGCACAGAAAACGTGTGTTTAAGCGTATTGTTTCTTGCCATTTTATTCCACTTGTTTGCACTTGTGCTCGATAGTGCTTGGCGTGATGTAGACACTGTAGAGTTCTTTTCTACTTTCGTTTATCACTTTGTATGCAGTTTATTTCGGTGCCACTTAGCTTTAGAGGGCGCTCGGGGTGATGCAGGAATAATCTTTGGTATGATTTATGTTTCATTTTTCCGTTGCACATGTTAACAACATTACACTTTATGATACGCCAGTGCTAGTTGGGAATAGTGTTTTTCAATGTAAAACAAAAAACACTCTTTATTATTTTTCCACATTTTCATTTTGTGACACGATTCATGTACCTGCCCAAGCGGTAAAATTATGCATGTGAAGATGGAATGCTCGTCGGTTATAGCAAACATTTAAGTCGAAGAATGCTGACTCGTAATAGGATAAAGAATTCCCAGTCAGTCCCATATAGTTTCTGATGGCTGTACTAAACCATCTTCAAGAACATTTGTGTAGCACGTCGAGCATGGCGCATCCTCCAATGTGCGTCGAAGCACACAATTAGCTCTGCTACGGAGTGGTACTTCACGGAGAGCCAAACGTTCCAAGTTGAAAATACCATAAAAACGGTGAGTCGTTCCTGGTGAAAAAAGGTCACCTTGCCGGAAGGTAATTTGCAACGGCGCATAGTATTTTTTGCGCCCAACTTTGATCCCATGTAAATGATGCCGCGGAAAACATCCGCAAGTGGGAAGCAGAAAAAAAATGTCGAAGTAGCACTCCTTCTCGGCAGGAGTACGAACACTGACGCTTGATTGTGGAGCTCCTTCTTGAGTGGGTCCCATTAGAAACATACGTACACGTATGAGCATGACACATGCGAGTGGGACGGGAGGAATGTAGAAAGCCATATTTCGCATACCGAACAATTTATGCGAAGGAATTTTTCACTTCCACGGCTGGATGTTATTACTAGCAATCGCGAGGCGACCCACACCGTACAGTAATGTTAGTAGAGCCGTTTTCTTCCTCAAACCTCCGAGCAAGCAAAAACGGCTTTACTCTGCAGACTTTCTTCAACCTTCAACCCGCCAGGTTTTTTGATGTTTGGTTGTCGGAAAATCCAGCGCTCTATAACGGTGGTCCGTATATAAGGGTCTATGCATGTTACAGGCAAGACGTGACGTCAAATTGAATGGAAAAGTTTTCCTTTAAAGAGGTTGTTTTTTTTATTTTCAGTTTTCTTCGGCTCTTCCTGCCAATATTTCTTATGAGGTTGTACAAAAAAAGTTTCCCTGAAACTGAAATAAGCATGAAAAGGTTGTAAAGCTGCAAAGGGAGAAGATAACACAATAAGAAAACATTCCAGTTTATACGAGGCAGGAGTTTTCTTAGAGGGTGTTGTTTTTCCTATTAGCTGCTGTAATTTCCTGATAATTTCCCTTCTTAAAATTAAAGATTTGAATATAAAAAAGCCTTTTCGATTCATTTTGAGCTTATCAAAGTTTGTTTTTGTTTTTATAACATGTGATCGAGCTTGCCGTCAGGTCGGTCGCAACCGCTTGTGACCGGAGTGTGCGCGTCTGAGATGGTACGCACGGTACCAACACTCAGTGTGGAGTATTAGCCAGACTGGGACCGATGGGCATGCCAACAGGTCACAGTCTCCCAATAATCTCCAAAACTTATACGATAGAAAACTTGGCGTGCCAGAAGGTGTCCTACAAGAGATACCGTGGGTCGGTCTCTTTACAGGATCTTAAAGCTTTTAAAGTATAACACAAACTTATGTTTTTCTTTTCCAAGTAATCCATCTATTTTCAAATTTCTGAATGAAACGACCCTAATCGGCGACGAGTTGCATTAGTGATGTCTAACTGCGGTTCCCTTGGCAAAAGGCCTGAATGGACTACTCCGTTCAATTCAATACTTTTTTTGCTATACCTCTTCGCCATTCGTTCTGTCCCATTCATGTATCGTTGCCATTCATACGTACGTGGATCAATGCCACTTCGAACTTCGAAGTGCCAATTCGAACTTCGAAACTAATCTAACTAATTCTGGGATTGCCTACATTTCGGCGCAACCCAATTTGAATACGCAACAACATGTTTTCAGTCAAGGAAAAGTATTTTCGTTGTAAAGTTAATTCAATTCACCTTCCTTACATCCCAATAAATTAACCATACACCGCTGCAATGATAAGCGTCTCTCTGTGACCACATTAGCACCGTTCAGCCAACCGCACAAATGGTCTTCTCCGGAACCCGTGCCTCAGTGTGCCCATTTGAGCGCAGACGGAAGCACCGGTTGGGCGGGAAAACGGTTACCCCTGCTCGAACAACATTCGCATGCAAATGAATTAGCTCGAATGTATAATGCTCTCCCGCAGAGCACTATACACCGGCTTCTTCGCAATGGAGGGCCCTGTGAAATTGGCAGGGGGCAAACACTAACAGCTTCCATTGTACCCGCTTTGTCGGCCTCCCAAACAAGAAATAGAGCGTCCCCAGATTGGGTGCCTCGCAGTGGTGCTGCCTGCCTGCCAAAAGATCGGACGGCGAATCGACAGGGTGTGGCCGGAAATTTGGAGTAAATATGCGGAATAAACACATCCGACTGGCATGGCGTCGGAAGCAAACGTACCGAAGTAGGGTTCCCTGCTAAAATACCATGTATGCCAAGGACCGCACAGGAACGCTATCAAGCGGTATCCTTTTACGGAGCAAACGGGATTTGGAAGGTAAAAATAGACGATTGCAACTCTGCTGATGCTCTTTTTTGCTAACAGTTACGATATCGTAAGAAAACCCCAACCGTTTAAAGCATAGAGTGTAATTGACCTATGCGTTATGAAAGCGGAAAAATTCAATCTGTGTGCAGAATACCAGTGATGAGGGAAAGAGAATGGGTGTTATGATGATTGATGTGTACCAAAAAAAGGTTCTTGCATTGTTAGATTTGTCTACAATTGATTGAATAATTGGCAATGCATAAACTTTCTTATTTTTCAGTTAGTTCCAACAAAAGAAGTTTGGCGCCTATTTAAGTTGTTTTAGACATATGGAGGCGCTCGGTGGTTTTCTTCCGACATGGAGGCGCTCGGTGGTTTTCTTGTGACATGGAGGCGCATGGTATTTTTCTAAAAAAAATTTCCAATATGACGTGTTATTGTGAGAGAATTAATTTTACCCTTCTCAGCTTACCGTAAAAATAGCCTCTCCAGTGCCACCCAGTGCTACTCTACGTTTGATCGTTAACCCCGCAGTAAACAGATAAATAATAAAAGGGCTAATGATAACGACAACTGTGGCATTATCTAACGACCTACACGACACGGGCAAGCACCACAATAACTATTACCCGGCCGTAATGTCGCTAATAAACGAACCATACGTTTTACGGTGACTCGCAGACACCTGTGCCATACGTTTGTTAACATATTTATGATTGAACCGAACACGCAGAGAAAAAGAGCCACTCACGATACAACGCTCCAACCCGAGCATCAATACACCCTCCGAGGGTGGCTCGAAATGTTTCCCAATGACGAGCCACTGAGTCGGGTTTAATGGCAAAAGTTTACTGCCAAAAGTTTCGGTGTACGATCGGCGACAGATTGCCGGCATGCGGGTGACATTATTTGACGTTGGCTGGCGTCCTCGCGACTCTGGCCAGACTTTTTCGAAGCCCGAGCCAACGTGCAAACGGAACGGAAGAACATATTTTTCCCCATGGTAAGGTTTTCCCCACCGTTCACATTTGTTTGGTCTCCCGCCGTCGAGGAGCGACCGGAGGAAGCGTGTTATTATTTTCTGGATAAACTTCACCAAATCATGACCATAACTTTTGCGCACCTTGCGCCTACCCGGAGACTAGTCTCCCTTTTATGGCAGAACCAACACATCGATCTGGAAAACCAATCAGTCCGGGTGGCTCATTTCACCCGTACCGCGCCGTACCGACCCGCACGCTTGGGAAAGGCTGGTGAGAATTTATCGTTTCAGGGGAGTTGGCATTCGCGCTGTCGTAAAAACAAAACGTCGCACCAATTTACGGCTCGGGTGATAATTGAATGTGACCTGGAGTGCCGGTGAAGGTAGAATAGCGGCTTAGCGGAACCGAAGAAAAGTTTGGACTACAGGGTAGCACAGAGTTGGTACACCTTTTAGCTGATTAGTGTGAACTTCTGATGTTTGTTGTCTTGCCTTTACGAAGTCGTAACTGGTAGTTTGTTGTTGAGAACTGCATGAAATAGTTGAGCTATCACGTAGGAGATGCGCTGATGTGTTGATGTGTTGCACTCTTGCGGCTTTTATTTTAATGAGAGTGCATAGCATATACTTGAAATGATAGTAAATAAATCATTTTTAATCAATTAACTATGGCATATGCATACACTTTCACAACCTTTTGTTGAACACTCTTCATTTTAAGCAAAACAAAATAGAATGTTACCTGGAAAAATCCTGTTTCGCACAGTCTAGAAGGGAAGTTAATCGATAAATCAGGACCTTGCGAAAACGTGCTTAAAAAAAGATGGAAAACCATCTGTTGTTCCTTTTCTGCTCGATCCTTTGTTTCGAACGATGTTCCTTTCGGTTGCTGGTAAACCGTGTGTGCGAGTGAAGCAACAAAAAGATGGGCTCTCTTATTTTTCGGCCTTCCATACGTCGATGACACGGTTGGCCTTTTTATCTTCTGTCTGTCGATTCGGAATGACACGTTTCAAATCTACGAAAGCGTGTTGTTTTGTCTGTTCGCTTCGGTTGTTTTTTTCGACATCCCCCCCAAAGCTGCCTCTGCTGCGCGCGCCATCATGTGCGACGGCTTCGAGACAAGATGGATTCCGTTTGTCTTCGTTCTATTTACTTTACTGTCACGATTGCCATTTTCCGGAACCCATGCGAAACCATTAGCCACGGCGTGCTAAGCTATGAACAATGCGTTAGGGGTGCGTATGGTGGTGTGGGGGCTGGGGGTGGAGGGGAGGTTTACCTTGAGCCTTCCAGGACCTTTTGCGAAGGTGTTCGGTGCGTTACGCACCGTTTGCTGTTTGTCTTCGGATTGTGCTAATGATGTGCTTTTTCTTCCATTTTCTCTCCGTTTAAAAAACTCGTTCGCCCATGCTTGAAACATTTCGTGAAAGCACTGAAGTGATTGAAGTTTCCCATGAAAAACCTCAACTCGTCAGCGAGGTCGGCATTGAGAAGAAAGGATTCGCGCACAATGGTTCGATTCGAGGTTGTCAGCTTCCTTTATCGGGTGTCTGAGTTTGGGTCAAATTAAAGCAACGATTTCGACGATGCGTGACGTGTGAGGGAAGAGGGTTCGTGAAATGGATGAAACGTTCCACCTTGGGCACATACGTAGTCAGTTGCTTGGGGCAATTCCGTCGAGTCGAATCCTAATGAATATTGATGAACATTATTTACGGCCTCCAGATTAAACGATCGATGAATCAGTAATAGAAGGTTACGCATGCTATGAATTCCGAGTGATTGCAAGTTGTCCCTCCGCTTGGTTCATTCGTTTTGTTTTTTGACAGTTGGTTGTAGAAATTGCAAAACATGACCTTCTAACTAATCATTTGTGTGCATCTGGAATCTGCAAACATTGGCCCACGGTTGGACGGTTCATTGCACGCAATTTTAAATGCTCGTTCCGTTTGCTCTAATTGTATCATGAAGAAAACTTTAACATTTCCATTTTCTTCCTCCATCTCGGCTATCGACTCAGATGTAGTTTAAATTTTCCATCGATAGCAAACGATGTCGAAGCAGCTGCCACAGACATTAGCCAGTGGGAAAGTTCAAAGAATTGATCCGTCTCCCTTTCGTTGCTTCATCGGTCTCCGAGAATGTCTGCAACGGAAGGACAGGAAATTAGAATCCGAACCTTTCGTTCAATTGGATCGTTCTTCGGCGTCTCGGTGGTGGACTCGATGCAGGAGAAAGTTCCTTGCAATTTTACTCATGCATCAGTGGCCACTTCGGAGGTGGAACGTGGACTTTTGGAAAAGAGAAAATTCCAAAATCCGGATAGAAAAGGGGGGAATAAATAAAACGTCCAACTTTCTCCGTTTTCATTCCCTTTTTATGGTCATTTTTGGATGAGTTCATTGCCAGACTGCTACCAGACCAGAGAAACCTAGAAACCACTCAGTTAGTTTAAGCGGTACAAGGTGAAGGACGTAAAGAAAGGGTGACACATACCCGCAACGGAAGCGATGACAAAACTGGATTTTTTATCCATTCTGATCGTTCGATACAATTTAGCAATGTAGGGATACTTTTCTAAGAAAATCCAAATTTTCAAATCAAATCAAATTATATGATAATGTTGGAACGAAAGTTTGTTGATTTATTGCTAAAAAAAATTGAAAAAAAATCAATAAATTTTCTTTCACAGAGCATTAAATGGAATAATGGTTCGAAAATACGTTAGATAAATTTTCCGATCATCATTGCAGAGACAAAAATTACCACTGCGGAATTTTCAATTCAAATTTTGAATGTATATCTGCAAAACTCTGCTACCTGAAGTTAATTCATTAAAGTTTTTTCTAACCCATTTCGTCCATTAGCGACTTTCGTCAGGCAGTCTCCGGTTCGCTGTATGACGTCATCATCGCCACTGAAACCAGGCTGGATGACTCATTGCCCTCTTCATTGCTGTTCGAGGATAGCTTCGAGGTGTATCGCTGCGACCGCAGCTCGATCAACAGTACGCACTCTCGTGGCGGCGGCGTCCTCGTCGCTTGCGCAAGCCAGCTGGTGTCGTCCCGTATTCCACACGCATTCCCATCGCTGGAGCTCCTATGGATTAGGGTGCATCATCAACGGCCCTCTTTCTACATCGGTGTGTGCTACTTGCCCCCTGATCGTAGCTCGTCGGTGCGTTGTCTGGAGGAAGTGATCGAGAGCGTCTCTCGGATCTCCGAGCAGATGAGGCCCGACGACCAACTAGCTCTCTTCGGTGACTTCAATCTCCCAGGATTGTCGTGGCGCCCTGTACCCTCATCGGTACCTAATTACTTTGATCCATACAACGCTGCAGGAGTTCCGTCGCATGCTATCTCCTTCACCGATGGTATGGCATTTAATGGTATGCGTCAAATTTCAGGGGTGGTTAACTCGCTGAATCGACAGTTAGATTTAGTTTTCGTGAATTCGGCCGCATTAGATTCGTGTGCGCATGTAGGTTTGGCGCCGATTCCGCTAGTCCCTGCTGATTCATACCATCCCCCTCTTGAGCTCACCCTGACCGTTATGATCTCGAGTGTTCAGCCTCATGAGGGTGTTAGGGTAACGTCACGGCCGCGTAGGCTAAATTTCCTAAAAATGGATTTCGTTAGGTTAAATAGGTTAATCATCGACTACGACTGGTCGGTGATTGATTCGGAGGACTCATGCAGTGAAGCGGTCATTAAGTTTACTAGCGTTTTATGTTCAATGTTCCCTTTATGTTGTCCTCCTGCTCGCCCTCCTCCTATCCCCGTTTGGTCAGACAGGCATCTTCGCGTGTTGAAGGCGGACATGAAACGCGCAATCCGTATGTATGGTCGGTATCGCTCTCCTTTCTGGAGGCATATCTACAAGCTCGCAGCCTCTGCCTACAGAGGATACAATCGGGCTCGTTACCAGGCATACGTTCTACGTATTCAGTCGCGACTGTCTACTAATCCCAGATCTTTTTGGCGATTGATGAACGCCCGGCGCGGTTTCTCCCGCATTCCCCATTCCATGTCTCTTAATGGAGAGACAGCTTCCTCCCCTAATGGCATCTGTAAACTTTTTGCAAAGCAATTCTCGAGCGTTTTCGTTGACCCGGCTCAGTCGGCTGCCTCTGGCTCCGAGGGCCTTGCTCATACCCCCCTTGACGTCCTCACTTGCGACCTGGTGGAGATCAGCGAGGGTGATGTTTGTGGCGCGCTAGCAAGGTTGAAGCCTTCCTTCTCTCCTGGCCCTGACGGCATCCCTGCGTCTGTTTTACGCAGATGCGGGGCTTCCCTAGCCCCTATCCTGGCGCGTCTATTTTCGCGCAGCCTCCGCGAAGGGGAGGTTCCAGGGCTGTGGAAATCGGCCTGGGTTGTCCCGATTCACAAGAAGGGATGCCACTTATCCCCCGCCAACTATCGAGGCGTCTCCCTCCTCTGTGCCACCTCCAAAGTCCTCGAATCCATCCTACACTCCTCCATCCTCCCCTGCGTGCGCCCGTACATTTCTCCGAATCAACACGGGTTCATGCCTCGCCGTTCGACTGTGACCAATTTGATGACCTTACTGTCCGTGGTTTACCCCAATCTGGACTCTGGGCGTCAGGTTGACGTCATTTACACCGATCTGAAGGCCGCATTTGACAGCCTGCCTCATGGCTTACTGCTGGCAAAACTCGAGCGGCTGGGGATTGGGGAGCCTCTTTACTCCTGGATCAGATCGTTCCTTAGCGGACGGTCTTACTCTGTGCGAGTGGAGGGTACCTTCTCTGATCCGTACATCGGGGTGTCTGGTGTTCCGCAGGGCAGCATCCTCAGCCCTCTCCTGTTCTCTCTCTTCCTTAATGACTGTGTCAGTGTGCTGCCTCCTAATGGGCACTTGCTGTATGCTGACGATGTCAAATTATTCCTTCCCATATCCTCTCCTTCCGACTCCTTACTCCTGCAAGAATCCCTCCACCGCTTCTCTGAATGGTGCTCCGCGAATGGATTGACTCTCTGCACATCCAAGTGCTGTGTCATATCCTTCAGTCGCTCCGCTGGGGTGACCCACTTCGACTACTGCATTAGTAGCGTTGCGTTGTCGCGAGTGTCGGTTGTCAGGGACCTCGGGGTATGGCTTGACGCTGCCTTGTCCTTCCATGTACAGATTGACCAGGTGGTGTGCAAGGCCAACCGTTTGTTAGGGATTATTTCTCGCCTGGCATCGGAAGTGCGGGACCCGCGCTGCTTGATGGCGCTTTACTGCTGCTGGGTCAGACCGATCCTCGAGTATGCTTCCGTGGTATGGACCCCAGCAGGTGTCACCGCCTTGGGAAGGTTGGAGGGGGTGCAGAGACGCTTCACGCGCCTGGCGGTGAGGCGTCTTCTCGGCTACAATGCCTCCTCCCTCCCGCCTTACGAGTCGCGGTGTCAATTGTTGGGGCTATCCACGATTCAGACTCGCCACCGGAACGCTCAGGCTATTTTCATCGCCCAACTTCTCCTACACTCCACTGACGCTCCGGAACTCCTCTCTCATATCCCTCTATATGTCCCTTCCCATAACCTTCGGGAAAGGCCTCCTCTCCTTATTCCCACGCGCCGTACGCGTTTCTCCCAAAATGATCCTTTTATCCGCGCCATGTCTTCCTTCAATAGCTTTAGTCACCTGTTTGACTACAACGTCTCCATCCCTTCCTTTCGTTCACGTCTTAACAACTCCCTCATGTAATCTATCCCTCTCCTCCTCTTGTGCTTGGTCTTCTTGTTTTAAGTGTATCTATAGTTTAAGAAATACTTTGTATAGCCCGCGTGGCAAACAATGTAAAATAAATTGAAATTGAAATTGAAATTGAAATTTACATTCCTACTTGGTGCAGAAACACGTATAAGCCCATCGTTTGCCCATTCAAAACCGGGCCATAGCGTGTGTGTTCGTGCGGAATCACCATTTGGCTGCCATGGAGTTGCCAAAGAGTAAGCCAATGCTAAAATGGCCCCGCTAACCAACAACAAAGCTGATAGCGGGCAGCTTATGACTGCGTTCTCATGGCGAGATCTACCACGGGCAGGACAGTGAGGGTATTTCATTTCGTTTTCAGTGCCGAAATTGCGCCGACATTCCCACCGCGAAAGCGATGTTGGCTGGTGGACGTCAAAAACCCGGGGAACCACTAAAAGCGACTGTTACAGGACCCACATACGCTTACCCATGCATTGTAGTGGGACGGCGAAATGCATCAGTGCCTTCGAATGGTACATTATTTTGGCTGGCAGCTGGCTGCTCGGTACCGGATGCTCTGGCTACCGTTGGCATGACGTAGGGTTCATAAAACCACGCGCATTTCTCATATTTTCAGCACCATGTGAGTGTGTGTTTGTGGGAGAGTATGAAGTTGGCGGAAGCAGTTGGTGCAAGTTGCGGGATTTAATTAAATTTAATTCTGCAATTTGTGTCACTGTTATTGTTTGCTTTGTTTAGCTCTAGCAAGCGCGTGGCCGTGGATGCACCATTTTGACATATGGTTTTTCTTGAGAATTCGGTATCATATTTCAAAAGTTGGGTACTTAGTTTATGGCTTTCCCAACCGGAGGTAGGTGTGAAACACTTGATTTAGCTGGTTGGTTGGATATATTTTTCAATGCTGAAAAAAATATTTTTAAATTAATAAAAACTTCTTCCACCACCTAACACATTTTGCATCGAATTTGACTCAATTTCAGATGAACCGGTAACAACATAACACTAAAGAAATTCTACCCCCATTACCGGAAACGTACAACCAAAAGTGAATGCTCATTTTCCATGTGTCCACTGGACGTTAAATAGAGTGCGAACAGCGGGACAAAGGAAGAGTGATACAAACACCCAAAACCTCAAAAACCCGAAAAAAGAGCGGTTACGCGTTCACACAGCGATAGCCCATCGGGACTGGAACGACCATCTACACGATGCTGGTTATCATCATCAACATCATTTTCATCGTCACCGCACGATGCTGTCGGTTGACGTGTCATGTCCATCGTTTTTCGCCTGAGGAAAATTCTTTTCGTCTATTCGCAGGCTTACTGTAGCGTCACTTGAACCAGTGCCAATTTGGTACGTTGGAGAGTGAAATCTCATGAGGGGAGTGAAAATAAAGAAGCAACCAGGAAACCGGACTGAGCTCAAAATGGTTGTTGATAAAAATAAAATGTTAACAAATGTTCTGCAACGCAATACATGTCGAACGAACTGAATCGATATGATGTGATTTATTGTATATGACGTTTAACATGGTCATATTATTTACAGACTGTTGAATTTGTTTGTTCGTGTTAAGCGAAACATTTGCTGCTATCGTGAATGGTTTCGATTTCAATCGTAAGCATGAACTTGTCGAAAAGTGTTCATTTGAAGTTTATTTCCTTCATTTCCTTCTGCCTATCGCGATAGAAATCCTAAAGCATGTTGTATAAAAGTTGTCAAACCATCGACAGCGTTTTCTCGATCAAAATGATCTCGACAGGTCCGGGCTTAACGAGAGCGATTGCAAGTGCATTTGCAAAAATGTTTCCTTTTGTAAAGTGATTCAACGAAGGCGTATAAACATTTATTTCATGTTTTATAGGATATGTTCCATTATCAATTGTTTAATCTTAAAACTTAATTGCATAAATTTCTGCGATGTTGCCCCATGGATCGATGGAATTTACTTTTGAAAATTGAGCATTGATAATCACGAACGTCGAAGAAATCTTGTTTAACTTTTACGCTACTGCACACACCAATTTTACAAAACACAGCAACCACAACCTGAAAAGAAAAACCGATTTGACAGATGGCTGCTAGACTATTCGATCGAAAGTTTTCTGTTTCGATTATTCCTTCGATCATGACTTGTGGTCCCCTGGTTTCGTGATACCACTTTTTTATACCACATCATACTGCGGAACATAGTGGTAACATCGAACACAGATTGTCTTTTTATAAGCATTGGGTTGTTTCACAAATTCTGTAGGGAGTACAGTTAAATGAATTTAAAGGAAGATAAAATCTGGTATATGAGATTTTTTTTTCAAATTTTGTCGTGCGCTCAACAACATACCAAATCTCAAACAGAGATGTGTTTGTTTTATCACACTAACTATACTTGTAATCAAACCACTCTTAGCCAGATTTTAAGATAAACTATCTTTTGTTAGAGTTTTCATTAAATCATGAATGTTTAAAAATTTCTTTTCTTTTTCATAAACAAATACAACCCTTAACTGATTGGAATAATTCATTCGTTTTTATATAAAATTTAAAAACACGTATGTTTCGTTGTTATAACAGAATAATTTTTGGTTGAAGCTGTAGAACAAATTATACATCAAAAAGTGTAACGATAATGTCCTTACTCTTTTTCAAAACCATTTTTTAAAAACAGATTTCACCCATGATGAAACTTTCTCTACGGTTTGTCAATGGTATGAAAAATGTTTCGCAAAGTTCAGCCAACCAATGCAGGTGCTTTCGCATGAAAAATTATTCGGGTCGAGGTGGGCCTTAAAAGGTACGACTTCGAGGTAAATTTACCTCTGAACGAGAGTGACATGAGGTAGTTTTGTGTTTCGATGTTCTTACAAATTAAAGTGCGCTTACGTAACTTTTGAATCCGGGAGAGAAGTTAAATTAAATTTCAGCAAAAAAGTCTGAAACTCGCAGAAAGCCGGTAATACATTGAAGATGAAATAGGACCAACTAGAGCGGGGCAGACTTACCGGTTCCATCGAATTATGCCTCTCGAGCAGCTTCGAGTCCGTACAGTTCACATTACACCACCGAGCTCAACGATGTAAATTCCTTTAACCGGAAACCAACGGAGCCTAGAATCTGAAGATCAGAATCCACGGGTGCAGCGGATGTTTCCGGGGCTAACTTCGTCCTACGGAAAGCCACCGCTTTCCCTCTACGGCCGATTTCACCGACCGTGGCCTACCGTGAAGGATGGAGCAACTTTTTCACAAATTGGATTTGCCGAAACAGCCGACAAACGATGCGGATCTCGAGCGGCATACGCAATACGCGCGATCCTTCAATCTACGGAAACTCTTTTGGGTCGGGCTACAGAAGCTACAGAAAAGCAAAACGACGCATTAGGTAAGAAGAAACCGACGAGGTAATATTTCGCGCAACGGTGACAATGGGAAATACTTTCTGCCGTTTGCCAACAGCCGACGGCTCGTGTGCCCGGGAGCTACCCCGTCGTGAGCTAGGTGTCAATTTATGGAGGATTTTTATTAGCCTCCGCATTTGTCTGTAGCATGCAAATGAAAATGAATGCTTTATTGCGAGGGATGTTTGCTGTAGGTTTGGTTTTATTGCAAACAAGGTGGTTTAGAAGAGCATAACAAGGTTTTAATCAAAAATTTTACAAAACAATTTTTGCAATTTTGATATAAAAGGATGTTTAACACAACCTTAAATCTTCAACTTGATAGCAACTGAGCAATTTGAATAATTAAAATAACTATGTTCTCATTTTAAAATCAAATGTTTCTTCATTTTTTCCCAATCCTATCCTTTTTCAAAATCCAAGCAAATAATAGTTATTATTATATTTCATGCTTGCGATCAAAAACCTTCAACAGTGAGTCTTGCATTGGCCATCCAGGTCATGACCGAGTAATCTCTTCAGCTAATCGCATTGTACACACCTTCATATCCTCACAAGCCAACCGGCGGTGAGGCAAGGTCGAAAGAACAGCCAAGATGCTCCTTCGAAATGTTGGAAGAAGTCTTCGTGCAAACAACGCCACACAAATCACACCGTCCCAGCGCCACGGTTTTCCTTTTAAGGACCACCATGAAGCCATTCTCCGGAGCCACTCGTTTTCCGAGCCACCCGTCACGTTAACGGCCGAGGAAAAATGAAAAAGGTGACATACACTCCCATTCGGAAGCGACCGACGTCAGCTACGGGGAGGACGCGCGCGAAGCGAAGAAGCTAAAGTAAATAATTCAAGCACGTGAATGACATGCACCTTTTCCCGTTCTTAACAGGTTCGGTTCTTCCCCGCCCCCGTTACGGTCCGGGTTTGCGGCGAACGACCCTTTTCGTCATGCCAAAACGGCGCGGCGGGGATGGTGGCGTACAATAAAATGAAACCGCAGCCCCATGACATACTGACAAACACACCCTCCCACCAGCGTCTTTGGCGTTCCTCTCCAACAACAACAAGTTTGACTTGAGTAAAGCATAACAAATAAACACGACTTTTGACCTCCGGTGCGCGTTCGCTGTTTGCGGCCCGCGCAACCGACGAGCTGCCAAACCAACGCGCCAGACAACTTGCGGTGTCAGTTCCGGTTGTCGAGTTGTTGGGCAATTTTTGGACAAAGGGAAGAAAATGTTCGTCCACCACCCGCCCATCCTGCAGCATCTGTCAGCGAAAGGTTAAGCCGCTGTTCGTGGTCGAAGCATACGCAGCGTCTTCGGGATCCGCTCAGGATCTGCAACAATGGCAATAATAAACCTGTCACTTCATTTGCCCGCAACATCTCGCTTCGGGTGGCGGTGCGCGTTGGTGGCGACGAACGTTTCACGGAGGTGGTGGTTTGCCACTTGACACTTGGCAGACTGGTCACGAGCGAAACAAACGAGCGTGGATGCTATTTTTCTCTGCGGCCGGGCCACCTTCGCTGCCCCGCAGCCCACATCATCGGCAGGACTGCGAAGGTCGACCACCTACGCCGGATTCGAAGATTGTCTCCGGCCCCGACCGGCGGACGATATGACGATGAGAAAACGGAAGCAGAATTTATTACTTACATGGTTCGAGCAGGAGGCCAATCGTCAGGACCAACAGCAAGGTTTTCCATCGGGGTAACATTGTTCCCCGTGCTTCCCTTCGGCTGGACAACACGTTTATTCTGCAACGGAAGATAGAGAAAAAAGCGAGAAAAACAAACGGAAAGGATTAGTACGTGTTCGTTCGTTTGGTTGAGTACCTTTTTCCGGTTCAGAAGTTCGTTCGAACTCATACATTCGTTCGCGTCGTTGGATACGTGCACTCAAACCATCTCATACCGATGTCACCTAAGAACAACCCCCCCACCCCACACGATCATACCAGAGTGGCATGGAATGCGAACAGGATGGCACCTGGTAGCTGGTCGAGCAAAAGTTTTTCAATATTTATACTAATTTTATTGTCCTAGAGCGTAGCACGTGTGCCCGAGAACAAACGAACCAGCTTGTCCAGCTTGTCCGATGGGAAAGTATGGACACTCGATATTGCTGAACCCAATTGTGGATATGGATGTCCAACCCGCCCACCCTTTAAGCGCCACACTCGGCCCTGTTGAGCCCCATCGCTGTCGGTTCACAACTACACACATCACTCCTTAATCAATACCACCTCGTGGCATCCGGAAAGGAACATCCATTTTCTTCCGGTTCAGTGGCCTCGGTGTGACGCAGCATGTGGGAGGATTATTACTTTCTTTTCGTTTTAGGATTTTGTTACAAGTTCCATTACAAGAAGTGGATCTTCGGCGGTCGGAGTTGGGCTTGGAGCGAACATTGTACGTAAAAGTTTGCAGCTATCCGTTCGCTTCCGGGATGATTTTCCTCTCACATGGCCCATGGGAAATCTAAAAAGAACACGTGACCATTATCCCGCACTCGTCCATATTGCGAGTGTGGTAGAACAGGCTATCTTCTAGCTATTGCATTTAGATTTTCTGTTCTTTGAGTATGTGCAGATCTTAAACCTAGTAGCAAAATAATGATATTTTCTATCAAGAATAATTTTATGATTTTTGTGTTTATTCAATACTTAGTAGTAAAAAAAGGGCAAATGAATGCATGTAATTTTTTTCAAAATAATTTCTAATTGGCAAAATTAAATATCATTTTGTATTTTGTATCTTTTAATGATATTAAATGTTGGGGGTCCGCGACAGCCGAGCGGTAGCGCCGGTTAGAAAATCGTCCCATGAGCGCCGGGGCTCACCACCTCGACGGCGTGGGTTCGAATCCCAACCGAGACCGGACCTCCCCCTGTACGAGAGGACTGACTATCCACGTACGACAGGGAAACAAGTCTCGTAAGCCCTTAACGGGCAGGCATGACCAAGAGGTCGTTACGCCAAGAAGAAGAAGAAGAATGATATTAAATATCATTTTGTATACAGTGTATGTACATACACTATAGTGTATGTACACTATAGTGGTACAACCATACAATTTAAAATAGACGAAATTGACGTAAAACATTAATAAACGCCGATTTATATAACTGCAAAATTTTGAAGCTCGTCGAAACATGGGTGAAAAAATAAAAATGCAATGTCTCAATAACACTTTTGATGAATTTATTTCGATTAAACGGCGAAAATTTGTTGGTTTGATTTTAAATAAACACGAACATTTTAAATACAAGTTTCATACAAATGTTTACGTACCAAGCGTAAAACGTTCTTCAGAAACAATTTCAAATTCAAAAAATTTGTACAGAAATTAAAAGATTCAATATGTTTTAAACTAGCAATGATGAAAAGGTAAATATCAGAACATAATCGAATTCTTGATGAAACAAGAAGTTTGTCTTGATTGTTCCCAGATAAACGTAGTATTTTGATCTGAATTAAGCCATTTATCCCAACCAACTGCCAACAGCATCCGTCGTACAATTGCCACTCGAACCGAAAGCAAGCCATTACCGTGGCTCTATACCGTGCAAATGGTGACTTCATTGCCATTAAATTCGATTTTTAATAGGAAAATCCTTGCCAGAACTTTTTCTTCCCTCCTTAACCTTTTCAAACGTTGGGGCACTGCGGTAGAAAATTGGCGAGGGTCGTGCAAGAGGAAACACTCGACTTTCGGTGTACGTGTGCGTGTGTGTACCGTACAGCCCGTTCCGCATAAACACACACACAAATCGATGGGGCGGCATGTAACGGCCGTAAACGGTACGGTCGCAAAGTGATTCATAAAAAGGGTTGTTCATTGGGGGCACGTGCTGGCGTGAGATCACGGTCACGGATTCTGGAAACCCTAGAAGGTCCACCAACCATCACCGGCGGAAGCCCGGGTGGCGACAAAGCCCTTTTACAGCACGCTAAGAACTCGTTTTGGAGGGTTTTTTGGTCGGAGCCGTGGAGAAAAAAGTGGAACTGCAGAGCCCTTCAATATCGCGTTTTCGATCGTAAAATTCACCGATCGATTATAGTGCCGAGAAGTGTTGCATGGGTGTGTGAGGAGTATAGCTGCGATATAAAAAAAATCGCAAAAACCACGCTAGCCAGCGAACGATGAAAAAAGTTAATGTGAAAACGCAGCGTACTCGGGTGGAACACACTGGACACATAAAGAACGGCACAGGCTGCGAGAATGGCTCTATCAAAGTCATAAAGTATGCAAATCAATTGATCACGCATCGCCAAACGTCGAACGTAGGTCCTTCACGAAGATCAAACCCTCTCGGAAAGCAGCGCCAACATCGGAACCGGAATTCTTTTCGAGAGGCTTATCGAACATCTTCCGTTTTAGAATGTGGGAGGAAAAACATCCAACGATAGAGTGGAACGGAGAGACGTATACATAAAAAAGCATAAAGGAAAGCCAGCGCAATAGCTTTCACTATGTTAATAAAACTGCCAGCCGAGAGAATAAAAATCCAATCCAAAGAAATTGGTCCTCCATTTTCGGGAGTTTGCAGGGCTTTCCATTGGCAGTGGATTCGCGACGGTTGCCGAAGAAGTTCCCGGAAAATCGGGTATCTGTGCCAATGCCAACCCGTACAAATTGCCCCGGCGGGTGTCTGGAGTCGCTATGGCTTTGGTTGCAGGCGACACAATCGACGAAGGGAAGGAGAACGGTAAAAATCTGGCGCATCCGTCGTGAGGTGGACGGAAAATCAAAAAACCATTGTAGTGCTTTTTTTTACTTTCAGGCATTGATATCGTTTCGATACCTGGCTTTCAGTCCCTATCGCACCACGCGCCGCTATTACTTGAATGTACAAGGCATAAAACTCTCCTACCGAAGAATGCAAGATACTCAGCTATTCCTGGGCAAGTGTTCCGTATCTTCAAAATGGTTTTCCTTGAGGTACGGAACAAATTCCAGCGCTTTCTTTGGACTACAAGGCACCGCAAGGTGCGAGCAGAAAATCGAAAATTCATAAAACCATATTTATTTCATTGTAATAACGTCTTTAGTAATGCACATTCCATGAATTGTTGACAAATTGAACAATTGTCGCATATTTCCATGGCATTGTGAATTTTTGTTTTGGAATAAAACTACTTGTTTATGTATCACGCCATATGTTATGACAAGCATTTTTATTTTTAAATTTCACATTATAGGAATAGTAAGTGAACAAAAGAACAATAAACAAAAAAATTAAACATTTATTAAAACTAAAGAAATGTTCTCTTTTATCTGTGGAGTTATCTCGGAGTATAAATAATTTGCTTCAAAACTTGTACGACATCAATTTGATGAATACTACAAACTTGTACGACATAAAAACATAAACGTCATTTTGGGAAAAATAACAAAATCAATTTAGCGTTCAGAACTTGGTTTCATTCTTCTTAAGGATTCAGAACATCTTTAGAATTTACATTGTTTTTGTTATGATTTTAATTCATAACTGTTAGCTGATTAATTTAATCATTAACTGAATTTACAATAGCAATTTTAAATGTTTCGTTTTTGAACAGTAAGCAGCATTCTGAAATAAAGTATTATAAACATATTCATACGTAAAATGCACTCATCTTACTTTCAAATCATATCATCATCTTTCAAACATATGTTTATTCACCTTTCAACAGTTTTAGTATCGTTAGCAGTTCTGTGGTTTTATGAATATTCTTAAATGTTCTTCCTCATGGTCTATTGTTTGAATTCTTAAGCAACATGCAAAGCAGAAAAAAGTATCGTTCATATAATAATATGCATATTGTCGAATCGAAAACAGATTCAATAACGTTCGGGTTCAACCGAACCGTCGAGCACACGTGGTCAATAAAAGGTTCATACCATCGTTATGCCATATGTCGTCTTTGGTCTCGAAAAGCCAACTCCCAGGAGTTCCTAAACCTGCTAACGTTTTTCTCCTGCTTCCAGTTGGCTCAATTTCTTTTCAACTTGCTCTGCTCTAGTTTTTTCGGACATATCCTTTGGCATGGGTATGAAACTGGTACAAAGAGAAACCGTTAAAGACAGACGGGATCGTTGCCGTCGAGCTGAAGCGTTACGAGTGAAAGTCAAACGAAACATGCCCAACAAGCGGATAAGGTTAGCAATGTGTGCATCGCTATCCCTCTTTTATCCTCGATGATTCCGAAACCTTCGCTACCCGAGAGCCAGTACTGCTCCGAAATCCTGTGGAGTAAAGTGAAAGAAAACAATATTTCCCAACCGTATCACCCGGTGGAGCAACGGATAATAATAGGATTTCTTTTTATTTGCATTAAACCGTGCGCTTCGGCGCTGGAAAAGATGAAGATGAGTCGATTGATTTCAATGCATCACGTCGCTGGATCCGTTACGGTAGCTCATGGTGCTGCTGGCTTCCGAGCAAGCTAACTGAGTTGCTTTGCCAACTTTTGGAAGGTTTTGCTTTTTGTTTTCTTTTTTTGGACTTTTTCCAATGGCTTTGCATTTTCTTTCTCCCTACTACCGCTGGCGCACAAGTGCTTGGTACGTAGCACAGGGCGCCGAGTCAAACAAAACAGCAAGCGTGAAGCAAAATAGAAGCTGATCATCAACAGACGAGTAAATATTGACAAATGAGATTAAAAATGAATTTCGATCCGCGCGTGAAATTGATCAATCGATTGATTTTGGCGTGGCGTTTCCCGGCCATGGAGGCGCCTGGTGGTTCACGAGACGTGCTGGAAAATTGTACCGAGCCGTCGCGTCAGACCTGATTGCCCGGGTTTTGGAGGGGCAAAAAAAAGCAAATGAAGTGGCAAAAGAAAACATACTCCTCAGAGAACCAGTGTAAACAAATCTATTTTCTTTGAATAATTTAAAAGCGACATTATTTGTATTTTGTGTCGAGATGAAAATAAGTATATACACGTTGCTTAAAGCTAACCGTACAAATAACGGTATTTTTAATATCTTTGACTAGATTTTCTTAACTTGAAGTCAATCTATATCATAAATTTAACGTTCAACAGCTTAAAGGTGAACAACTGGAATTTCCTTTTCTACGTTACTTTAAGCGTGTCTCACAGGAACCCTCCTACCGGGAACATAGCTTCCTACCTAACAAACGATCTTGTACGTGCCTAAAACAGAAGAAAGGAATTTATGCGAATCGATAAGACAAAGACGGTTGAATGCTTATCGGTGCGGGATATATACGTGTGTGTGTGAGCGTCTGCAGCATTCGCGGAAATGATAAACTTGTCACCATTTTGTTTGTGGCGTATTGATTTATGTGACGGGATTGTTACTGTGGCAGAAATTTATCGTATATGTCGTGTCACAAGGCACGACAAAGGCTGTGAGAAATAATTCACACCACCAGTTTTCGATGTTACATTGTGTCCATTGATCATGAACACAATACTTGTAAGACTTCCGGTTGGTATTATTGGAATGTAATTACTTACTCGGTGACAATTGTTCGACCCAAAGAATTATTTCCCGAGCACTGATGGTGTGTGTAAATTTGCGCATGTTTTGAAAGATTTAAATTGTGTGAATTACTTATCAACATTAAACATAACTGGGTGTAAACTAGTAGTAAAAAAGACTTTAACAAATTAAGAGGTAAATTTGCAGTTATTGATTCCATGTACAAAGTAGGCTAATCGAATTTTATTTCAAGTTTCAACCTGATTTTAATCAATTCAACTTTGTGGTTTATTAAAATAAATCTTTTTCATGTGAAGTTTGCTAAAATAAAACTCTGCCATGCCATTATTGATCAACTTATAACCAGAAACAATGTGGACTAAAGGAATAGAACATAGAAAAGAGAAAAAAATGTAGATACTTCGGTCACACTCACTTAGTCTCGACTAGCCTCTAAATGGCCAACAACCGATCAACCCACCCTCCAGCCAAACGTCCGGTTCCTAGTCTATGGCTCCCGGTGGTCTGACGGGAACATAACTCACTTCTTTTAATTTTATTAAATTTTCCGATAATTTATGACCCTTGGTCAGTTTTGCGAACATTTTCTCATTCTCTTCTTCTTCCAGCTCACACAAACACAACCAAGCGGCCACCATCTTGCGCCGGTCCCCACCGGGACTCTGGTGGCCACAGTCATTTGTGACACTTATCATCTCCGTCCGGTCCACATCCCTGCCGGTTTGGTGCGCTCACTTTCTTCACGATCCTCGGCTACAAATGCCACCGCCATCATCATCGTGGCGGGTGTTATCGTTTGCCTCCGGCTCCTGCCACCGGAAGGCACCGGAAAAGAGAACGTGAAACGTGCAATAACTGACCAGCCGAAAGGGCCCAACGGCAGGAAAAGTGCAGAGAAAAAGTAATCCATGAACGGAAAAATATCAATCTTCAGCCGAAACCCGGACGGAAAAACTTCCCCAAACAGGACACGGTTGCTAGCCTTGACAGTAGCATATTTCGTCTACTCGCCCTCACTCACGTATGTTTTTACTATTTTTTTAAGTCTTTCCCCTACCAACTTCTCTCAACTTTCCCCCTGGTTTATGTTGAACGTGTTTCCATCGGTATATTCGAACTTCCATTTAACTTCCACTTGTATTCCGTTCGCTCGTTACAGCGCTGGGTCGGCTTCTTTGGTCGGGCATTAGGAAGGGTAACGCAAAGAAGGGGGAAAAGCGGAGGAAAGGCGAAAAAAACAGAAAAGATATATACTGCCCACTCAGGACGATATGATGAGGTGGCATAACGGTGAGATTTATGAGTAGCGATGGCGGAAACTTGCTGGCAGTGCGCGTTCGGTAAGAAACTATGGAATGAATGGAAAAATATTGTTTTTCCACTGACCATGGCAGGGAGGCAGGAAACAAAACAAAAGTAGAACCCACGCACGCACACATTCTACACATACCTCAATGGAAGTTAAAAAAAATGAAAAGCTACACAAACATCCCACAGGCAGCGTTGACTTCCGCGCGATAAGGAAAGTTTGTGAGAAACGGAGCACGCTCAGCCGCAGTCGCTCAATCCCTTCAAAACAGCGCCGATGGAAAAAAAGGGCTGGAAACAGTCCACCCGCAAATAAAATTGAATGTGACAGCAATCAAGTCAACAAACAAAGCTAAGCGATACGCCCGAACGGCCTTGCTAGCGCTCGAAAGGGTCGTTTAGGGGTGATGTTTTTCCTTTTCAAATTGAAATTCCATTCCCTCGTAGTAAATCATTTTCACTCCGTTTACGGCGCTCATCAATCAACCATTGCCACTGTATGTACTGTTTTTTTTTAGTTTATGCAAGAGAAATGTGTTGATAACCGGGAGGGATTGAAATGCACGCCGAACCGAAAAGGGGTTGTGAACGAAGGGTGGAAGGTAGGCAGATCGACGGTTGGGAGGGTGCCCTGGCTGTGGGCACGGATCATTGGGTTTTCCCCGCGCACGCCTGGCGGGAAACGCATATAAATTTATTAAAAATTTATTATTACATGAACTGGCAGCAATAAGGAAATATTATGGGCCATCGAATGATTTATGCGCTTATTTTGACATTCAACGTTCACCCCGAAGCGTTCGTACCGGGGCCGGAAAAATGCCCTGGGCTAGCTGATGTGTTCGGTATGTGGTGCGATCCCCTGCACTATCTCCATCGATTGGCCACGGGGAGAAGATGGGTGGCGCGAATAGGGGGTTGAATTTCAATAGCGAACGGGGATGCACTGTGGTTATACCGTTCTGCACATTCACTTTCATCCCGCGGGCGAACGAGACGAGAACGCGAAAGCGGTGGAAAACTTTTACGCTCAACGAAGCACTTTCTTCTAAAGCTGCCTGCCGCTCGATAAAAAGTCAAAAGGTACAGAGAAAGTTGGTCGTGGAAATTAACAGTAAAAACACTGCGAAAGAATGAATATACAAAATCCATCATTTAAAATTTATTGGGATATAATTCGCGCACTCTATTGCAGTGAAACTATTTTTGTTAAATTATTTCTCATCTTGCTTACTTTCCATCAACTGCCTGCTTATTTCCTGCTCCGTGCTTTAAGCTAGCACTGTGCAAAAACCAAACATTCTCTAATCTCGAACGAAACATTAGCGAAAAACATGGCAAAATTTCCTTGCGCGCATTTCCTGAGCTTTTCCTGTGCCGTATTACTGCCAGCTTACGATGCCACGGTCCTCGGCCAAAGTTCTACCCGCTTGCTGGTGGTAAGTCAGCGGGAAAGCCAACACACCCCATCTATCGGTTGGAGTAGGTGCCAATTCCAAACAACATTTCTCTTCGAGCAACAGAGAAGTTTTCTTTTTTTTTCCTTGTCGGGGAAAAGTTTTCGGTTTTTGTTTTTTTCCTTCATTGTTGTGCTTTTTTGTCGGCGCATGGGTATGTGTGTGGGCGTTTGGGTTAGAAAAGTGATTTCGAAAGGAAAAGTTTATCTTCCTTTCAACTTTTACAAGACAACACAACGCGGCCACATTGCTCCGGTAGCCGAGCAAAGTTCCGGCACGGAACGGGATGAGAAAACCGATTTTCAACCAATAAGCGTCGCGCGCGAGCAAGTAACGGAAAAGTTTTACGTACGTTCGTATATTGGAAGATGGAAACTGCTGTGCGGGAAATGTTTTTCTTTTTCGCATGAGTGTGCAAGTGTGCGTATGTGGGGATACCCGTGCTGTTGTTGTTTTCCGCAGCGCCGAAGGAAATGGATGTTCAGAAGAATATGTGAATAAATGGTTTTCCGTGCCCGACACTTCTGAGTGACTGCCAGCATGGACTCCCCACGAGTGAGAGCACGTGAGGATAAATATAGAAGAGAATGAGTTTTCGATCCATTTTCTACATGTGCTCGCTGCAAAGTAACGTGATAAGGGCGCTGACGCACTCCAGTTCGCAAGGGGCCATAGAGTTTATTTTTAATACAATTTTGTTTCATTCAAATATGAGATTTAACATTGAAAATAAACATTATAATTGAAAAATGTGCGTTCATTTATTTCTAGGGATCTTAGTGAATAGCTTCCCAGTATTTTTTGTAGATTGAGATTCTAATGCAGAAAATCTTTATTTCTGATAAATGCAGTCTTATGTTTTAAGTAAATTGCTTTATTTTTTCACTCCGTTTAGTAACTTCTGTTTTGAAGAAATGACCCCTGTTAGCAATCAATTGCATGGTACTCAATATTCGGACGGTAATTGAAATGATTTCGATCAAAACAGCAACTTAACCGATGAAAAAATAAACCTGTTTACCATCACGGCGATTCGTCAGGATACGCTAGGACAGCATCTAAGCTGGGAAAAGTACGCTGAATTATTCATACACCGTTCATTGCAACACCGTGAAAAACGTCCACATCAACCCTGATGGTGCCCCCTTGTATCGGTGCTTCAATGGGAGGAGTAAGAAAGAGCAGTATAATTAACTTTCCATGTCCTCATGAATAATGTAGCGTGGAAGGCCAGGGATTAGCATTGGTTTTTCGAGATGGTTTATGGTCGCACCTTCCCTTGCTGGCTGTATCAGTTTTAAATCCTCAACAATTTGACGCTTTCCTTCTTCGGTTCGAGCTACGAGGTGTCAATTTGCTGTGAGAAAATATGTCCTATACTCCGAATCCAAACGTAGAAGATGGTCTAGTCATTCCTAGGAAATGCAATCGATGGAAAAGAATTGAAAGAATCATTCTCAATCGATACGGCATCTTTTTCCAATTACCGCTCTTGATACGCTTAGCTTATCTCAGGTTCATTTAAGTTCATTGCGGTATATGGGGGCAAAACTCGTGACATAAGCTATGAACTTTTACGACGCCATAGTTTTTTTTTCATATTGCTTTTAATCTGATGAACAGAAACGAATAAAAGACGTAGCACATTTACGACTTATAATCTGTTCAAATAATCAATGTGTGTCTTCAAATAAACACAAAAAAGTATTACTATTATGAGTTGTTAAGCTATTGAAGTTGTTACATCTAATAAATATTAGATCTCTGTGGAGGAAGACAAGTTTTCAAACAATACTTATTTTCCACAAAGCTTCTTCGTCCCTATTTTCTCCTGCTTCCAGAAAGTTTTTGGAACGGTTCCAGAAAGTTCTCTTCTCGTGTTTCGTACTCAAATTTAATCTTCTAATCCCGAAAACCTCCCCCTGTTTTGCAAGTCGACTGCTGGACAAATGTCTGCTTCGGATGGGAAAAAGCAACCGAAAACTACTTCCAACCACTAGTTTTTACGTCCCTCGTATTCTCGAAACGCCACCGAACGGTCGATGAAATCTTAATTAATGAAATAAATTACTATCATCAACTGCACTTCAACTCACTTAATTCGCACTCAACTTACCAGGAGCGTCCCACTCACACAGTCACACCTGGGGGTAGTGCCCGCAAACTCACTCACACACATACAGGCATTCAAGTCCATCGATTTTTGGAAGTAAGGACCGACGTTGATCGTTTGAACCTTCCAGGATACATGTAACGAGAATTTGTGGAAGGAAAATTGATACGTATCGAACTCTCACGTCGATTCCGTGACCCACGGCTCCATCTCGTACCGATTGCCCGTCGCTGAGGGACGAGATGGAAAATGGTGGCTCTGTTCGGATACTGCTTTTTGCCAATCGACGCCAGAGACGATTTGCACAGGCACTGACTGCTCCCTAGCCGATACTATTTGCTTGTTAATGAGATTTTGCCCTGGCTCCATGTATTCCCTAGAAGTGGAAGGCTATAGTGTTGTACAGCAGGATCCAGCAAAAGAAAAATTTCCACCTCTGCAACACACGCTAGCACGAATGGGACTAGGACACACAAAGCACGGAAAACAGCTGACCGGTGGTTCCGAATTTCGGTGAGCTTTAAGTTACGCTCGACCAGCAGAACGGAAGGAACGACGCAGGTCAACCCCGTCGTGCTATCGACCCCAATCTAATGGATATGCCAGCGAGGGGAAGAAAAATACCTTAATTTATTTTTACTCCTGCGCTAGCGGGCAGCAAAAATAAAACTCAAACAACTCCAGCATCGGATCCTGCCCGCTCCGAGGGAGATGCTTATCCATGTGCCATCAATTTTCTGGCAACAACATTACGGCACCATGTACGGCCGATAGTTTGAGAAATCTCCACTGATTTACCGATCGACGATGGGAATCGGGCAGAATGAGAGTAATATTTTCAATTGCGCCCGAAATGAGCCCGATTTATTGGTGATAATAAGATTGGGAAACTTTACTATTTGACGCGGCAAGGAATAGGAAAACATTTAAACACTGTTAACTTCTGTGTTGAATTATATTTCATCATGTATGTTTACTATTTGATTATTTTTTAGGAATATCAATTCTTATTTTGTTGACAAACCGATGAATTTAAAAAAAAAACACTTCGAGCTGAATGTCTTCTCACAAACAAACCGAAAAACAACGCGTTTAAGATAAACCGATCAGCTAGAGCGTAACAGGCGGATTTGAATATCCTTAATACTAATTTTAAACAATGTGCGCACCCTGCTTCAGGGTACAAAACTCAGAGCTATCCGATTGCTGCATGAGTCGTCGTGAATACGTGGTTCGATACACCGGAAAGCAGAACCGAACTTGTGTAAAAAAAAAGCGAAACGCAGGAAAAGCCAGAAAATGCCAGCAGAAATACATTCGCAGCCTTTTCGGTTCATGCTAGCTTGTGGAACTATCGTTTGAGGCGATTAGAAGCTGAGCAAAAGAGAAAGGGAGCAACTGGGCGGACGGGATATGACAAGTGGGCTCAGCCCCGGGGGCGCTAGCAAAGATCTTCGGAGCCACTAGACACTCCGCCTCCCCTCCCCAACCTTCCCCTAAACCGACTACGGTCCACTTTTGCCAGCGGGCCACATTCAATATTCACTAATCCACCCGCACCCAGTGTGAAGATTATCGGATTACGAATTATGCTCTTTCATACTCTTGGCCCATCGTCGCGGGCGATCTCTCGCTGAGCCTTTCCCTAAAGCCTCGAGCAACTGTGTCACTTGTGGTGCGGGCATTCGTTTCGGTAGCATTTCATCCTTGAAAATACACCTCCACCGCAGCACCAACGCCAGTCCACCATCGTCCGCGTGCATGGTGAAATGGAACAGACCCAAAGAGAAACAGAGAGCGGGAGCGAACGAAAAACCTTAGATCGCACAAAAGCCGAGCCGACCGGAATCGTTGCGCACTAAGAAGATTTCAATGAAATATTTATCCGGCTCCGGTCCCAGCATCCTTATCGTGTCTGCCTCCCGTCCCTTCGAGCCCACACAGCACGCTGTCCTACACCACCACCACCACCACCGCAGACGAAAAAAGTGGGCCGGCTTCCTTACAGTCGTCCTTGATGCGATTCCGGTAGCCTCCACGGGGGTTTTCCTCCACCGCGCGGGGTTCATTGTGCAAGCAGACTTGAATTTAATTCTGCCTTTTCAGCCCGGTGAAGTCCGATTTCGCATTCATAGAAGAAGAAGAAGAAGAAGAAGAAGAAGAAAAACGCACACAAACCGAATCGACGCCAAAACAAAGCAATTCTAACCGGCCCAAAAGGTATGGCCCAGAGGCGCTCCGAGTATGGAAAGCAGGAAAACGGGCATCCGTGGCGGGAAGAGCTAGCGATGGCGACGGGGCAGACTCCCGGCATGGAAGCAAGCGAGCATCCTTGTCACGGTTGAAAGTGTAAAAATGATGGGAAATGAAAATAGAAGCCATGCCAGTCAAGGAAAAGCAAATCTGAGGAAGCTTCACAACTTCGGTAGCACATTGGGCTTAGCAGGTTTTCGAAGTTGTTTTTCCCCTAAATTTCTAAATAAATTAATGATTATAAGTAAGCTGATAAACATAAAATTTGCACACTAGGACGAAATAAATGTGGTTACTTATGATTGTAAGTGAAACAATACTTCATGAAAAATTAGATGATAAATTATGAAAAGGATTTCTATGTTATTGGTCTTACAAACAAACAATGTTCAATGTTCTTAATTTTTAATATGCACACAATGTTAATAACACGGATCGCTGTGCAGCCGACCTATTCCTTGCGAAAACGAACGGCGAGTACGTGAGGCTCATCGCATTCGTTCTACCAACAAGGGCTACCATTCCCCGCCATTTTTACCTTTTTTCCATTTCCATCTTACCGATGCACCTTCCTTTCCCTCTCCAACGCGAAACAAGTGAAACAGATTAGCCCCAAAACAGGGATGCCAATTCGAAGGGCACGAATTCGACGGCGGGCCCGCACTTCCACCGGCAAACGGACGACGGTGGAACAAACGACGACAATTTCAGCGAACGTTCGTCGGCATTGCAACGACTCCCCGACACAACGTGTGTGTGTGTATATGGGTGGGTTTTCTAGAGCGGATGAATTTGTTGCTATTGTTCCAAGGGATTTACACGGCGGATTTGGGTACGACAGGTACGGCGGGGTCGGGTGAAGCGGTGAAGTTTTATGTACAATGAAGTGGAGCTTTTACTTTTGAATATCTGATTTTTGGACAGCTCGGCAGATGGGGTTGGAAGGCACCCGTCAAAACGCCCTCACAGCACGAACCGGACGGGCCGTATGTAAGTGTGTGCATGCTTGCGTGCGTGTGTTACAGCGGTAGGACGCAGTTTCGGTCGGATGTTTTGATAAGGGTTTCACTTTTCCGCTCTGGCACCGAAGCCGGCCACAGAGGCAGACAGCCAGAACTAAACTGTCTTGGGCCGACCGCTTTCGAAGCTCCAAAACTGGACAGGTACAAGGTATCCACGCGACAGAACGTGATAAATGAGACCGTCAGCTCTACGCAAGCCGGCCCTCCCAGCGTGGTGGTGGGGTGAGGCTTGAGGTTTTTATTTTCCATCCCCATCCCAGCCCGTTTTGGTGGAGGACTGCCACCTAGCAACTCTCGTCTGGATGAATAATGATGCCTTATCTGGGGTGATTTTATTAGAACTGACTCTCCGTTTGAGACTAGATCAGGTTGCACAGGTTGCTTCAAATAAATCTAGAACAGCCTCAACGCGTTGGGGAAAACTGTGCAACGTTTTCAATACGGAATGCTTGCGAAATAAACACTTTGGTTACAGGTTTTTTCGCTTCTTTTTTCAGTTTAGTTTATCCTTCCAAAATGAAGCCTTTGCACATCCGCTGGGAACAGATTAGCTTGTACTAGAAAATAAGGGTTAACTACTGTTCGTTCGGTTTTATCCAGCAAGTGAGCCAGGAAAAATTTAATATTTCCAACCACATTTTCCATTTTGTTCCTCCCATGGGAAATTCAAAAATGTACTTGTAAATCCTAAAACATGGTTGAGAATGGAAAGGGGTACAGTAAGTAGTAACTTGTGCAACCAACTTATCATAGTTCTGCGTGACTTACACCAAATAGAACTCATGCAATAAAAAATAATGTATTCTAAGGTTAACAACTATAAGATTTTAATATGATAAAATGTACTAATATGTTGGGATTGGTTTAGCCATCTCTCAAAAAACTTCGAATCCACATATTTGCTACAATGGCTGGGAATATGATACACTATAGATTCCACCCATTTGGGGGTGTCCATGGCGCAGCGGTAGCGCGAGGAAACACCACACCACAGTTGTGGGATCGAATCTCGAGTCTGCCACCCTCCGGTATTACGAACGGCTGACCACCGATCTATAATATACCGTCTTTCGGTCACACAAACTCTCTTCGGAGAGAGGCCTTATCCCACTAGGGGATGTCGTGCCACATAAAAAAAACAAATAGATTCCACCTGTAAAATCAAAGATCAAAGACCGTTATAGTCTCTGATTGGTGGTACGAATAATCAAATTCTGCTTCTTGCATCGTCTTAGTGGTTTAGTGTTATCTAAAACTTATCGTTCACTTCACCTATAGGGTAAACAACCTGGAACCTTTCTGTGTTTCTGTGTGGTTATATTTGGTACTTATCGGAAGCTTTTTTGCAGCATTTTCTGTCATCCCGTATGCAGCATTTCTGGTTTCCCGTAGCTTAAACCACCAACTTTGAAGACTAATTCCGTCTAGCGGACCAGTTACGGGCTGTGAGATAGGCTTCGGGTGGGAAGATGAGAGGATATTTTGAAAAGAACTTATCCTGCAAAAGCTGCGCTTAGCCTCACGAGACGCGGTTGTTTGGAAAAGGGAAGCCGGAGGTAACAGACCGCAGCAACACGTTCAATCTCGTACGACACGCCCGGATGTTCTCGATGACTACGGTGGGGCTTTGCCTGATAGGAACGAACCTGCCAGCACGCAGGAAAAGAGACTGCCGTATGTTTTGGGCAAGAAGCCGCATAAACCAGCAGAGGGTCGGATCGGCTAAGTACCTTCCCAACACCGACATGCTTGGCTTAATTAACAGTATCAAAAACACTCGTAGCCTGCCAACGCCAGATTGAGGATTGCATTCCAAGCTGCTGAGGTTTCACAGGCAAAATACCAGTTTTAAAGGTACAAATATTAAATACACATTGTTGTCTTTTTATGGCTAACGAAGGTTGGCTAATTTTAAGTTAAAAGCAAGGTATCGAGTTGAGTAACATTTTTCTTCGATTTCTTCCGTATCATGGAGTGCGATATTACATCCAATGCGCTTCAACAATAACGCATCCTGTTCGCCTTATTTGGTAGAGCCAACATCAATTAGTACAATCCCCTGTACCGAATGGGAAGTAGACTGGAAATCGGTGTCTTATGGCCTGCATAATCGAACAATTGTTTCCGTTTAAGCCAATCAGTTATCCAACATACAGTCTCCTGAGTTCATTTTCATGTAGAACGATTTTCATCATTTTCCGGACCTTCCTCACAACGTCCGACACGAACGACTGGAAACATACATAATTTATGTTTGACAATGTACAGCAATGTGCACTAGGTTTACTGCAAACGAAAACACTTCAACTGAACTGCATTGCAACTTTTGGCTGTGAAAATATCCTTTCCAAAACCTGTTGCATGAAAACACGCCCTGCCCGCATCTGTGGCAGCTTCGAGTGTGCTTTCGACACGAAAAGAAAGTTGGTAAGTTCTAACACTTTTGTGATGCTTTCTGTTATTTCAACTTCTAGCAACTTCCTAGAACTTTGAAAAGAAATAGTCAACGGCTGGTTTTTCTCATTTGTTTGTATTTTTTTAATGTTTTTCTCTTAGTTTGTCGTCATTGTTTTATTTAATGTTTGTTTTTGAAAACACTTGGATCTTATGTGTGAGTAAAAATGTCATATCAGAATTGATGAAATAGTTTTGAAATAATGGAAATAATTAAGTTTTTTTCATTATTAGTTTTATTTCAAACTTCATTCTCTAAAACAACAAACGATCGGTATGCATACATTTAAAGGTTGTAAGACAACAGTTCACTCAAACGTGACGTACGTATACAAAATAATGACATCCATGGTCTTTTAAGCAGGAGTTTTACCGTTCCTATGCCACGATGCAAAACCCTGCCCTCAGCTACGTTTGATCCATCAAGCACTAATGTTTAATGCAGAGAACCAGGCACAGCAAAGGAAACGTTAAAAGCCACAAAACTTCCCCCACTAAAGAGGTTTAATTGATTGCAAAGCAAATACATTTTAATGCCCTTTTTCCGGTCGTGAAACAATGTACGGATGGAAAAGTGAAAATACACATTCGTTAACACCATTCTGGCGCGGCCAGAACTGCGGGTACGCCGTGAGCGATCTGAGCCCAGAACTCAGGAGCACCGTGTACACAAACAAGAAAAAAAAACATAGCCGTGAAAGAATGGCTGTAAAGTTGCGAAAAAAGTATCATATATCTTCGGTTTGGTTTTCGAACACACAACCGTTCCGTTTTTCCGGTCGTTGTTGGAATGGTTGGTGCCGGTTGTTTTGTTTTCTTGCCATTTAACGCTCAACGTTACTGGCGAGGTAGCTTCGAGACATTTGGCCTCGTGGTTTGCAGGTGTGTAGAACGGGTTCCACAAGCAGGAAGTCAGCTTGCGTTTGAACACATGCTTCACGCTGTGCAAATTTGAACGTCGAGGAATTTTCTTTAAAAATTCCCTCCATTGAAGAGAAACCGCTTTTGAGCAGATCGGCTAGATTTCAAGCACAACAGATTCACAAATTCAAACCCATCTCGCTTCGAGTGAGTTTGTGGAAACGTGTGCTCTGCTATGCACCTCAAGATTACCCATGTTTTCCACTTTTGCCATTTATTTTCTGCTATCGTATTCGGCCCCTCCCTTTCGGTGTACCGTTTACTTTCTAGGAAAATGTTTTTAGCATATCTTTCTCCAGGTGGGAATTATCCTAACTTCGTCAAATTCGCAAAGTGCAAACGGAAGATCGTATCGTAGCCCGTCGTACAAAAGACATGAGGAAAGGTAAGCTTTGAGTAGACGAGCGGAATAGAATGCACTCCAGTTGAACACGGGAGTCGTAGGTAAGGACCATCTCAACCCAACTGAGAATTATCGGTCGAAGCGAACGGTTCCGATTGCAAGCAGAGGACGAAATGCATTTTGCATAAACGACACGGGCACTAATGCAACGGGGGTTTTCCGTGCAACTCAGGTATAATGCTTTCGATTTTTCCTTTCAACATGTCCCGCAAATCATCCCTTAACCATCCGGGCGGGATCGGTATATCTTCCATGTTTTTTTCCTTTCGTTTTTGAAGCGGCTTAGTGGCTCCATGCGAAGGAATTTTCAGCATACCTACGCAGGAAACCTACACTAAACCTTTATCGAAAGCTTCAGTGGCAGGAGTAAAAACACACACATTTAATGCTAAACATTGTGCCATCAATCTTTGTTCGTGGAAGGCTTGCTTATAAATAACTCACTGCTTATCTCAATAGCCGCACTTGTGAGGGTGATGAATGAAGGAAACTTTATAAGGGTAAAAGCATTCAATGAAATTACAAAGAAATCATACTACTACTTTGTTGCAACTAGCAGGTAAAAATATTAAAGATGACTTTGCTTGGAAATTGTTGACAATATTATAATTATTCCATGCACAATAAAGCATCGACAAATATAATAAACAAGGTAATCACCTCAATACTATGCATGTGAAAGCTCAAAGAATTTGTATGGTAAGTCAATTGCAGTGTGAAAAAACGCCAGGAGAAAAATGTCCCATCCACTGGCATATAATAAAGTCCCCAACTGTCCCATGGAGATTCTCTGTAAACCAAACCATTGGGGATTAATTTGGTTGCATCGTTTGATGATGTGGTGCGATCACCCACGCGATTGAACGCCCGTTTTAATGACCATTGACTTCAGTGCTTTTTGCTCATTAAATTTGATTCGTCCCAAAGGGTGAAAGAACTCGCGAGATTGCGTAAAAACCGCTGTCATTCTCCAGCACCATCGAATGGATGCGGTGGGAGGCTACGATAAGCCAGGGAAAACTCTCAAAAATGAAATATTTTTTATCTATAGAGTGTCATTATTTGTAGCAATTTGTTACGAACCCACAGAACTTTATGATCGAATCTGTTTACATCGACCATCCTCATGGTTTCTATGGCAATACTTCCCCCACTGTGCAAAAGTGGTGGTTGCGATGTTTCGACTGTCGAAATACGGAATGAACAATAAAACAAGGATAACCCGAGCAATTATCGATAGATTTATTACGTGAAAATAATGGAGGTAGATATATTGAAGTCCGTTTAATATATATTTACCAGTATTACGGTTTAAAACTGTTTCCTGACATTCTTCAAACAACGAACCGTTTTAAAATTGTCAAAGGAATCAACAATTCCATCAATTCAACATTAACCATCAATTCATTCATTTCCATGAAAACGACCAAGTGATTTTAAATAACACGACATTATACAACACACCAGAAAAAGGGACCGTACTGTAAAGCATATTTTCCATTGCAATTATTTTGCTCGAACATTATTCAAACTTTAATCCTCCTTACTTAAATTGTTTTATTCCAAGTAAACCTTCGATGGTGAAACAGTGGGGCCAGAAAGTTATAAATAATTTATTTTTAAGTATGATTGACAAAACAATATTTTAACTTTATTCAAACTTTGTTTATGATTGATACAATTTTACTAATATTATATAAGTAATCCAAGAAGTTTATAACGAATTTGGCAATTTTTGCAAATTAAAAACCATGACAATATGCTAAATTATTCAAAACAAAATTTAGGTCGTCGTGAGTTAAATATAGGACCGATCAATTTTTTGGGTGAGGATTTTGAAAATCCCATTAATTTAGTAAACACCACTGAAAAAAATATCGAAAAATGGCTGTTCGTGTCGAAATCTTCTTAACGTTCCAAAACAATGCTATGAAGCAGGAATTTTTTACCGTATGTCAAGTGTTGGTTACTTTTTGATGGAATTGGTATGGAATTCAAAAATAGAAACAAGAAAATCTCTCATCTCCAATATTGGATGGAATTAGCGTTGTGCTTTATGAATCTTTTGGCGAGATTCTTTCATATGATTCATTCAAATGGATGCATGAATCTTTTGGGATTCGAATCTTCAAGCGTTTATGAATCTTTCGAAACCTTAATTAATCTTCAATAAACTTTCATGGATGTTTCACGAATCTCCGTGATTCTTTCATTGATTCTGGATCATGCAGAAAAGGGGTCCCTCTACCCATTGTTTGCATTTCATCATCCAAATTCATCAATTCTGGGTTCGATGAATTTCTTTTTCGAAAAAAGATTCATGAATCTCTAAACCACAAAGAACCATTGAGATTCATGAATCTGAATCTGAATTACACAACCCTAGATGGAATACTCTTATTTCGGAAAATGTGGAATGGTTTATTTTAAGATTGGATCTGGCTGAATTTGTGGATCTGTTAAAAAAGTATATTTGCTGCATAGATTGTTGAGAAAAAGGAGACTACAGCTGTCCACTTTATTGTATCTCGATATAATTACGGTGATGAAAGTTTAAAAGAGGTATTCAAAAAAAAACTCTGCAGTGGCGTCAACGTAGAAGAAGTCAACTACCAAAATATTTTGTCAGAGAGTTTCTTTGTTCATGGGGAAGGTAGGTATACCAGGTGAGATGAGTTCAGAAACGAGTCGGGCTCTCATCCATGAAAAAACTGTCTATTTGTACCACTCAACAACCATTAGCTATTTTCCGTATTTTGTCAAAGTTTTCTTCCTTGTACCTGTGCTACCTTTGCTTCCTTAAGAGCATCATTGCACACGAAAGCTTCTTTTTCCCACGGATGCTGGATTTTGTCGAAACTTTATTAATTAAGTCCACCCAGTTGACCTCGTCCGAAGCGGCCCGTATTTCGAGCCGTTGCGGTGAACGGAAAAATGTTACCCCTTCATTATCCAGCTCATACGCTCCCGGCTCGGATCGGACCGTCGGAGAAAGTGCCAAAACTCGGTGGTCTCACATTTTGGGCGCACGGGCGATAAAGTAGGGCGAAGGACGAAAACTTCCACCTGCCGAGCCTGCTTCGTTCGGTGAGGGATGCCCGAAAATGAGCCGGCGTGCACGAAATTGTGCTTCGCATCTTTCCGTCCGGGCCGACCGAACGGCCCACCGAGGACCCAACCCCAGCCAGGGCTTTGATGATAATGGACGCCAGTCGCCAGTCAGTCGGAAGCAACATGCCATGAGCAGTTTTCACATTCTCGGCCAAATTGACTGCAAATGATTTCAATCCTTTCATCGGCCCGTCGTCGACCGGCCGTTCCTGGCTGGGCGTGCTTACGGGGTGTTTGAGTTGTTGAGCACTTTCCTTGCCTTACTATTGCCTTGCCCAGCCCACGGTCCCCATTTCCGAGCCGACCGCCCTACCCTGGAGAGCGATAACGGCGACGGTCGTTCTTTGGCAAACTTACCGTTCCGATCTGGCGGGTTCCGACATCTTCCGTGCTCGAGGGCCGGGACTAACTGGCTTATCGACCTCCCGTTTCCCTTCCCCCTTGCTACCACCGATATCGCACGCTGAGTCGAGGTCATCCCTCGAGTCTTTGGGCTCACCTCACGAGCACTCGAGCAATGTGTGGAAGCTAATTCCGCCCGGCCAGAACGTGCGGAATGGATGGGACACACCGCAAGCCGACAGCTCGAAAAGAGGTGTGATCCGCTCCCTAAACCTTGAGGGTTTTGTGCTCGCACCTACGCCCCGCCATGGCCCGGAAGCCGGACTAATGACTCAACCGAGGGTACTTGAGCGTGACATCACATATCTCATCGACCGCCAAGTTGCGGAACTGCTGTGAGTGACACGAGTGGCCTTACTATTCGCCACAACTTCGTCCTCAACCGAACAAAGAATGTGTAAGGATGTGAGGTGGAGCGAGGCGATGGGCCGATGGCAAGACGGTGGCCGAACGTGTGCGCTCTGTGGCAGATACATTCCGTGTGCACTTCCGAGACTTTGGGGCACTTTCCTCCCAGCATAAATGAGTCCTCGTGGAGATGCCCGGACGGCGTACTGCGGACACCATTAATTGGTGAGGCGTTTCGGAATCGATGCAACACGAGTCCGTCGGCCAACATTGCACGTTGCCTGCCAGAAGCGCCACTACGTAGTCTGATTTTATGAAGCGTTTCCACTTCTTTTGTTCGCCAGCATCTACCGACGATCCCATATGTGTCCTTTCCCAGGCCATTGGCAAAAATTTCACCATCGGCACCGTATTGCCATGCTGCAGAATCTCTCCTTCTTCTCTCTCTCTCTCTCTATACCTCCGGAAAACGGAAACCGGAAGCGACCCGGGTTAACCTCAGTGCTAATTTATTCTATCTACGAACTGGCCAGATCTTTCGGCCCGCAAAACCTCTCCATTCGTTTCGAACTTTCGGTCGAAGACTAACTGATAGGTGGGCAGCGAATGCAGCTGGTTTGGACGCTCCGGTTTCAAGCCATAAAATTCCAATTTTCTTCCCCCTGGCCAACCGAATTCCTTTACACTTGCAAACTCTCCCCAGTCGCTTATCAGCGGGAGAAACCGAAATCGCAAACACAAAGTCCCCTGAGTTGCGTATCATTTTTCCGGATCAACCGGCAGGATCGAAGAGCTTCGATGAGTTCCACCGCACGTGGAAGCGCATGGAGTACGGAGGTGGGCTGGGTAGGAAATAGGTTTGCTGCTAAGAATGGGCCACTTACCGATGGAGAACGGTCGGTGTGGTGTGGCTGCAAAGAGGAAAAGAGAAACGAAAAGATGCGATTAGAATCAGGAATGTTTTATGCCTTAAATTAAACTGGAACCACGGCACAATCGGCACCAATGGGAGAAGGTTCGAAGTAGGGTATGCCAACACACCACGAGAACATGGAAAGTATCTTCCGATCGTTCTCTTCAGCGATTAGGGAGTTTTCTTTTTGTTTTACATGAGATTTTCCCTGGATTACTTGCATCAGCATTTGGAAATAGAATTTCTGTTTTTTTTTTTTTTTTTACTGTGGCACGACATCCCCTAGTGGGACAAGGCCTCTCTCCGAAGAGAGTTTGTGTGACCGAAAGACGATATATTATAGATCGGTGGTCAGCCGTTCGTAATACCGGAGGGTGCCAGACTCGAGATTCGATCCCACACCTGTGGTGTGGTGTTTCTTCGCGCTACCGCTGCGCCATGGGCACCCCTGTTTAAGCATAACTAAAATCCTACTCCTAACTGCATTCTTAAGAAGACTTAATGAAATCAAAACAATAGCATTTATTTAAGAAAGTATCACTTTTGATAAGAAGCTCACGCCTCAAAAATTTATGTAAGACATCTTCTTCTTCTTCTTGGCGTAACGACCGCTTGGTCATGCCTGCCCGTTAAGGGCTTACGAGACTTGTTTCCCTGTTGTACGTGGATAGTCAGTCCTCTCGTACAGGGGAGGGTCCGGTCTCGGTTGGGATTCGAACCCTTGCCGTCGAGGTGCTGAGCCTCGGCGCTCATGGGCCGATTTTCTAACCGGCGCTACCGCTCGGCTGTCGCGGACCCCGACATCATAGTATACGAATCATAGTATACGAATCATAGTATAGACATCATGTAAGACATCATAGTATTCGAATTCTTTATATTTTCTAGTTCAAATTTTCATGATATTGAATTTGAATATGCATTTTAAAATATTTATGCCTTTCTGTGCGTGTATTTGTTTGTTTTAGTTTTAAAAATAAATTAATTTCAATCTAAAACAATGATTCACTGAAGGAATTTTATCAATTGGATTTATTGATCCAGCAATCTGAAAGAATATTAGATTATATAAAAATAATATCAAATGAGGAAATATGCATTTAGCCGCCCCAACATTGAGGCCAAAGGAAAGTAATTTATACAAAAGTAATAAGCTGGACGACAGATATAAACAGGATAGATATTAAGCGGCCAACATATACCTAAATAGTGCAGCTTCGAAACATTGTTGGTTTCGTTAACAAAACTAGCTAAACATGCACATCGCCTCGGTGAAACTGCACCAACCTTAAACATAGCTGATTCGCGTGTGATCGGAATGTTGCTACTAAAATCTGCACTCTTGCAGATTAACTGACTCTCGCATCCTCGAGTGGCACTTGCCCAGGAGTGGATGGTTGCTCATTCGCAGCTTGGCAAACACATTACTTGAAAGCTTTCGAGCTTCCGGCCGTCGCTAGGACCCTCAGTCCCTTACTGCACACCGTCCGGGCGGTTTTCAGTTCTCGCAACTTTCCCATTTCGAGCTAAGCCACTTAATGCCGATGCATTTGCCAACGGCAAACAGGGCACCGCTGGCGGGGAAGGTGCCGATTGGTGGGGGGCGGTGAGCAGTTCAGAAGCTGGCAGAGCATTAAATATTAATTTCTACTTCCGCTCCAGCCTCCAGGCTTCCCGTTCGCTCTGATTCGAGCCACAGGATGACGAGGAAACGTCGTTTTTTTGTGCCTCTTCCTCTTTCCAGCCGGTTCTTTCATTTCCGGAAAAAGTGATAAAGAAGTGTATCTTCACGGCGCGCCCGGTAGCAGCTAATGCAGCCGTAAAGTTGATCTCGCTCGTAACTTTTGCCTTTCCGTGAAAGGCCCTCCCTTTTCGGTACCCGACCCAGCCCACACCCGGCTCGTGCCGACCGTATGCTCCGCTTCTGATTGTATTCGCTCGTGGAAGTACAACCCGCAAACTGCACGGATGGTCTACGTCACGGAGGCCTTTCCTTTCCGTTGCGCGTTTACGGTCATGATTCATATTTAATGTTTAATAAACCGAAACTTATCCCCAAGTGCGGCTTGCAAGATGCTCCAGCATCGCACCGGCCAACTGCAGCTAACCGAAGCGCCGCTTGCCGACTGCTTTCGCGGTAGCGATTGAGTGCGAGATCCCGGAGACAGCAGCGGTCATGTCCGACGTTGATCCTCGCGCTTCAAGCTGAGGGGGCACTCTTCATCAGCATCATCATCGCCGGACAGTTGATGGCTGCCCGTCTGGCGCTTTGTCTGTTTTCAGAACGACCGGACGCCTGTAAATAAGTGAAATCAGTACTTACTGGAACCCACCGAAGATGGTCGCTCAGTTCTGCGAAATGGGGCCGGACCACTGACGAACGACGTCAAACTGTCGCTCGTGTTGATGCCGATCCTTTTAACCAATAATGACTGGTTCTAAACTTCAAAAGCGTAGGATAGAAAATGGAGTGAAACATTTCTCACGATTGAGCACAGGAAACAAATGACTTTTTACTCACTCGTAAAAAGATGGCGACAAATTTTCTATCGTTCTCGGGAGGAGAGCCGGCGCGACAGCAAATACATCAACAGGTCCGGCAGTCATTCCACCGGAAGCGAAATTCTACCGGTACAGTTCTACTGTTCCATTAAATAGCGAGTATTTTGGAAAAAAGCACAACTGTGTAGAAAACTCTATCGTGCTATTTGAAAATAGATTTCCCGCGAGAATCGCCAGTTTCGGAACGGCACTCCTAATGGAATGCACTGCCTGGTACGTTTGCACTGTGTATCCGGACAATTTGTTTCGTTTTGCTCGCCAGAAAATTACAGTAACCGAATCGGCGTAGAGATAAAAAAAACCTAACGCCAGTCGTTTCGTGTTTCGAGAAATCTGTACACAATCTCACTAGCTGGGAGATTTGTTTTAATTATAAGCCTCTTTTTTTTGGCATTCCCGTATTTTGCCAGCTGAGGCAATGGGACTCCTCTAACTTCCATTACTCCGGAAAGCTGTTCAGTCCGGCCGGGACTGCATGATGTACTCAGAGCGAATCGTTGGAATGCTGCTTTGGAGAATGTAGCTTGCATTGTAATGTTTGATTCGGCTGTCCCGCACGCGACGGTTATGCAAAACGACTGCTGAAATGAAGTTGCAGAAAAATAAAGTTGTCTAACATGGTTTTATTTTCATTCTGCATCACCAATTATAAAAAATTATTTGCGAGCATTACGAACCGCTTCTTCGAAACTGGGTGTTATTTGAATAATTAACTATTTCCATTCAGTGTTATCTTTATTCCATACAAACATTTGCTTTTTTTCGCTTTCAGAATATTCATATTATAACATTTTCAGTTGAAAAACATGCTACGTAATCATTTGAAATTTAAATTTAAATCTGTTAAATAGGAAACAACCTAAGTGAATAACCCGTTATGATTTAAACCTGAATGTTGATACTGCTCATCGCCTCATCTGACTACATTTTGTTCTTTTCTTTTAAGCAACTTAAAATTTTGTTTGAATATGTTTTAATCAAATGAGAATCATCAATAACAGCACCAAATTATTTTTCAACAGTGTTATACAAACATGTGCTTCAGAGAACTGTGTGTGCAGAAGAATTACGCTGCGACAATAACAATCACTGAACGTTATTTATTTCTCAGCTGTGAAACCCGAAAATGCGTTTTCCACCTGAATCAAGGCCGATTCTTTCATCCATCAAAACTTTAGGGATGGTTGATTAAGATTATCCTTCATCGAGATTAAGCAGCGCAAGCTGTTTCGCAACACTTTTTGCAGCATTGGTAAGGTCTTTTCGCCCGGTGAAGCCGACCCGAAATCATTAGTTTCTGAAACATTAGTCATTCCATCAAGCAGGTTACTAATGACCGTTGGAAGGCCCCGGTTTGGGTTGCGACCAAGTATCAGCAGTAGCAGCAGCAGCGACTAGGCCCGTGTCACAAACTTTCCCCTAGTCAGACATTTGCCGTCCAATGGGCAACGGTGAAAGCCCCGAAACAAGAAAACCCTCATTTTGGAGTCCACAGTTTTGTCCGTCATAAACACTGACGGCCAAACACAGATCCGCGCGAATCCGTAGAAGCGAAACGCAGCAACATCAAACAAACGACCACGCCGAGTTCTCCATTTGCCTGCTTTCACTACCCTTCCTTTCCCTTCAGCTTTCTTCCAACCTACCCCCCCCCCCCCCTCCCCCTCCTTTTAAAGGCGTTCTTCCCCAAGCACATCTCGGTAGGAGATCGTAAAAACCGACCAATTTTCTTGTTTAATTAAGGTCGCCTTTTCGCAAAAGCTTTCCCCATCCCATCCGCGCTCCTGCAACCCTCCCACGCTATCAATCGCAATCAGAACACCTCCAGGCTTCACCTTTCGCTTCCGTCTCGGTACGGGATGGGGTGGGCGATCTGCGTCCGCAAGCATTCCACCGCCCCGACTTTCCCATGGCAACGTTTACGGTCACGGAAAACCGACCGTTGCGCATCGGGTGCGGCTATCAGCGGCTGCCACACGCTGCCCGGATGTCCTTAGAAACTGGCCCCCGTCGGTAGCCGAAAATGGCGCCCGGATCGGGTGCGTCGAGTCCCGCCGGCCGACGCCATTTACACAGTTACAGTTTTTAATGAGTGTCATTTCCCCCGTCTCAAAATCAGATAATTAATTTCGCTACACACCGGTGAAATGCTTTTACCGTCTTCCTCATTCGCCCTTCTGCGAAGGATCAACTACCGCAGGAACGAAGACGCCCTGCGCCAGCTGCGGCGTGGAGTAGCGTTCTTTTTGCTGTGAGAAAAACGCTGATGTCTGCTGATGGTTGTTCTTTACTCCAAGACACTCGCCTCGGGGTCCCCCGAGGCTGCAAAACGAAAACGTCATAACGACGGACCGGAACTGGGGGCGGAGGAAACTATTGTAAGCATACACAGTCACACAAAGACACACGTGCCCGCGCTACTGTCACCGACCCCGCCGTTGTTGACGACGATGATGATGAGCTTTGCGGAATGTTTGGCATCGTTCTGCACACTCCAGGTTTAAATGGACTCGACTTCCATCCGTTTTTTGGTAGGGTGGTGTTTTGAGTGTAAATTTTTTGAAAAATAAGGACGAAACACATTATTCCGCTGCTTTGTTTCGCAGATTCTTTGCTCGGGGGCGAACGTCCCGGAGCACCGGGAGGGCCGTTGTATACACGCTGCTTACAACGAACTGTCTTAACGACAAGTGGCTTCATGAGTGTCATTAAGAGTAGTGCCTTTTTGTGCGGGTTGGATCCGGCAGAACGTGCTGCGAAGGAGATATGCCCGGGAAGGCTTGACTCTTTGGCACGCCCTGCTAGTGAACGCAAACAGACGGCTCGGTGCTACCGTTTTCTAATGAGTATGCTTCACCTGCAAACGATAAAGTGCACTGTCACACTTGCCCTCATTATTTCGAGACACTCAACGGAGGACCTTTTTCATCATTCTTCATAAGTAGCGCTGATGAACATCACTCTGCTTTGAAAGGATTACGAAATGATGAGTACCAGAGGTATATAAAATGTATGTGACAGCTACGTGGAGTGGTACAAATGGCTGGGTCCTGTTCAATGAACATTTATTTTTGTGTTTGTTTAAATGGATTCACATAGTATGCAAAATTGGCCCCCAAGCGATAGAAGTTGGACAACCAAATCCATTAAGGCTTTTTAATTTGTCTCCAAACACAATGGCTTGGAGCGCCGTAGCGTATAGAAATTGTTAGAAAGACGACCGATTGTCAGCGGTTTTGTATGCAAATTTTTTAGGCCAGTTCCACATAGTTTGTTTGTAAAATTTTAGTCTGTAAATGTCTCCTTACGATAGCAGTTTGTTTTCAAAATTTATTTTTTGAATAAAAGACAGTAACATTTTTACATAAATAGAAATAGCGTTCGAAAAGGACACACTAAGCAAAATAAAAATAGAACCACCATGTTTTGTCAGCAGTAGTGTTTGAATTTTAAAACCAATTTTTTAATTTTATTTATTTTATTTTCACATTGAAATGATAATAAAATCAGTTTCACAGTTTTTTTCTTTTATTTTAATCAATACTATGAATTTTGAGAATTGTTTCCCGGAAATGGAGAATTGCAAAAGAAAAGCTGGGGGGAAATGCACTCCTTGATTATTTTTTCATATGTGTAATTGAATACACTAGTATATTTTAAAATGTCATGTGTGTATATATTCAAGCTATTTATAATTTTTTATTCAACAAATAAATACAATTCAACAATTCAACATGTAGAGGGCATTATCAGGGCTTTAAAAATTTAGGTCTTATAAACTAGTTAAAATATCTTTAAAATAGATATTTATATGTGGCCAAAGATCATAGTCTTTTAACTTTAAACAGCATAGACCCTTGACTCTATTACACTGAAGGTGTACTTAGAACAGTCAACAGCATAAGCGATCAATTTCTCTCTTACACGTGTTTATTGATGTTTACCGAAAACCCAAGGGTCGAAATGTGAGAACTTTCTTTCCGTTGAAAAGGAAAGAAACATTCTACCGACATGCCTTACTGAAATATCTGCCGACCCCAGACGAAGAAAATGCTGCAACTCATGCACGGCTCCATGTGAACTGCAATGGTATTGCTGCAAAAGCAATTTTCTCGGCGGCTTTTTGTGTTTATGGTTCCCAGAGAATGTACGATGTATGTGTACGGGTAGCCGGGTTCGCGTCAGAAACAGAGGTTCCGGATACGGAAACTCTTTTGGAGCTGAGAACTCTCGAGTGAAGTGGCCCTGGTAGGGACGGTGGGGACTGTGGTGGTAAAGTTTTCCCCACGTGCAAAACTTGCGCCAGCCGATCCCGACAAAGCGTTCAGCCGGATTTACCTCGAATCCGCACGCGAGAGTTTGTTCTGCCCAACCCCGTACCGTGCACTCGAGAACCGATTCGGTTTTCCACGCCCCAAACTGGGAACTGTGAGTAGTTGTACTTTCGTGGTACCAGTTGTGCGGTGGTCCAGGTTTTGTAGGTTGCGGTGCCGAGGGTGACACACACACACACATACACTCCCGTGACCGAAAGGCGTACCCATTTCGCAAACCGAGTGGGCAGTAAGATGATAATTGAATTGTAATTGAGTTTTCTGCTAAACCTGGTCACCGGTCGGTTTTCCTATGGGGTGGTTTTTGGTGAAAAACTTTCCATCTACATTTGGCACACCGGGCAACGAGGACTGATCCCGTGCCCGAGATGAGGATTTATCGGATTCGTGCACGTTAACGCGACACGTCACAGGTGTTCCAGAGACCACCGAATGGAAGCTCTGTGTTGCGTAGTGAAAACAGTCGACGAAGCAACGTAAAATTTATTACCATGATTAAACGGTACCGGTGTCTCGCACGTGATCGGAAAGCGAAATCACATCGGGTGTTAGGAAAAGCGGGCGCGGTACCCCAATTGGCAGCTGAGGGATTCATTTCATTAACCTTTACTCCGGAAGCGTCTTGGTGGAAATTGAGCGGAAGAATTCACCTTGAGCCACCCCGACCCTGTAGAAACATTCACACGATGAAGTGGTAGAAATTCGCACATAATTACATTTATACGAGACGAACTAACTTGGCGTAAATACGTGCTGGTAGCTCACTTCCGTATTGTTCAACCCGATATGGCAAAATGGGGCTTTTCAAGTATCACAAACACACTCAATCGCTATATATTTTTGCTTAAAATTTATTAACCGAGAATTCAGCGGTCAATGCATGTTTCACTAGCCATAACAGGATAAATAAATAAAAATTATGATCTTTAAGAGAAATCAAACAATGAGAAATCAAAACAATATAGTTTAAGCTTAAAGTAGAACTGACCCAAACATAAATCTAAACCCTTATCATTTGGTCACATAGGGATTTTTCATTGAAGCCCGAATTAAATATCAAGCATGTTTAGAAGAAAAGGACAGAGTCTCTTCTTTGAAAGAAAACATTGAAAGGAAAATGTTTAAACATTTCTACAAAACTGTATTGCGAAGTAAAAGTTGAGCTCTCTTTATGTAACGATTATATAAACAATTCATAGATATTACACTATTTTTAATTATCTGCATTTTTGAACCTGAAATGTGTGATTCATCTAAAGTTCTTCAATCATCAAACAGGTTTACTTGAACGATACATTAAGTATCAAGCCTTCAATTACTTATTTTGAAGTAGGTTAAGCTTTAATATACTTACCCTTCAGTTAAAGCTTCATGCATTGTAAGGATACTTGGGGAAACGAGCGATTAGCTAACTTCTTACTTTTCTTAGACAATTTTTCAACCTTCCCTCAAACGTGATAGAAACGCAAGAGACGATAACACGCGATAAAACGTTATTAAACGCTTCTCATCTCACCACCGTTCGGATGCACCAACGGTAAAAATTGATGAAACGTTGCACTCCCTGCCTTCCAACGTGCTGCTCGAACTACTGAAGCGCAAAAGATAAATAATGCATGAATTGCTGCAAGCGGAGTTTTCCATTTGTTCACCTGCTCCGGTCCGACCCTTTTTCCGACCGGGTGGAAACCGAAAAACGGTGATGAGCTTGATAAGACGCTGCGAGAACTTTGTGTGCACTTTCGATGGGAACGCTCATCGGCTGACAGCGTGTGTCAAACGGGAACAATACAGTTTCTGACGCCCTGCAGCATCGCTGATGAGTTGAAAGATATGTATATGCGAAAGTTTTCTGCATGGATGCATCGCACCGGCGCAAATAAGCTTCGGTGGAAATGAACGACGGTTGGTTGATGTGGTTGTCAAATTTTTCTCTATACTAAACAATTTGTTATTTTTCAGACAAATTTACTAGTTATTTTTTCCGTACCATATTCTCTAGTATTCTTTGCTCTTTAAAATTATTTCTTTTAAACACCAACTAATCTTCTTCGCAATTTTGTCATGCAATCCCTGGCATCACTACCTAACTACGGCTTAAAAAGACGTAGTACTAAAAGATATAGCAGACAATAATGAACAAAACCCGTAGCAACTTGGTGGCCAACCTTACAATAAACTTACGATGGTTTTAATGTTGATCTTTTTTCGTTATGATTCCTCTCCACTTCATGTAGGCCAAAGTGGAATTGACTTGGCACACTTCAAACCCCGAACTCGACCGCAGATTACATCTTCCGATCGGTCCGGGCACGTTCCTGACCCAGTGAAGTGAGTGTACACCTTAAACGCCATCGACCCAGGGCGGGGAAAATTATATCCTTTCCCTGCCGAAAGTATGAAAACAACAAACCAACCCGACAACCCACATCAACATCTGCTGCCTGGTCAGTTCCGTTTTTCCGATCCGATAGCACCGAAGCACCCTCGGTCACACACACACACCCCCTTCACAAAGACTTTCGCTGTGGGGGACGTCCAGCTTGCAGAGATGGAGTCAACCGACGATAAGATCCGTTAAAAGACATCGACCCGAAACTCATTTTCCGGCCCCAAGCTCCCCGAAGCTCGAGTGCCGAGCACTGGACCGCACTTAGGAGAAGATTTACCCCAAACAACAGCTGCTCGGAAGGACCTCGGTGAGTGGTTGTGTCCGGTTCGCCGCGTGTAAGTTACGCTCCGTGCGCAAGTGTTGGTGAGAAACTTGGTCCGTCACTATTTCAGTTCGGTCCACGCGTCCGTCCGGTCCGTCCCGAGACGACCGCACCAATCCTTTAAGCAGCATTATCCCCGGCCACCCGCTGCAACCGCACGCTGCTTCTTCGGTTGCCGTCCGGGCATGGCTGTTGTTTACAATTGTCACTTTGTTGCTTCACTTTTACGTAAG